>NC_090940.1:80027864-80634684 GCF_040938575.1 Ambystoma mexicanum
GGGACTAGTCATAGAGAACCCACTGTGGAGAAACATGACAGTTATTAAACATGCATGCACACTGATATACATACACCGGGAATTATAGATCTACATGTAGTGGGCTTTTTTTATAAATGGATTCAACTCAGCAGTCAGGGTTTCGCAAGATGAATTTTAAGTGACTTGGAGAAACTGGTTTTGCAGAGTTTCAGAGGCAAGAGGAAGGCTACATGAGTAACTACGACCTTTAAAGATGGTCAGCTCAGCTAACAAACCAGCCAGGGTCTTTGTGGCCTGATAGTTCCGCAGGAGGCAGATGTAACCTCGTTTATGTGCATGGGAGTTTGCAGAAGGACCCAGCCATTTGTTTTGACCAGCAATAAACATGGGGCGAAGTGATGCTTGAGGACAGAATGACCGATACTAAAGGATTTCGATTGTATTCTCAGGATGTGCAATGTGTGTTGAAATTATAGTCATTTGGATTAGAGTGTTCCGGGATGCCAGTAAAGTTGGGTTGGATGAGATAGTTATCAACAGTTCAAAGGGAACCTGTTTATTCTGCTTTCCTCATGTCATTTGAAGTATCCATGCAAACCATGGGCAACTATGTTTAGGGTTAAGAGGGTTCAGGTAAGTAGTGACTTGTACCAAATTATGTTTGCATATGAATGTGTAACCATGTGCTGATGTCTTGACCTACCACGGACGAATCTCAAAGAGGGGTGTGCTATGAATACAATCTGAAGATGGTAGTCAAGATAACAACAGCCATCTAGCTCGTACCCGGATGATTGTACAATGAACTTGCTTTGCATACACATGTACACTCGCTCCATAAGTGGTGGACCTGTTTGGGTTAATGTGATTAAAGGCCCATCTGCAGATTTGGCATCCCTGGGTGGGCCCCAGGCTTTACGAGATGTTGTGGGTCTCTTGTCCGCACAACTCGGCTGCAGCACTTCTCTGCGGGGACCAGTCTTCCGTGCACGGAGCACCACATCGAAGCGCTTCAGTTTCATATACGTGCACTTTTGGGGGGTTAAGCAAGAAGGGAAATAATAGGGGAAAAAGAGTTGTTTCTTTGATTTAAGGGGTTTGGTAAGGGTAGAATTGGAGTGTATGTGTGGAGTTAGTTGAGGTTACAGGGATGGAAAGGGCGAATGCTTTGAAGGAGTGCGTGTTTTATGCTGTAAATCCTCTGTATATATTTGTACCTAGTTTGTTATTTTCGAGGTGTGAGATGGTATGCTACCCAGCACGTCCATTGAGAGGTTTGTCCTAATACCCTTGAGTTTGCTTGTCTGGTTGGCTGGAGCCCTCACCTAGAGGTGAGGTTGCATCTTATGGTAAGTCCACTCGTAGATACCTTCCTGAAGTATACTCTTGCCACTCTTTATTTTGGATTGACTGTGTGGGCAGAGCCCTTGCCTTGCTTTTCTTGGTTAGTTAAAGTAGTGAAGGGTATCTTCCTGTAGTCCAGAAAAGACGGCTTTGTAGTAGAGAAGACTGCACCAGTGATCTAGCGAGCAGTGGGGTTGTAGTGGAAAACATTGCTCTCCTTCTATGTTCGAGTGAAGGAGATATCTCTGAGATGTTGTCCGGTGTGTGTTTTTGATAAAATGCTGTCTTTTGATTAAGAGCGGAAAGTGTAATTAAATGGTATAGCTAAGCGAGGTGATTGCGGTAGAAGCGAGTAAGGTGAGTGATTGTGGGTAATGACTAGGAAATTGTGAAGGGGAAAGAAGGGGGCTCTTTGGGGAACGTTTTTGTGCCACAGGTTTGGCCTCAGTGTTAATTTTTTGATTTGGGTAAATTGGGTTGGAGTATGGAGTCTCTGTTGAATCATTTGTGTCGGGTACTTCCTGGCTATAAGATGAAGATTCTAAAACACCATTGCGAATGGTTGTGGGAAACTAAGGGTAACATGCTCAATTCTTGGCCTACGCAGGGGTCCTATGATAAGGGGATATTGGAGAACCTGCCTACTTTTTTAACTACAAGGCACAAGGGCTCGAAATTAGAGAAGCAGTTAAACATCTTAGAGTTATGGAGGATGTATGAAAAAGGCTGGAAGGCCCAGAGTGTTAAAGCGTCAGAGGAGGGGCTGAAAAGGGAGGGTGCAGGAATTCCTTCTGCACCGCCCCCATATCGGTGCTATCTTTATCGCCCGCAGAAGGGTTTACAGACCCTGAGTTCGTACCTCCATTTTCCCCAGCAGCTACTCCAGTGGTTGTGAGACGGACACAGGCAACACCTCCATTAGCTACGATTTCTAGAAAATTGGATATTGAAGAAAGTGAAAGGGTAACTTCTTCAATGATTAGGGGCTGTAGAAAGGTTGAAAACGGATAGCGGGAAGGGAGTAACTACCCTGATTGCTAAGTTAGGAGAGAGATTAAGGATAGAAGAATGAGAGAGTGAGGCCTGCTGCTAGAAAAGTGGATGAAGTATTGGGAATGAGGGAGAAAGGGGAGACTATGGCCCTCATTACAAGCATGGCGGTCTGGGGAGTACGGTACTGGCAAGCATGCCGGTACCGTACTTCCCGGACCACCATAGTACGGGCTCTGTTCGCGGGAACCGTTTCACCCGACAGGTTTTTCCTGGCGGGTGTAACGGCACATGCGAGCAGAGCACGTCGGATGTACCGGCACAACTCAGAATGTGCCGGTGCATCCGACGTCCCCATGCCCATTCAGCCCTATGGGGCAGAATGGGAATGGAGAGGCCCTTGATTCCAGCACCCGTAAATGGGCAATTACCTGGTCCGCCTAACTCGGCATGACCCGGTTCTTGCCCATTCACGGGTGCTGGAAAAAATGCAACTCTGGCAGCAGCCGTGCCGTTACAAACGGCACGGCTATACCCAGAGTTGTAATGAGGCCCTATGCCTTTTTCCGATAAGATGGAGGATAGGCTGTGATGGGTAGTTGAGACACAGGAGTGGGGAAAAAATCAAAGAGGTGCTGAGGCTAGCAGAGGAAAAGGTAATACTGTTACAGTGGTAGAGAAATGAAGAGCTGGAAGAAGTGAATAGACAGGCAAGGGATGTAGAGAAATGAGGTGGCGCCATGGACAAGTTCTTGTTACGTTGGATACATCGATTATTAAAGAGGCCAGTGTGTACCTGGAGAAAGGAAATACTGCCATGGGTACAGTGTTCGAGCAAGGAGGATGGAGACGGCACCGTACAGTAGTGCTGAGTAAGCTTCCGTGCCCGTAGAAGTGTCAGGAGAAGTGATAAAAGGAGTAGCAGATGAAGAGGAATGGGAATTGGATGTCGAGCAGGGGGAACATGGTGTAACAGCCCCACCTCCTGCTCCAGGAGCAGCGACAGAGAGTACAGCATGGAGTCTTAAGATGTGCTAGGGTACTCGCATGGTCGTATTAAGTAGCAGGGGAGAGATGGGGGCGGGCCCAGTTAGAGCGGGGGTAACTCAATTTCCATTGCTTCAGAAGGGTCAGGGAAAGGCGTATTATGTACCGTGGTCGCACATGGACTGGAATCATTTGATGAAGACACTCCCTTCGCTCACTGTTTTGGCGGGCATGGAAGTGAATTTATGCATTTGAGAAACAGCCCCTGGATGGGGCGTCTTTGGGGAGTGGGAGTGGGACACTGATGGGTGAGACACGGTATCCCCCTTCTTTCACCACCTTTTCCCCATCCTACCACGTAGGATATTCCAAATCACTGCCCCCCACTTTTTCCAACGCTAACACTTTTGCACAACACAAAAGAGAACTGACTAACACCAGAGCCGTTTACCTGACGTGTCCCAATACAAGGGTCAGGCATGGTCAAGAAATTGGCCAGAATCACACACACCTGACTTCCCTTTCCTTTCCCCACAGGGATAAAAGGTGGAGCACAAGAGCACAAGATGAGCAAGGCAGACCGCACAATGTGAGAGCTAACTTAGCACAGCAGATAAAGAGGAGGAGAAAGACAGCGCATACTGAGAGGGTGACAAGGAGAGAATTGACCTTGCCCTTTCCGACCAATGCCTGTGAAACCTCTGCAGAAGGAATCATAAGACCGCGAACAGCGTGTGTTGCAGCAGATGTCAACGGTACACAAGACCATCCTACGCTGATTACCAAGCAGTGGAGAGACGCCTGTCTCTGTGGTACCAACCTTGACTCCGAAGTGAAAGAAACCCAAGCGGTTCATCACAGCCGGTGAGCCAAGGGGAGAGTTGATAAGAAATCAGATTGTGTTGATCGAAAAGTAGCCAACAGTTAATTTGAACTTTGGAAGGTTTAAAGAAACCATTGATGAAAGAGGGGGAAAACCAGCAATAGAGGAGTCCGGCACCACATGGGTGCTCACGCAGGAAACTCTGGCCGATTACCCAATATTAGACACTACCGTAACCAGAAGCCCTTGGGAAGTTGCAAAAAGAGATGAAAGTGGTCATACAGGGGTCTTGTAAAATCCTCTCTACCGTCGTAAATCTTTGACCAACAGATGATTGCAAAGGTAAGGGAAATTAATCCTGCTTGTTGAAATGAACGCATGAACAGTGTGTTGCAAAGGTCGGCAAGAGTGAATCCGGCAGAGGGATGCTAACAAGAAGGGGAGAAGCCTGAAGTCCCATGAGCAGTGTGTTGACAGGAGTGAACCTGACCGAGGGGTGTCCACAGTGAACTGTTTGTAAAAGATGGCAAGAGTGAACCCGGCAGAGGAAATCTGGCAAAAAGGGGCAAAGCCTGAAGAACTGTTTAAAAAGACATTAGGATTTGTGAATGCAATAAGTATTTGAAGACCAGGGGAAGTGAATTGTCCTCCTTGTCATTTGGGTCCGAGCCCGGCCGAGGGAGATGCAGGGGTGAAAAGTCATCACCCAAAGTCCATTTGAAAAGGAACTCTTTGTTTGTGTGCTGTTGAATACATCAGGCCCTCGAAGGCAAGAGATTTTTATTGAAAAGAGACTTAACCATCAAAGAACCTGATAGCTGGTACGGAACTGTTGGCTTTTGCTGGGAAAGCTTGAGTATCTGCTGTGCTCAGGAGATTCACTTTGTCCTGTGCTCAAAACGTGGGGAAGGGAGACCTCTGGCAATCACATCCTGACTTATTATTTGTGAACACTTCTTTCTTTATTGAAAACTCTAGCCCACACTATTTCTGTAATTAGTTGTAAGGGTTTGGCAATAGGTATTTTAGTATAGGTATTTTACTTTGACAAGGTGCCACAAGTACTGCCTTATTTTTCATTTGATGGTCGGAGCTTGCTCCCATCTTAGATTTAGGTTTAGAGTAGGCATTTTTCCACTCTGCATTTACAGTTTAATAAACATCCTTGAACTGTGATCACTTGTCTGTCTTTGTTGCCACCATGAGTTCCTTACAAACCCTTGATAGTGTGCATGTAGAAGTTCAAACGTTTTCATTCATGGACGATACAGGGGTGAAAAACCAGAGGATGTTACACGGCCTAGTCCCTTGGGATTCCTTAATCAGATGGCCAGGGAAAGGCCATCACTTTTGGATCCCGACCCTGGGGGTGGACAAGGGAGGGAGGATCACCCAGGTAGGGGGTCCTCAGGGAGTGGGGTTGAAGCACATGATGGTGAGACATGGTATCCCCCCTTTTCCCTAATCCATCTAACCCCTATCCCTGCTTATTTTATGGGAAACAACAACTCCCATAATTCCTCCCCACTTCACATTTACAACACTACTGAGCAGAAGAAGATGAGGAATGAGGCCAGGAGGATTACCCTCACTATCTTGCAATGGCTCTGTCCCTCTAATCAGATCAGGCAGAGTCAGGCACGTAATCCACATTACATACACCTGCCACTTGTTAACACTGCCTGTCAGGGTAAAAGGTGGCGCGCACAGACACACTCCGAGCGAGCCAGGGTGCAAGAAGAAACAGATCTTTTGGGGCTGATGCGAACAAGGATATGGAAGTTGGATGGCAAGGGGCTGATCGGCTGCAGCGGAAAATGAGAGAGATCCAGGTGAGAACTCCATCCTTTCGGGAAGCCTTACGATCGTTCCGAAAACAAGTGAGCGGAAAAGAGAAACCTTCAAAGTGCTTCCAGACGGCCCGCTACCCTCCTGGGTGAATGACGGAGTTGGGGAGGAACAGAGGAGGCATTGGTAATGGCCTTGACTGCTGCGATAAATGCATTGAAGACAGAAGCGTGATTAAAACGACCATTGAGTTATCGAAGGCAAACAAAAGCCTCTTAAGAGAAAAAAGGTGTGTAACAGAAGTTGAAGATTGCACGTGTGCCGATAAAACTCTTAATGAAGAGAACAATCATTGAATGACTGAAAGAATTGATACAAAGTAACAGAGTGGTCCTGCGAAGCGGAATCACACATTCAAAAGTCTCTGTGAAATCTTCTGAGTTATGAACAGCAAGAAACAAATTCAAGACAGTAACCGCGATCCCGAACAACAGTTGATTGAGTGAAAAGCAATTTATATGAACTTGAAAATCACCAAGAGGGCAAAAGTAAAGAGGACATGAACTTTGAAACATGCCAAGAGGGTAAAAGGTAAAACTACAAGTACCACGAGGCACTGGTGTTACCTATGACCTTTGAAAGATGCCAAGAGGACAAAAGTAAAACTGCAAGTACCAAAGAGCATTTGTGTTGTGAAGATTGTTGATTGTCAAATTGTTGAAAAGGAGGTCTAAGTGGTCATGCAGAGGTCTATGTAAAATCCTTGCAGTTTCGAAAGTCTTCGACAGTAAAAAGGAGATAAGGATAGAACGTGAGGAAGGAGATCCCTACAAAGAGAAAGACTGGCTCGATCCCAGCAGAGGGATGTGTGAGAATCCAAAGGGTGTCTCACCCGCTAGTCCTTGCAAACTTGTCATCCAGGTGGTCAGTACACAGCCATCACTTTTGCATCCAATTCCTGGGGGAAGACCAGTGCGGGAGGATCACCTGGGTGAGGGGCCTTTGGGGATTGAGGGTGAGACAGCCGATTGTGAGATGAAGGTATTCCCCCTTTTTTTGTTCATCTACCCCATCCTATTTTGTAGGATTTTCTGAAGTCCCAACTCCTCCCGCCCCTCTTTATACAAAAACTGGGCAGAGGAAGAGGGTGAGTGAGAGTAACCAGACTAACTGTCTGACATCGTACTGGACATATCCTGTTAATCGGGTCAGGCAAAGTCAGGCACTTAACCCTAAGTGCAAATGCCTGATACCAGTTAGCTCTTCTCATACTAATAAAAGGCAACACCTAAAGACACAGTCTGAGCAAGGCAGAACACGAGTACGAGCAGAACTTCTGTGACAAAAGCACACCTACTGGAGCAGAGCAACAGACCAAGGCACGAGAGCCGAGGACCCCAGGGGTTCCCTACTGGAGGTCGTTGCCTTCGACAGAGCGTGAGGGACATGTGGAGAGGACCGGATCCCACAAATGAAGATTGTATTGTGTCAAGGGCGCCAGTGACCCTCCCGGGTGAACAGCAGAGTTGGGGAGGTGAGGCCAAGCCTGTGGTACTAATCTTGACCCGTGAATTGGAAATATCAAAACAAGAAAGAAGCGCACACAGCCAGTGAGTTGGCAAGCAACCTGAGAGACCGGTGTGTGGTAAAGGGAATGAAGTAGCAACATTATATCACAAATGAAGGCTGCACGCGTGTAGATGAGACGCGAAGAAAGGCAGATCTGTGAATGAACTTTGAAGTAGAAGGCAGCTGTGAGATCAGCGATACTAAGTAACGGAGTGGTCCGGCAAAAGGAAGTAGCCCATTTGAAAGTCTCTGTGAAACGTACATTGTTTGAAGTTATAAAGCGAACAAAACAGCAAAAGTGAATTAAGCGAGAGTAAACGTGAACTTTGAGTCGAAGTGGTCCTGCAGTGATCTATAAAGAGAGCCATGCACATTCAAAAGTCTTCGACATCCAAAAGGGGTGCGAGCCCGATTGAGGGAGACCCAAAGTACAATTAGCTTGGGGAAGGGAGCACCCCAGCAGGTTTGTGTTGAACTGTGACGTAAAAGGTCTGAGCCTGACAGAGAAGGACCTACGTGAACTGTGTGCTGTAAAGTCTGAGCCCGGCAGAGGGTGACCTTTGTGAACTTTACATTGGAGTACAATTTTGAAAGTCAAGAAAGAGACTTTAATGTTGAAGTCCAGGCAGGCCTCAATCCATGGTTTAGAACTGCTAAGAGTGCCAGAAACTGACAGCCTTACTCCGTGAGGTATAACGTGAGGAGGCGAGCTAGTTAAACCAACTTTTCTTTTTTAAACAATTTTTTATTAATTCCAACAAACAACCAAAAAGAACAAAGCCAAACAGTAAACAACAATTATACATTGCTAATATCATGTATAGTCTCATTGTGTGTCTACCGCCTACCGATTACCCCCCTCGCCTGTCTCGAGCTTACCCCACATTATCACCTACTCCCCTTTGTTCTGGGGCCACCCCTTCTTCTGCTTTCTCTGAGGAGTCATCTTCTTCCGGACAATGTAGCTACCAAGTACCTCCATGCTGTCAGTGTCTCCGCTTCTTCCTCTCCCCCTCTATGAACTGCCTCCCCCACGCCACTGTTTCCGCATCATCCCATTTCAGGAGGTAGACCACCAGACTCCCACCTTGGGACCATTACTTGCTTTCCAGCTCATGGGAATTCTGCGCTTCGCCAGTATATAAGCCAAGTCTTTGAGTTTGCTCACATGTTTCAACTTACGTGGCCTGGGGAACTCCCCCACCGTGCATTCCCACAATGACTCCACATCCAACGTAATCTCCTTCTCGATCAATCGGAGCGCCAGCTCCATCCAGAACCTCCGTATTTCCTGACACGCCCAGGACATGTGCACCAGTCCCGCATTCTCCTCTCCACACTTGGGACATGTTCGTGTTCCCGCATTCTTGAACTTTGCAACCTTTTGGGTGGTCATGCACGCTCTGTGGGTAATATATAACTGAATTTGTTGCAACCTCGCATTCCTGGACACTTTTTTGTGGTATCCTTGTGCCCTCAGCCACAGCCCATCGCTCGTAGGTCCCCCCGCGTCCTCTTCCCAATCTTGTCTCAGTTGAATCACCTCCTTTACCACCCTTGACATCAGCAGTTCGTTGATTCGGGAGACCTCGTGGCCTCCCTCGGACACATCATAAAATGTTTCCACGGCCGCGTCGGGCTGACTTCCCAGCTCTATTTCCGAACAGGTGTCTTTTAACATCCGTACCTGTCTAGTGTAGTGATGTACTGTCCCTGGTGTAATCCATTGTCTCCTACCAGTGTGTCAAGCTCCACCACCTTCCCATCCTGCCACATATCTCCAAGTGTTGCTATACCACACGGTTACCAGTGCTTCCGGACTATCTTCCTCATTTGCTCATCCACTCCATTCAGTGCCGCTAGTGGCATCTGTGGGGAACACGGGTGTGGGTTCTCCATAGCCCGGCACGCCCGTTACCATATCTTCCATCCCAAGTCTAACATTCTTGTCCCTCCGTCACACTGGGATTTAGGCAACCATATCCATTATTTCAGGAAAAACGGGACACATTCTGCCCTCAACAACCTAGACTTCGACGTGGGGTTTTCGGATAACTACCTTGCCACATACTGTAGCTGACTGGCCAGGTAATACATCTCGAAGTTGGGCAATTTAATGCCCCCTTGGTCATATGTATTTAGCAATTTCCACAACGCAATTCTGTTCCTGGCATTGTGCCATAGGAACCCCCTGCATATACTCTGAATTTTAGCAAAGAATCGCCTGGGAATCATATATGGTATATTCGCAAAGTAGTCTAACAGCCTAGGCAGCACCACCATCTTTAACAGTGCCGCTCTCCCTATCATGGTCAAGGGGAGCTTGGCCCAAAACCTCATGCTGTTTTCAATGCCGGCCACCGCCTTCTCTGTGTTTTGTTTATGTTTGCCCTCTACACTGTGATGTTCATCGATCCCCAGATATCTAAAGGTCTTGATCTCCCATTGTATTTGTAATACTGGCAATTCCTCCTGTGGTAACCCTTTATATCTACCCAGGGGAAATATGCATGATTTCTTGGGGTTCACTGTGATGCCAAACAGCACTGCATATCGCTCCTTTACGTCTAGAATGTATTGTAGGTTCTCTTCGGGGTATCTCAAGTACAGCAGCATGTCATCCGCAAACATTGATATCAGGTGTTGCCCTCCCTTTGTTCGGATCCCAACCTCCCCGTATTGTTGCCTCAGGCATATAGCTAGGGGCTCTAGCGCTAAAATAAACATCAGGGACCATGGACCTCCCTGTTGCCATCGGTTCGAGATGGTCGCTCCCGTCCGCACTCTAGCTAGTGGTTCACTATACAGCAGTTGGACCCATCTCAAGTATATGGGCCCCATCCCGTATTCTTTTAGGGCCGCCATTAGCCAAGTCCATTTAACAGAGTCGAAGGCCTTCACCGCATCTAACGAAATTATAGCTACCTCTTAGGGGTCCTTTTCGGTTTGTTCTATTACGTGGTGGAGCCTTCTGATATTGTCGGTTATGTTCCTGCCCGGAACATACCCAGTTTGATCAGGGTGTATGAGTTTTTTGATAACCGGTCTCAGCCTATTCGCCAGCACTGCTGTAAGTATTTTGCTACGTTGGTTCAGCATGGATAGCGGTCTATATGATCCACAGTCCATGCATGGCTTGTTGGGCTTCAGAAGTGGGATGAGAATTGCCTCCCTCAGAGACTCTGGCAATGTTCCCTTTTCCAGTGCCTCGTTAAGCGTTCCCAAGAGCGGGGGGAACAACTCAGCTTTGTATGTTTTATAAAATTCGCTAGGGACTCCATCCGCCCCTGGCGCCTTACTAGTGGGTAAGAGGTTGATCACTGCTTCCAGTTCATCTAATGTGATGGGACCTCCAAGTTCTCCCTCTCCTCTGCTTCTAGTTTGGGAAGTCCGATGTCCTGTAGTGTTTCTACCACATCAATCTCCTCTCCGTCATTGACATCTGCATACAATCGCGGTAGAACTCTAAGAAGCAATTATTCACCCCTTCCTGGGTATCTACCAATTGTCCGTACTCCCCCTATATCTCCCCCTATATCGCTCTAATTACTTGTCTGGGTGACTCGTTCTTATACAACCAGGCCAGCAACCTGCACGGTTTGTCACCCTCCGTGTGCTGCCTTTCAACGTACCTTTTATAGTTCAAGTTGCATAATCTCACCAGTGCTCCTTGCACTCTTGCTGCAGTTTTCGTATGGTTGCAGCCTCTTCAGGGGAGTGCCCTTCCTTCCGCATCACTATCTCTAGTCTCCCTTCCGCCTCTTGTAACTTCTGTGTTATTCCACCTTGTAGGCCTTTGGATTTTGATATTGCAGCCCCCCTCACCACACCACCACCTTAAATGTCTCCCATAAGGTGGCAGTCGATTCTATGCTCCCAGTGTTATTTTCAAAGAATTCCACTATTTCTTTCTTCAGATCCTCTCTAAACCCTGTATCCCTCAAAGCTTCGGCTCTAAGTCTCCACGTCGGGATCCGTGCTCTAGGCGGCAAGTACTGCCATGTCACAATCAATGGCGAGTGGTCTGATAGAACTCTCGCTTTGTATTCAGACTGCACTAATTCCCGGACCAACTCTGGTGCCGCAAATATGTAGTTTAACCATTTGTGTAGGTTTTGTGGGGCAGAGTAGTGAGAATATTGTCTGTCCCATGGGACTCTAGCTGCTGGGGTGGGTTGCATCAATTTCGTACGTGATCTGTCATCCTTGGGATCCAGCATACAATTAAGGTCCCCTGCCCATAGAACTGCCCCTCCTAAATATGGGCTTATCTTGCGGTACAGGGCTCTGAAGTAGCTGGTGGTATCTTGGTTCGGGTCATACTTGTTAATAATGGTCAGTTCTCTGTTTTCCACTAGTACTTTTATTAGCACCTTCCTCCCATCCGTCTCTATGGTGGTCTGTAACAGCTTAAAGGGAACATGCAGTGCTATCCACATGATTACTCCCCTGGCGTATGCCGAATACGCAGCTCATATGGTGGTCCCTTTTCATTTTCTCCCCACCACTTCCTGTTTTTCATTTGTCAAGTGAGTTTCCTGCAGTAGGGCTATGTCGATCCTCTTTCTCTTCAAATACATCATGACCTTATTCCTCTTCAAGTAACTATTGAGCCCCCTGACATTCCAGGTCACTATCCTGAGGTCCCCCATCTTATCCATATCCCATCCCGCCCCTGTCCTCTTTCGTCTTCTGCTTCATGCCCAGTGATGTATAGGTATATGCTCGCTTCCCCATTTGTCTTAACCCTCCTTCAAACTCCCCAACTCCCTTCCCACCCCCCACCCTTCCCTTCCCCAACTGATACCCTCCCCAAACCCCCTTCCCCCAACTGTTGCCCCCCAACATCCTCAACCTGATGCCCAGCTCCATCCCTGGATCTCAGGCTACCCCGCATCTAGCTCTTTTCTCTGTGACCCTGTACTCAGTACTCAGCAGGGGGATACTGCTCTATCAGTATCCCAACTAAACTACCTCTGGGGGGATGGTAGTGTGTCTCCTGGTGCCGCTAGTCTGCAGAAGCACCTGCGTCTCCTGCTTTCAGCTACAGTGTAAGTTCACATAATCCTCCATATTATTCTTTCTACACAATATCCGTATATATGTAATTGGGCCTCATTACGACCCGTGCGGAATGGGTTAACGGGCTCCGCTAATGGATGCGGACCCGTTAACACCATTCCATACGATTACGAGGTCCCCTTGCGGGACCTGGTAAGGATGCCTGGCAAAACCAGGCGTCGTTAACGGGTCCCGCGAGGGGACCAGGGAGCTAACAACGCGCCGGTCGTAATCACCCCGTTAGCTCCCTCTCCCATTCCCATTGAGCCCTATGGGGGCTCAAATGGGAATGGGGAAGGTCCGGGCCTGGGTTCCCTGAGGGAGGAATTACCGGGCCCTCCGAATTGCGGAATGCCCCGGTAATTCCTCATTCAGGGAACCTGGTAAAGGAGCCCGGTTTGGCGGCAGCCATGGAGCTAATAGCTCCATGGCTGCCGCCAAACTCGTAATGAGGCCCATTATGTTCCAGTTCCTGTCACGACCCTCTCCAAAACCCCCTCTGGCAAACCCATTGGCCAGGTGGAGTCAGGACTCGGGTCTCTAGAGCCTGGAATCCTCTTGGGGCCAGTCCTGGCACCTATGGCGCCAGGCTCATACACCATGAAAAACAATGTGTTTGGGAACTACTTTATTGTATTGTCAGTCAACATGGAGGCATCCACATAGCTTGGTTCCTAAGAACCAAGCCATGCGGTCTAGTGTTTTGGGTGTGGTAGCCTAGGGACTACTTTACCTGGACTATTTTGTTGGGGCTATTTAAACCACACCCGAGCAAGACAACACGCTTCGCGTTACTTTGCAGCTTGCAACGTGACGCTCACCGTGTCCAGCTATTCCCTCGAACCTCGGAGAAGCAGAACCTGCAAGGAGACAAAAGGAACATCATTAGCAGCAGCATCTTACCTGCAGTCTTCATCTTTAAACACTCGCAGCTACTGAGAACAGCTTCCTCGAATCTGCACGCCTCCCGGACAGAACAACCTGAAAGAGGAAGATAGAGGCAACATTAAAGAAAGCAGTAGAGACATTTACAAATTACAAACTGCTCAAAAGGCTTTCTTGGCTGGTCGCCTCTCGGCTGGCACCACTCCAGACATTCCACTCGCACTGAAGAACACCGCGACCTACAAGGAAGGAAAACACAGGTTAGCAAAGGCAAGACTTGGCAGCGCTGCGCATAGCTCTTACTTACCGCATCATAGCGCTCTTAATGTGCCATCATTTACCAGCGGGGCTCAACCAAGCCAGTTCGCTGCGCTGAAGCTCTGCATACCTAAGGGAGAAAAAAGAGACATTGTAAACAAAGAAAAGCATGCAGGATAGCAACAAAACTAAAGAACAGCAATAAGACCTACCTGAACACTATCAAACGGGCTGGCGTCAGTGAAGTAACTGGACCGCACTCGCCCATGAAAGACAATGCGCCCCTGCAAAGAAGGTAGGACGGAGAGCACGCCTAACTCCACCACAAGGTGAGGAGAGGGCGCCAGAGAGACTGAAATCATACAGGGGTGGAGGGAGAATACTTACCCTAGTCGGTCAGTCTTGAAAACAGTCCTCCTGTATTTTCAGGCAGAACCTTCCCCGCAGACCACATCAGGACAAAGCTGAGAAGAGTACCAGCGAGTAACCCGGCTGGGTGGCGTCCCTGGGGATACCAGTTGGGCGTAACAGAACGCAAAGCCTACCATAACAAATCCACCTGGGCGCCATGGAGACATCAGAAATGGACCAATTGGCCCAATTACTAGGGGAGCTTTGTGCTGAGGTTCATTCTGTCCGACAAGAGACTAATGCCCTCCGGAGAGACCTAATAGTGACCAAAGAACGAAAAAAGAGATTAGCAGGCAATACTTGCAATCACAGGCAGGACCGACGCCTCTACCTGACAACAATCCAACGATGCAAAACCCCGCCATACCACCCACTCCGGTACAGATCACGTTACCTGGAACAGTGCCCCTGGCACTACCAGAACGGTTCTCAGGCGACCCACGGAAGTATGCAGCATTCATCAATCAGTGCCGCCTTCATTTTCTTTGTAGGCCTGGAGCATTTCGAAACGACCAGGCTCGGGTAGCTTTTGTCTTATGATACTTGAGTGGTAGTGCAGCAGATTGGTCGGTGCCGTTGGTAACCCATGACGATCCTCTATTACATGACTTTGGGGTGTTCCAGAGAGAAATGGAAAAACCTTTTGCTCGCCATACCCAGGAACAAGCAGTAGACAATGAACTCTTGTCCCTCCGACAGGGGAATCAGGACTTGTTAACGTACATTGCTACCTTCAACAGGCTGGTTGCCGAAGCTAGGTGGCCAGAAAACAAAAGAACCACGTTATTCCATCGAGGCTTACGAGACGAATTGAAGGACGTCTTAGCCCAGGTGGTTGATCCACCCAGAGACTGTGCAGAATTCATAAATCTGGTCGTGAAGCTAGACCACCGGTTGCAGGACCGAAAGGCAGACCCGTCTAAGACGGACCCTCGGACCGTGTATGTTCGACCAAGGGAAAACACACCCCGTGTACCTGAAAATGTTGTAGAACCCATGCAGATTGAAGGGATACGGCCTCCATTAACAAAACAAGAGCGGGACAAAAGAAGACAACAACAGCTTTGTTTGTATTGTGGGAAACCAGGACATTTCCTGAAGGACTGTCCAGTAAAACCCCCCAAGAAGAACAGTCGGGGCCACAGAGAAGGACAAAGCTAAGGAAACGGAAAACTACCAAGCTCGACAAACGTAGAGGTCAGTTTGTCGAGTGAGAAGAAAGAGTTGCTGACCTCGCACTTTGCAATACCAGTGATCTTAATTAACCACCAACAGTCGTCAAGAATGCATGCCGTTGAAGCATACATCGATAGCGGAGCAGTTGGAAATTATATTGATCAAGGACTGGCAGCAGAGATTGGGCTTCCTTTGTGTTCTAAGCCAACTATGGACAAGGTAACCACCGTAGATGGGACAGAAATCGCTTCCGGACCAGTAACCCAGTGCACAGCCAGGGTAACCTTGCTGTGCCAGGACATACATCAAGAGTTTATTTCATTCGATCTCACCAAGGCACCTCTGTTCAGGCTAATACTAGGGATGCCATGGTTGGTTGCTAACAACCCTTTGATAGACTGGCGGGCACAGAAATTAACCTTCCCCGGTGACTGCTCCCCTGCCTGCTATTACCAAGAGGAGAAACCCGACGGCTGTATTCCCATGACTCCCGGAGCGACAGTATCAACCATGGGAGCAACTAATACCTTGCCAAGTGAATACGATGATTTCCAGGATGTTTTCCGAAAGGACCAAGCCAATACATTGTCGCCGCACAGTCCCTATGACTGTCAGATCGAAGTATTTGTATGACCTATTAATGGTCATTAAGGAATAATGGAGATAATAACACCAGAAAAATGAAAATAAGGAAAACCATAGACATAAAGGAAATACTACATGGGTGCAACGAAATGAAAACTGTAAAGAAAAAATAATACATATAGACAAAAGAATAAGTCAGCAACCATGGGAAAGGAAGACAGTCAAACAAGGGAAATAAATTAAACATGTCGCGGGTGGTGACATTTGGTGGGTGCCACCTTGGGTCCCAGACATCAAGTCCGGGAGGTGCGACAACATGGTGTAAAAATAGTATCGAGATGTTTATGCAGAGTAAACAAGAAACTGAGTATGCAAATAGGAATTCAAAAAAGCTAGATTAACAGATCAATGAAACCTGGTAGATATGCAAACATGTCACAAGTGGTGGCATATGATAGATGCCACCTAGGGTCCCAGACAGCAAGTCCGGGAAAACAACTCACATGATATTGAAGCAACTGGAGTGACATAAACAGTATACAACTATCATACGAAAAGCATGATACATCGGAGCCTCAAAACAAAAACCTTAAGAGTAATACATTATGAGTACACAGTGTTCGAAGCCTTGAGTGTTTGTAAAAACAATACATAATATCGCGATATCAGAATCAAATTTAGCAATGATAATTGATTTCTTCATTGAGCCCATTGGAAAACAGGCTCCCCAGTTTATCCAAAAAGTTTCTCTCCTGTTCAGCCGCAGGCCCCATGTGGGTTTACTTTGTTCAATGCTTCTGGTATCAGGAATCTGATTTGGGTTAGGTTGTGTCTCTTTTCACTCCAGTGGCGGGCCACTGCTGAATTAGGATTAGAATTACTGATACAGGAGCGATGTTCATTCCAACGTGCTTTTGCTGCTCTCATGGATTGGCCTACATAATACTTCCCACAGGGGCACTTGATGCCATATATGATGTTGGTACTATCACAAGTTCCAAATGTTTTCAGGAAAATGTTCTGGCCTGTACGTGGATGGTATATCATATTGCCCTTCAATACCAGATTACAGTTGGCACAATGAAGGCAGGGATATGTCCCAGTCCCTTGGGTGATAGGTTCTTTCAACGGTGGTCGTGTGTGAACAAGTTCATCTCGTAAATTTCTGCTCCTCTGGTATGCAAAAAAGGGTAATTGGTCAAACAAATTCTGTACTCTTACGTCGTTTTTGAAGATGTTCCATTGTTTTTTGATCAAATTTTTAATTTTATTACTTTGAACAGAGAATCTTGAAACATATACCGGTGATTTGAGTTCTCTTGGGGATTTATCAGTTTTAGATAGCAAGGTGCTGCGGTCTAGGGCATTCACTCTCTGAGATGCTGAGTCTAGTTCTGATTCTTTGTAGTCACGAGCTAAAAATTTCTCCTTCATTATCAATTGTTGGGCTAAGCAATCTTCTGGATCACTCACAATTTTCTTAACACGCAGCAATTGGCTATATGGCAAGTTCCTCAGAAGACTTGGTTGGTGGAAACTCAGGGGTCGATTCATGGAATTAATGTGGGCCGAAAATTCCCGCGCAGAGGTGCCAAAACGTGCGAATCGCAGGAAAAGTGCGAAAATCGCAGTGCAAGTGCGAAAATCGCAGGAAAACCAGCGCACAGCAATTCATGGAAGTCCGTGCGCGAGAAAAACATTGAATGTGCGCTAAAAATGTGCGCAGCGCACGCCGGCGCACAGGTCATCCAACAGCGTGCGCCACGGCCACTGCGAAATCGCACATAGCGCGGCGCACATCACAAAAGTAGGCGTAACACGGGGCGTAACACTCGGAATGGGGAACAACGCGTGAAAATATGGGCGTCACGGAGGAAGTACAGGAGGCAAGTGCGCGGAACGCCCACACGATCGCCTACAACCCGTATTCATGGAATCGAATAGGGCAAGCCAGCGCACGGTCAAAGACGCGCACAGGGCCAAACAAGTACGCCACAAGAAAGCAGGCGGTAGCGCCCCTGCGACTGAAAAAAATGTGCGCCAAAATGTGCGCTAACAAAAAGCACCCATATACAGCCATGATGAATGGCCCATACAGTGGCCCTATAGGACAAATGAGGTGCAAAGGGGCACCGACAAACACGGACACCCGCTGTGTGAAAAATAGCGTGTGCGCGTGTTCCTGGGTGCGCGTGAAGTTCCACACGCGATTAGCCTGGGTACTTGTACTACAGGATGCGCGGGAAGTTCCACACGCGATTGGCCTGGGTAGGTGGGGGTGCGTGGGAAGTTCCACACGCGATTGGCCTGGGTACGTGTACTACAGGGTGCGCGGGAAGTTCCACACGCGATTTCTGCAGGGTACGTGTATTTCGGTGGTGCCGGGGAATGCTACACGTGATTTGGCCATGTGGGTCCCCCCAGGTTTTCCCTCTAACCCCCCACGGCCCCTGCAGGCAGCCCACACCACAGGGTACTACCCTGCACCCCTGCTCATGTCCCACAGGCAACCCATCCACCATGGCCATGCCCACCAGCCAACCCACATGTCACCTTGCACTACTGATCACCAACACATGTCTCCCACCACCCCCACCCCCCAGCAGTGCAGGGGCAGCCTCCACCAGGTCCCCACCCATGTCTCCCACCACCCCCAGCCACCAGGGGCAGCCTCCACCAGGCCCCCACTCATGTCTCCCACCCCCCCACCCCAGCAGTGCAGGGGCAGCCTCCACCAGGCCCCCACTCATGTCCAACTCATGTATCCCACCACCACCACCCCCCAGCAGTGCAGGGGCAGCCTCCACCAGGCCCCCACTCATGTCTCCCACCACCCCCACCCCCCAGCAGTGCAGGGGCAGCCTCCACCAGGCCCCCACTCATCTCCCCTATTACCCCACCCCCCAGCAGTGCAGGGGCAGCCTCCACCAGGCCCCCACTCATGTCCTCATGCACCCCCAACCCCCAGCAGTGCAGGGGCAGCCTCCACCAGGCCCCCACCCATGTCTACCACCACCCCCACCCCTCAGCAGTGCAGGGGCAGCCTCCACCAGGCCCACACTCATGTCTCCCATCACCTCCACCCCCCCAGCCACCAGGGGCAGCCTCCACCAGGCCCCCACTCATGTCTCCCACCACCCCCACCCCCAGTAGTGCAGGGGCAGCCTCCACCAGGCCCCCACTCATGTCTCCCATCACCCCCACCCCCCAGCCACCAGGGGCAGCCTCCACCAGGCCCCCACCCATGTCTACCACCACCCCCACCCCCCAGCAGTGCAGGGGCAGCCTCCACCAGGCCCCCACTCTTGTCTCCCATCACCCCCACCCCCCAGCCACCAGGGGCAGCCTCCACCAGGCCCCCACTCATGTCTCCCATCACCCCCACCCACCAGGGGCAGCCTCCACCAGGTCCCCACTCATGTCTCCCATCACCCCCACCCCCCAGCCACCAGGGGCAGCCTCCACCAGGCCCCCACTCATGTCTCCCATCACCCCCACCCCCCAGCCACCAGGGGCAGCCTCCACCAGGCCCCCACTCATGTCCCCTATTACCCCCACCCCCCAGCAGTGCAGGGGCAGCCTCCACCAGGCCCCCACTCATGTCCCCATGCACCCCCACCCCCCAGCAGTGCAGGGGCAGCCTCCACCAGGCCCCCACTCATGTCCCCCTGCACCCCCACCCCCCAGCCACCAGGGGCAGCCTCCACCAGGCCCCCACTCATGTCTCCCATCACCCCCACCCCCCAGCCACCAGGGGCAGCCTCCACCAGGCCCCCACTCATGTCTCCCATCACCCCCACCCCCCAGCCACCAGGGGCAGCCTCCACCAGGCCCCCACTCATGTCTCCCATCACCCCCACCCCCCCAGCCACCAGGGGCAGCCTCCACCAGGCCCCCACTCATGTCTCCCACCACCCCCACCCCCAGCAGTGCAGGGGCAGCCTCCACCAGGCCCCCACTCATGTCTCCCATCACCCCCACCCCCCAGCCACCAGGGGCAGCCTCCACCAGGCCCCCACTCATGTCTCCCACCCCCCCACCCCCCAGCAGTGCAGGGGCAGCCTCCACCAGGCCCCCACCCATGTCTACCACCACCCCCACCCCCCAGCCACCAGGGGCAACCTCCACCAGGCCTCCACTCATGTCCCCTATTACCCCCACCCCCCAGCAGTGCAGGGGCAGCCTCCACCAGGCCCCCACTCATGTCCCCATGCACCCCCACCCCCCAGCAGTGCAGGGGCAGCCTCCACCAGGCCCCCACCCATGTCTACCACCACCCCACCCCCCAGCAGTGCAGGGGCAGCCTCCACCTGGCCCCCACTCTTGTCTCCCATCACCCCCACCCCCCAGCCACCAGGGGCAGCCTCCACCAGGCCCCCACTCATGTCTCCCATCACCCCCACCCCCCAGCCACCAGGGGCAGCCTCCACCAGGCCCCCACTCATGTCTCCCATCACCCCCACCCCCCAGCCACCAGGGGCAGCCTCCACCAGGCCCCCACTCATGTCTCCCATCACCCCCACCCCCCAGCCACCAGGGGCAGCCTCCACCAGGCCCCCACTCATGTCCCCTATTACCCCCACCCCCCAGCAGTGCAGGGGCAGCCTCCACCAGGCCCCCACTCATGTCCCCTATTACCCCCACCCCCCAGCAGTGCAGGGGCAGCCTCCACCAGGCCCCCACTCATGTCCCCATGCACCCCCACCCCCCAGCAGTGCAGGGGCAGCCTCCACCAGGCCCCCACTCATGTCCCCCTGCACCCCCACCCCCCCAGCCATGCGATTTGCCTGGGTACCTGTACTTCGGGGTGCGCGGGAAGTTCCACACGCGATTGGCCTGGGTACGTGTACCTCGGGGTGCGCGGGAAGTTCCACACGCGATTAGCCTGGGTACGTGTACTTCGGGGTGCGTGGGAAGTCCCACACGCGATTGGCCTGGGTACGTGTACCTCGGGGTGCGCGGGAAGTTCCACACGCGATTAGCCTGGGTACGTGTACTTCGGGGTGCGCGGGAAGTCCCACACGCGATTGGCCTGGGTACGTGTACCTCGGGGTGCGCGGGAAGTTCCACACGCGATTAGCCTGGGTACGTGTACTTCGGGGTGCACGGGAAGTCCCACACGCGATTGGCCTGGGTACGTGTACTTCGGGGTGCACGAAAACTTCCACACGCGATTAGCCTGGGTACGTGTACTTCGGGGTGCGCGGGAAGTCCCACACGCGATTGCCCTGGGTACGTGTACTTCGGGGTGCGCGTGAACTTCCACACGCGATTGGGCCTGTGAGAGTGGGGTACATGTATTCCAGGGGTGGGCGGTAATATTTACCCGCGACTGTGCCTGTGAGAGCGTGCTACGTGTATTCCTGTGGTGGGCGGGAAGATTCACACGTTCGCCTACGACGTACCGAAAAATTAATGGTCCAATCCTGAGACACGTACGCCAGCATGAAGCAGGCGTACGTCGACCCGCGCAGCATAAAAGTGCGCGCAAACAACAAACAAGCTCATACGCCAGGATGAATATACCATTCCTAGCAGCAGTGGCCGTGGGTTATCAAAGGAGGAGGAGGAGGATAGTGAGGGCCCGAATTTTCACTCCTAGAACCAGCCTTTTTGGGATGCCTGATGACCAGGTGTATGGGAGGTACAGGTTTCCCCCACACATAATACTGGACCTGGTCAGTGAGTGGGAGGATGACCTCACATCACCCACCCTGTGCTCCCAAGCACTCAGCCCCCTGGAGAAGGTCCTCAATGTACTGCACTTCTTGGCCACAGGATCATTTCAGCGGACAAGTGCCATAGTGGGTGGGGTGTCACAGGCCACGCAGTCACGCTGCCTACACCAGGTCTTGAACATCATCACTGCACGCCCATCAGTCCGTAGGCACATATACCTGCCCAGGACACCTGCAGAAAGGCAGGCTGCCACCCTCGATTTCTACGGTGTGGCACAATTCCCAAAAGTGCTAGGTGCCATTGACTGCACCCATGTGGCACTACGTCCCCCCAGGGCATCTGAGCAGATCTATAGGAACCGCAAACACTGGCATTCCATCAACGTGCAGGTAGTATGTAATGCTAAGGGAATCATCACCTCAGTATATACCAACTATCCAGGGTCCACCCACGACAGCTTCATTTACCGAATGTCTACCCTAAGCCGGGACCTAGAAGCTGGGCGGCATGGCGATACATGGCTGCTTGGTGAGTATGAATGCCACTGCACATGCATGCATGTCAGATGCAGAGTTATGTCACTACCCCACTAATGATACCCATCACCTCCTCACCAGGGGACAGTGCCTACCCTCTGAGCACCCACATGATGACGCCAATTCGGAACCCCATCATGCCTCCAGAGGTAAGATACAACACAGCCCATATTGCAACCCGGGGCATAGTGGAGCGCACATTCGGAGTGCTCAAGTCACGCTTTCGCTCCCTTGACCGTTCTGGCGGCCAGCTGTTATATGCGCCCCCAGTAGTGTGCAGGATCATAGTGGCAGCATGTGTCCTGCACAATATTGCAACACGCCGGGGCCTGGCTGCGGACATGGTGGTGCCCCCACATCCCCAACCACATGCACGGCCGCTGCGCATGGGAGGGGAGAGGGCACGGGGTGAGGCAGCCCGTACGCAGCTGGTGGTTAATTACTTCACATTGAAATCACACCCCAGTGGAGTGCACACAGGCCTGGCACATACCATCTGATAAGCAATGATGACTCGACCTGACAATTAAGACGAACAAAGGGACTGTCAACTGTCAGAACCATAGCAGCCTGAGATTGTTCATGTGGAAGTGTCACAATGTGTGCATACCTACCTACACAAACACCACCAATGCAGTGTCATGAAAAGACACTTCCATGCTGCAGAAATGAATACCCACTTGCAAAATACTACATGAAAACAGTGCCATGTCACCCACCCCCTCCCCGGCACGGCCACATAACACACCATGGCATGTCATGCAATGTGAGAGGAAAGAAAATAATCCCCACAACATGCCCCAAGTGTCAGCAGCTACAGTGTCCCTAATGGAAACATGTCCACACATGAAATGCTCACAGTAATGCAGGACCTACAACCGACATTACCAAATACTTAACAAGAATACCAATCACCTACACAACCTCCTACCTACCTTAAACATGACTTTACAGACTTAAAAATTAGCTAGACTCACCACCTGATGATGACAGCCCTCCGAACACTTCCAAGTATACAGTGTTAGCGTCACGCAAGAGTGTAGGTGCACTGCTTACAACATGGACTCCAGTTCCAAGGTGGACCGCATTGTGAAGACATGAGGAATGGACCTGCAAATATGGAGGATTAGATGGATGCAGAGGCACATATCAATACACCACGCAGTGTACAATACAACAACAATATGCACTATGAATGTATACACAGTATTGACTACAGACTGCCCACACAGCTCATGGGAGTCCAATGTCACCATGTACGTCAATGTCACTTGGGCACACCCTTTGCAAGCCCATGGAAACGGGAAGCAGGAGGGGTGTGTGTGACAAAAACCCAAGCATCTGAACCAAATCCATGACAAGCCTGCATGTGCCCAGCCACAATGCAGCGTATACCCACGGGGGCCACACAAGGCAACACACTGTCCCCAAAAAATAAATGAATAAATAAAAAATGGCCATTAATGGGCCCGGGGGTGTGGGGGAGGCCACCCAGGAGGTCCGAGGACAGGGTGCACACCAAAACCCACCTGTGTGGATCTTGCGGAAAAAAAAACACCTCCATGGGCTCATGGCCTACACGGCTACCCTATTGTGGGAGTATCACTGCTGTCGCTATCCTCACCCTCTGCAGCTGCATCAGGAGGTGGTGGCACTATGGGAGGCAGCCCACGCCCTAGTCTGTTCCTCCATGGCTGCAAGCATGCGGGTGTGGTAGGTCTCGTTCTGGAGGATAAGTGTGCGGAGGTCCCCATGCAACAACTCACGGGATGCCCGGACCTCCGCCCTATTTGCCTGCATCTCAGCTGAGAGCGTACGGGTGAGACGCTCCAGCTGCTGTTCTGTCCTTCGGTTTGTTGAAGCCTCTAGCTCAACAAGAGTCGTACTGAGATGAAGGAGTTCCAGCCTCAGGGCTTCCCTGTGGCCCTGGGACTCTATGGAGATGGCTTCCTGCAGAGTCGTCAGTGCCGCCCGCCTGTCCCTGTCGGACACCAACATGTCCTCCCTGTGTGACTGGCAGATGGAGTCGGTTGCCTGCTGTAGTCGCTCCATCAGCCTTTCGGGGGGGACAATGGAAGTGGCCACCCTATCCATGGCCTGAGCCATCATCTCTGATGATGCTGCCTGTTGGGTTGCCATACCGTAAATGGATTGCTCCCATGCGGTATTGCCAGGTGGCGTACGGCCACCACGTCGGCGGGCACCACACCTGTCTGGGGCAAGGCGAACTGCGCCTTGCTGTGCCGGCACTGCCTGAGGCTGCAGGACTGCATTCCCTCTCTGATCTGCTGGCCCAGGAACAGGATCAGATGTCGCGTAGTGTGACCCTGCATCCGTAACCACCAAAGGCGTACCTGCCAACACTGACATCCCCATTGAGGGTTCTAACCCTGGTGCAGGTGGGTCGGACAGAACAGAATCCCTCCCAGGAACACTCACCTGCGACGGCACGTAGGTCTCATCATCCGAATCGACACCTGAGTACAGCTCGGGGGAGGTGCAGCCAGAGACACCCCTTGAGAGCACGACCTGCAGCAGTTGTGGATTCTCACCCACCACCACACCACGTCCCTCACTGGTGGTCAGTCGGCCCTCAGACCCCTCCTGGGTCTGCACCATCTCCACAACCCCAGCAGTATCAAGTGCGTCTTCCCCTGCAAAGACATAAAAGAAAACAAATGGAAACAGGCATTAGCACTATGGCACACAATTAGGGCTGAGAGGCTACAGAAACAATACTTGATTGACACATGTCGCGGATGACTAAAACACTCCCATGCATGCACCGTGACTGCGTGTGATGGGGAGGCAGATGGCACACATTGATGACACCAAGATGGAAGATGAACACATTTGCTGCATGCTGCCTAGCAGTGGCATCACACATTGGCCAGTGATTGGCAGGTCAAATACACATGCCATCACACAGATGGCATGTACCCTAGCCATGAAGTGAAGAGGGAGAGGAGGTCACCAATTGTTCATTCAGTCCAGTTTGTTCATATAATTGATTATTTTCATTGTAATGGTTCAAATGTTTAACCTGCAGCTGCCAGTCAAAAATGGTCCTATAGCACAGGGACATGTCCAAACTAATCATGTCCACGAAACTGAGCCAGTCCACTGTACCATAGCCATGTTAGACATGTGACAATAGGACTGAGAAGTCCTGAGTAAAAGTGGTGTTATGCAAACAATCTGCCTGAATAAACAGAGGTAAATAAGCAACAGTGTTGTGGCAAGATGACACTCCAAGGGCAACTGGCGTGGTGTTGGGCTGGATGTCTAATGTTGGCCGAAGGGATGCTGCTATACCCAAATGCTGTTGCCAAGAATGTATAGGAAGAGGCACATGGGTGAGCCGAACCACTCGGGCACACACACCCTCCCCTGGCACCCAAACAGAAGCCCTCCCACACACACCATGCACATGGATGACACACACATGCATGTGCACTTACCGGACAATGCCTCGTAATCTGCCAGTTCTCCCACGCCTTGGATCTGTTCCTCCGTGACGTAGGTCCCAGCAACCTGCTCATGTGGAGTGAGTTCTATGTCGTCTGCTGGAGACCCACCTCCAGTCACTAGAGTTGCGGCATGACTTGAGGCCAGCTTATTCTTTGCCCTGCGCTTCAGGCCATTCCAGCGCTTGTAGCATTCATTAGCTGTGCGCCTCACGATTCCAAGGGCACTTATGATGTCCGCAATGGTCTGCCAGTGTGCCTGACGTTGTGCAGGTGTGGTCTTGGATCCTGCAACAATCACCATTTCGCGGTCATGTGCGGACACATACTCTACAAGTGCATTCAGTTCGGCCTCATTGAAGCTGGGCTTCCTTGACGGGCCGGACTGTGTAGCCGTGTCTGGGGCATCAGCCTCTACTGGACGAGCACTCTTCCTCTTCCGCTTGGAAGGTGGTGGGGATCCTGAGTGTCCTACGCCGCTCTGGACACTAGGGGCAGGAGCGTGGGATTGCACACTCAGCATGGGAGTTGGTGCAGGCATTATCTCAAGTGTGATGGTGTCAGGCGGAATGTCAGCATGATGGACTTGGACCGACACTGTCCTGGATGGGTGTGTGAGAGGTGGGGTGGATGGAGCCGCAGCTGCCCCTGCAGCCTCCCCAGCCTGCCTACGCGGGGCAGCAGATGACCTAGCTGCCCCTGATCCACGTGGCCTGATGACACCAACGTTCACCGACGCACGTGGCCTAGACCTGCTGACCTGGAAGTCAGCCATGGAGTCACCCTGTGCCAGGTCTGGTTCCACAGTGGGCTGGTCCAACAAGGGCTGAGCATGGATGGTGTCAGCCACGGTAACCTCAACCAGGAGGGGGGGGGCATGGGTGTCCCTTACTGCTCCTCCACACATGGGGGGCTAGGGGCACCCTGCAAGTCACAGCCACGTCCCCTACTGGATCCACCACGGCCACCACTTGGGGCTCGCCCACCTTTGCCACCCTTACGGCTTGGTCGCCTCCCAGCCATGGCACTGATGTTATTGTGCGTATGGGAGTCTATGTGAACTATTGTCCTGGGCAATTGGGGGTCAAAGGGGTTGGGTACCAGATGGTAATCGTACCCTAGTGCTCTAGCAAGGCTGTATGTCACCCCTGGGGAAAGATGACGGGTCACGCAACGCACAGGCACCCCAAAAAAGCGAAGTCAGGTGCACGCAACCCCTCCTAGACCATGTGCGTGGAAAAATAAACCTGCACTACGCTGTGGCACCCAGGAACACAAGAATGAACGTATGCGTGTCACACGCAGCCTAGAATGACCTCTGAAGGGGTACGCGACACACGGGGCAAGCACAGATGTTAAATACGTGCGACTCACCGTCTGCCAGGAACAAAAGCGTGAAAAATATGCGCGTGTGCGCATTGGCAACACCCCCGCCAAAAGAAGAATTGTACGCTGTCTGAGGAGACAGGACAACAGTAGTAGGGAACGCTGTTTGAGGAAACAGGCCCAGGAAAAAGAGGAAAAGAGAAAAAGCTGTCAGAGGTAACAGGGAGTAACACCGTGAAGTAAATCGCGTGTGAACTGACAAGAAGTACAGATTTCACCCACTCGCTCTCCACGAAAAGCACGTACAAGGAAATGGCGTTCTACACGTACCTTTTATACACACGTCACAGACGCGCATACGCGATGAGGCCATTTCCACCAATTACGCGCTTTGACACTCGGACGTGTATCTCTTCATTTTTACACGCGCCATTCTCTACGGCCATGCGCGTGACGTCACAGCTGCGCATGGTGGCCTTTGGGCCAATGATATCGCATATGCGAGCACACGTGGTAAAACTGCACGTCCGAGGGTCATCGCGTGTAATCGGAGGGAAGTGAGCGTACTCGCGATTGGCCTGGGTACGTGTATTTCTGGGGTGCGCAGGAAGTTCCACACGCGATTGGTGGAAATCCACGTGTCATCACGTGTAATGAGGGAAACACCCGCGCGCCTCACGTCACAGACGCGCTCACGCGCTAAGGCCCTTTGGTCCAATGAAATCGCATATGCGTGCTGACGTGCATACGCGCTAAGGGCCTTTCCTCGATTTACACGCAGACGTGCAGGATTTTCACGTGCCAAATCACTCCGTATCAAGCTGGCCACGCGTAAGCACACGGAAGACCACGCTCCTGCCCAAAAGGCCGAATTACTGCCCCCCAGAGCCCCGAGCAGCCTCCCACGAGCCATCTGCTGCTGCCTGCCTGCCTGCCTGCTGCCACCGTGCCCTGCCATTTGGTGGCTGCACATCAGCCATCTGCAGGGGTCCATTTGCTGTGTCCACCCCTGCTGGAACAGAAGACTCCCGACTGGGATACCATCGCTCCACAGCCCAGCCCCAGGACCCAGTTGCCCACCCACTCCTGCCTCTGGGGTTGCCATGTCGGGCACTGCAACATCTGGCACCACTGGCAACCCCCGGCCAGAGAGGCAGAGGGGCACCAGCTTCACTGCCACCGAAGTTGGTGTCCTGGTGAAGCAAGTCCTGGGGCAGTATGATGCCCTCTTCGGAAGTAAGCGCGCCAACAAGGAAGGACGGACTCGGATCTGGACGGACATCGTGACTGCCATCAACGCCGAGGGGGTGGCAGTCAGTGACTACCAACATGTCAAGAAGCGCTGGGATGACTGCAGGTCCAGGACCCTCTTGAAGGCCCGGCGCCTCGTGGAGGGGGGCCGGGGCCGCATGAGTACCATCCAGATGAGGGTCCTGGAACGCGTAGGCCCAGCGCTCCACGCCCAGATCCTTGAGAGGCAGACCCGTCTGGAGTTGAGCGGTAAGTGGCCAAGCATTGCTGTGTGAGACAAGGCATGTCGCAGTGTGCTGGTTGTCTGATACTTGCCTGTATGTGTGACATAGACCATGTATGCATGTGTGTGTGCAGGGACGTCATGCATGTGAGACCAGTAATGTGTGAACCACACGGTTGGTGCATGTGTTCAAATGCAACATGGGTTGCCCTATGCGGAATGGCCACATGAAAGCATGCCAGTCTCTGTTCCTGGACATGGGTGAGGGATGGGTGCTGATGCCATGTACATGTATGCTGTCCATGTCTGTGTGTCTGACCTGCGTGTCTGTGACTTGTGAATGCCAGGGATGCATGACACATGTCTGTCGCAATGTTCAGGTTCACTGATGCAGCCTAGACATCCTTGTATCCACTGTGTCTGTGGTGTACGAGGCCAGATGGATGAAACTAGGGTGAAGTGTGTGCATGTGATAGGCATGGCCCATGATGCATGTGAGTTCCAAAACAATAGTGTATGTTTCAATAATCACTTGGACATGTATGCTAATGTCCATAGCATGCACCATGCCTGTTACCGCATGTGTTTTACCTGCACTGAGCCATGTGTTGTGGAGGGACATGATGGAAGTGTTCTTTGACAGTGCCACTCATCTGCTATTGCTTCCTGTCTAGGGGACCATTGTACAGTACCCTGATGCTTGTGTTCTATGTCTCCCTCTACACAGCGCCACGTGAAGAAGAGGGCGGAGACGGCTCTGTGGAGCAAAGCGGCTGGGATGCCCCCACGGCTGCAGCGGAAGGGGTGGGTGAGCCCCCACAGGGGCTTGCAATGGCGGAAGACGGGGTGGAGCCATCCAGGTTGGTGGTTTCCACAGAGGAGGAGGAGGCCGCTACTGAGGCGCACATGGGGCCTGGTGGGGGCATCCCTGCTGGTGCAAGTGTTGCAGTCCAGGGGCAGGGGCAGGGGCAGGAGGCAGCACAGGTCGCCGTGGAGTGGCCTGTGCATGTCACTGTCCCTGATACTGTGACTGCACCACCATGCACCAGCAGGGATGCCCCATCCCAGGCCCGTCCGCAGGTAGGGGGGATGTCCATGTCATCTGACTCTTCTCCACCTGCGGACGAGGGGACCCCTGGCCGTATGGAGAAGGTCCTGATTGGTGTCGCGTTGCGCACAGGTGTAATTCGTGATGAGGTGCGTGCTTCCCGGGAGGAGCATGCACGTCATCACGGAGAGCACCGTGCCGACGTGGCCCAGTTGGGATCGGCCATGGTCGGGGGTTTCCTACATGTGACGGCCAATCTGGCGACCCTCTCCTCCTCTGTCGTTCTCCATGCCGTCTTCCGGCCCAGATGCCACCAGGGCCCCCTGTGGACCTGTCCCGACCAATGCAGCCGGCTCGGTGGGGATCCCATCCCTGCCACAGTCGGGAGTCGGAGGTCCAGCAGGGGTGGACACACCAGCAACTGGACCCCAGCAGATGGAAGATGTGACGGCATCATCGGGCAGGGCACGTGCACGACGGCGTCGGTGGATTCCATCAGCCTGGATGCCGTCGTGCTGGCACAGGCAGTTGCGTCGGAGGCAGCGGCAGGCTCGACGTGGGAGGCATCATGGCTCGGTGCCATCAACATCAGGGGTGCAGGCATCGGCCGGGGGGCAGGAGAACCCTGGAATGGGAGTGGCTTCGTGTGGGAGCGGTTGGGCCAGCAGATAGGTGCGGAGCGGCAGCGGGCAGAGGAGGAACGGCTCACAATGGTCAGGGCGGAGAACTCCATGCGGAGGGCGCTGAGGCAGGCTGAGTGCCTCGAGGGTCTTTGCAGGGAGTTGGAGCTGGACACTGCTTTATCCCTGCGAGACCTCGGGGCCAGGGAACATGCCCGCCTCCAAGCCATTGAACAGGAGTTCGATGATGCCCTGGCCCATGACAACATCCAGTGAGCCGTTGGACTAGCCCGCTGCCCATGTAAATAGTTATGTAGTTAGTGTTAGGTTTCCTTTGTTTTTGCATTTTCTTTGGACCTTTTGGACAATGGGCCACATTTTTGTATATAGTTATTTTTTATTAGGTAGTGTTGTTAGATAGGTTTCATTTCGAGGGGATTGGGTCCTCCGACGTATTCCATATCTATGACATGTAATCACCACAGCTGTGCTGCTTCGGAAACTTTTTCGGCGTCCTGCGTCGATGACGTCGATGCGCCGTCGTCGAGGACCTCCTCCGACGTCCGACGTCATCCGATGTGATAAGTAGGACGCACGACGCCCATAGCCTCAGTTCCGTTTTTTCCGCGAACGTGTTGCTTCGTGTTTCTCGGTTTAAACGCCTCGAGTCTTTGGAGTTCTGTTCTTCTCGGTTCTTCGAACCTGTTCGTTTGTGAAATTCCTTCAGTAAAGCGAGAGGAGCCGGCAGTCAAAGAGGCCAACGCAGGGGTACCAGAGGTGGACGACAGGGTACCCGTGGTGCCAAGGCCGCTCGGGCAGTTGCCTCTTTGGCCTCAGGTAACGCCGCAGCCGCTCCCACTCTGTCGTGAGGCCATGTCCCATGGTTCGCCGGTTGGGGGACGGCTGGCGCAGCATCTTGTAGTGTGGCAAGCCATTACTTCAGATGTGTGGGTTCTGGAGATCATAACCCACGGCTACTGTCTTCCTTTTCGGCACAGGCCTCGCGACGATCCACCGGGGATCCTCTCTTTGCAGAGTCCGGATCCGCTCCTTGCGCAGGAAATTCAAGCCCTGCTGGAGAAAGGCGCCATAGAACTGGTGCCTGGTGCCTGTAGCGGAGAGGAACAAGGGATGGTATTCCCCTTATTTTTTGATTTCGAAGAGAGACGGGGGATTGAGACCCATCATGGACTTGCGCGGTTTGAACAAACTCCTCAGGAAGGACAAGTTCAAGATGGTTACTCTCTCTCAAGTCCTCCAGGCCCTTCAGCTTCAGGACTGGTTGGTGTCACTCGACCTCAAGGATGCTTACTTCCATGTGCCGATCCATCCCAAGCACAAGAAGTACCTGAGGTTCGCGGTTGGCGACTCGCACGCATGGACCCTGGCTTGTTCACCTGTACATAGTTCACTGTTGGATTTTCTTTTCTTTTTACAATTTGCCCATGGAGCAATGGCTTTCAATTATAATTTCCCAGTGGATTTTCTTTTGTGGACTGTGACTTTGGACACCATTCCTTTGGATTCTGATATTTGGTTTTGCATTTTTTCACGGACATGCTTCTTTTTACTTTTTTTACATTCCCATTTCTGTTAGTTTATTTTTGATTCAATTCATGTTTCCTTTAATACATATTTTTTGATCAAACTTCAATGTGTGGTATCATCTCATTGGATCTGCAGGGGAACATGAGTTGGACATGAGTGGAGGCCTGCTGGCAGGTGCCCCACAGTGCTGGGGGGTGGGGGTGCAGGGGAACATGAGTTGGACATGAGTGGGGGCCTGCTGGCAGGTGCCCCACAGAGCTGGGGGTGGGGTTGCAGGGGAACATGAGTTGGACATGAGTGGGGGCCTGCTGGCAGGTGCCCCACAGTGCTGGGGTGTGGGGGTGCAGGGGAACATGAGTTGGACATGAGTGGGGGCCTGCTGGAGGCTGCCCCTGCACTGCTGGGGGGTGGGGGTGGTGTAGACATGGGTGGGGCCCTGGTGGAGGCTGCCCCTGCACTGCTGGGGGTTGGGGGTGGTGGGAGACAGGAGTGGGGGCCTGGTGGAGGCTGCCCCTGGTGGCTGGGGGGTGGGGGTGGTGGGAGACATGGGTGGGGGCCTGGTGGAGGCTGCCCCTGGTGGCTGGGGGGTAAGGGGTGCATGGAGACAGGAGTGGGGGCCTGGTTGAGGGTGCCCCTGACTGCTGGGGGGTGGGGGTGCAGGGAGACAGGAGTAGGGGCCTGGTGGAGGCTGCCCCTGCACTGCTGGGGGGTGGGGGTGGTGGTAGACATGAGTGGGGGCCTGGTGGAGGCTGCCCCTGCACTGCTGGGGGGTGGGGGTGATGGGAGACATGAGTGGGGGCCTGGTGGAGGCTGCCCCTGCACTGCTGGGGGGTGGGGGTGGTGGTAGACATGGGTGGGGCCCTGGTGGAGGCTGCCCCTGCACTGCTGGGGGGTGGGGGTGGTGGGAGACATGAGTGGGGGCCTGGTGGAGGTTGCCCCTGGGGGGTGGGGGTGGTGGGAGACATGGGTGGGGGCCTGGTGGAGGCTGCCCCTGCACTGCTGGGGGGTGGGGGTGGTGGGAGACAGGAGTGGGAGCCTGGTGGAGGGTGCCCCTGACTACTTGGGGGTAGGGGGTGCAGGGAGACATGAGTGGGGGCCTGGTGGAGGCTGCCCCTGCACTGCTGGGGGGTGGGGGTGCAGGGAGACAGGAGTGGGGGCCTGGTGGAGGCTGCCCCTGCACTGCTGGGGGGTAGGGGGTGCAGGGAGACAGGAGTGGGGGCCTGGTGGAGGCTGCCCCTGCACTGCTGGGGGGTGGGGGTAATAGGGGACATGAGTGGGGGCCTGGTGGAGGCTGCCCCTGCACTGCTGGGGGGTGGGGGTGCAGGGAGACAGGAGTGGGGGCCTGGTGGAGGGTGCCCCTGACTGCTGGGGGGTGGGAGTGCTGGGAGACAGGAGTGGGTGCCTGGTTGAGGGTGCCCCTGACTGCTGGGGGTGGGGGTGCAGGGAGACAGGGGTGGGGGCCTGGTGGAGGCTGCCCCTGCACTGCTGGGGGGTGGGGGTGGTGGTAGACATGAGTGGGGGCCTGGTGGAGGCTGCCCCTGCACTGCTGGGGGGTGGTGGTGATGGGAGACATGAGTGGGGGCCTGGTGGAGGCTGCCCCTGCACTGCTGGGGGGTGGGGGTGGTGGTAGACATGGGTGGGGCCCTGGTGGAGGTGTCCCCTGCACTGCTGGGGGGTGGGGGTGGTGGGAGACATGAGTGGAGGCCTGGTGGATGCTGCCCCTGGTGGCTGGGGGGTGGGGGTGGTGGGAGACATGGGTGGGGGCCTGGTGGAGGCTGCCCCTGCACTGCTGGGGGGTGGGGGTAATAGGGGACATGAGTGGGGGCCTGGTGGAGGCTGCCCCTGGTGGCTGGGGGGTGGGGGTTGTGGTAGACATGAGTGGGGGCCTGGTGGAGGCTGCCCCTGCACTGCTGGGGGGTGGGGTAATAGGGGACATGAGTGGGGGCCTGGTGGAGGCTGCCCCTGGTGGCTGGGGGTGGGGGTGGTGGTAGACATGAGTGGGGGCCTGGTGGAGGCTGCCCCTGCACTGCTGGTGGATGGGAGTAATAGGGGACATGAGTGGGGGCCTGGTGGAGGCTGCCTCTGGTGGCTGGGGCGTGGGGGTGGTGGTAGACATGAGTGGGGGCCTGGTGGAGGCTGCCCCGGGTGGCTGGGGGGTGGGGGTGCTGGGAGACAGGAGTGGGAGCCTGGTGGAGGCTGCCCCTGACTGCTGGGGGGTAAGGGGTGCAGGGAGACAGGAGTGGGGGCCTGGCGGAGGGTGCCCCTGACTGCTGGGGGGTGCAGGGAGACAGGATGGGGGCCTGGTGGAGGGTGCCCCTGACTGCTGGCGGGTGGGGGTGCTGGGAGACATGCATTATTGATCAGTAGTGCAAGGTGACATGTGGGTTGGCTGGGGGGCATGCCCATGGTGGATGGGCTGCCTACGGGACATGAGCAGGGGTGCAGGGTAGTCCCCCGTGGTGTGGGCTGCCTGCAGGGGCCATGGAGGTTGTAGAGCGAACACCTGGGAGGACCTGCACGGCCAATTCACGTGTAGTACTCCCCAGAGCCCCTGAAATACACGTACCCTGCTGAAATCGCGTGTGTAACTTCCCGCGCACCCCTGAAATACACGTACCCTGCCCGCGCACCCCTGGAATACACGTACCCTGCTCGCACGGGGCCAATCGCGTGTGGAACTTCCCGCGCACCCCTGAAATGCACGTACCCTGCTCGCACGGGGCCAATCGCGTGTGGAACTTCCCGCGCACCCCTGAAATACACATACCCTGCTGAAATCGCATGTGGAACTTCCCGCGCACCCCTGAAATACATGTACCCGCTGAAATCGCGTGTGGAACTTCCCACGCACCCCTAGAATACATGTACCTTGCTCGCACGGGGCCAATCGCGTGTGGAACTTCCCGCGCACCCCTGAAATACACGTACCCTGATGGAATCGCGTGTGGAACTTCCCGCGCACCCCTGAAATACACATACCCTGCTGAAATCGCGTGTGGAACTTCCCGCGCACCCCTGAAATACACGTACCCTGCTGAAATCGCGTGTGGAACTTCCTGCGCAGCCCTGAAATACACGTACCCTGCTCGCACGGGGCCAATCGCGTGTGGAACTTCCCGCGCACCGCTGAAATACACGTACCCTGCTGAAATCGCGTGTGGAACTTCCCGCGCACCCCTGGAATACACGTACGCTGCTCGCACGGGCCAATCACGTGTGGAACTTCCCGCGCACCCCTGAAATACACGTACCCTGCTCGCACGGGGCCAATCGCGTGTGGAACTTCCCGCGCACCCCTGAAATACACGTACCCTGCTGAAATCGCGTGTGGAACTTCTCCTGGCCCTGCACTGCTGGGGGGTAGGGGGTGCAGGGAGACAGGAGTGGGGGCCTGGTGGAGGCTGCCCCTGCACTGCTGGAGGGTGGGGGTAATAGGGGACATGAGTGGGGGCCTGGTGGAGGCTGCCCCTGCACTGCTGGGGGGTGGGGGTGCAGGGAGACAGGAGTGGGGGCCTGGTGGAGGCTGCCCCTGGTGGCGGGGTGGTGGGAGACATGGGTGGGGGCCTGGTGGAGGCTGCCCCTGGTGGCTGGGGGTGGTGGGAGACATGGGTGGGGGCCTGGTGGAGGCTGCCCCTGCTGGCTGGGGGGTGGGGGTGGTGGTAGACATGAGTGGGGGCCTGGTGGAGGCTGCCCCTGCACTGCTGGGGGGTGGGGGTAATAGGGGACATGAGTGGGGGCCTGGTGGAGGCTGCCCCTGCACTGCTGGGGGGTGGGGGTGCAGGGAGACAGGAGTGGGGGCCTGGTGGAGGGTGCCCCTGACTGCTGGGGGGTGGGAGTGCTGGGAGACAGGAGTGGGAGTCTGGTAGAGGGTGCCCCTGACTGCTGGGGGGTAAGGGGTGCAGGGAGACAGGAGTGGGGGCCTGGTTGAGGGTGCCCCTGACTGCTGGGGGTGGGGGTGCAGGGAGACAGGAGTGGGGGGCTGGTGGAGGCTGCCCCTGCACTGCTGGGGGGTGGGGGTGGTGGTAGACATGAGTGGGGGCCTGGTGGAGGCTGCCCCTGCACTGCTGGGGGGTGGGGGTGATGGGAGACATGAGTGGGGGCCTGGTGGAGGCTGCCCCTGCACTGCTGGGGGGTGGGGGTGGTGGTAGACATGGGTGGGGCCCTGGTGGAAGCTGCCCCTGCACTGCTGGGGGTGGTGGGAAACATGAGTGGGGGCCTGGTGGAGGCTGCCCCTGGTGGCTGGGGGTGGGGGTGGTGGGAGACATGGGTGGGGGCCTGGTGGAGGCTGCCCCTGCACTGCTGGGGGGTGGGGGTAATAGGGGACATGAGTGGGGGCCTGGTGGAGGCTGCCCCTGCACTGCTGGGGGGTGGGGGTGGTGGTAGACATGAGTGGGGGCCTGGTGGAGGCTTCCCCTGCACTGCTGGGGGGTGGGGGTAATAGGGAACATGAGTGGGGGCCTGGTGGAGGCTGCCCCTGGTGGCTGGGGGGTGGGGGTAGTGGTAGACATGAGTGGGGGCCTGGTAGAGGCTGCCCCTGCACTGCTGGGGGGTGGGGGTAATAGGGGACATGAGTGGGGGCCTGGTGGAGGCTGCCCCTGGTGGCTGGGGCGTGGGGGTGGTGGTAGACATGAGTGGGAGCCTGGTGGAGGCTGCCCCTGACTGCTGGGGGGTAGGGGTGCAGGGAGACAGGAGTGGGGGCCTGGTGGAGGGTGCCCCTGACTGCTGGGGGGTGGGGGTGCTGGGAGACATGCATTGTTGATCAGTAGTGCAAGGTGACATGTGGGTTGGCTGGGGGGCATGCCCATGGTGGATGGGCTGCCTGCGGGACATGAGCAGGGGTGCAGGGTAGTCCCCCGTGGTGTGGGCTGCCTGCAGGGGCCGTGGAGGTTGTAGAGCGAACACCTGGGAGGACCCGCACGGCCAATTCACGTGTAGTACTCCCCAGAGCCCCTGAAATACACGTACCCTGCTGAAATCGCGTGTGGAACTTCCCGCGCACCTCTGAAATACACGTACCCTGCTGAAATCGCGTGTGGAACTCCCCGCGCACCCCTGGAATACACGTACCCTGCTCGCACTGGGCCAAGCGCGTGTGGAACTTCCCGCACACCCCTGAAATACACGTACCCTGCTGAAATCGCGTGTGGAACTTCCCGCGCACCCCTAAAATACACGTACCCTGCTGAAATCGCGTGTGGAACTTCCCGCGCACCCCTAGAATACACGTACCTTGCTCGCACGGGGCCAATCGCGTGTGGAACTTCCCGCGCACCCCTGAAATACACGTACCCTGATGGAATTGCGTGTGGAACTTCCCGCGCACCCCTGAAATACACGTACCCTACTGAAACCGTGTGTGGAACTTCCCGCGCACCCCTGAAATACACGTACCCTGCTAAAATCGCGTGTAGAACTTCCCGCGCACCCCTGAAATACACGTACCCTGCTCGCACGGGGCCAAACGCGTGTGGAACGTCCCGCGCACCCCTGAAATACACGTACCCTGCTGAAATCGTGTGTGGAACTTCCCGCGCACCCCTGGAATACACGTACCCTGCTCGCACGGGGCCAATCGCATGTGGAAGTTCTCGCGCACCCCTGAAATACACGTACCCTGCTCGCACGGGGCCAATCGCGTGTGGAACTTCCCGCGCACCCCTGAAATACACGTACCCTGCTGAAATCGCGTGTGGAACTTCACGCGCACCCCTGTTATACACGTACCCTGCTGGAATCGCGTGTGATACTTCCCACGCACCCCTGATATACACGTACCCTGCTGGAATCGCGTGTGATACTTCCCGGGCACCCCTGAAATACACGTACCCTGCTGATTTTGCGTGTGATACTTCCCGCGCACCCCTAATGCACACGTACACAGGACAATCGCGTGTGGAACTTCCCGCGAACCACTGAAATACACGTTCCCCGCTTGGCGTTTGCTGTTTGCCAGCCCTGTGAACTGGTCCAGGGTTAGCGCAGCCTTTTGCGATTATTTGGGGATTTTGAAGGCTTTTCCTTGCGCGAGGGCGTTCTTGGGGGCTTAACTGGCGCTGCTGCAGGGTCGCTGCGCCAGGCTGCGCCACGGCTGGTTTTGGATGCGAAAATCCATGAATACGCTGTGCGCGAAAATCAATTTTAGCGCATGCCGCTGGCGCAGACATTCGCACGGGCACGCTGTGCGCCAGTCGCGTGCGCCACTTTTGTGCGAATTTCTATGAATTACCCTGTCAATCTATGCAATAAATTATTGCGATCCATTGGTTTGCGGAAAAGTGTAGTGCTGTAACCGGTCTCACTCTTGGTTATTTGGACATCCAGAAATGTGATCTTATCTTTGGATATTTCACTGGTGAATTGGATCCGACGGTCAATGCTGTTCAAATACTCGAAAAAAATATTGAAACTGGCTTCTGTGTCTGTCCAAATTCCAAAAACATCATCGATGTACCGTGTCCACAAATGTATGCTCTTGTTCCATTCACGCTTTTGAAGTATATTGTCCATTTCAAATTTATGCATAAAGCAGTTCGCATAAGACGGTGCCATGGTGGCACCCATAGATGTCCCGGAGACTTGTAGAAAAAACTTGTTGTGGAATTGAAAATATGAATTCTCTGCAATGAACTGGAGGAGAGCCATTATAAATTATTTTTGTGCACGGACCTCTGGTGTTTTCAATAATAGCCACTCTACTGATTCCATGCCTAAATCGTGGGGTATAGATGTGTACAGGCTCTTGACATATATAGTAAATAACAGGTGTTCTGGTTGAAAAGTGATGGTATTGAGCTTCTGTAGGAAATGTGTTGTATCTCTGATGTAAGTAGAAGTCTTCTGAATCAATGGTTGGAGAAAGAAGTCAATGTACACCCCTAGCGGTTGATTAATACTGTCTATACCTGCGACAATGGGTCTTCCTCGTGGTTTGGTTGAATCTTTATGGATTTTGGGTAATGTGTAAAAATTGGGAATTCTCGGGTGATTATTGTTCAAGAATTTGCGAGTGTGCTCATTTATCCAATCAAGTTCCATGGCTTTATCAAGTAGTGTTTCGAGGTTTTGTTTGATTGACACAGTAGGGTCGTGATCCAAAGGTGCATAGATGGTGCGATCTTGTAGTTGTCTGATCCATTCAGCATCATAATCAGTGGTATTCATAATCACCAAAGCACCTCCTTTGTCTGCTGGTCGTATTGTTATATTTTTGTCACAGTAAAGATTCCTGGTGGTTTTCATTTCATGGTGTTTGAGGTTCTTATGAGGTGGGATCCTGTAGCTGATACGTTCAAGGTCTCTAGTCACCAGTTTTTGAAAGATGTCAATGGATGGTACAGAAATTGGTGGTATAAAACCACTCTTAGCTCTAAATTCTTGAAAATCAGGGACATTGGATGCGCTCTCATGGATTTCTAATTCTTCAAAGAAAACTTTCAGTTTGAGTTTCCTCACAAATTTATACAATTCAATCTTCGTATCAAACAATGTCGTGCTGTACATGGGCACAAAAATCAAGCCCTTCTGTAGTATATCTTCTTCCATCTTACTTAAAGTTTTATGAGAAATGTTGATAACTAAGTTTTCCTTAGTTGAAGTCGTGTCTGTGGTTTGTTTTTGAGGTTTCCTCCTCCCCCTGCGGGTTCTTTTGTGGCAGAATACTGCCGTGATGCTATTGGCACCTCTGTCTTTTTTCTCATGTTGAGTCAAGGTGATCTCTCTAGGTATGTTCCGAGCCCTTTTGCATGCCTGTTTTACAATTTCGGTAATTTCTCTCTCTCAGGTTTGCTGTAAGTGTTCTGGCCTGTATGTCATATTCCCTTTGGGTGGTACAGTTCCTCCTAAATTGGAGGAATTGTCCAAATGGTAAATTCTCCCTGAGAGTTCTTTGGTGGAAACTAGAAAACTCTAACAAAGAATTTCTGTCTGTGGCTTTTCAAAATACAGTTGTTTCGAATGTATGTCCTGTTCTTTGAATTTTAAGGTCCAGGAATGTGGCTTTAGTTTTACTAGCCTCATGGGTGAATTTCAAAAGTGGATCTAGTCCATTTAACCATTTAGTAAAATCAGCCAGAGTGTTCTCATTCCCCTCAAAGAACATGAGAATATCATCTATGTACCTCCGCCAGCTGAGGATGTTTTTTAAGTAGGGGTTATTTCCTGAGTAGATGTGTTTCTCTTCAAAGGAGGCAACATAGAGATTAGCCAGGGTAGGGGCAAATGTTGCTCCCATAGCTGTCCCAGCTATTTGTTCGTAGTAGGTGTCTTCAATGAGAAAATCCCTGAATACCGAAATGTGCTGACCGGCCATGGTACCTGTAATACGGGCAACCGCTCCGCCGGCATCCCTTTGTACCCCCCTAATGGGAACATGCTGGACTTCTGGGAGTTAACTGCTATGCTGGATACCTTGGCATATCTTTTCATCACTTCTAGGATGTATTGGAGATTCTCTTCCGGGTACCTCAAGTACAGCAGCATGTCATCTGCGTACAGGGAGATCAGATGTCGATCCCCTTTCACCTCAATGCCTATGATGTCATATTGTTGTCTCAGGTATATGGCTAGTGGTTCCAGGGCCAGTATGTAGAGCATTGGGGACCATGGACATCCCTGCCTGGTGCCCCTGCTAAGCTGCCACCTTCCCGATATCACTGAGCCTGTCTTAACTCTAGTCAGTGGTTCGCTATACAGTATTTTTGCCCACCGTACGTATCCAGGCCCCATCCCATAGCACTCCAGGGCCGCGAGCAGCCATGGCCATTTGACTGAATCAAAGGCCTTTATTGCATCCAAGGACACAATAGCCATTTCATCTTCATTTTCGCCGCCCCTCTTAATGATTCGTTGGAGTCGTCTATGGTTGTTGGTGATGTTCCTGTTCGGGACATAACCCGTTTGATCAGGGTATATCAGTCTACCAATAACCCTCTTCAATCTATTCGCCAAGACAGCAGTCAATATCTTGCTGTCTTGATTCAGCATCGACAAGGGTCTATAGGAGCTGCAGCTGTGCCCAGGCTTATTAGGTTTGGGAAGCAGTATTATTATTGCTTCTCTCAGCGACTCTGGTAAGATCCCGTCTCAAACGCTTCGTTTAACATTTCTAACAGTGGGGGAAGGACCTCTTCCATATATGCTTTATAAAACTCACCCGGGATTCCATCTGCCCCCGGAGTTTTGCTAGTAGGCAACTGCCTCACCACCTCCCTTAATTCTTCTAGGGTAATTGGTGCACCTAGCCCCTCCTTCTCTACTTCACTTATCTTAGGCAAACCTATGTCCTCCAGCATTTCCCTTATCGTATCGAGACTACCCTTCCCATCGTCCCCATATAATAACTTATAATAGTCTGCAAATTCTTGATTGACTCCCTCTTGGGTGTCTGCTACACTACCGTCTTCCCTCACTATGGTCCTAATTGTGACTCTGGGGATCTCGCTCTTATATAACCATGCCAGGAGTCTCCCAGGTTTATCACCTCCCGCGTGCTGTCTCTCTACATATTTTTTATAGTTGAGGTTACACAATCTATCCCAATATTCCGTACATCTTTGTTGTAACATGAGTATCAGTTCTAACTTCTCATCTGTACCATATTTGCTTTTAAAGCCTCTTCCAGCTTCTCCTCCATCTCCTGTAGATCGGCTAGAACACCACCTTGTAGGACTTTAGATTTTGCTATAGCTACTCCCCTCATCACAACTTTGAAAGCCTCCCACAGTGTTCCTGCCGAGTCCACACTACTAGTATTTGTCTCAAAATAATTTACAATCTCCTCTCTCAAGTCCTCGGTGCAAGTACTTTAAGTACTGTTTGCTGGAAGCACTCGCTGTATTGCTCACTGCTCAGACCTGCTCAGACCTGCATTGCATTGGATTCGATTCCACAACGGCCCGGAGGACGTCTTTGAGAGTTACTCTCTCTAGTGCCTGCCTTAGAAAAGAAGAAAGGACTACACTGTCCAACTCCTCCTCTCTTTGTGACCACGCCTCTCCATTTCCTTCATCTGCTTCTGAGCCTGCGCACCCACGCTGCGCACCGGTGCAAGTACTTTAAGTACTGTTTGCTGGAAGCACTCGCTGTATTGCTCACTGCTCAGACCTGCTCAGACCTGCATTGCATTGGATTCGATTCCACAACGGCCCGGAGGACGTCTTTGAGAGTTACACTCTCTAGTGCCTGCCTTAGAAAAGAAGAAAGGTGATTGTGGCGGCAGAGCTGTGTACTTTATTATTGTTAACTGGAGGGACTACTTGCACGTTTGTGCTTGTGAACTTATGCGCGCTTTGTGCTTTTGAACTTACGCATTGTGCACACTAGCACACTAGCACGTTTTGTGCACAGTGTCCTTGCATTGAACCTTGTAACATATCCAAAACAAAAAGTTTTTTTTTTTTTTTTACTTTTCGTGTTTATACCTTTCTTTTCTTTTATTTACTAGGACTACACTGTCCAACTCCTCCTCTCTTTGTGACCACGCCTCTCCATTTCCTTCATCTGCTTCTGAGCCTGCGCACCGGTGCAAGTACTTTAAGTACTGTTTGCTGTTCGCGGTGCGCGCAGCGCGGTGCTGGGCCAGTTATTACTCTTTTCTGAAGTGAATTTGGATTTTATTGTTTGTGGCTTCAACAGTATCAAACGCGAAGGTAGTCACTGAAAATTGTCTATTGCTCAGTGCTGATTGCACATTGATTTTTGCTTTCACGTTGAGCGGTGTGACGCATTCAAGTATAGCTGTTGCTCGGTGGGGCCCTTGCTCACCCTAGATCATTTCAAGTGTATCTTTCTTCGCCATGCTTCCATACACAGCATACAAGCTTACCACAAACATGCCAACTATTGCCCCACTGGTGTTGATGTCACAGCCCCAAACTTCATCAACAAAGACAGCGGAATCTATAGTGGCACCCCAAACATTTTTTACTGCTATGTCTGTCACCCCTGCAAACCTGTCCAAACAAACCCGTTTTCCATTTGAAGAGATAAATGGCGGTATAAGTATCTCACCTTTAGAGTCTTCTGTCGCTGTCCCTTCAAGTATGACTTCTACTCCTTCTCCTCTCACAGTTGGCATAATCAGTACCTCGCAGCGTACACCATCGAGGTGCTCTAATCCTTGCCCAATTTCAGATCGGACCATGATTGAATCTATCAAGTCCTGTCATAAAGTATACGATGCGAACATGTCTATTTCTCCCATTGCTTTCCCACTCTCACTGTCTGATCCTCAAGTTATATCCATTCATGAAAGTTCATCTGAGTTTAATCACACGAACAGCGAGCCGCAACATATCAGTAGTGTCCCTGATGACTCTACCGTTCCGCCCTCAGACATTGCTCTTCCTACTCTCAACTCGTTTGCTCTACCAACACCGCGCCCTCTCAAACCACAGCTGCTCAACAATGCTGCTCAAACCATATCAATGATTCAACCCACATTGATTGCCATTAACACAGCAGTGTATAGTCTGTGTAAACTCTTTGAATCACTGGATACCAAAGTGGCTCGACAATCAACCCAATTCGAAGATCTGATGCAGTGGCTTTCGATGCAACAGCTTACCAAAACTGAGGTCCACAAAGACAAGTTAGACCAGTCAGTGGTTATGTTGCCCAGCCCGTCGATTCTTCGTGATTTTACCCCACCCATTTTACCAACCTCCACTGATCCAGTGAAAGAAGCACCCTCACGCCGACTGATACCCTGTCCCTTGCCCTTAATTCAAGGCATTATTGGCCGGGACCTGGTGCCTGAGAATCATGATTCTATTCCAATCTTGATTCCAAAAACAAAAACTGGGGCTTTAGAGGGCATAATTGCACCATCCAGCGGTGTTTCGATGGACACACAAGGACTGAGCGATTTTACACGTCCAACAGTTGAGAAACCAAAAAAGAAAAATAATAAAAAACAAACCTTTATTCCAATAAAAAAAACGAAAAACATGATTGGAATTAAGCACCCAAAGAGCACCTTGTCTGCCTTTTTTAAAGCCCTTAGTAAGAAGAAAACAACTACAGCTAACTGTGACTTGGGTGATATGGAAACTGTTGCTCCCATACATCCTGTAGGGACAGAGGCGCCAGGTACTCTTCTAGCTTCCCCCAATATTGGCTTGACCCAGGATGCCCCGTCCGTGTCCCGGTCACCTTTAACACAATTGGTACAAGCTCTAAGTGTGTTTCAGAAAACATCTACACCATTTTTAATTTCAGATAAAAGTACCACTGCTCAAAATCTTCTACTTCCACGTTCAGTGCAATCACAGATACCACTTAAATCATCAATTAAAAGTAGTGCTGGTTCGTCCCCTGTGAAGTTATGTCCTCAGCAACTCCCCGCCCCTGCTCAAGTTCCCTGTGATTTTGTAAATCACTCCAAGATGGTCACGTTTGCGCCTATGCCCAGTGACACACACACTATCAATGCCAATAGCATTCAATCTTTGACAGATGAACTTAAAAAGAAAGTTGATGAATATCTTTCCGCCAAGGTGGTATCGGTGTTTACGCAAGCTCAGGGCGATTCTACAAGATCACTAGCATACCCAGTTAATGTGAATCAAACCCCTATTATTGCACCCCCCTAGGTGGCAAACAATCTCAGACCAAGTTGGCCCTCCTATATAAAAGGGTCCCCGCGTAACAATAACAAGCGATGGCCCTCCGGGCAACCCAATTCGGGACGAGCTCAATGCCACACTTTAATTCTCAAATGTCGAGAAGGTGACAATCAAATGTATGATCTTAATCTGAAAAGTGTCCTGAATATTTTTGGTGACATTGATGAACTACGTAATATCACTTCACGCGATATCGATCAGGTCGAATTTATCTCCGAGGCCACCTTGTCCATAGTTAGACTCTGGATTCCATCAGGCATAGTGCATCAATCAATATGGCGCAACAAAATGGCCTTATTCAATATGGGGTTTTTACTGGTAGAGGAACCAGAATTCGCTCGCTTGCCTTTGAACACTCCAGTCATGATCCCCAAGATATATCAGGGCTCCCGTGGTGAATCCAGAGAAACGTGGACATCTGAGAATTCTCGGCATTAACCACCAAAAGGAGAGATCAGAAACACATTGTTATTTGTCAGCTGAAACACAAGAGGGCACAAACATCTTCATTCCTCTTTTAAAGAAATGCCTTTGTTATACCATCTCATCGCTTTACAAGAGGTATGGCTCACCAAAGCTCCGATATGGGACAGCTATGAAATAGCCTTGATCCCTGCAGTATTGACTGCAGGCAGACCGGCATCAGGATTGCTGGTGGCTGTTAACATTAAATTAGGGTTTTCAGTCACTGCCTGGGCATCTGTAGGCGCTCACATACAGCTTGCAAGAATCCATAATAAAGTCTTAGTCTTTGCTGTAGTAAATATTTACCGCAATCCGCTCAGCATGCCTGATGAACCCTTTTTTGCAGGGCTACATGACATGCTTGATCTAATCTCACTTGATAAATCAATTATGTATACCATCATACTTGGTGATTTGAACCTCAACTGTTGGAAGATGGGTGCCAAAACTCAAGCTGCTCGCAAATGGGAGTTGATTATGTCCGAACGCAACTATCACATGGTGAATGGCTCAGTACATAATGATGTCCCCCCGCATTACACTTGGCATAGAGGGCAATCAAATAGTATCATAGATTATATCTATGTCGACACCAGGTTTTTCCAACAAATAGACCACCTTGAGATTATTGACCATCCTAAAAGTGGTCATTGCCTCCTGTCCTTACAGTGCACGTTCCAATATACAATGCCATCTAGAGATTCTTATTATTGTGGCAACGTGGGAGTAAACAACTCACGCACACGTCTCAAGTGGACTGCAAACTCCCTGAACCAGTATGAACATCTCATAATGAATAGGGCCCACCATTGTAATAGCATCGAATACATAGATTTGCTACGTTCATTTGCTCAGACTATAAATATACCGAAATCCGACTCGATCAAACATTTACATACCTTCGATCTGGTAGTTTCCAAAAGAAGGACAGAATTTAGGATGCTTAAAAGGAAAATTTTACTCTCAATTAGTGCGGATAAGTGGCAGGCCTTAAAATCTGCAAAATGCCAATATAAGAACTGGCTCAGTGGGCGCAAGTCCTTGTTATTCCAACGAGATAGTGAAGCCATGAGTAGGGCTATGAGTAATAAAAATTCGGCTGGCATGTGGTCGCTGCTGAATAGTCATTCATACCATCACCAAGCAGATGCTCAACTGAATGGGGTCTCTGAACATATGTGGATCAAGCATTTTTCAACACTATATGCTGACCCTTGTTATAACCACACTAAATATTTGCCAGTGTCAACATCTAGTTGGAATTTAAAAGTCTCGGTTGAGCAAATTTTTGATTTAATCAAAAAATTGAGTTCTTCAAGAGCAGAAGGACCAGACGGGTTGTCAAACCATATGTTTAAAAATCATCCAGACAATTGGTCTAAGATCTTATTCACAATCTTTAGTGACATATTACGCACCCGTTTGATTCCTACATCATGGAAGTCCTCAATCATAATTCCAATCTTTAAAAAAGGCGACCGATCACTACCTGCAAACTATCGACCGATTGCGTTACTAGATGCCCCAGGGAAAATCTTTACTAAATTGGTACTAGCCGAATTCAATACTTGGACAGGAAATAATAAATTCAGGGATTCCAACCAAACTGGCTTCATGGCAGGAATGGGAACCAACATCAATCTCATGACCTTGAATGCAATCAAAGCTCAGTGCCAAGAGACAAAGCAACAGTTGTTCTTGGCTTTTATTGATCTAAATGCAGCCTTTGACTCTGTGAGTAGTCCTTTATTATTAAAAAAACTCTTGAGAGACGATTGCCCAGCGACCCTGTACGATATTATACATTCGTTGCACCATGACACGTCCATACGAATACGCATTACACTAGATGGTCTTTTAACAGACAATATATCGACCTATCGTGGTCTAAAACAGGGCTGCTCTTTAGCCTCAGCGGTGTTCAATTATTACATCCACGATGTTAAATTTGCCTTTTCAAAGGTCATCTCCGATTCTCCCAGACTGCTGACTCAGGATGTTCAATCGCTTATGTACGCAGACGATCTAGTGCTTATCTCTAGAACTCAGGTGGGGCTACAACTGCTTCTAGATACGTTCTATCAGTACGTACAATCTAATGAACTAGCTGTCAACACGTCTAAAACTCAGATCATTCAATATTCGCCCAGGCGCTCAGGCCCAGTCTCATTTGTGTGGTCTATAGGCTGCACCCCACTCGGCGTAACTCCAAGTTATTGCTACCTAGGCATGATCTTTGAGGGTCAGTTGAAACCCCATGGGCAGCTGGAGAGGATTGAGTCCAAGCTACTTTCATCCATTTCACAAGCCCGTGTCATCATGTGTAAATATGGCAAATTTTCCATCCTGCCAGCATGGCATTATTGGACCAAGAAAGTCATTCCCATGCTATTATATGGCTTGGAGACTCTTCCCGCAGATACTGCATTCAAGTTCGAGCAGTGGGAAGCAAAATATTGGCGCACAATTCTTTATTTACCGCAATGCGTCCCTACCTCATGGATGAGATATGAGCTTGGCCTAACCTCTCTAGAAGCCCATTACAACTGGCGTTTATGTTCACTTTTTGGGAAATGCCTGCGGTCGACCACCGCAAATGTATTGCTTAAAACACTTTCTTGTTACATCTTCTCAGCAAAGAAATCTAGTTACATCAAAGACTGGCTAAATCGTGTGTATTTGATAATGGCTAAAGCAGAAGTTACAATTGAACTGTTGTTGTTGAATCCTGATAAAGCCAAATCTAAAATTCATCAAATAGATTGGATCAACACATGTGAATTATGCATAATGTATCGAGACAATGACATTGCACGCTTCCCAGCAAAAAAACTTAGAACATTACCACCGTATCTAATACGTTCACCAGCCCTAAAATATAGATCAGGAATAATGCGTTTTCGTTTTAATTTATTGGCAACTTTGGAAGTAAGGGCAAAACGTAGATTGGTAAGCCCAGAACAAAATGTTTGCAGATTCTGTCAAGAATCGCCTAGAGGTGAAACATTAGTTCATCTATTAACAGAATGTGCCCCACTTACCTCCAAAAGACAAATAGCCTTTGCAAGACATTGTCAATATCTCGGAAACATCACACAGGTCGAATGCTGGTCGGTCCTGTTGGGGTCAAATAACATAGCAATCCAGATAGCAGCTGTTAATTTTCTCACCAGTCTCAAATTAGATATTTAATAGAAGGGAGCATTTAATTAAATGTTGTATGTGAATTTTCTTCTATTCCTTCCCTTGTTTTACTCATGTCATAATTAATGTAAATAATGCAAATAAGTTTTTATTTATTGTGACATGTTTGATGTTTGATGTATGTTAAACTATGTTAAATGCTGTATTTTTATTTGTCTTTTTGAAAGGTTGATTAAATTCAACCAAATCAATAATAAAAAAAATAAAAAAAAGTCCTCCCTAAAAAAGGGAGGCGCCATGTCGGAATCCTCGCTCTTGGGGGGCAGTATTGCCATTCGAGAATCAGGGGCGAGTGGTCCGAAAGAACCCTAGCTTTATATTCTATTTGTGTGATCTCCGCCATTACTTCAGGTGTAGTAAAGACATAGTCCAACCTCGTGAATAATTGCTGCAAGGCAGAATAATGTATATATTGCCTCTCTCGGGGGTGTCTTGATCTCCATGCATCCTCTAAGCCAAAGTCGCTCAACAATGTCTGTAGCGCTTTGGCGGCAGGGGCAGGTCTATCCATCTTCTCATCTGATCTATCTACCCTTGGGTTCAGTACGCAGTTAAAGTCCCCTCCCCAGATCACCGCGCTCCCAACACACCTGCTCAAATTAGTACACAGTGTTCTGATGTACTCCGCTGTGTTCTGGTTCGGGGCATACGTATTTACTATGCTTATCTCCTGATTTTCCACCAGTCCCCTCAGTATAACCATCCTCCCATCTGCCTCAGCTACCACTTGCAATCGCTGGAATGGGACATGTGGCGCCACCCAAATAAGCACACCCCTGGCATAAGCAGAGTATGATGAGCCCACCAACACCCCCTCCACTTCCCAGCAATCGTATCCATTTTCTCCCGCGTTAGGTGAGTTTATTGCAGCAATGCAATGTATTTTTTGTCTACGCAGGTACAACATAACTTTATTCCTCTTTAAATAACTATCGAGCCCTCTTACGTTCCATGTAACAATTTTAAGGTCCCCCATGGCTTGTTCGATTTCCATTCCTCCCCCCACAGGTGCAGTCTAACTTTAAGTTCCATTCTCATTTATATAGGCTCGTTCCCCTGTATGAACTCTCCACAACCAAAAACACCCCAAACTCTTCCCCCCCTCCGACCTCCCCTCCCATCCGCAACAGCCCCCCCTTTAACTGTTGCCCAGCTCCATCCCTGGATCACAGGCACCCCCGCATCTAGCTCTGTCTGGCTCTCGCCTGTACTCGAAGCTCCGCAGGGTGAGGTCACCCTATTGGCTAACCTGCTGCAACTACAACTAATGTTCGGGGGTAGGGTGCCTTCGCCCGGCCGCTCCTGTTTTGCATCAGTCTAACCACACATTGCTACTCAATTTGCATATGTATACGCGCTACTATATACAAGTTCCTTGAGTTTGTTACAGTCACTGGCATCCTAGCCCAAAATTAACCTCAATTAGTTGCTCCCCTTAACCTTAATCTTTATCTTGGGCGCTGCTGGGGTACTCACTCTGCACAACATCAATATACATACTGTATCCTGGTCACTTATCGTGTTCCTCTTGAGACTGCTTTGTATCTCGTTCCGGGCAGCCCTGCAGGTCCAGCCATGTCGTTGCTTCCTCCGGAGTCTCACAAAAGTATGTTTTACTCTTGTGCAGCACCTTCAATTTCGCGGGGTACAAAAGCATATATTTTATGCCAGCCATGCGCAGCCTCCTTTTAATCGCCACATAGCTGTACTGTTGTCTCTGGACCAGCATTGTGTAGTCAGGATACGCCGTATTGGTGCTGAGGCCCTTTCAATCGTCCCCCCTTTACGGAAGTATTCCAATATCTTCTCACTATCTCTATAGTTCAGTATTTTCGCGATTATCGCCCGGGGAGAAGCCCCAGGCTTCGGCTTCCTCATAAGAGCTCTGTGCGCACGCTCCACCGCGAATCCTTGCAAAAGTTTTCCAACCCCTATTTCTTGTAGAAGTAGGTTCTCAACGTAGTCCGTCGGGTCTTGTCCTTCCTCCCCTTCCGGCAGGCCGACCACGCGGATGTTGTTCCTTCTCGCTCTCCCTTCCGCTTCCTCCGCCCGGTTCTCTAGGTTAGCTACCTGTTGCTTCAGCACATGAACCTCCGTTGCGTTGTTAGTGCTAGTGTCCGTGTTGATTTGCACTGCGCTCTCCAGGCTGCTCGTTCTCTCCGCCAACGCCTTGACATCTTGCCTTAGCAGGGTGACTTCTATGCCCACCGCGTCTATTTTAGCCTACAGTGAAGTGCGCAGGTCCGACATTGCTGTCCCCCATGTGTCTTTCAACTCCGTGATGGCCGCTAGTATTTGGTGATTGTCAGTGCCTACGGTGCTCTCCACTGGTGCTGTCAAGCCTTTAGGTGCTATGGCAGCAGGAGACTGTTGTGTTTTTGCAAATGCCTCCATTGTAGATAGTTTGTTTCTATTCTTGCTTACGGCCCCTCGTCCTGTCATCTTGTGGCCTCAGTTGTGCGCTCGAGGTTGCTTGGTCTCGGGTGTGTTGATCCTACTTCTCAGGGTTGATACGTCACCAGTGCACCTCGTCAGGTCTGAGGCTATTATCCCAGAGGGGCCCCAGCGTAGACTTGTGTTTGCCGGCCCAGTCCTAGAGTGGGTTGCATACTCCCATGGTTCAGAGAGTCTTATTGCGTTTTAGAGGTCACCTGTTTACCAGGCTCTTTGCATGCTGCACTCCGCCATCTGCATCCACAGCAATCCCGCTTAGATTCACCCCAGTGGCAACCAGTGGCTTAAGCTTCCGTCCGCTGGGTCCCCAGGTTTATTAGCAGTGTCCGTATTACGCCCAGCAGACACCCCTATTCAATATGCTCCCCTGTCCTTCTGTTGTTCAATGCGCTGTCCCACACGCGCAGTGCAGCCTAGGGGTCCCAGGCGGACCCCTTTAATATGTGCTTCCCACCTTGCCTCAGGCCAGCACCCCCACTTGTACCTTCGTACCCAGGGGAGACTCCAGGGTGCTCTTTGCTATAAATTAAACACTCAGGGCAGTGATCTTGTCTGTTACATCATCAGAAGGCCAGGGCTCGCACCGTGTTTTGCCTTTTCTGTTATCAGCATACAGCAAACGTATGCTGCGCACCTCGATCCACTGTTTTTTATTGCCCTTTGATCTTAAGGGCTGCAGTGTCTTCTCCAAGGCCGGCAGCAGCGTGGGTTTCGTCCCCTCTCAGCTCGCCAGGCTCAGGAGCATCTGTCATGATCTCTGCTTCCAAAAGGTCAGGGTTTTCCCAACTCCCTTGGAAGCAGATCCATAACCCAGGTTCCGAGTGCCAACCAGTCCCAATTGGGACCTTTTGGACCCAGTCCTGGCGCCAGTGGCACCAGGCTCATAAATATGCCCAGTCCCAGCGCTGGAAGCGCCGGGCTCATAATGCTTGGGTGGACTTACCTGCAGCAGACCATGCTGCTTACTTGCCTGCCAGTTGAGCCTCTGATCCTCTTCTGTTTGGAACTACTTTTCCTGTTGTGTGGGGCAGGAGCCACTCCCTAGGTTCAGAACACTGGAACTCTTCTGGAAAGCAGGAACTCTTTTCTTACCTAGGCGTGGCTGTGGAAGGAGACACCTAAGCACTACAGGAGGCTATTTAAACCACACCCGATGAATGAATCTTGCTTTGCGTTATTCTGCATCCTCTGCAGCAGAACGCTCATCGTGTCTTCTGCATCTGATCCTGGGCCTAAGGAAAAAGGCTTACCATCCTGAATCCAGTCTTCAGCAACACCTATAAAGACAAGAAAGAACAGGTTAGCATTACGGTCTTCAGTGACAGCGCTTCACTTACCTGGTCCATCGGCTGTCACCAACGCCTCGCGCTGCATTCCGGCATCTGAAAGACAATGGCTTACCTACTCTTCGTGCGCTCCGGAGGTCTTCGCACTGCATTCCGGCATCTGAAAGACAAAGACTTACCTACTCTTCGTGCGCTCCGGAGGTCTTCGCACTGCATTCTGGCATCTGAAAGACAAAAGCTTACCAACTCTTTGCACGCTCCGGAGGCCTTCGGCGCTGCATCCCGCATCTGAAAGACAAAACAAGGTGCGTTTAAAGACATTGGGGAACTTTAATACTCACGTGCCATTACTCCTTTCCACATCTAACCCAGTGGGTATTCCGGCACCCTGCAGCCGCTCCGAACTTGTACCTGCAAAATAAAAAGACAGTTAGAGCGCATCGTGAAGCAGGCAACAAGCGCTTACTTACGTGCTTCCAGGCGCTTCTATTCATCACACGGGCTCCATCTTCAACTCACTTCAGCCCGTCATCCGCCATCGCCGGAACCCTGCAAAACAAGAGACATCATTACTAAAGACTTTTAAAGACATTAGAATCACTCGAAACTTACCGTTCGTGCAGTAAACGACGGACAGCAGTCCTCTGAAGTCAAGAGGCCTGCTCCCCTTATCCAGTGAAGAAACTGGTTACAGCACCCTGCCCCGAGGCAGATGGAGAGCACGGCGTTCACTTACCTAAGCTGAGAGCGTTAACCTTTGGGGTTCTACAGGAGAAGAGAAAGGGAAGAAGAGAGAGACATTCAATAACCCAGTTCATTAACCCCATATTTCTATCTGCAGACATCTTACCCTTCGAGTCAGACATACAGTGCACAGAGGTCCAGCCCAAAGAGCCAGCCGTGTGTTACACATCACCTTTGAAGATACGGTATACGCCCAGTCAAGACCGGCGCCTCTACGGGAATCAGGTGAGCGTTACAGAACGCAAAGCCTACCGCAAAACTCCCGTCCAGGCGCTATGGAAACCTCGGATACCGACCAGCTAGCCCAGTTACTTTGGGAACTAAGGGCAGAAGTGCATGCAGCCCGTCAGGAAACGAACGCTCTAAGAAGGGAACTGATTATTTCCAAGGAGCGAACAGATGATCTCGCTAGACAATTGCTACAGTCACAAGCCGGACAGACCCCGTTACCCGCATCTGGGGGAAATCTTCCTTCTACATCCTCTATGAATCCAGTGCAGATCAACCTACCTGGGAATGTACCTCTGGCTCCGCCCGAACGATTTTCTGGTGACCCAAAGAGGTTTGCAGTATTTATCAATCAGTGCCGGTTGCATTTCTTATGCCGGCCAGCAGCCTTTCCAACTGATCAAGCTAAAGTAGCTTTCGTGCTTTCGTACCTTAGTGGCAATGCGGCAGACTGGTCGATCCCTCTAGTAAATCAAGATGATCCGGTCCTCCATGATTTTCAAGCTTTTCAGCTCAGTATGGAAAAACTGTTCGCAAGACATTCACAGGGGCAGGCCTTGGACAATGAGCTTCTTTCGTTGCGACAAGGTAATCAAGACCTTTTGGCTTATATTGCGTCTTTCAACAGACTGATAGTGGAAACTCAATGGCCTGAGGACAAAAGGATCACGCTGTTTTATAGAGGTCTACGTGGAGAGCTCAAAGATGTGTTAGCCCAAGTAGTGAACCCCCCACAAGATTGTTCGGACTATATAGACTTAGTCGTTCAAATAGATCACAGACTGCAGAACAGGAAGGCCGATCGTTCCAAGTTTGATGCTCGAGTATTTTCCAAACCGCCGACTCCTTCCAAAGGAGTAGACTCCGGGGAACCCATGCAAATAGGGGGCCTGAAAGGTCCTCTAACACAAAAGGAGCGGGAAAGGAGAAAACAGTTGCAATTATGCCTCTGCAATTATGCCTCTATTGCGGAAACTCAGGGCACTTTCTTCGAGACTGCCCGGTGAAACCTGCCAAGAAGGCAGTAGGAGCTGCAGTTACCAAAGTTACAAACTCTGAGCAGGGAAACGACCTCGCCCGACAAGAATAGAGGTCCTCTTGGCAAGCGTGAAAACCAGTTCTGTGACCTCGCATTTCGTGATACCTATGGTCCTCATTAGCCCTGATAATCCGGATCGATTACATGCAATTGAAGCTTACGTCGACAGCGGTGCCATCGGCAATTATGTGGATCATGAAATGGTTTTGAGGATGAATCTAACTCTTTGTCCCAAGGCTGTAAAGGACGTCATTACTACGGTGGATGGAACGGAGATAGCCTCCGGACCATACCACTCAAGAAGTGACGCTAGTAAGTCAAGATGGACACCATGAGAAGATCGTGTTCGATGTGATCAAGGCTCCTCAGTTTCAGATAATTCTAGGAATACCTTGGTTAGAGAAACACAATCCTCTGATCGATTGGCGAGCAAGAACGGTCCAGTTTCCAGAATGTGTCTCTACTTGTCACCCTCCACCTGGTGTTGCACTGGCAGCAATTTCTTCAGAGACTCCCCAGTTACCTCCCGAATACCTAGAATACCAAGATGTTTTCCGGAAGGATCAGGCTAACTCTCTACCTCCTCATAGGTCTTACGACTGCCAGATAGACCTGATACCTGGATCTACTCCTCCTTGTAGTAGAATTTATGCCCTCACCGAGCCTGAGAACCTTCACCTTCGACAATACCTGGATCAATACCTGGCAAATGGGTTTATTCGTCCTTCCAAGTCCCCTGCTTCTTCAGCTTTGTTCTTCGTTCCAAAAAAGGAAGGAGACCTTAGAACTTGTATAGATTATCGCTCCCTGAACCAGATCACTGTCAAGAATAGATATCCGTTACCTTTGATCCCTGAACTCCTGGACCAAGTCAGAAAAGCATGCATATATACAAAGCTGGATCTTAGAGGAGCCTACCACTTGGTACGAGTAAAAGAGGGCGATGAATAGAAGACGGCCTTCCACACCAAATATGGGCTATTTGAATATCAGGTCATGCCCTTCGGACTTTGCAATGCCCCGGCCGCCTTTCAATATTTTATGAACGATGTCCTCAGAGAGCTCATAGATGTGTGTGTTGTTGTTTACATTGACGACATCCTCGTTTATTCTTCATCGGAATCTGAACATCGGAAACACGTGAAAATGGTCCTCGAAAGATTGCGTCAACACAAACTTTTCGCTAAGTTGGAAAAATGTGTTTTCAACGTGACTGAAGTTGAATTCTTGGGATTCATATTATCACCTAGCGGAGTGCGTATGGATTCAAAGAAGGTCGATGCAGTTCTCAAATGGCCATCACCATCCTCCGTAAAAGGTGTGCAAAGCATGTTAGGCTTCGCTAACTTTTACCGCAGGTTTATCCCCGAATTTTCTCGAATAGTCCAGCCCATCACTGCCTTGTTAAAGAAAAACAAACGTTTTGAATGGTCTACCGAGGCGGAACAAGCTTTCCAGGATTTGAAGACTAAATTCATCTCTGCACCAATCTTAAAACACCCTCGCCCCAAACTCCCCTACATCGTGGAAACTGATGCTTCAAGCCTTGCCATGGGGGCAGTTCTATCACAAAAGGACCCGGTAACCAATCAGTTGCATCCCGTGGCATTTTGGTCCCGCAAATTCTCGCCTCCTGAAATCAATTACACGATTACTGACAAGGGACTTCTGGCTATCAAGTCTGCCTTTAAGGCTTGGAGGCATTATCTGCTAGGGGCCCGACACACCGTTACTGTGATTACGGATCACCGAAACCTGCAATATTTGAAAACCGCAAAAGCCCAATCCTCTAGACAACTCCGTTGGGCATTATTCTTTGCCGAGTTTGACTTCATAATTACCTATCGACCTGGTACAAAAAACGGTAAAGCTGATGCCCTTTCTCGGATGGGAGTGGAAGAACACTTGATCAACCCTAAACCTGTACCAATCATTCCCGAACAAAGAATTCTGGGTGTAATCGCCACACAATCCATAGAGGAAGTTAAGGATAAAGCCAGGTAACTTGTATCTCCAGCAGACATACAGAATTGGCATCTGCAGGGAAAGGACTTTGCAGTAAAGGACAACTTATTGTATTTCCAAGAACGATTATACCTACCCAGCACAGATTTACAGAAAAAAGTAATCTCTTGTTATCACGATTCTTTAATGGAAGGACATCCCGGTATGGCCAAGACCTCAGAAAAGATCAAGCGCTACTTCTGGTGGCCGTCTTGGAAAAAAGATATCAGAGACTTTATAATGTCCTGTGGAGTATGCGCCCAAAACAAGAGTCAAAAGGAAAGACCAGCAGGCCTCTTACGCCCTATTGACATCCCACCTTGAAAGCATATGCTTTCTATGGACTTCATCACCGATCTACCTCCATGCTCCGGATACAATACGATTCTAGTAATCGTGGACTTATTCTCCAAGATGGCGCATTTCATTCCGCTCAAAGGCTTGCCAACAGCAGCAACTCTGGCCCGAGAATTTCTCGAAAACATCGTCCGACTGCACGGTTTTCCTTCAGTTCTAATTTCGGATTGAGGTAGTTAATTTATTTCTCATTTTTGGCGAAGTTGCTGTCGGTCGGCTCAAATTGATGTGAGACTATCGACCAGTCACCACCCTCAGACCGAAGGACAAACCGAGAGGACCAATCAAACTCTGGAACAGTATTTACGCTGCATGCTGCAACAAACTGAAAAAACTTGGAAAGACACCCTTTGGATAGCCGAATATGCCTACAATAACTCTGTCCATTCGGGAACTGGGAAAACCCCGTTTTTTCTTTTATACGGCAGTCACCCTCGAACCTCGGAGTTGGATCCCCTCCAAGATCTTGAAACACCAGCAGTAGACTACCTGCATTCTACAATCACCCAAGCCTTTAAGGAAGCTGTTTCTCACCTTCAAAGGGCTAAAGAACAATACAAGAAAGGAGCAGATCAACATCGGAAGGAAGCCCCTCAATATCAAGTAGGGGATCAAGTCTGGTTATCCACCAAATATCTACCTCTAAAAGGGCCACGCACATTCAACCCAAGATACCTTGGTCCCTATTCCATCACTACCATAGTAAACCCAGTAGCGGTCAAGTTGGACTTGCCCCCGCACATGAAGATACATCCGGTCTTCCACGTCTCTCTATTAAAACCCGTGCAACCTCAAACCCGACGAACTAAATCTCCAAAACCCATCCTAGTTGATGGAGAACTCGAGTTTGAAGTCAAAAGCATTCTGGACTCCAAGATCTCCAAATCTAAACTATTTTACCTAATTGACTGGAAAGGCTACGGCCCCCAAGAGAGATCCTGGGAACCTGCTGAATATGTCCACGCTCCTCGCCTAATCAAAAGATTTCACCGAACATTTCCTGACAAGCCAAAACCCCCGGAGAAGCCCGGTTTGGGAGGGGCCTTGAGGGGGGGTACTGTCATGATCTCTGCTTCCAAAAGGTCAGGGTTTTCCCAACTCCCTTGGAAGCAGATCCATAACCCAGGTTCCGAGTGCCAACCAGTCCCAATTGGGACCTTTTGGACCCAGTCCTGGCGCCAGTGGCACCAGGCTCATAAATATGCCCACTCCCAGCGCTGGAAGCGCCGGGCTCATAATGCTTGGGTGGACTTACCTGCAGCAGACCATGCTGCTTACTTGCCTGCCAGTTGAGCCTCTGATCCTCTTCTGTTTGGAACTACTTTTCCTGTTGGGTGGGGCAGGAGCCACTCCCTAGGTTCAGAACACTGGAACTCTTCTGGAAAGCAGGAACTCTTTTCTTACCTAGGCGTGGCTGTGGAAGGAGACACCTAAGCACTACAGGAGGCTATTTAAACCACACCCGATGGATGAATCTTGCTTTGCGTTATTCTGCATCCTCTGCAGCAGAACGCTCATCGTGTCTTCTGCATCTGATCCTGGGCCTAAGGAAAAAGGCTTACCATCCTGAATCCAGTCTTCAGCAACACCTATAAAGACAAGAAAGAACAGGTTAGCATTACGGTCTTCAGTGACAGCGCTTCACTTACCTGGTCCATCGGCTGTCACCAACGCCTCGCGCTGCATTCCGGCATCTGAAAGACAAAGGCTTACCTACTCTTCGTGCGCTCCGGAGGTCTTCGCACTGCATTCCGGCATCTGAAAGACAAAGACTTACCTACTCTTCGTGCGCTCCGGAGGTCTTCGCACTGCATTCCGGCATCTGAAAGACAAAAGCTTACCAACTCTTCGCATGCTCCGGAGGCCTTCGGCGCTGCATCCCGCATCTGAAAGACAAAACAAGGTGCGTTTAAAGACATTGGGGAACTTTAATACTCACGTGCCATTACTCCTTTCCACATCTAACCCAGTGGGTATTCCGGCACCCTGCAGCCGCTCCGAACTTGTACCTGCAAAATAAAAAGACAGTTAGAGCGCATCGTGAAGCAGGCAACAAGCGCTTACTTACGTGCTTCCAGGCGCTTCTATTCATCACACGGGTTCCATCTTCAACTCACTTCAGCCCGTCATCCGCCATCGCCGGAACCCTGCAAAACAAGAGACATCATTACTAAAGACTTTTAAAGACATTAGAATCACTCGAAACTTACCGTTCGTGCAGTAAACGACGGACAGCAGTCCTCTGAAGTCAAGAGGCCTGCTCCCCTTATCCAGTGAAGAAACTGGTTACAGCACCCTGCCCCGAGGCAGATGGAGAGCACAGCGTTCACTTACCTAAGCTGAGAGCGTTAACCTTTGGGGTTCTACAGGAGAAGAGAAAGGGAAGAAGAGAGAGACATTCAATAACCCAGTTCATTAATCCCATATTTTCTATCTGCAGACATCTTACCCTTCGAGTCAGACATACAGTGCACAGAGGTCCAGCCCAAAGAGCCAGCCGTGTGTTACACATCACCTTTGAAGATACGGTATACGCCCAGTCAAGACCGGCGCCTCTACGGGAATCAGGTGAGCGTTACAGCATCACAGTTCTGAATCCGCGCTGGTTTCTCACGCAGCGCGGATCCTCCGCTGCCTTGCAACAGTGTAGCCTTTCGCCCGACTCACGCCCGTCAGCTGTGTGCTTCCCAGCTGAGGCACTTTGCACAGACCGCGCCGGGTCTATCAGCCTCCTGCAGGTGCCAGTCAGCCCGGGCACCGCTCCACCGTCCTTGCCGGGACCGCCTCGGTCTCCCAGCTGCCGGCCACCAGCACCCTCACCTCGCGAGTGTCCTGCCCACGGTGTTGAGCGCCGCGCTCGCGCTATTACGATATATTTTGCAGCGGGGGCTCGGCGCAGAGAGCACCCGCCTCCACATGTTGCCATTGTTACGCTCACCTGACTCCCACAGAGTCGCTGGCCTGGTTCGCGCTGCTGTGACCTCTTCTAAGGTGATGCGCAGGGTTCGGAAGACGGACTTGACCGGGCCCCCAAATCTGGCTTGTCTGGCTCGCAGAAGTATCCTTCTGCGGGCGAAAATAGGGGATTAACAGTCTGCGGGGTAATGCAATCGGCCTCCCACTTTCCCCTCTCACCCTCCTCGAAACCCTTCTGTGATTTCTCGTAGCGTCTCACCTTAGGGTCTGGAAGGACGAGCTCTCCATCCTGCTTCTGATGCAGGGGCGCGTTGGTATCCAGTTACTTCACTGGATTTTCGGATTGGTGAGAACCAAACTTGCTTGGCTTCCAGGTAAGTTTTTTGATAAGAGGTTCCCCTTGTTTCCATGCATTAATGTACTAATGCTAGTGTCTTTTTCCCCATATGGGCCGGGGTACGGAATGCCGGGGAACAGGCACCGACCCGAGATGAGAGGTGAAATCCTTGTAGAAATCAGGTAAGTCTTTAATGAGCGTTTTTTGGTAATGTCTTTTCATTCGCTCATTAACGCTGATGTCTCTTTTTCCCCTTAGGGGCCGGGGTCCGGAAATGCCAGGATGCGGCGCGGACCCGAAATGAAGAGGGAATGAATCAACAGGTAAGTCTTAACATGGAGGTTTAGCTTTCCTTATTCCCTTCTCTCTCTCACCTTTTGTTCTGGTCTTTTTCTCCCTAGGCGCTGGGGCGTGACTGCGAATCCAGATGATCGCTGCTGGACATGGAGGCGCCCTGTAAAGGTGAGTGGAATGCGGCGCTGCAGCGATCCACGCGATGAGCTTTTAAATAAAAGTCTTCCTTTTCAGGATTGTCGGCGAGATGTCTCCGGGATGCGGATTTAGCAGGTAAGGCCTTTTCCTTCTTCTGTTCTCTTCTTCTCTTCCTTTGCAGGTGATCCAGGATGCTGGCAGGCGTGGCAGAAGTCAGGATGCAGGAGCAGACACGGTGAGCGTCCAGCTGCTAGATGCAGAACAACGCGAAGCACGTGTGGCTGTTCGGGTGGGGTTTAAATAGCCTTGGAAGAAGTTCCAGGTATGTATCCTTCCTCCAATCAGGTATGTATCCTTCCCCGACCACGCCCGGATGGTAAATTAGTCCCACAGGTAAAGTAGTTCCTTTCAGGCTTCAAGGAGGCCGGGATCCTGCAGCATGGTCTGCATCAGGTAAGTGCACCCAAGCACTCCCATAATGAGCCTGGCGCGTATGGCGCCAGGACTGATGTCTTTTATGAGCCTGGCGCCATAGGCGCCAGGACACTGTCCAAAGGGCCCCTATATGGGGTTGCTGGGTCCTTCCTTGGGGACTGGATGTCCGCTTTCGGGGACGCAGGGCTTGAACCGGCTCCCCGGGAGCGGGCATCATGACAGCCATCTGCTCTGCCAGCCTCCACAGCCTGCTGCTCGGATCAGGGTGAGAGCGTCTTCTCTGCCTAGTCAAAATCCTTTGTCAGCTGCCATTTTGGATCCCAATGTCGCTGCACAGCCATCACACAAAAAGCTCATTATTTCTTGATTGGGCATTTCCAATGCTACAATATTTCAGGTCAGTGCAGAGTCCCCATTTAATCAAGGTATCATTAACATCCATCTTTCAGTATTTGTGGCTTCTGATTATGTCAGGCTGCTGGTCCTGAGAATAATCCGGTAGAAGAACTGGAAGCGTCGCTGTAGAGTTCTTCCTACCAATGTACCCCTTTGTATTTATAATCAAAACTACAAAGGGATCTATTAGCCGAAAGATGGAGATCACTGCATCCGTAGTTTGGCAAGTTCAGACACCGTTGTTAGCCTCGGGTTGGAAACTCCAATACTGTTGTTAACCTTGGGTTGGAAACTCCAATACTGATGACTGCCTAAATGAAAAGACCTGAGTTCAAACAAGGTAGTCCCCAAGAACTATACAAGACCATGAATATCAGAACCAAACAAGAACATTGAACAGCAAGAAGCAAGAAGAAACGAGGAGATGGAATGTAGTACACTTACCACTGGGGTCTATGGTGAGAATACTACCGAAGAACTCGTACACCATCCAACCTAACCCTAACACCTCGCCGACAAGAGGACGCCTATGCGGAAATAGTCTCTAGTCCAAGGTACTATCCCGTTACAAAAGGAGGATGCCTAACGCGTTATGCGCCAATGTTCACAGTCTCTAGTCCAGGCGCCGAGAATGGGATGGTGTAGGTTTACTCTAGGCAGTAGTGGAGGCAAGCAAACACGGCCGCCCAATCAGCCATAGCAGATTGGGAGCCGCTCCCCAGTTGACAGCGTGTGGCAGATGCAGATGATCTCCAAAGAGGTAGGTCGTTGGACGTTCCGGGTCGGCAGCGGGTGAGCAATACAGATAATGTCCGAAAAAAGGAGGCAGGTCGTTGAACAATCCGAGGTCAAGCAGTGTGCGGGCAACGCAGGTATAATCCGGAAAGAGGAGGCAGGTCGTTGGACGGTCCGGATTCAGCAGCATGTAATCAACAAGAGGTAAGAAGTATCCACAATGCAGGTCAGAAGACAGTCCGGGGTCGTGGGTCAGGGGGAGAGCAAACCAGGCAAAAGAGGGCAAAAGGGGGGTCAAGAACAAGAGCAAGGAACGAACAAACTAGCCTTGAATCAGAATCAGAAGCAACGAGTGCGGCAACCCGGAAGGGATTATAGCGGGTGAGCGCGGCCTCGTTTCCGCTTGACTCCTCCCCTGCGGAACCGATAGCGTTACGCTTGTGGAGGGGACGCCACAATCGCCATGGCAATGAAGCTGTATGCGTCCTGAAAAGGGTGTGGATGTAACGGGAATCCAAACGTGACGTGAGTTTTGCAAGGGTTCTGCCAGAGATAATGCCGGGTGACATAGAAGGCAATGAGTGTTTCTGGCCGGTCCTGACAATTAGTGACGTTTGGTTTTTCCCTCTCCCTTTTTTATTCCCTTGATTTTATATATATATATGCGGGGATCACTATTACAGAAAGCGCTCTTTGTGTGAACTACACCCAAGATACAAGAATCTGGAACAAGAATGTACAATTATTTGTTTGTCCTATAGTGTCTTTGTATGATGTTGTTTTAAACCTGCTGTGTTAGTAACGTGTAGATGAATCTGATGCTCTGATTTTTGTTGTTGTAAACTAGCTGGTGGGTATTGTTAGATGAATGTTTTTATAGTAATGTTTTAGATTTGCATTATGTTGTATTAAGATAATAAATTAAAAACATTTTGATATTGAGATTTTAGGTACTGACTACTGGGTCAATTTTATCAGGACTGAACAGTAGTAAGGAAGACGAGTTAGTCACTATAAGGTTTCAAATTTGGTAGCTCCTATCCCTTCTTTGTGCATATATATTTTCTGCCCACCTCAGACAGTAGAGATACGTCTCCCTCAGCAGCAGTGCATTTTTGGGGAGTTTTCTTTACCTGTATTATATTGACAATGAAGGAGGTGGACCTGGGAGATCCAAGAATTGCTTCCCAGTCAAACATCGGAATTATGATTGTGGACAGCACAATCTCCAGATTAGTATCAGAGCAGGTGGGAGAGATGCTGAGGAGCTACAAGGGGAGGTTCTCCCTATAGCCCCAGACAGGCTCAGACAGGGGGGCTTAGTGTGGGCCTTTAAGGCCAATCGTACTGGAGAAAAGGTGGGCTCCAGGTTCACATTAGAGGCATTAGGTCAGCCTGTGATGGTGGTGGCCATATGTCACGATGAGTAGACCAGATCGCCCCAGGCCAACAGCAGTGGGAACACTGGGGCACATTAAGGGCCCTGACTGGATCGAGCCTCAAAGGAGGGCCACCTGGGCCCAGTCCTGGCGCTTTTGGTACCAGGCTCATGGAGCTAACCCCAAGGAAAACACAGGTGTAGTCGGTCTGCCACTGAATGATTGACTTCTGTGCTAATTGCATTTAAGGGCGTGGCTCTAAGCCATTAGCTTTTGCATTAGCTTGCAATCATGGGCGTGGCAGAGAACTTCTGGATCTCACTACACCTTGGGAGTGGCAGGGCATGGTTGGCTATATAAGCCCCACCCAAGCCCTAAGGCATGCTTCACGTTATTCTACAGTTAGCAGCGTAACGCTCTCCGAGGAACTCCTGCCAGCAATCTTCCACAAACCTGCAAAGAAAAGCTGGAGACCATCGGGCCTCGCATACTCACCTGCTCTGACTTACCTGTGCCTCCAGCAACGTCACGGTTGTTTTATGAGGAATCAAGCTTTCATCGGTTGCAGGCACCTGCAGAAGTAAGAGAAGGACAACAAGGTGAATCGCTGAGCTCATTCGTCGCGCTCTGTCACCACTGCGCATTACTCACTACTCCCGTCGCCATCGATCGGAATAATTCATCATGCCGGCTCACAGGTACCTGGAAAAGAGAAAGAAAGAAAAGGTTAGATCACGCAAACCGCACATGAGCTCGCACTGGCCTGTGGACACAAGGCAGGCCACCCTGGCCCACTGGCTCAGCCGCTCACACGCGTTGCACCAAACCAACGCTTAATGCCACAACAGCGACACAAGCCACAACAGTGAAAAGAGCACGGACTGCGGCACGCAGCAAAGGGCAACACAGATAACTGGACATGGAGAACATACAATACAACGAATTACACGGGCAATAACAGAGCAACACAAGCAACACGATCAAGGGTCAGTGAAGTAACTGGATCCTACAGGACATTGCGCCCCTGCTGAGACTAAGCAGGAAGGAGAGCCCACCAACCAAATACACAAGGAGCTGACCCAAGGTGAGTCCAAGGAACAAAGGACGTGCAGCGCATCAAACCAGAGAAGCAGACACGCCACACACCAGCGTCCGACGTCCCCGCGGAGACAAGGTGAGCGTAACAGACTTTAGATGTTGCAAAGCAGGCAAACACAAATCAAACAGCCCAAAGGGCTTACCTAATAAGAGCTGGTATTTGCATCCCAGGTGTTTAGCCAGCCACTCCGGCTGCGGATGGATTGTGAGCAGCCAGCCTGCAAGCCTGCTGGTTCTTATTTTAGGCAGGTCGATGCCATAAATTGAAAGCCGTCCTTGTGCCAAACGTTCTATCATGACCCTCACACTACAAACAAAATAATAAAGTAACAAGGGAAATGTCTTTAACCTGGTATTTGCAAAAAGTGTTCTTAAATAAAAATAGAATATCTCAAACGAAAATGTTCTCCAAAATGGAAAAGACCTTAATTCCAAAGGGTGATTCCCCTTCCCCGGAATTCTTCACTGGTATCACAAATGTCTCTGGGTCTAACAAGTTCTTTATGCCTTCCCTTGCCCACAACAATCCTGTTAGATGAAAACTGTTCAACTTTGTAAGTTCTTCTTTAACAAAAGTTCCTTCTTTTAACACAGGTTCCTTCCTTGTTTAACAAACACTGTTTCTGTTTGGCACTCGTTGTAGGTTTGCAATTTGCCTGATATACACCCCTGCTAGGACACTTTATGCACTTTAACTGCCTGGTGTACTCTCCGGCAAGATCTTCTCATAGCTTTAAGTTCCTCTTTACATCATATACCTTTCTTCACTTGGTATATCTACTTGTTTCACTGCTCTTTTAAGCTTTTCCCACATTTGCATTTATTCCTTATTGAGGTTCGGGTTGGCACTGTGATGAATCCTGCGGAATTGTCACAGAATCCCTGCCTAAAATCTCTTCCCAGGTGACCAGGGGAAGGCAGACACTTTCTGATCCTAACCCTGCTAGTGGTATTAGCCTGATGGATAACCTGAGAGGAGAAGCCCCCCAAGGGAATAGGAGGGTTCCACTAGGAGGGACACAGAACTCATCATCTTCAAAGGATGAGATATCCAAGATACCAGAATATCTAATGGCTTGTTGTCGGAGTCAAACTCCCTTTCTTAAAGGTACCCAATATATTGATGATGAAAGCCACTATGATCAGTATAAGAATCAAAACATTAAGTCCCTCCCTTCTGAGAAATGTGATCTTTCTTTTGGTTTAAACTGTGAAAATAAGAAACTAACATCTTTAAGATCCTTTTGTAGAGGTAGGTTTTGCGGACAGACTGGGTTAAGTGAAGTTAAAATATGTGATGAAATGAAGAGGGACAATGTTGGGGACTTCAAGTCCCATAATGCCATAGGTACTGGGATGGGCACGAGGAGCTTAGAAGCACAGATAGCAAAGCACAGTCTAGTGTTTCTAACAATCTACACCTGAGCAGGAATGTTGACTATTTAAATCCCCCTGAGGTGCAGATTTGAGGGAGTAGCAGTAGTAGCCGTAGAAGAAGTTATTCATGGCTGTGTATGCACCAGGGGCAGAGCAAAGATGGCTGGACCGTCACCGTGCCTTTGGCGGTTAAAGGTGCAGAGAGAGTCATAAGCAGGAGAAGCCCGAACTGCAGAGGTCACACAGCGGGAAGTGCTGTGTTGCAAGTTGCCATTTGGGAGAGAGGAGCTCTCCGCACATTGTGTCTGTCTCCGGTGGCTGGCAAGCACCGAGAACTGAAAAAAGCAATGTCAGCTCCTGTTGGGGAAGACGCGAGGCACAGAGTTGCAACTGGAGCTGCCAGACGCTCCGAGACTGGCGAAGAAAGAAGTTGCAGCAGCAGAGACATCGATGCGCAGTGAGAGACCAGTGAGTTGGTCTTGGACAGGTGACCCTGGGGCGCTCGTCGTAAACAACTTGCTGTAAATAGACCTGTTGAATACCGAATTAATGATAGAAAGTAAGTTTGGCTAAACACACATGCTGAGAGAAAACTAAACAAGAACGTTTATAATGATCACTATCCAAGTAAATAAAGAGTGTTATTTAACGAAGGCTGTAATTACCATTACCCAAGGAAGGAGGGGGCAGTGTTAAATCCAGAGTGACCACCATTAGCAATGTAAAGCGGATGCAGTATTAGAACAAAACTGTAACCAGTATTGCCCAAGCAAAGAAGAGGCAATAAGTGAATCAAATAACAACCAGCATTGCCTAGGCCAAGGAAAGGTCTTTAGAAGGAAAAGGGGAAACAGCTTTTTAGCAGAATGAAACTTGAATCAACAGTTGCCTGATGTGAGAGTAGAAACACAGAGGTGGCAAGAAAGTTACCCTCCTTGAGGAGAGTGTCAAGGGGAGAAGAACCTAGCCTGCATTGCATGTGGCCAATCAATTATTGTAACAAACGGCACCAATGGGCGTTGTATCCTTAAGGAAAAAGTTGTGAAGTTTACTGTTATTGAAAGTCAAAGGGCCTCATTAAATGTTATGCGGTAAACCATGGTGCTATTAGCACCATGGTTGCCGCCGGTACCATACCGGTACCACCATGGAGAAAAGGGGAATTACCACCCCATTCCAAGGTTGGTGGGGCGGTAATTCCCCCTTTCTCCATGGCCCTTCCCCATTCCCATTTTTGCCCCATAGGGCTCAATGGGAATGGGGAAGGAGCTAATTACGGTACCGCAAATTGCGGTACCGTAATTAGCACCAAGGTCCCTTTGCGGGTCCCAACTTTAACGGCTGGTCTACACTAGCCGTTAAGGTCGGGTCCCGCAAAGGGACCTCATAGTAAGGCGGTAAGGGTTTACCGGTAACGGTGCCCTTACCGGTACCGGTAAACCCTTACCGCCTACCGTGTAATGAGGCCCAAAGACTTTACTGATGTTTTCAAGTGAACCACACCACAGAGTACTTTTAGTAGTGTTAGAAGATTCATCCTGGCAGGATAGTAAACCAGGAAAGGGATTGTTAGTGGTAGTCCTGGCAGGTTAGTGAACCAGGAAGAAGACATTCAAGTAGTGAATTGTGGTGAAAGGTTGTGGTGGAAAGAAGTGGCAGCACCACTAATGTGTTTGATGAACTGTGGTAAAAACCATCTTGATGAAAACATTGTTGTGTATAAAGAAGAAATGTGTCATCTTTCTCAGAAGAAGAGAAAACCTATTGCAATATTAATTGGAAGAATGATGAACTTCATTGGATTATGATACAATCACAACAATAAGTGAAACCCTCCAAAGTGAAGGAACGTTGTGTTGGAAACAGAAGTGTTGTCATTTGAAGTAGAATCTGACTATTGTAAATACACTTTAATCATTGGAACTTTTATTTGGAAATTCTGCTTTGATCTTGGGGAAGGGGATCCAACCATGTTTACAAGAATATTTGGTTCTAATTATTATTTCGAGTGGATTGTGTCCTCCAACCTATTCCTCATCTTAGATGTATTCCATCCAGCTTTGCTGCTCTTCGGAAATCTTTTCGGCAGAGGGCGCCGTGCGTCGATGTCGTCGAGTCGATGGTCCCTCAAAGTCCTCTGTCGTGGGTGACGTCATCGGGTGTATAAGTAGCACGCGTGGCGCCGTTGGCCTCAGTTCCGTTTTTCCGCAGTATACATTGCTTCGGAGATTCGGCGCGCCTCGAGTTCTGTGAAGAATAGTAAATAAACGAATATGTCCTTGTCATCGACACCTACCACGACCCCGAGATCGGGTTTCAAAAAGTGCAAGTCGTGCGGTTCAAAAATGTCGATCACAGACCCGCACCGAGAGTGTTTGTGGTGCCTCTGAGAAGGCCACGACATGGAGGCCTGTACGAAGTGTCAGACGATGACGCGGGAAGGCCTTGCGAGAAAGGGAAAACAACAGGTAGGTCGCAAACCGACCGTAAAGCCTCTAGCGTCGAGTCGAGGTCCCGTGAGGAGAAATCTCCTCGACGTGAAAGGCATCAGTCCAGGTCCCGAAGCGATTCCCATCGCTCGTCGTCTTCAACGAAAAAGTCGAAAAAACGACGTCAGAGGTCTCCCTCCACCTCGTCCTCAGACGAGTTCCCAAAAAGGATGAAATGCCCCACTAAATATTCGTCTTCCGAAGAGTGGGAAGCATTCAGGGTCAAAATGATGGAGGTGTTTGAGAAAGGGAAGCCTCGGTCTGCGCCTTCTTCGGAAGCCGGCCGGGAGTGTCATCGCTCCGACACTCGTGCGTCCTCGAGCCTGGGTGATCGAAAAAGGAAGGATAGAGAACCTTCCAGGACGCCGAGCGAAAAGGACCGCTCGAGTCGACTGTTCGAGGTCACCGACGCCGTCCGAGACCCAACGCACCTCGAAGGGCAAATCTTCGAAGAGCGCTTCGACGCCCTCGAAGCAAACTCCATCGATGGCCACTATTTCATTGACGCCATCGACGCCCTTATCGACTGAGAAAAGATTTATTTCATGTCCTTCTAAGCATGATTCCCCCTAAATAATGGGAGGCCTTTAGGGCTTCCAATGTTAAACATTTTTGAGAAGGCAGCCCAACCCCCTCAAAAAAGTTGTGTGAAGAGCATGCCCCTGTCCACTTCAAAAGTGACAAAGGGAGATCTAAAACTAAACTCTTAAACCGACAATAAGTTGAGGGCGTCCTCGGAGGAAGATTCTCTGGCGCCTCATGAAAGAAATAAAAACCTCCGGTGCATAAATCGAGGTTGACAGAGGACAAAATGCGTCCTTCGTCGACTACGTCGAAGCCACTACCCAAGATGGCGTCGCTACCTTCGGCTACAGTGTCGAAGCCTCCCTCGACGTCATCGAAGTCTGTCAGGGTTCTGTTCAGTTCTTCCTCATCATGTCTTGCACTAGGTACACACAAGAGGAAACACTCCTCTGCCTCCAGCAAATCTGCCTGTATTCCTAAGAATTTGGGACTCAAACTAAGCCCTCAGAAAACTTGTTTATCCAGAAGCACTTCAAGATTACGGCGGCGCGTGTGCGTGCAGTCAGCTGTTTGTAATATAAACCCTGCCACTCTGCATGGCGCTGCTTCTGAATTTGTTCAGAAAGCTCTACGTCTTGCTGTTACCTTGTTTTCCTAGTCTTCGATCCTCTGGTCCATATTTCGACTTCCTTGCTTCGTCTCCTGATTTTGCTTTGACTTGTTTGCCGGTTGCCAACTCGGAACGCTTACCGGACTGCACCTGCTTAAGACCGCAACACGTAGCCTGCCTGTTGCCAACTCGGAACGCTTACTGGACTGCCCTCGCTTAAGCCTGCCAGACATAACCTACCTGTTGCCGACTCGGAAAGCTTACTGACTGCGCTTGCTTAAGCCCGCTACGTTTATCCTACCTGTTGCCAACTCGGAACGTTTACTGGACTGCAGACGCTTAAAGCCCTCTACAACTCGCCTACCTGCTGCCAACTCGGAACGCTTATTGGACTGCATACGTTTACTGGATCATCACTAATCTGGAACTTTCAACGGTTCTTCATATCTTCGCTTCTTCTCCTGTCTGAAGAATTTAAAGGACTCAGGGGTCATTAGCGTAACGGCGCAAGGATCGAAATACTGTGTTTAGGTGTCCTCGTGCCGGCGGGAATAGTCAACAAGACTTTTGTGCTCCTGGGATTACACCTCTATTGCTGCAATCGTCTCTTCAGAAACACTCCAAGACAACTAACATCCTTCTATCGGTAAGCTAAAGGGGGCGTGGCCTGGAGCTCATGGCGAGTGGAAGCTGAGTCACCGTGCTCCGGCCGAGACGCTGTATCTCGATCCTTTTGCCTGCCTAAAATTACATCTGAGACAGCCTGAAATTACATCTGAGACAGAAAGAACCGGTTCTGATGGAAGGAGAACCGGCCCCGGACACGATCCTGTGGTTTTCTCCTGGGTTTGGACCTCCAGACCCACGGATTTTCCCCTGCAAAGGTCCCCCCCCACTGCTGGCGGGACCCAAGATGGAGGCCATCTCTTGAAGCCGGCGCCGGAGGAAAACGCTAACCGCCTTCGCAGCTAAGCCGACCTACAAGCTGCTACCACGACCGATAAAATAAGGAGGAGCCTGCCCCTCCACCTGGGTCCGATCTGCTGTTGCTGCAGGGGCTGACCGGGGAGACAAGCGGGCGCCTGGGCCCTGGGCTCCGGCATCCATAGCGGCCGAGGAGTGAGAACCGGAGAGACACCGTGAGTGGACACGCTGACCCCTTGGTGCGGGGAGCCCCACCATCGACAGCAAAAGAAGGTGGAGGTGAGGAGAGCACTGGGTGAGGGCATAAACCAATCGAACACCCCCAGCATAGGGGACCACAGCGCCGCACCATCGGCGTGCTGTTGTATGCCCCTCCGACAACTTGAACACTGATCCCAACAGGCTGATGTGGCCTTTACAGAGGGGCCCCCACCCGCTGCCTCCCTGTTGATCCCTGGAGACCCGCGAAAAACAGTCCCCACATGCTGCATGCTGACCACCCCACCCCCGGAACCATAAGCTCCCCCAGCCCGCACACTAAAATCACCGGGCTGGTGGGGGCATTGCTGAGGAGGCGACGTCCACTATCATCTACCCACACATAACCGAGTGGCGTCTCTGAACGTCCCTCATCATGGCGGCCAGGAATAAGACGAAAACAAGCACCATGGACACGTATGTATCTGCTAAAGCGAAAACTCCCCCGCGGCCACTCACTTCCACCCCCGAACCTCCCCAAGCAAAACCGGCGGACTCCCCCGAAAATCAAGCCCAGGTACTGGAGGCAATTGCATCCCTGCGCACATTTATAGATTCCAGAATCGGGGAGTTCAAATCCGAGCTACAACTCATGCGCCAGGATGCCCGCAACTTAACAGAAAGAGTGACCACTGCCGAAACAACCATAAATGAAACGTCAGACGACACAGTGGAGCTGAAAGCTAAGGTGCTGGACCTGGAACGAAAGGTGTTCACACTTGAGGCCAGAGCTGAGAAGGCTGAGGGCGGGGCCAGACGCGCCAACATCAGAATACTTGGGGTCCCAGAAGGAAGCGAGGGCTCGAATCCGACAGCCTATATAGAATCCCTGATACAACAGGAGGTGGGCGCTGGAAGACTAACGCAAGGATTCTCGATCGAAAGGGCGCATAGATCACTTCAGAAGAGACCCCCGCCGGGCTCACATCCTCGCCCTATAATCGCTAAAGTACTCAACTTCCAGGATAGAGAGACCATCCTCCGGCACTCCAGAGAAGAGGGCCCCATTGAACGTGGGAGCTCCAGGATAACAATCTACCCCGATTACACCCCAAAGGTCCAACGAGAGAGGAACTCATTTGTGCCGATTAAAGTACATGCTATTATACCCCTCCAGACTGAAAGTGATCCACAAGGGGAGGGTCATTTTCCTGGAATCCCCAGCAGCTGCCAACATGTGGCTGGAAGACAACAATCTAGCTGCAGATAAGGATCCTCAACCCACGGAAAACTGAAGAATCCCCTGCGCTTGAGACATGGACGGATCCATGATTCATAAAGCTAACTCAGACGCAAGGCAAATGACCAAAGAGAAAGTAAAATCGCCCAACAGTCAGCTACATAGATGCGGCCCTCGCTCGGCCCACGCCAGGCACAGAGCCCTACCCCCACCAACAGTTCAGGACAGGCCAGTTGCCTGACCGACCTCCCTCGTGCCTGACACCCGGATGGGTCCTGACGGTATGAGAGCGCCTGAGCACCAGCAGGAACTTGTCGTTGCTGGGCGCACCAGTTCCAGTTTTGTTAATCGTTTGGTTCACACCACAGTCCTCGAAATATTAAGAAAGGGGAAGCATGGGACCGGAGGTCCTTGGGGGCCGAGGATGAGAAAACACCGGAACCCAGGAGGAGAGCCTCATCACTTGGAGAAGGTGCCGCCCCGTGAAATCTGGGGCGACCGGAAAGATGAAACCAAGACACCAACTCAATGGCACTCCAACTTAAGGTGATGATGACGTGGAATGTGAGGGGTATGGGCACGTACCTGAGAAGGAATCGGATCCACTCTTACCTGCGCAGGAAAAAGGTATCGATAGTGATGCTTCAAGAGACCCATCTCACGGAAGAATCCACAGCCAAATTATCCGAAAGATGGGCTGGGATCGGAAGAGGGGTGCCATACTCCAAATTTGCTAGAGGAGTGTTCACGTGGGTGAACCCGACAGTGCCCTTCCAGCTACTGGACTATGAAGCCGACAAAGAGGGCAGATATCTAATACTATGGGGAACTATTGAATCCACGCCAGTGTGCCTGGTGAACTCATACTTACCACAACACGGAATACCCTCACACCTCGAAATGCTTAGTGCTAAAATGATTCTTTGCATAGAGAGTGCGTTCATATGGGGTGGCGACTTCAATTGCATCAGGAACGGAGCTATGGACAGATCAGAGCCCCCCCGTCTTTTAAATAGCCCTGCATCTAATGTGCTAAACACCACAATAGAGCAACTCGACCTAGTGGACATCTGGAGGGAACAACATTGCACCGAGAGGAGCTATTCTTATTACTCAGCCCCGCACAAGGTCCATACGAGGATAGACTATTTGTTCATAGATCGTGAGCTGGCTCAACAAGTAGACTCAACAATGTATCTAGGCAGAACCATATCCGATCGATCTCCGCTGATTATGCAGTGGGCTCCTACAGGACCCACACCGCCAATCCCACTATGGAGAATGCCACCGGCAGCACTCACAGACAACGCATATAAGGAGGAACTTGGTGCTAAACTCGAGGAATATCTAGACATTATCACAGGCTCAGTGTCAAGTTGGAGCACACTATGGGAGGCCATGAAGGTTGTGACACGGGGAGAAGTCATATCCGGAGCTGGTGGCATCCGCAAGCATCTGAAGTCGGAACTGGAGGATCTGGAGAATAAGATTACACACCTGGAATCCGAAATCGACATCATGCCGGACGCTGAAACAGAACTGAAGGGCACCCGGGAGGAATGCCTTTTGGCCTGGAATAGACTGTCTAAATCCGACTACACGGCCTACATAGCCAGGGCGCACAAAGAAGCAGATAAACCTGGTAGAATGTTGGCTTGGCTGATTAAACGCGTGTTCCCAAGACACCTCCCAACCGAAATAACTGATGAAAGGGGGACAACCCACAGGACGCAACAAGATATTAACTCTGCGTTTGCGGCCTTCTACTCCAAACTGTATGCCCACGACACCAAAATACCAGTGGAGGACATAAGGGCTCCACTGGCAGAGATTTAGCTCCCAAGACTGACGGAGGCCCAAAGTGAGCTACTGGACGCGGAAATCACTCCAGAAGACGTGACGGAGGCGATTAGATCGCTAGCCACCTGCAAGACCCCCGGGAGTGATGGGCTTCCGCCAGAATTCTATAAAGCGTATGAAGCGACCCTCACCCCGATACTCCACAAGGTGTATATGGAGGCATACGAAAACGGAATCCTACCCAACTCCATGAAAGAAACAATTATCATCCCTATACTTAAACCCAACAAACCTGTCGACAACTGTGAATCATACCGCCTAATCGCCATGCTAAACTATGACTGCAAGATCCTGACCACAATACTGGCTAAGAGGCTGGCGAGGGTGGTAGGAACCCTGATTCACGAGGACCAGAATGGCTTCGTTCCAGGACGCAATACTACCGCAAACCTGAGGAGGCTCCAGCACATCATGTCGGAGACCTATGATCGAGATGAGGACCTGGCGGTGCTATCGCTAGACGCCATAAAAGCCTTCGATTCCATCTACTGGGAGTGGCTGATCGAAGTACTAAGGGAATTCGGCTTTGGCGAGGGCTTTGTAAAATGGGTCGAGGTACTGTATAATTCACCAGCAGCGAGAGTGAAGACTGGAGGGATGGTGTCCAAAGCCTGGGCGATACAGCGGGGCACGAGGCAAGGATGCCCGCTGTCCCCGATGTTATACATAATGGGCCTGGAGCCAGTGGCCACCTATTTCAGGAAACAACACTTTGACGCGGGCATTGAGATGGGCAGTGACCGTTCCATAATATCCATGTACGCGGACGACGTCCTCCTGTATTTAAATAACCCTCAGCTCAATGCACAAGTCGCGTTGGACATCCTAGACAACAATGCCCGATACTCTGGGATAACATTTAGCAAGCTAGAGTCGTGTGCGTTTCCACTGGCCAGACTCAGGGGTCTGGATAAGTCCGATCTACCAGACGTCGGGATACAATGGCAATTAGAGAAGTTTAAGTACCTAGGAGTCGATGTGTGTCATACCCCTGCACTCACGCATGAACACAACACTGAAAAAGCAGTGGGTGCCCTCTGCAAATCCATGAACTTTTGGTCGAAGCTACCACTGGCAGTGATGGGCAGAGCGGCAATAGTCAAGATGATAGTTCTCCCCCGTTTTATATATCACTTCACGAACGTCTGCTTCTACATCAGACCTCCCTTCTTCAAAAAACTGGACTCTCTAATCAAGGACTTCATATGGGGGTCATCCAGACACAAGCTCTCTTTACCAACACTTATGCTCCCGTACAAGGAAGGAGGGATACAACTACCCGATCTGCAAAGGTACTATCTAGCTGCACAGCTCAGCCACGTGACGAAATGGCTCTCCGATGACCCGTCAGCTGAAGTGGGGCTCCTGCGACATGCGACCTCCAAGCTATTCCCCAAAGAAATGCTTTGGAACCCGACGAAACAAACATCTGAAGTTCCCATGATTGTTACCCTGGGCAGGCAGATATGGGCCAGAACTGGCTTCCTTCGACAATTAAAACATCCGTACAATCCCAACGCCCCCATTCTGGCGGATGTATGCAAAACTTAGGCGGACCTAGCGACAGCCAGGAAACGGGAGAGAGCCGGAATCTACACATGGGGAGACCTGTTTGAAGACGGCATGTTCAGAGAACTTGAATCGCTACAAGCTAATGAAGGCATCTCAAACACCCAATTCCTGTGGTACCACCGCCTCAAGAGGACAGCTAAGGCACAATGGCCTGTCTGGCCAGAGGAACCCCCACCGGACCCCCTCCTCCAGGAAATGTACGACCTAGCAGATGGTTGGAAGCCGGTCTCCCGCTTATACATCAAACTGAACGATAGATCCAATCCAAAAGGCGCATCCCTGAGACAAAAATGGGAAACCGAATTGGGGATCACACTATCTGACAGTGAATGGGAGCGATTATTACTATACCCCAAAGAGGTGTTGAGGAACATTAGATTCAAACAAGTTCAACTGAATGTGCTATACAGAACATACATGACCCCACTAAGAGTTGCTACCTTTAACAAACAAGCTGCGGAAATGATAAAGCGGACATGATCCACATGTTCTGGACCTGCACCAAAACGGCGAAATTCTGGTCCATGGTAGAAAGCACCTGCACCAAAGCGGGACTCACAAGATATGAATGGAACCCAAAGGAATGCTTACTGGGAGCCCATCCCAGACTCAGCAAATACAAACACCTAGTCAAACTAATGGACCTAGCCTGCATCCTCGCAAAAAGGTCCATAGCTATGGCATGGAAATCACCAGGGGGCCCGAGGCATGGACGTTGGCTTAAGGACCTGGAAAAGTGGACAGAGGCAGAGACCAGAGCCTGGCAAGATGGAATCAACTCAAGCGATGATAACTCCAATGACACCCTAGAATCATGGAGGGCCCTGTTGCGCGACATCCAATACGCTTCGGATCACAAACCCCCTTGAGTTCTCACCCCTACCAGAGACTTGCCTGGGGTTTACCCCCAAGAATGGACAACCCGGAAACTCAACTCCCGTGACCTTGGGTACACCGACCACCGGCCCCCCTCACCACAATTAAGAACAATACGTTGAGCTATGAAGACTGTGGTAGTTAATTGGTTGTTGTTTGTTTGTTATGTTACCGTTTGATGGTTATTATGTACTTATATAAATGCCAAAAAAAATACTTTAAAAAAAAAAATCGGCAAGCTAAATACTGTTTGAGTACTTTGCTCTTCCCTACCTTGTTTGCCCCCAGTAATTGCTACCTCTGTTTTTCCCAGGGTACTCATCATCCTAGCTTGGAAAACCTTAGTCCTATCTCTCATTCTTCACTTGTGAGTAACGGCTATTAATCTCGCCTAGTTCCGCCCCTGCCTTAATCCTTGGTGCATTAATCCTTGTTTTTTTTCTTTTGCAGCCAGCTGTGTGGGTACCAGGGTGTACCAAATATTTTCGGGCAATACTCACCTCAATCTGTCCTTTTGTACTCTTAAGGGGTATATTGTCAGAAAGACTCAATTGCTTCACGACGTGTCAGGCCACCACTTCTGAGTTTAGCCCTTGGGCCTAACAAAGTCTTCCTCAATGACCTCAAGGATTCCTTCCAATATATCGAAGCCAGCATCTATTCCATCGACGCCTTTGTCAAAAAAATCTTTAATACCAATACCCACAGCGACACCTATCGCTAAACCTAGATCAATGCCACCAGCTTTACCAGATAAAATCTTCCATCCTCAGCCCAGGCAGGAATTCTTTAGATCCATGTCCTCTATCTTTGAGGAACACTCCTCTAATGAGGATATTACATCAGCTGGTGTTAAATTTGGAACAAGAGTAGTTCCTGAGGAACTAATAGACCCAAATACTAAAATAGCTGACCTTTATGACTGCCTTCAGTCGGCCAGTGGCCTAGATACCTCCCCTGAGGTAGAATTTGAAAGACCAGACCATGCAGAACCTGGGTATAGAAACCTCATGGGAAGGGTCATCGACTTCATTGGATGGAAGACAGTGTCACCGAGTTACAACCAGTATGACATGACAACTATTATTGAAGAAGGGAGAAGGACCCGATCCTTCCTTTCAGCAAAGCTCTACAAAAACAGCAATGGTGAATTGTGAAAACCCAGAATCTTTACCAGCTGTCAATAAAAAATGTGTGGGAAGGTACAGACATTCATCTTCAGATCCAGAATATCTGTCTAAGCATCCCTCACCTGAGAGCTTGGTGATTCAAGCTGCGACTGCAAATAGGCAATCAGTTTACCCTTCCATGCCACCTGACAGGGACGACAAGAAGATTGATGCTTGGGCGAGGAAAGTCTTTACTTCAGGCAGTATGGCCCTTAAATCTACAAATGTGACTTGTACTTTAGCTAGATTTACATGCACCTTGTGGGACTGTTTGAACGCAGCGGCTGACCACATCCCAGAGGGTGAGGAACGGGATGGTTTCCTGGCGATAGTAAGGGATGGAAAGGAGGCTATGGAAGAGGGCCTCAAGTCAGGACTGGACACTGCTGATAGTGTGAGCAGGTTCATGGCGTCTAGCACGGTTCTACGCAGATTTGCTTGGCTGAGGAAATCTAGTTTTGCATCTGATGTACAGTCAAGATTACTCAATATACCCTTTGACGGCTTGAGGCTGTTCGGCAGCAAGGCGAACGAGAGTTTGGAGAAGCTGCAGACCTTGAAACTAGCAGCTAAATCACTCAGCGCCGCTATAAAACAGCCCCAACAACATTCATATACACAGGGTCATCTTCCTGGAGAAACCGTCCCTTTTGTTTCTGCTCCTCTTTTGGAAGAGGGAGGGGGCAGGCCAGTCAAAGAGGTCACCAGAGAAGACCCCCTCAAGGTGGAAAGGGAAAAGGTGCTAGATCAGCCCCTGCAGCGGCTACTTCCTCCTCAACCGCTTCTGCAACCGCTGCAAAGCCACTCTGAGGTCTTTACCCACAAAACCCCGGTGGGATGCAGGATCACTCGGTATCTGAACGAATGGCCGGGCATTACGTCGGATGCCTGGGCGCTAGTGATAGTGACCCATGGTTACTGCCTTCCTTTTCATCAAAGACCTCAAGATCATCCACCGGGAGCCAGCTCTGTCAAAATTCCAGACCCGCTCCTTGTGCAGGAGATTTCAACCCTGCTAGAGAAAGGTGCAATAGAACATGTACTTGTAGTGGAGAGGAACAAGGGCTGGAACTCCCCTTATTTTCTCACCCCCAAGAAGGACGGAGGATTGAGACCCATCTTGGATTTAAGAAATTTGAACAAATTCCTCAGGAAGGACAAGTTCAAGATGGTGACGTTTTCTCAGATCCTTCAGGCTCTTCAACTTCAGGACTGGCTGGTATCATTGGACCTTCAGGATGCTTACTTTCATGTGCCAGTCCATCTCAAGCACAGAAAGTACCTGAGGTTCGCAGTTGGCGGATCTCTCTATCAGTTTCGAGTTCTGCCATTTGGACTGACCTCCGCCCCAAGGGTTTCACCAAGCTGATGGCAGTAGTGGCAGCGAGTCTCAAGAGGGGGGATTTACATCTACCCTTACCTGGACGATTGGTTAATCAGGGCAAGTTCACCCGAACGAGCCCGGGAACATCTAACCATGACCTGTCACTTCCTACACAAGCTGGGCTTCTCCCTCAATTACAAGAAGTCACAAATGATTCCAAGCCAAAGACTCAAATTCATCGAAGCTGTCCTGGATACAACCTCAGGGAAAGCCTCGCCTCCCGAGGAGAGAGCTCACCCCATTCTGCAGATGGTAACAAGGTTTCAAAATGCCCAACATCTGCCGGCTTTCGATTTTCTAAGGTTGCTAGACCTCATGGCATCCTGCATCTTTCCGGTGCCAGAGGCCAGGTTGAGGATGCAATCCCTTCAATGGGCCCTCAGGACTCAATGAACCCAATTTTTGGCAGAGATGTCAGATCTTCTGCAAGTCCCGGCCAGAGTGGCCTAAGATCTTCTATGGTGGGCTTGCAAGGAAAATATCCTCAAGGGAGAACCTTTTTGGCAACCATGGCCAGAGATAACAGTAGTGACGGACGCCTCACTCACAGGGTGGGGAGCCCATACCAACGATCTGACAATCAGCGGTTGTTGGTCTTCATCGGAGTCCAAACTACAAATCAACCTTTTGGAGCTGAGGGCAATCAGACTAGCGCTGAAGGCCTTTCTGCCCTCTGTACAGGGAAAGAATGCCCTGATAATGACAGACAACACAGTGGCTATTTAATACCTCAACAAAAGAGGAGGCGTAGGATCACTCCCACTGTGCAGAGTGGCAATGCAGCTCTGGTTCTGGGCAATGCAAGAAGGAATATCTCTATCGGCAGTTCACCTAGCCAGAGAGAAGAACACAGCGGCAGATGTTCTGAGCAGGTGGAGCACAGTCTCCCACGAGTGGGAACTAGCTCAGGAAGTCCTTCTAGAGATCTTCGCCCTTTGGGGAACCCCTCAAGTGGACCTGTTCGCGACCGAAACCGACCGGAAGTGCGAACAGTACTGCTCAAGGGAATTTCCCCCAAGAGGAGCTCTAGGGGACGCGTTCGTAGTGGACTGGGTATTTCCACTCCTGTACGCGTTCCCTCCAGTCCCTGTGATTCCTAAAGTAATCAGGTGGTTGAGGAAGTTTAGGAAAACCATGATCCTAATTGCCCTGGATTGGGTCAGGAGAAAGTGGTACCCGGATCTTCTGGACATGTCCATCTGCCCTCCAATTCGTCTTCCACAAAGAGGATCTTCTCTGGCAAAAGAAAGGTCAAGTTCTCCATCCAGAGGTCAAAACTCTAAGCCTTCACACATGGCTTCTGAGAGGCTGAGATATAAGGATTGGGACCTTCCAGACGACGTTATGGAGATTTTGCTTTCGTCCAGAAGGCCAGCAACAAAATCCTTGTACCAATGTCGTTGGAAGAAATTCAGTAACTGTTGCAGGGATAAGGATGTGGACCCTTTTCAATGTAGCACTCTATGGTGCTTTCTCTTCTTTTACATCTGGCCAACTCGGGGCTCCAAGTTGGCACTATTAAAGGTTATTTAGCATTAGATTTGGACAAACTGACCAGTTGTTTGTCGGTTACACTGGAAACAGGAGTGTCCAAACAAACTTTATCCAGATGGATAATTCTGGCAATATCTGAGTGTTACAAATTGGCATGGAAAGAGCCTCCAGATAGACTAAGGGTGCATTCAACCAGGGGCATAGCAACTTCTATGGCTCTTCAGAGGGGTGTTCTGGTGCAGGACATTTGTGCAACGGCCACCTGGTCATCGATGCACACCTGTGTAAGACATTACTCTTTAAACTCCACTTCTTACCAAGGAGGCCTTTTTGCAAAAGCCGTCCTTCATTCAGTACATGATAAAAAATTCTGGTACTCCCTCCTCCAAACTACAACTGCTGTGGGAGTCTATCTAAGATGAGGAATACGTGGGAGGACACAATCCATTCGAATAACAAGTTACTTACCAACTGTAACGTTCTTTAGACTGGATGTTCCTCCCACGTATTCCTCATCGACCCTCCCAACCGACCCCTCCGTACAGTTTTTACGCTTTTTGCACTTGTACTTCCTTAAGAGCCTGACATCCTTCGATGCCTGATACAACTGATGTGACCATTAACACCGAAAAAACAGAACTGAGACCAACGGGCGCGGTTCGAGTCCTTTATACGACGGATGACGTGGACATTCGACGGCGGCCCTCGAGGGACTACGACTCTGCGGCCTCAAGCACAGCGCCCCCTGGCAAATTCTTTTTACGAAGAAGCAGCAAGCTGGCAGACTATATCTAAGATGAGGAATACGTGGGAGGAACATCCAGTCGAAAGAACGTTACAGTTGGTAAGTAACTTGTTCTTCTGTTGTTACCACTGAAAAGCGCTCTGTTATGCATCTGTAATGTTGTACACCTCTGTAAAGTGCTCAGTTATGTATCTTTATTGGTGTATAGCTCTGTAAAGCGCTCAGTTGCTTCTCAAAGCCAGGTCCGCGCTTAGTAAACACCATAATAATAATAAAAAAAGGCTCACTACACAGAATGTGCCTAAGCTTGTCAAAACATAATTGATCTTTCTCTCGCCATTAAACTTTCTGTGGTTCAGCATTTTCGAGTTTATCAGTAAGACAAGACGTGATGGATGAGAAACTAGGGATAACATGTCTGTAGTATCATACTAATCCCAAAAAGGCTCTTGGGTCTTTTTTGTCTTAATCCTTGGGGCTTCTTTGACTGTCTTGACCTTTTCAGTTTGAGGTTGGACCAACCCGTTCCCTACTAAAAATCGAAGATACATGACTGCTGATCCTGCCAAGTGACATTTCTTTGGATTTGCTGTGAGCCGGCATTTCTTAATGCTCTGGTAACTAAGTAGAGATGATGTAAATGCTCTTTCCAGGATCTGCTGTGGATGATGATATCATCAATGCATGTTCCACAGAAAGATGTATAGGGTTGCAGGATTTTGACCATTAACCTTTGAAAAGTAGCCGGTGTCCCATGCAAGCCAAAAGGTAACACCTTAAACTGAAAAGTCCCAATGGGAGTAGAGAATGCTGTTTTCTCCCTGTCTGCTGGATTTACAGGGACTTGCCACTGTGTTTTTGTGAGATCAATCGTAGAGAGGAAAGCGGCGGACCCCAATCTATCAATTAGATCAATTCTGGGTAGGGGGTAGCTATCAAATTGGGAGACTGTGTTTACCTACCTGAAATCAATGCAGAACCTCTAGGATTGAGCTGGCTTGGCAACTAACACTATTGGGAAAGATCAGTGGCTCTGAGAGGGTTCAATGATATCGGCCCTTCACACATTTGCTATCTCCTCTTCTATGCTGTCTTTTCTAGATTCAGGTATCCGATACAGTTTTAAACGGACTACCTTCCCTGGGGGTGTACAGATGTGATGGTACATTAATTATACCCAACCTGGTTCCGTTCTGAAGACATCAGGGAACTGTTCTAGGAAGTCCATTAAATCCTCCATTTGTGTCTGGGCTAGGTCGTCTGAAATCAAAGTGAATACTTGATTCATCAGATAACAAACTGGTTAGTACCACAGTAGTGTCTTCGATGGGATTCTCGCTCCACTCCTTAAGAATATTCACATGATAGATATGAGTCTTTATCTTTCTGTCTGGTTGCAAGACCCGGTAATCATGCCTGCTCTATTATCTAGCAAGGGCCATGCCACTTAGAGAGCATTTTGTTCTTAGATGAAGGAAGGAGAACTAGAACCTTTTGCCCAATAGAAAATTATCTTAATACAGCTTTTCTATCATGATAGCCTTTCTGGTGTTCTTGGGTTTAGTCATGTTGGCATGTAAATTGGTTCTAACTGTAGCCATATGTTCTTTTAGTCTCTGAGCTGCTTGGGAAAGAGGCAAAATTGCCTTTTCCCGTTCCTCCCATGTCTCAAGCAACATATCCAGGACATCTTGTGGTTCTCTCTCATATAAAAGCTCAAATGGGGAGAATCCTGTTGAGGATTATGGGGTCTTTCTAATAGCAAAAATGTTCCATGGTGTCATAACATCCCAGTTGTTACCATCAGCTTCACCCGGTTTCTTTAAAATGTGTTTTAAAGTCGTGTTGAACCGTTCCACTAAGCCATCAGTTTGAAGATGATAAATAGAAGTATGGAGTGTTTTAATCTGAAGAATTTCCTTTACTTCTGGCATGAATTTACTCATAAATGTAGATCCTTGGTCTGTCAAGATCTCCTTTGGAAACCCAACCCTCGAGGAGAATTGAATTAAATGCTTGAGAATGTGTTGGGTCGTGTTATTCCGTAAAGGAAATGCTTCAGGATAACGGGTTGCATAAACTAATATCAACAGTATGCATCTGTTTCCCAGTTTTGATGGCTCATGGGGTCCAACTATATTCATGCCAGTGCGTGAAAAGGGTATATCTATGATTGGCAAAGGCTGTAATGGAGCTGGAGGGAGAATTTGGAAACTGGTCTTCTGACATAGGGAGCAAGTGACTACAAAATTCTTCACATCTGCATAGATCCCGGGCCAATAGAATCGGTTCAGAATCTGTGCTTGGGTTTTGGTTGTCCCTAGACGGCTGCCTGTCAGGTGGGAATGGACAATTTCCAATACCATTTTTTTGTGACTTTTGAGCACCATGATTTGTGATCTGGGGGTACTATCCGGCCCACTGTATCCCCTGTAGAACAGTCCAGTTTTTACAAAGAAAAACAGCCATGTGTTTCCTACCCTCCTATTCGGGTAAGACCTGAAGGAAAGGCTCAGCAAGTAAGGGATCATTCCTCTGGGCAAAGACTAGATCAGATATAACTTCGGCCTCTTCTCCTGATATCTGAGGTGGGGCTATCTCTGATGTAAAATGAGACTATGGCCCTCATTCCGAGGTTGGTGCTAGTCATGGCGCTATTAGCGCCATGACTAGCACCAATACCGGTACCGCCACCGACGTGGTGGTATGGGGACTTTCCGATCCATTCCGCCCTTTGCGGGACCGGTAAGTCCTCATTTGAAATGCCATTCCCCATTCCCATTTGAACCCGCATATGCAAGGGGAAGGGAAGGCGGAAGGTGGCAATAACGGTACCGCAAATTGCGGTACCGTTATTGACCCCGGTATCCCTTTGCGGGTCCCGTCCTTAACGCCTGCTAAAACCAGGCATTAAGGAAGGACCCGCAAAGGGACCTCGGAATAATGCGCAAATGGATTACCGGCACCAGTGTCATTACCGGTGCCCGGTATCCCTTTGCGCCCGGGTTGTAATGACCCTCTATGTCTGCATCCCCAAAACACTTGGTTCCTCTGTCGCTCTTATTAGAGCTTTTGACTTCCATGGGTTTGGGAAACAGTACCTTTTCTAAAATCCCTTTGGCTATTCTCTCCCCAGCCTTCTCTTGATATGCCTCTTTTCTGTTATTTTGCATCAGGATTTTTAGGTCATCTCTATAGTCATGGTCCATAATGTCTGCTTAGACATCTAGGACATACATGCCGCCAGGCTAGACATATTTTAGGGGCAAGACTAATGTAAGTTTTGGGTGCGGTAATGAGGACTAAGTCTGTGGATATTAAAACTTGATGCCCAGGTTGGATCAATTCTCCCCTGCTACTGCACAAGTGAAAGCATATAGAGTGTTCTGTGGCAATTGATGGATCTGAAGCTTGGCTATTGAGTTTCTGACTTTCTGAAATCTAAGGGTTCCCCAGTTTATGTCAACTGAGTCCAATCCCACAGCTGACACCATATGTGAGGGGTCAGAAATCAAAACCAGACACAAAGTTGTAATGTTTTTGGTTAAAGATTTATTAACTTAAACGGTTTGGGAACATGACTATCTGACCCTGCTCTAAGAGGAGTTGCCGTGCATAAAACCAAACACTAAGGATCTGTTTTTGTCAGAATGTCACAAATCAAAAGCCGTCCTTTTGTCCAGTTGTTCTATCCTGACCCTCATGCTACAAACAAAATAATAAAGTGACAAGGGAAATGTCTTTAACCCGGTATTTGCAAAATGTGTTCTCATATAAATATAGAATAGCGCCAACTTAAGTGTTCTCCAAAATGGAAAAGACTTTAATTCCAGAGAGTTATTCCCTTCCCCTGGATTCTTCACTGGTATCACAAATGTCTATGGGTCTAATAGTTCTTTATGCCTTCCTTGGACCACAACAATCCTGTTGGATGAAAATTGTTCAACCTTGTAAGTTCTTCTTTAACAAAAGTTCCTTTTTTGTTTAACAAACACTGTTTATGCTTGACACTCCTTGTAGTTATGATAAGATATGATATTTTATTTATAGCGTGCCTATACACCAGTGTTTCAAGACACGATGAGGCAGGGGAGGAGAACAGGGGATACAAGAACGATCTTACTAATTGAGATTGGGCAAGTATTGGGGAGAGGGAAGCAGAGAGGTGCCATGGGAAGGGGAGGGGGAGCAAGTGTGAGACACGGAACCAAACATTGAAAACAAGAAGTGCGGTCAGCAGGTGGCAGTGCAGGGTTAAGTGCAGAAAACAGAGAGGCAGGGAGGCTGTTCCAGAGGGAGGCGCCAGCCGAAGAGAGAGATCTGCCCCAACTCGTTGCATGGAAAAACGACAGACCCTCGAGGAGTTCGAGGTGAATGAGCGAAGAGCTTGAGTAGGAAGATACTTCAGAAGAGAAAGCTGGAGGTATTTTGGTCCCAGGCCCCAGAGGATCTTGGTGACAATACAAGGGGACTTAAACTTGATCCTTGCAGCCACAGGGAGCCAATGGAGAGATTTCAGTTCTGGAGAGATACGATCCGTGGACTTGAGGCCAAAGACAAGTCTTGCAGTCCTGTTCTGGATGAGTTGCAGAGGACAGAGACTAGAGGCAGGACGATTTAAAAAGAGGCTGTTACAGTAGTCAAGCCTAGAGAGAACCAGGGCTCTAGATACAGTGAGCTTCTGGGGGAAGGAGAGGAAAGGAAGAATACCTCTGAGGAGGTGCAATTGGTAGTTTGACTTCTTAGAGACGTCAGTAATATGAGGAGAGAAGGGTAGTGAGGAGTGGAAGATAACCCTGAGGTTCTTAGCCACACAGGTGGGAGCAGGAGGAAGGCCAAGGGAAGCCGACCAGAGAGTGGCGGGAAAGAACGGTGCAGGTGTGCCGATGAGGAGGATCTCTGTCTTGCTAGCATTCAGGCAGAGATCACTGGCGGTGCACCACTCCTGGTTTGCCGACAGACAATCCGGGATGAGAGAAGGAGAAGAGGCGGGAGAGTGGAGCCTAAAAGCGAGCTGGGTTTCATCAGCATCGCACTGGTAGTTGGAAAACACAGGCCACAATGCGGTGGGCGAGAGGGTTAGACCCTTGGGGAACACTGCAGGTGGAGAGAGAGATAGAGGAGTGGAAGGACCCAAGTTGGACCTGGGAGGGACAGTCAGAGAGGAGAGAAGTCAGCGAGGCCAGAGTCTGATCAGTTATACCCAGGTTATCATGGAGACGGTTGAGCAGAATGTCATGGGTTTGCAGTTTGTCTGGTATACTCCCCTGCCAGGACTCTTTATGCACTTCCAACTGCCTGGTGTACTCTCCGACCAGGACTTTCTTGCACGTGCCTGGGGTACTCCCCTGCCAGGACTTCTTTTGTATTTACAACTGCCTGGTGTACTCCTGCCAGGACTTTTCATATCTTAAAGTTCCTCTTTACATCGAAGTAGCATATAGCTTTCTGGACTTGGCATATCTATTTGTTTCACTGCTATATTAAGCTTTCCCCATATTTGCATGTATTCCTTATTGGGGTTCGGGTTGGCACTCCGCCCTCTAGAAACAAGCTTCTTAATATTGAATTTTCTGTTATTTCACAATGTTCAAAGTCTCTTTTGGGCGGTCGCCGAAAAAGCCCTGGTGTCACCACCCTGCTCTTGCAGACTGCGAGGCAGGCATGGTATCACAAGTAAGGACACAGACAAAAAGCTGCAGGTTTCAATACCTTTTTTTTGATTGCATATGATTTATAAGAAAAACCTTTACAAAACATAAAAATACTTTACAATACAGAGATAAATACACTTCAAACAAGTCCATAAAACCAATTTGATAAAAAGAAGAAATCATCAAATAAAATCGGAAAATACCACAAGATTCTATCTGTCAAAACATATGAGTTCTAACATGTTTAGAGTGATCACATTTCACATACATCTTCCACGTACTTGTATACACATCTTAAACAAAGAAAAGCATCATCACACAGTACATCAAAACAAGATATATTGACCCCAATTTTTTTTGTGAGCTCCTTAACTTGGAGCAACAACATTCCAATACCAATTACACATCCAATGTGTAGTGACGGATCTTGAACCAGGAGTAGATTAAAATCTCAGGACCTAATGCCCTAACATGGATACAATATACATCAGAGCCTCTATTAGAAAAACGTAAGAGGTTTCCAAATAAGAAAAATTATAATTCCAATAAATGATTGTGGAGTTCAGCAAGTTCAGTTTGACAAGCCTCTATTAATCCGAGGAACTCGATCAGTTTCAAGGTGAAATGTTGGCTGGATCCCTCCATGCATCGTTTCCATAGAAATTCTCTTTTGATGTGAGTTTCAAATGAAATCCCTAGATCAAAAATACGTACACGATGATCCTCAAAAAATTGGCACAAAGTCACAAGTGCTTTAAAGTTTCTTTGTTTTCATTCCCAGCGCAAAAATGACAATAACCTGAACCCATTTGCCCCTGACTCCTATACCAGTACTTAGTTCTTGCATAGACAGGTAATTGGTTAAGTCTGAAGCGAAGTTTTTTTGCTGAAGAGGAGGGGAAGTGGATTAGATATTTCGGGCGGTCACCCCATTTCCTCCGATATAAATTTTATTTGGAGAATGAGGGGTAACCCCCAATCAAATCCAACATAATTCACCAATGGTAACGCTCAAATTTAAATTTTTGACTTGGCAATCGCGCACACATAGATTCCGGGGTTTCGTTAATGGCATTAAGTAACAGTTTTAGTTTAGACGTTCATTTATACAAAGAGGGAATTTTTGGGTCATCTAAGATTTTGAGGTTCTCATAAAGATTGTGTTTAGGGGGGTCAACCATTTTGATGAAATTGATTATACAGCACCAGTTCAATTTAGCTGAGAGTGGTAACACATTCAGTTCATGACATATAATAGTATTTGGTATAGAAAGGGCGAGACCTAGAACAGTTTTCCATATTCTACTCTGTATGATGTCAAGGAAGGAATCGATCTCAAAGGTGCAGATGTCCAGTGAATAAAGAAGAACAGGTTCCACTTTCAGTAAGTAGAATTGAATAAGGGGAAGAAGAGAAAACATACAGTACTTGTGATATATAATTTTCATCATTGAAATCAATGGTTTAGCTTTGACGTTTAATAAGTTCTTCCACATTGTCAAAGAATAGGAATCAGTCAATGGATATCCCAAATATCGAATTAGGGGGGTGGGGATTAAAACAGTCTCATTAAGAGACGAAGCAAAACGTGCCGTTTTGCGTTTACCGTCTGCAAAAGTTATGATATGTGATTTGCTTGGATTTATTAGAATATTGTGTTCTTTGGCAAAACTACCGAAACAGTTTAATTTCTCTTGAAGACCAAACAGTGTTCTGTCTATAAATAAGAGATCATCGGCAAAGGAGACCCAATCCAGTCTAATAGACACAAGTTTAGCAGGGAATACCACCATACTAAGCCATTGTTCATCAAGGCCAAGAAGGTACAAGTTGAAAAGTACTGCCGCCAGGGTGCATCCCTGTTTCACCCCAATCTCATTTGGGATGGGGCTAGACAGAGCTCCCTCATGATTCAATCTAATACGGTAGGTGGTGTCACTATGAAGTAAGGTGATTAGTGCAATCAAATGAGTTGGAATTCCCAGTTTCAACATTTTTGCCCAGAGAATTTCTCGGATCATGCTGTCAAAAGCGGCAGTGAGATTGAGACTGGCCATGTAGACAGGCCCCATATTAGATGAAGTTGTATGAGCTTGAAGGTGGGCTAAAATAGTAGCATTCAAGGGACACCCTATACATTTACGAAAACCCACCATATTTGGAGACAAAAGATTATTTTGGACAATATATGTTTGTAATTGATCCAAGAGTAGGAGAGAAAAAATCTTAGAAGAAGCGTCTGTGAGCGCAATTGGACGGTAATTAAGAGGGGATTCAGGAGGACACTTTTTATAAATTGGAATGATATGTGCAGAAAACCAAGACAATGGAACAGTCCGAGTTGTCATAATCAGGTCAAATCGAAATTTTAGAATCTGAGCTCAGAGAATAGGATCAGATTTATACAAGCAGGGAGGCAGACCATCAGGGCCCGAGGCCCTAGAATTGTTAAGATCCCATGGCAGCTATAATGTCTGTACAGGACCATAGAGATTGCATACCTAGAGTTAACTTTGGTTCAGTGCCTTTTAGCACTTTAAAATGCTCAGGCAAGTGGTATTTATCTTTTATGCAGCATGACCATTTCTCAGCAGAAATGACCGACTCCACATCAGTAGCCGAGGATGAGGTTAATGTACGCAGAAACGACCACACGTGCCTTGTGTCATGTCTTATAAGATGACCAATCATATTTTGGTTATCATTGATGTGCAGTTGTTTACTCTACCATTTGGTTTTATTTTTATATGCTTGTTTAATTGTTCTTAACTGTTCGATCAACACTTCACAATGTAAGTTATTTTGCTTTTGTTTTAATAAATGCTTTATTAAGAAATGTTTCTCTTTCTTACAGGCAGCTAAACTATAGTTATAAGAGTGTACATGATTCAAGTACAATTTTGTGTGGTCGGATTTTTCAAATGCGAGCCTCCTTACATGGGATTGAATTCGCAGGGAGTTATTAGCTTCTATGTCAAGGAGTGAATAACCATTGCCACAACAGTGAATAACAATTTCCCTGTCTAGTTTAATGTTTTTAATGAGCCTGCGACAAGTAGAGGGGTTCCATTTTACAGACGAGGGCTGCCGAACTGGTTCCACCAAGAGTAACGAGTGGTCCTTTAAGAACTGAGCAATTGGGATTTGAAGCAACAATTCCACCTCTGGATTAAGTATGTTAACAGGAGCGAAACGTTGGTATAGACCAGAGGAAATAAAGAAGAAATCAATTAATGAAAAACTAGTTCCCGTTGACCAAGTATAATTAAAGGAGTCAAAAATCATAGGTGGTGATTGGATGTCCCAAGTTAGAAGTAGGTCCACCCACTCCTGACCATTTCGCCTTGATAATGCTGAAGGCTTTATTGCACTCACCTCCAATAATTATATTTAATGCAGGGTTTTCTATGAAGGCCACTTCCAAAATCACAGTCAATTCCTCAAGAATAGAAAACAAGGGCTTTGAATACTTGTTCCAATAAGTACAAATCAGCAGGAAGACTATGGTTGGATCCTCGTCAGCAGTTTACTGAATTACCAAAAACGCATCAGAACTGCTCATTAATTTAGAAGAACACCTAGATGCAGTGTTAATTAAAATAGCTAAGCCTCCCGAGGGTCTTCCCAAGAAGCCACGCTTTGCCGCCTCAAAGAAGGTATAGTAACCCTCAACTGTAAAAGAGGCTAGACACATGGTTTCTTGTAAGAAAATAATATCTGGCTTGAAATTATTTTTGTTCCTGCACCAAGATCTAAAATTATTTAAACCGCAGGAATTCCAGGAAATAATGGAAAAGTTAGCAAGGCTAACAATCGTTTAGTTTTTGAAAGCAGATTGAGTAATACAAGGATCCATCCATGGCATGCTGTTCTGACTTGGTGGGTCCGACTTGATGGTCGTGCAGTTATAAAATGCCTCCGTCCCCAAGTACCGCTCGAGCAGAATATAAACACTGCCCGAGCAATCTTTGAGGCCACAGGAAGGAGTGTTGTCGTCAGCCTGGTATTGAGAACGCCGGAAGGACCCCTGAGTGCTGTAAGGCAAAAGGTTATAATCAGGAATATACTCTATAATGGCAATGGGCAATTGATAGAAAAGGGTTAAACAAGATGCAGTGACACCAGCTTACCTAGTAGAGATGGAATGTAGGTAGAACACCTACGCAGGGAAATCCACGGCAAGCTGGAATGATGTAATAGGCACTCCTTCCCAGTACCTCGTGGAGTGTGGCAAGATATGTAACAAGGCTTGAAGCAATCCGAAGGTTGCAAAACAGAAGGGCAATCCAAGAGCAAGTCCAGAGTATAACAGGGGTCGGATGTCCAGAAAATCAGAGAGCACGCCAAAATCCAAGGATAATCCAATAGCAAATCCGAAAAGAGTTCCAAGGTCGAAGCAAACAAGAGCAAGGGTAATGCGTGACAGTCCTCCGTAGCAGTTGAAGTAGCTGTGAAGCAAAGAGTCTTGTTTGCCGGCTTCTTTTGAAGGGGCGAGTGGTATCACGTGACGTATCACGTGACTGCTCGCGTACGTTGCATGGCGCGCAACGCGGCCAGCGATTGGAGCTGCCGGCACTTCCTGGTATTCTGACGTTGCCGGCTGTGCAAGAGGCGCCATGGCAGACGCCAACGCGGAAAAGGGCGAAACGAGGCAGAACCGCCCAACATGGTATTCCGCCTGCCGTGTTTTCCCTGCTGGTGGTACGAATGGGAAATACTACGGCGCGAGGCGCCTGAGGAGGAGGGGTGTGAAGAGGGAAAGGTCGTGTGAGAGGGCGTGACAGAGCCCCCCCTCAAAGGCCCACGACCGCGTGGGCTGGAAGGATGCTCTCGATGAAACTTGGCCACCAGGCGAGAAGCATGAACATCTCGAGCAGCAACCCAGGAGCGATCTTCAGGGCCATAACCCCGCCAATCCACCAGATATTGTAACCCACCCCTGTGTACACGGGAACCCAGTATTCCCTGGACCTCAAAAACATCAGGAGAAGAGACAGAGACCGGAGCAGGAGGGGCAACTAATCTGGTAGGACCAGGGCAGGGCTTAAGCAGGGAGACATGGAAAACTGGGTGGATTCGCCAAGCAGGAGGTACCGCCAGACGCATAGCCACCGGATTCAGAACCTTGGCCACCTTGTAAGGACCCACAAAGCGAGGGAGAAGTTTGCGACAACCAGGAATGTGTAAATGACGAGTGGAGAGCCAAACCCTGTCCCCCACCTTGTACGCAGGAGCATCCGCCCTCTTCCTGTCAGCTGTGGATTTCATGGAAGATTGGGCCTCACGCAAATGGATCAAAGTATGGGCATGTACTGACACTAAATCCCTAGCGCAGGCCGAGGCAGCGGGGTTATCAGAAGAGGGGTAATCTGGCAGAGGAAGAGTACGAGGATGTTGGCCATAGAGAGCGAAGAATGGCGAAAAACCAGTAGCAGAATGCAAAGAGTTGTTATAAGCAAATTCGGCAAGATGCAATAAATTAAGCCAAGCGTCCTGATATTGTAACGTTAGGCAACGTAGGTATTGCTCCAATGACTGGTTAACCCTCTCAGTCTGCCCGTCACTCTCTGGATGGTAAGCAGAGGAATAATGAGCATCAATTCCCAACAGAGAGGTGAGGGCCCGCCAGAAACGAGAGGTGAACTGTGTGCCACGATCGGACACCAAAACATGAGGCAGGCCAAAGAGACAGAAGACAGACTTAAAGAAAAGCCTGGCCAAAACCGGGGCTGAGGGTACTCCCTTACATGGTACAAAACGAGCCATTTTGGTATAGGAGTCGACAACAACCCATATAGTATCGAAACCCTGTGTGCGTGGCAAATCAGTAATTAAGTCCATTGAGACCGTGTGCCAGGGACGTGGAGGAACCGGGAGAGGAAGAAGAAGACCCAAAGGCCGGCCCCTACGTGACTTGCCCTGAGCACAGACGGGACAGGAATTGACATAGTTCTGTACGTCTCGTTTCATAGCCGGCCACCAACACCATCGTTTGAGTAATTCCAGGGTACGATGCTGCCCGGGGTGACCATTAATGGCAGCATCATGAGACCATTCCAACGCCAAATTCCTGGTTTCACTCGTGGGAAGAAAAAGCTTCCCATGTACAAAGGGCAGCCCATCCTGCATAACGGGATCCCATTCTGTTAGTGTCTGTGGATATCGGGAGACCCATTGTCGTATGGTGGACTGCAATGAAGGTGATGGTGTGCAAACACATACTACGTGAGAATCACTCAACAAGGTTTCAGGGAAGGATGGTAGAACTTCCCCCCCAGGAGAACGAGACAGGGCGTCTGCTTTCCCATGCCCTACACCAGGTCTATGTTTGACCACGAAGTCGAACGCGGCAAAGAAAAGATGCCAACGTACTTGTCGACTATTGGTACATTTCAAGGAGGCAAGGTCTTGGAGATTCTTATGGTCTGAGAACACCGCCGTCTGGTGTTTTGCTCCTAGAAGGTGATGTCTCCAGGTCTGTAAGGCGTCCTTAATGGCCAATAGTTCTTTTTCTGTGACTGTGTAATGTAATTCACTTGTTGTGAATTTGCGAGAGTGGAAAGCCACCGGATGTAGCCGACCAGTGGCAGGACATGGCTGGGACAGTACAGCTCCAAGTGCATAAGAGGATGCGTCTGCCTCAAGGACAAACGGGAGTTCAGGGTCAGGGTGTTGCAACACCGGAGCAGTAGTAAACATTGTTTTCAGAGAATCGAAAGCATTTTGTTGTTTTTCGGACCAGACATAGGGGACTGAAGGACTAGTGAGCGCAGTGAGTGGTGTTACAATAGAAGAAAACCCAGCTATGAACCGTCGGTAAAAGTTGGCAAAACCCAAAAACGACTGTAATTGCTTGAGTGTGGTCGGAATCGGCCAATCGTTTATTGCCCGAACTTTGGACTGATTCATGGAGAGGCCTCCAGGAGAGATATGGAACCCCAAGAACTCAACCTGGCTGGTATGGAAAATACACTTTTCGTGTTTAGCGAAAAGCGCATTGGCTTGCAGACGTAACAACACTTCCTTGACGTGTTTGATGTGTTCATCGAGAGAGGAAGAGAAGACCAATATGTCATCTAAATACACTACTACGTATGTGTTCAGGATATCGCCAAATATGTCATCCATGAAGCGTTGGAACGTAGCAGGAGCATTACAGAGACCAAACGGCATAACTGTATACTCAAACAGCCCTTGTCGTGAGCAGAAAGCCGTCTTCCATTCGTCTCCCTCTCGTATGCGTATGAGATTGTATGCACCCCGTAGATCCAATTTGGTGTAAATAGTGGCATGAGTAAGTCTGTCCAACAACGGGGTAATAAGAGGAATAGGATAGCGGTTTTTTACTGTGATGGCGTTCAAACGCCTGTAATCAATGCAGGGACGGAGATCCCCTTCCTTCTTTGGCACAAAGAAGATGGGACTTGCAGCTGGAGAGGTTGACGGGCGAACATGACCTAGACGCAGAGCCTGCTGTATGTAATCCTGAAGGACCCGCTCCTCTGTTTGGGTTAAGGAGTATATCCGCCCCTTTGGGATAGGGGCGTCTGGGATTAAATCAATGGGGCAGTCGTAAGATCGATGTGGAGGAAGGCCTTCTGCAGAGCCTTTGTCAAACACCGCCCGAAATTCATAATACTCAGGAGGTATGTTATTTGTGACCGCCCCTATCATGTGTGTGTCTGGGGAATCGGACCTGTCTTCTATGTCTAATGAAGCGACTATCCCTAGGATGTCTGCGGGACTGGAAACCTGAGGTGTCTCAAGCAGGCAGTAGTATTGACATGTCTCGGATTCAAAGAGTACCTGACCTGTACCCCAGTTAATCAAAGGATTATGCCTCTTCAGCCAAGGAATGCCCAGGATAACACCAAACTGAGACGTAGCTATGAGGTCAAAAGTCATGGTCTCTCTATGGACTTCCTGTATGACTAATTCCAAAGGGGCTGTCTGGTGTAAGATCGGCCCAGAGGTTAATGACGTTCCATCTACTGCGTGAACTGGTTCGGGGTGTTTCTTTTGGACCAGAGGTAAGTTTAGAGCACTGGCTAGTGCTATATCTATAAAGCAACCAGTAGCACCAGAGTCGATCACTATTTGTATTGCATGGGAAACACCTGCAGCTAGGTTTAAGGAAGCTTGCACCACCACAGGTCGAACGGGGCCAAAAGTAAGATCAGAGGTATTAGGTATAGGACTCGCCCCAACCCCTGATCTCAAGGGCGAGTCTTCGGAAAACCCGGAGCTTTGTTTCTTGGTCGACAGGGACACTCCTTTACAAAATGCCCATTGAGTCCGCAGTAGTAGCAAGCGTTGTCTGCCCTCCTGCGCTCCCGTTCGGCATATGTAATAGGACTGCGTACCCCGCCGATCTGCATGGGTTCAGGTGAGGTGCTAGATGAGGTTGAAGGTGAGCTCTGGGATATCCCTGCTTCCCCCTTACGTTCTGCCCGCCTGGCGTCGATTTGCAAGGTTAAATCTACCAGATCAAGATAAAGCGAGGGAAGGGAGGGCACTACAGACAAAGCATCCTTCATGGAACCACACAGACCCCGATAATAGATCACTGCCTTCTTATTCTCTGGCCATGAAGTCTCGGTGGCGAGTTGATTAAACTTGGTAATATACTCAATGAGAGTAGATCGACCTTGAGTGAGATCTAAGAGCTCCATGTCTCTGGATTGGGCTTTATATCTAGTGTCAAAAACCTTAGCCATTTCTTGTGTCAATAATTCGAAATCGTACAGAGCGGGATGATTGCTCTCCAAAAACGGATTAGCCCATGTGGCTGCTACACCCGACAAATGGGAGAGTAGAAAAGCCGCTTTAGAGACAGGATCAGAGAAAGCTTGAGGTCGGCATAAGAAATGTAGTTTGCACTGATTTATAAAAGTGCGATATTTCAAAGGATCTCCCTGGTACCTCTCAGGGGCTGCTAGGGGAAATGGAGTCTGAACCACCACAGACGGGACTGGCAAAGTAAGTGGAGTGATGGGGATGTTTTGGGATGAGGCAGCATCGCCGAACTCAGCGTCAGCAGGTAAGGGATGTCGGGTGCTTTGCATGGCATCAAGACGATGGTTCAGTGCAGTGGTGGCAGAGGCTAAATCAGTGCGGAGGGCAGTGGTAGCAACTGCCATATCTGTCCTAAGCGATGTCACTGCTTGCATTAAAGCAGTCACAGGGTCCCCGGCTGAAACATCCATAACTGGACGACCATAAGGCTTCACAGTCTGTTCTGACTTGGTGGATCCGACTTGATGGTCGTGCAGTTATAAAATGCCTCCGTCCCCAAGTACCGCTCGAGCAGAATATAAACACTGCCCGAGCAATCTTTGAGGCCACAGGAAGGAGTGTTGTCGTCAGCCTGGTATTGAGAACGCCGGAAGGACCCCTGAGTGCTGTAAGGCAAAAGGTTATAATCAGGAATATACTCTATAATGGCAATGGGCAATTGATAGAAAAGGGTTAAACAAGATGCAGTGACACCAGCTTACCTAGTAGAGATGGAATGTAGGTAGAACACCTACGCAGGGAAATCCACGGCAAGCTGGAATGATGTAATAGGCACTCCTTCCCAGTACCTCGTGGAGTGTGGCAAGATATGTAACAAGGCTTGAAGCAATCCGAAGGTTGCAAAACAGAAGGGCAATCCAAGAGCAAGTCCAGAGTATAACAGGGGTCGGATGTCCAGAAAATCAGAGAGCACGCCAAAATCCAAGGATAATCCAATAGCAAATCCGAAAAGATTTCCAAGGTCGAAGCAAACAAGAGCAAGGGTAATGCGTGACAGTCCTCCGTAGCAGTTGAAGTAGCTGTGAAGCAAAGAGTCTTGTTTGCCGGCTTCTTTTGAAGGGGCGAGTGGTATCACGTGACGTATCACGTGACTGCTCGCGTACGTTGCATGGCGCGCAACGCGGCCAGCGATTGGAGCTGCCGGCACTTCCTGGTATTCTGACGTTGCCGGCTGTGCAAGAGGCGCCATGGCAGACGCCAACGCGGAAAAGGGCGAAACGAGGCAGAACCGCCCAACATGGTATTCCGCCTGCCGTGTTTTCCCTGCTGGTGGTACGAATGGGAAATACTACGGCGCGAGGCGCCTGAGGAGGAGGGGTGTGAAGAGGGAAAGGTCGTGTGAGAGGGCGTGACACATGCCTTTAATAGCTGATACAAGAGCCATAAATTGTTTCATTGTGTGTTCATCTATCGTGGCAGGATTACCCTGGATCACTCCTGGTGCTGTCTCAACTACACTAGGTAAGGGGGTTTCAATGAAACTTGTGACATCCTCAATTGTGATAAACAAATATGTCATTAGACCAATGGAAATCAAATCTTCTATATACTCCTAAATGAGTTTGAGAATAAAATGAGAGGTCCATCTGCATATCATTCTGTTATTATTCATAGAGGCTAATTTGATCCAGTCTAAATCATTAGATCTAATTATGCGTAGGGCTGGAATCTCCTGCAAAGCATTTAGAAAAAACATTCGGGTCATACGGGCTTTGCCGTGACGCTTTGGGTCACTGAGCCAGCCCATCATAGTGGCAGAGTTGAGCTGTATTGGTGTAGGAGGAGGATCATTACATACTGGTCCATTTTCTTTTTCTTTGCCGCATCCAGAGGGGGTGGAGATCGTTGCCTATACATCTGATTTTGCAGATGGAGGCACTTGCCCAATGAGCACTCCTCCGTTACTGAGGCCAACCCCACCAATATTTGTCATACAGTCAGCATAAGGTAATGGTGCACTGTTTACTTTGTTTGATGCTAATTTGCCAGGGCTTTGAACACTATGTTCCTTTATTGCACCAATGATAACCTTTTCAGTTTTCTTGGTGCCCAAAATCGGATAGTAGTTTGAGAGAACGGATTGCGTTTGTTCCAACAATACAGAAGGCTCCAATAACAGTCCCTTTAAAGACTAGAGTAGCCCCTTTTGATGATTTTTGTAGGCCTTTGTTAACATTCTGACCTGAGCTCTGAGGAGGTACTCCAGATAAATCACTAATATTATACTGAGATGGATTATTTTTTTTTTTAGTTTTTTTGTTTTTGTGTCAGTTACAGAATTGCTCGAGAGATGAGCTTGTACATGGGACATCGAGAGATTAAGCAATAGCTTAGACTCTTCATTCAACTGATTCAAATCAATGATTGCACCCCCCCCCCGACAAATTACAGATATCCTTCATGTGTGTGTTGTGTCTATCAATTTTCTCTGATGGTAATTTTTTTGTTTTTTTCTGTTTTGATCTTAGATCTTTTTTCAAAGGCTTTGCGTTTCTCAACTCTAGCGATAGCTCTTTTTTGTTTACGCGTCAAAACCGGCCTGGAAGAGTCGTTAGTACAATAATTGTTCCCAGACAGGTCCAGGCCTTCTATAGGCTCTACAATGTCATCAGAAAGATCAATGAGATCTGTTAGAGCCGTGGGACTGTACAAGTTCACAATTGCTCGAGGGACATTAGGCCCCACCAGTCCTATTTCATCGGAACAGGAATTAGCCAACTGGGTTGGACCCGGCGTGACAGATTTTGACGACAATTCTGCGATTTTGGCTGCATTAGTGGCAATCTAGGAGGAGTTGCGATTCTGGAGTTGGAGGCAGCTCATTGTAAGAATTGTGAGCCACTATTTCAGCAAATGTTTTAGTCTGAGTCGCAATAGAATGAGACTCTGTCTTGTTATCGCGTTTCTGGGTAAGAACTAAAATTGCGTCACAGGTAAATAGCATCCCCTCAATTTTGCTAAGTTTGCCAATCACCTCAGACATCTGCATTTGGAGCATCCTGATTTCACCATGTGTTTGTTCATGGCCCCTGTCCAGCAAGTTGAGTATACGGGTGAGCAACAGAAATGCTTCAGGACTCACTCGAACCTCATCTAAACTGGCTGCCATTACAGGCATAGAGTCGGCATTACTGGGATTACCTTCAGATAAATGATGAGTCAATGACTGTTCAAATGTGTTAGAGCTCTTAGAATTATGAAAGGCAGGCTTTTCAAGTATAGGGGGGCTAATTTTTTGTCTAGCTGCAGGAGGTGTCAATGAATTTCTAGGACTAAAAATACTGCCTATACCTGAAGGTATACCTGAATGCGCATCACTGCATGGAAGTTTGCGTGATGGGGCGCTATACGAATAATTTGGCAAGTTATTATAGAGGAAAACATGTTCCATGCCATATTTCCTTTGAGTGACGGGAGTCGAGGGTTCATTTGAAAGTCTTAATACGCTTTCCTAACTCCGATTCGATTGCAGGAGCAAGCATCGAGAAATCAGCATGATGACTAATACAGGCCCTCCACTCCCATCAATCTTTTTATGTTTTCCCTGTCAGCAGTACTATCCAGTTTCTCAACCTCATTATCCCATCGTATGGGTGAGATTTTATTTGCCTCTTTTAGAGATAGAGAGCCTAAAGCATATTTGTGAACTTGGGCATTGGTATGGTCCCCTGGAGTTGCAGTGACATGCAAAGGAAATGCTTGTTTTAAAGTACATTTCTCGTCACTTGTGCCCTTAGGGTGATATATTTCTCCAACTATGGGAACTACATTGGGGTAACAGGCCCAGTTGTAATAGGTCCTATAGTGACACTCGCAATTGCACTTCGTTGTTGGAGCTGGCCAAGGGATTACTGTAGTTATTTAGTGCGCACGTGCCTGCCAGGGCCTCTAAGTCACAGTCAATCGTTTTCTGCGACGGTGTGACATAGGACTCATTGTTCATGTCGGGGGGCGGACAGATGGAGACTTCCATGGTCTCACTAAGAACCTGAGGAGACTCGCCTGCCGACATATTAACAATAGGGCCAGCATTCTCAGGCTCAAGGGGAGCACAAAAAGTGGAAGCTTCAGCTTTTGGAAGCGGGACCAGCTCATTAGACATACCAACTAAACTAACCTCTGGAGCAGTACACTGGACGTCAGATATCGCAGATGAATTACTAGGTGCAGGAATACAGGGTAAAACGGATTTAGGTTTAACCGTGAGGAGTTTGCGCCCGCTGCGCAGACCATGTACCATTATAAACTGTGTTAACCCTCAGCATAATTGACAATAAATCAAGTGTTTGATGGGGTGATTTAGTAGGAGTTGGAGAGTTGACTGTAACAATATATCACATTAGACTAAACATCAACCATGAAAATATCAAATGCATCAACACAGAGTCAGCAACAGCCTGATGGCAGAGCCATACACTCATTTCAGTCAATAATGCATTATGAGTTGAAGCATAATGTTAAGGTCACCCACATCCCCACATCCTAACAGCTCAACAGCCTTACACTTTCCAGGCACTTCCAATGCGCACGTGCCCGAGTGTAAGTAGGCTGGCTGGAGGGCTGGAGGGATAGGGGTGCAAGGCCTCAACACGCACAGGATCTGCAGAAAGATTTAAAAAAATTAAAAAATAAAGTAACGTTAACATGCTAATTCGCAAGCATTAACCACCCAAAACAACACAACAGGGAGGAGGAACAAGCCACCCCCACCCTCAGTGGCTCCACACCCAGAGCTCCACACCAGAGGTACGCAAATTGGCTCAATACGGAAGCATAAGTGATTATGAAAAGTAAATATGTTTACTCTGGGCTATAAAGTTCAAGTCCAGGCACACGCAGCGGTAGCGTTTCGCCGCTGTGGGAAGTTGAAACCTTCCTTTTGTCCTTACATCCACACAAGGCAGCAGAAAAGCAAAGGCAAGACGGAGCAGCAGCGTCTTCAGCCCAACAGCTTCACACTTCCCAGGCACTTCCAATGCGCACGAGCCCGAGTGCAAGTAGGCTGGCTGGAGGGAAAGGGGGGCTGGGCCTCAACACGCACAGGATTCTGGGCTGTGAAGTCCAAGTCCAGTATTAGCAGTCCAGGCACACGCAGCAGTAGCGTTTCGCCGCTGTGAGAAGTTGAAACCTTCCTCTTGTCCTTACATCCACACAAGGCAGCAGAAAAGCAAAGGCAAGACAGAGCAGCAGCGTCTTCAGCCCAACAGCCTTACACTTCCCAAGCACTTCCAATGGTTTCAACACCTTTATTAAGTTTGACTGGGGGTGAAGACTTCCTAACTGGCCCTAATTCTATAATGGGAGTAGTCTCAACCATCTAAGTAAAACAAAATAGTTGAAGTCAGTCAGTGAGTCAAACAAAGTTAAAGTCTGTGTCAGAAACCTATATTTGCATTTTCCAGCTAAACGGCTCCGCTTCACAGAGCTCAGGAAGAACTCCCTTTCACAACCTTTGTACTTCTCTTTCCAAATGTTCACCTGTCGGAGACCTTCGCATCCGCACAGTATTCTCACCCCTATGCGTGACCCCTCTGACAATAGGGTTGATTTCTCAATGTCCGTGCCTCTTGCACTTGGTTTTGCAGAACGGGCTGTCGGCCTGTTCCTTATTTAACAAAATCATGTAGTTCATGGAGTGGTTGCTGAGAGGTGCAGTCCTGCAGTCACTCCTTACCTGTCTGTTCCTTTACAGAGTCTGTTTACTTTGTCTATGCTGCTGGCTGATTGACTGGGAGGAGTAAGCCATAAAAACACAGCCTGGCTGCGGAGCGGCCATGGAGTGGTGCAGTCCTTACCTGTCCGTTCCTGTACAGAGTCTGTTTACTCTGTCTATGCTGCTGGCTGACTGACTGGGAGGAGTAAGCCATAAAAACACAGTCTGACTGCCGGCCGCGGAGCGGCAGCGGAGTGGGTGCTGAGTGGTGCAGTCCTGCAGTCATGACAGGCAGGACAGCAGCGTCAGCGGCGGAAGAGCACCGCTTGAGAAGTGCAGGACCCGTCAAGATAGAGTCCTCCAACAGGAGAAAGAGAACAGGGATCTGGCTGGACCAGAGGAGATGGCAGCGTTAGGAGGTAAGAGGAAGGCGGGAGCAGGCCCAGGGGCTGTTCCCGCTGCACCTCCTGCCTCAGTATCAAGAATCAGATTGCCACGTGTGCCGGCTCTAAGGATCTCAAACAATAACTCCACTTATTCACCTGCTAAGTCAGTTGTTAGCGCCCCCTGTTTCTTTCAACTACCCCACTTCAGGAGCGCCCCGTATTTGACTTCTGGGGTAAGGCCCGTATGAACCCTGTCGAGGGAACCATGTCTCCACTGCTGAGGGAGGAGAAGGAGGCGGTGGAGGAGAGGGGGGGCGGGAGCAGCGTTGTGCTCCTGAATCGGACAGAGAGCCAGTAGCTGTGCTGAAGGTTCTATCAGCAGAGTATTGCGAAAAGGATAATGGGTGCCTGGAAAGCCTGGAACAACTAATGCCAACTGGTATTCAGAAATAAAAGACACAATGATTGGTTCCCCTTACCTCTGAAGTGGCTCCGATGGCTGGGAGGTCAGAGGTGGCTCTGTCCTGGGGGTCGCCAGCTGTCATGGTTTGGCGACCACTTGATGAGCCGTTGATCGGTGGCGTTCCACTTCAGGGTTTGCCACGCATTGCTGCGCTGCTGCTTCGGACAGTGGCGATCCAGGTCCACGCAGTGGGAGGAGGCAAGGATCTGAGCGTTGCAGAGGGAGCGGAGAGGGGGGGTACCCGAGGAGTGCTTGGGGGTTGATTTGAAGGAGGACGGGGAGCGTTCGAACACCACCGTCATTGGAAGAGAGGGATGCGGTGCAGGAGGAGGAGAGGGAGCCGCAGAGCGCTCGGCTGGCAGCGGGTGAGCAGCCAGCGGTGGAGAAGGAGAGAGTGATTGCAGAGAGTGTTGCCTCGGAGGGTGAGGGGGCGGAGCCCAAAGAGGCTGAACCCTTGAGAGAGGACACTGACACCTGCTGGCCGCACCTACCCGCCGAGAGGAAAAGAAAAATCGCTAAAAAGTAGAGAACGCGCAATGACTGTTACAAAGCAAAAGAAAATGAAGGCAGGCAAACATCTAAAGAAACCTTATTTCGAGTGGATTGTGTCTTCCAACGTATTCCTCATCTTAGATGTATTCCATCCAGCTTTGCTGCTCTTTCGAATTTTTTTCGGCAGAGTGCGCCGTGCGTCGATGTCGTCGATGGTCCCTCGAAGGCCTCCGTCGAGGCTGACGTCATCGGGTGTATAAGTAGGACGCGCGGCGCCCGTTGGCCTTAGTTCCGTTTTTTCCGCAGTTACGTTGCTTCGGACATTCGGCGCGCCTCGAGTTCTGTCAAGAAATATAATATAACGAGAAGTAATTATGTCCTCGTCATCGACGCCGACCACGACCCCGAGATCGGGTTTTAAGAAATGCAAGTCGTGCGGCTCAAAAATGTCGATCACGGACCCGCACCGCGAGTGTTTGTGGTGTCTCGGGGAAGGCCACGACATGGAGGCCTGTTCGAAGTGTCAGGTGATGACGGGGAAGGCCTTGCGAGAAAGGAGAGGAAAGTTCCAGGTAGGTCGGAAGGATCGAAAAACATCTAGCATCGAGTCGAGACCCCATGGGGAAAAATCTCCTCGACGCGAAAGGCATCGATCTAGATCCCGAAGCGATTCTCATCGCTCGTCGTCTTCGTCGAAAAAATCGAAGAAACAACGCCATAGGTCTCCCTCCACCTCGTCGTCAGACGAGTCTCTGAAAATTAAATGCCCCACAAAACATTTGTCTACCGAAGAGTGGTAAGCATTCAGGGTCAAAATGATGGAGGTGTTTGAGAAGGCGAAGTCTCGGTCCGTGCCTTCTTCGGAAGCCGGCCGGGAGCTTCATCGCTCCGATACTCGCGCGCTCTCGAGCCCGGGTGATCGAACAAGGAAGGATAGGGAACCTTCCAGGACGCCGAGCGATAAACGCTCGAGTCGAGTGGACCGCTCAAGGTCACCGACGCCGTCCGAGACCTATCACACCTCGAAGGGGAAACCGTCGAAGGCCGCCTTGGTGCCCTCGAAGCAGACTCTGTCGACGACCACTATGTCAAAGATGCCGTCGACGCCTTTGTCGACGCCGAAACCCTCGGCGCCAAAGGCTCCAACCAAGCCAGGGCAGCCAGAAAAAGAGAAGGAAAAAGTTAAACATGTAATTCCTTCAGAGCCTGGTACTACACCTTTTCCTCCTCCTCTCCCAGAGAAGGTTTTCAAGCCTCTCCCTAGGAAGGAGTTTTTCAAATCCTTGACCTCAATTTTTGAGGAACAGGAGAGATCAGAGGAGGAAAATGTACTTTTTAGATTGGAGTATGGCACCCTAAATGTCCCAGAATGCTTGATCTCAGAGGAAAGCAGAATGAGGGATTTGGTGGATTCTTTACACAATGCAAGTGGCATTGACACCTCTCCTGAGAATGACTTTGGTAGACCAGATCCAGGAGAGCATGCCAGTCCATCTTACCGTCAGTTAATGACCAAGGTGGTAGATTACTTGGGATGGGCTAGACCACCAGCCCAATTCGTCCAGGACGATTTAACAGACATATTGGACCATGGTCCCACTGAAGACCCAGTACTACCTTTTCATGTAGCCTTACAAAACAGGGTGGCCAAGAATTGGGAAACTCCGGATTCTATTCCTCCGGTAAATAAATCCCTCGCATCAAAATACCGCCCAGCCAGTAGCGACCCCGGCTATCTGTCAAAACATCCAAACTGAGAGTTTGGTCATACAGGCAGCCACAGCTTCCAACAAACTTGCGTACCCGTCTATCCCTCCAGACAGGGACGATAAGTGTGTGGATGGTTGGGCACGGAAGGTATTTTCAGCTGGGAGCATGGCATTAAAATCTGCCAACTCCATATGTGCCTTGGCAACATTTTCGTACACTCTATGGGAGTGCATCGCAATGGCGGCGGAGCACATACCAGAAGGGGAAGAAAGGGAAGGTTTCCTAGCCATCGTTAGAGATGGAAAGGAGGCCATGCAGGAATCCCTTCATTCTGGATTGGACACTGCGGATAGTGTAAGCAGGTCCATGGGCACTAGCAAGGTAATGCGCAGGTTTGCGTGGTTACGGAAGTCGGGTTTTGCACCGGACGTACAGAACCGCCTCCTGAACATGCCTTTCGAGGGGATTGGGTCCTCCGACGTATTCCATATCTATGAAGGTAATGTCCACAGCTGTGCTGCTTCGGAAAATCTTTGGCGTCTGCGTCCTGCGTCGATGACGTCGATGCGCTGTCCCCAAGGACCTCCTCCGACGGCCGACGTCACCCGATGTGATAAGTAGGACGCACAACGCCCATAGCCTCAGTTCTGTTTTTTCCGCGAACGTGTTCGCTTCGTGAATCTCGGTACGCCTCAACTCGTTGGAGTTGCTGTTTTCTATTCTTGGTTCGTTGAACCTGTTCAGTTGGTTGTGAAGACCTGTTGGTGGCAATGTCTTTCTCATCTTCGACCCCGCGTCCGGGCTTCAAGAACTGCGGGGACTGTGGGTCAAAGATGTTGGTCACGGACTTGCACGACGCCTGCCTCTGGTGCCTCGGGGAGGCCCACGATACGGACGACTGTGTCGACTGCCGGTCGCTCACTGCAAAGGCCTTGCGGGAACGCAAGAAGAAGCTGTCGGTAGGCCGGGTGTCTAAGCCCCGGAAGTCGAGGTCTGCGGGGCTTTCGACCGATGATTCGAGGGGTGACTCTCTGCGTCGTCAGAAGTCCGGTGGGTCTCCTTTCGGGAGTCGGTCTCGCCACTCCTCCGCCTCTTCTAGGCATTCCAGGAAGCACCGGCATAGGTCGCCTTCCCCGTCCTCTTCCGAGGACTCGGCCCGTCAGCGGGTCGCTTATCCCTCCATGCAAGCGACACCAGAGGAATGGGCTTCCTTCGGGAAGCAGATGCTAGTGATTTTGGAATCGCAGGGCACTGGTCCGTCCGTGCCTCCGAGTGGGGTCGGTCGGCACCGGTCGAGAGACACCGCCCGTACGCCTTCGGGCTCGGGTGGTCGGCACGGCTCGCGGGAGAGGTCCCGCTCGGACAAGGGTAGCCGTTCTCGCCATGCCCGTTCCAGGTCCCGGTCTTCGACGCGCTCGAGACCGCGTGATCCTGTGCCGTCTTCGAAGAAGACGTTGACGCCTGTGGCGCCGAGGTCGTCGACGATTTCTCTCGAGGTTCCGTCTTCGAGGGGGTCGTCGACGCCGTCGGCGCCCAGGTTGTTGAGAGTCATGCTCGGAGCTCTGGCTTTGAGGACTGTGTCGACGCCGCCGTTGCTGACGGCGCTGCAGCTGTCGTCAACGCCTTTTCTGTCGACGCCGGCGCCGACTCGTTCGGCGCCCTCGACGCCTTTTCTGTCGACACCGGCGCCTTTCGAGGCGGTGGTGTCGGAGGGGCCCCATGGCACGGAGTTTGCCCCTAGAAAGGCTATGGCTAAGGTCCGGCACTGCTTTGGTCTGCAGAGGTCTTCCTCTCCCTGCCTGGAGTACATTTCAGAGGGTGATGAAGGCGCTGATGGTGGTCTGGTTCCGGTTGCGGTTCCAGATGATCTTATCTCGGGCCATAGCCAGTTTGATGACCTGAGGCAGTCGCTGCATGATGCCAGTGGACTGGACACCTCTCCGGAGGTGGAGTTTTGTCGGCTGGAGCCTGGCACTCATGCCGATTCTTCATATCGGTGCCTTATGTCTCGGGTTACCGAGTACTTGGGTTGGTCGGCTCCCCTAGGGGAGTTCGTTCAGGATGATCTCACGGACATCCTTGATCTTGGTCCACACACTGACCCGGTTTTGCCTTTTCATATGGCTCTCCAGAGAAGGGTGGCGGCGGCTTGGACTGCTCCGGAGAGTCTCCCGGCAGTGGGCAAGTCTTTGTCGCGAAAATACCGTCCAGCCAGTAGCGACCCCTGCTACTTGTCTAGGCACCCCACCCCGGAGAGTTTGGTGGTGCAGGCGGCTACGGCCCGGCAAAGCAGGCGTTGTATCCTACCATCCCTCCGGATAGGGACGACAAACGTTTTGACGGCTGGGCGAAGAAAGTGTTTTCTTCGGGGGGTATGGCGCTTCAGGCGGCCAACTCAATATGTGCCTTGTCTCGTTTCACGCACACTCTGTGGAACTGTGTTGCATTAGCGGCTGATCATATTCCCGTAGGGGACGATCGGGATGGTTTCCTTGCTATGGTTCAGGAGGGCAAGGATGCTATGTGTGAGGCCGTTCAGCCGGGTTTGGACTTGGCAGATTGTGTCAGCCGGTCCATGGCGGCGAGCACCGTTATGCGCAGGTTTGCGTGGTTGCGGAAGTCTGGGTTCGCTCCTGATGTGCAGTCTCGGCTCCTCAACATGCCTTTTGACGGTGAACACCTTTTTGGCAGCAAGGCTGACGAGAGCCTTGAGAGGTTGCAGACCTCCAAAGCTGCAGCGAAATCGTTGGGTGCTGCAGTTCGCCAACCTCCGCCTTTTCGTCCTAGGGGACAGCAATGGAGGGGAGGTTCCTTTCGCTATTACTCCTCCTTCAGTAAAGCGAGAGGAGCTAGCAGTCAAAGAGGCCATCGTAAGAGTGCCAGAGGTGGAAACAAAGGTACTCGAGGTGCCAAGGCCGCTCGGGCAGTTGCCTCTTTGCCCTCAGGCAACGCCGCAGCCGCTACCACTCAGTCATGAGGCCAGGTCCCATGGTTCGCCGGTTGGGGGAAGGCTGGCGCAGCATCTTGTAGAGTGGCAAGCCATTACTTCGGATGTGTGGGTTCTGGAGATCATAACCCACGGCTACTGTCTTCCTTTTCGGCAGAGGCCTCACGACAATCCACCAGGGAACCTCTCTTTGAAAAGTCCGGATCCGCTCCTTGCGCAGGAAATTCAAGCCCTGCTGGAGAAAGGCGCCATAGAACTGGTGCCTGTAGCGGAGAGGAACAAGGGATGGTATTCCCCTTATTTTTTGATTTCAAAGAAAGACGGGGGATTGAGACCCATCATGGACTTGCGCGGTTTGAACAAACTCCTCAGGAAGGACAAGTTCAAGATGGTGACTCTTTCTCAAGTCCTCCAGGCCCTTCAACTTCAGGACTGGTTGGTGTCTCTCGACCTCAAGGATGCTTACTTCCATGTGCCGATCTATCCCAAGCACAAGAAGTACCTGAGGTTCGCGGTTGGCGACTCGCACTTTCAGTTTCGGGTCCTGCCGTTCGGATTGACCTCCGCCCTGAGGGTTTTCACCAAGCTCATGGTGGTGGTGGCAGCGCATCTCAGGAAAGGGGGATTCACATCTACCCCTACCTGGACGATTGGTTGATCAGGGGGAACTCTCCCGAGCAAGTCCTGGATCATCTGTCCGTCACCTGCCACTCCCTTCACAGGCTGGGCTTCTCCCTCAATTTAAAGAAGTCCCATTTGACACCAACACAGCGGCTCCAGTACATCGGAGCAGTGCTCGACACGTCCCTGGGGCAGTGTTTTCCTCCTCAGGTGAGGGCTCTTCACATTCAGCAGATGGTGCACAAGTTTCAGTTTGCCCAGAATCTCCCAGCGTCCGAGTTCTTGAGACTGCTCGGCCTCATGGCATCCTGCATTCTTCTGGTGCCAGAGGCTCGTCTGCGGATGAGATCTTTGCAGTGGGCACTCAAGCTCCAGTGGTCTCAGTCCTCCGGCAGGCTGTCGGACCCTGTTCAGGTGCCGCCCTCGGTAGCCCGGGACCTTCTGTGGTGGGCCGTCGAGGGCAATCTGATGAAGGGGGCCCCATTTTGGCTGCCCTGGCCGGAGGTGACGATCGTGACGGACGCATCCTTCATGGGATGGGGAGCTCATGCCAACGAGCTGACAGACAGCGGTCATTGGTCTCCGTCGGAGTCCAGACTCCATATCAATCTGTTGGAGCTGAGGGCCGTCAGGCTAGCCCTGAAGGCTTTTCTGCCGACTGTGCGCGGGAAGAGTGTCCTGATTCTGACGGACAACACGGTGGCCAGGCACTACCTCAACAAAAAGGGGGGGCAGGGTCACTTCCGCTGTGCAGGGAGGCGATGTAGCTCGAGTTCTGGGCTATCCAGCAGGAAGTTTCGATCTCGGCGGTTCATCTGGCCGGAGACGGCGGACGCTCTGAGCAGGCAGAGCACGATCTCTCACGAGTGGGAGCTGGCTCAGGAGATTCTCCTGGAGATCTTCGCCCTTTGGGGGACCCCTCAAGTGGATCTCTTCGCCTCCATTGTCAACCGGAAGTGCGAATGGTTTTGCTTGCGGGAATTTCCTCCAAAAGGAGCCTTAGGAGACACGTTCGTGGTGGAGTGGTCATTCCCACTGCTGTACGCGTTTCCTCCAGTCCCCGTCATCCCGCAAGTGTTGTGGAGGTTACGGAGTTTCGGTTCCCGGATGATCCTCATTGCTCCGGCGTGGGCCCGGAGGACGTGGTACCCGGACCTTCTAGACTTGTCCATCTGCCCTCCACGTCGTCTTCCCTACCGAGACGATCTGCTCTCACGGGATGGGGGTCAGGTTCTCCATCCAGAGGTCAGATCCCTCAATCTTCACGCTTGGCTTCTAAAAGGTTGAGGTATAAGGATTGGGACCTCCCTGAAGACGTGATGGAATGTTTCTCTCGGCCAGGCGGCCGGCAACAAAGTCTCTGTACCGTTGCCGTTGGAGAAAGTTCTGCGACTGGTGCAGAGTTCAGAATGTGGATCCTTTTGAATGCGACATTCCCATGGTTTTGTCTTTTTTGCTTTCTTTGGCCCACAGGGGCTTGCAAGTGGGGACCATTAAAGGTTACCTGGCGGCGCTGTCCATATTTAAGCGCTCGTCTGAAGAGTGTTCCTATTTTAAGATTCCTTTAATTTCGCAGTTTTTGAAAGGGCTCACTAATGTGTTCCCTCCGTCACCTTTTTTGGTGCCAGGTTGGGATTTGAACCTTGCTCTTAAGTTTCTCATGGGTGCTCCGTTTGAGCCTTTACATTCTTGCCCTTTGAGGCTGTTGACTCTGAAAACTGTGTTTTTGGTTGCGGTTACTTCCGCTCGCAGAGTGAGTGAGTTACAGGCACTTTCAGTTAAGCCACCCTTCACTGTGTTTCACAAGGACAGGTTTGTCCTTAGAGTTCGTCCTTCTTTTCTTCCGAAGGTGGTTTCGGAGTTTCATTTGAGCCAGAAGGTTGTTCTTCCGGCGTTCTATCCTCCTCCACATCCTGGTAAGGAAGAGGAGAGGCTCCATAGGCTTGATCCTCGGAGAGCATTGAGCTTTTATATTTCGCGCATGTCCCGGGTCAGAGTGGACGATCAACTTTTCAGTGGTTACACTGGGAAGCGTTTGGGACAAGCTGTGACGAAACAGACTTTGGCCCTCATTACGACCCTGGCGGAATCCGAAAAACGATGGCGGAAATGCAATACCGCCATCGAATACCGCTCGGTGCGACTATGACCCGTCACCGCAAAGTACGAAGCCATTAGCGACACCGTAGTGAACGCCAACGCTAACTGCACCAAGTACGCGCGCGCGCGCCATGCCAAACCGTAAATACCACCATGGCGCAAGGGTACGCGAATTCCGACCCTAGCGGACATGTACCTAACGCCATCAAGCATGGCGGAAAGCACCAATCCGCCATGGTGAGAAGTACGGCATCGCGAATCAACCGTAAACGGCCCCACTGAGTGCCTGTACACCGCTCCCTGCCCACAAAGTACAACTCCCCGTAGGTGCAATGAAGTCACAAATGCAACCAGTGAAATGTACAAGTCACCCATGCATGCCAACGAACAAAAGAAACACAAGAGGGGCCAATGGGAGCTGCAGGGCACAGATGGCACGAATACAGAAGCCATTCCAATGGACATGACCACAGTCCCCCCCCCCCGAAACGCACGCAAACACAGGCACCTGTGACCAGCAATATTCCGAAAATCACAACATGCCACCAGTCCACCTGGCTGACCGGCATCTGTTACACAAAACCCATTCCCCCGCCCCTGAGCATGACAACATGCAAACAGTCACATTGGCAGCCCCCATCCCTGACCTCACTGGGCTCCGTAGGCAAACGCGCCCAGCACAGTACCACGCGACTAAACTCCGAAGCTGGAACCCAATGCAGATCTCCTCACAATACATCGCTCCCCAAATAGGAATATGCCACATCACTCGCAAAGAAGAACGCTACACGGCCCATATCAGAATAGAAATTTAATGCACAACTAAATCACCAAGCCCATACAGCCATTAGTCCATGAACTCCAAAACACATATCACCATTGTGGGCTGCATCCGCAAGGAATGACCAGCTACTACTTGTGTGACGCCCTGTTCCATCATGGTACACAGAGCCACATTCACGTACGAAAAGGCAACATGGAAGCGCACAGACCCGCAGGGCCGTCCCAATGGGGAGGCACTAGTCCAGCTGAAAGGCCGAAATGTTGCTCCGAGCCACTAGTACTGCGTAAGGGCATGTGGCCCATTGGCGATCGTCCCATAAGATCGTAATGCTGCTCCACTGATTAACACGAAGCAGCAGGTGTCGGGAGTAAACGCCATCTGCAGGAGTGGCATACAGATGGCAGTGGCAAAAGGGGAGGAGATACCTGTCAACCAAAAGAAAAGAAAAAGAACAGAATGGCCATCAGAACTACATTCGAACAACTCACTTCAATGATCACACTAAATCCACAGTCATATGCATGCTAGCCCACTCGAAAGGATCATCACCACCCCGAAACCACTTGCGACTCATAACTATCTATATCGAGGTGTAAACACCATCACAAACGAGTGTACCTGTGCATGCGTCTGTCAGAACAGATTCCATCAGATGGGAATGTTAACGTGCATGGACACAAGTGTCTGAAGGCGCGTCGAGACAGGGAGGGCTCAACAAGGCCAGATAGACGATGGTCCCACTATGGCAGCCCTGCATCACATAGCGCAGGGGAGGCGGATAGATTCCAAGAAGCCCTGTACATGGCAAACCCTGTATCAAATCACCTGCCCATGCATCCATTCATCATTCCCTCATCCTGTTATAAAAACGCCTGAATATTTACTCACAAAACATTCGAACTTTCCATTGAGTCTGTGCGTTATGCAGCCTGCAAAATCCACAGTGCCCCAGCCCGTAATTCCAGTGTTGTGAAGTTACATGTATTTGGGAACGTCCGGCCTCATCGCCCACGTCACTATTGCGCATCCAAAACTATTCATATCAATCATTGCTTCCTCGCCATGGCCCCTGTCTCAAGGACATCGAACAAAAGAACGTTATATTTGCAGTCAGACCTGTGGGCATCTCCCCGGCGCTAGCTGAAAACCGAAAGCGCCGGCCTTCGAATTCCTCATTTGCAACATCACGTCGAAGAGGCATCTGTGGCCGTTTGAAATCACTAATTAATCCATCGAGTGCGGCTGTGTGTGAAAATGGCAACTGCCTTCACCCACGAATGGGACGCCCCGCCCGTCGTTGCAACTCGGTACAGTGATGCATGAGGGCCCACCGTTACTCGAGTACTACGTCCCACTGACCCATCACAAGTCTGTTCGCGACTGCAAAGATTGTATGTGAAACAATGGGACCATAGCCGAATGTACATATCAACAAATGTTACACGGCCATCGGGTACAAATACATGAATGCAAGAGCAAGATGCCATGCGTCACATTGCAGCGTTGTGTGCGGGACGTGCTCGGCCAAAGGGGAGAGCAGCTTGCACAGGTGGAATGAATCACCACAGGTGGAGGCCATACAGCCTGAAAACACATAAATTGCACACCCAGTCTCCTCCCACAACCACACCCACTCCGAAATGCTACCGGCAGGACTCGCGATGTTGGCCCTGGGGGACCTGATAGCACTGCAAGTGCTCCAACTCCAAGAAGAAGACGAACACCAACTACAACCGGCCGCACGGAGGAGACGCAGGAGGAGGAGGAGGGCAAGGCAGGGCCAGCAAGGGCCGCCAGCACAGCCACTACCACCACGCAGGCAGCCCGCAATCCCACGCCTCCGAGCACATCCGTTCAACCTCACTGATGAGCAGATCCACACCCTCTACCGTTTGGACCGGGACACCATAGCCGCCATCGTGGACATGACACAGGCTGACCTTGTCAGCATGATAGATAGCCCAACCGCCATCCCACCCCTACTGAAGGTGGTGTCTGTACTACACTTCCTGGCCACAGGCACCTACCAGCACACAGTCGGACAGTTGCATGGCATTTCACAGCCACTGTTCTCACGGACACTATTGCAAGTGCTCGATGCCCTCCTGCAGCACGCAGACGACTACATCTCTCTACCACGCTCGGAGCAGGAAATTACCAACACAAAAGTGGGATTCCATGCACTTGCCGGCATACCGGGTTGCATTGGTGCCATCGACTGCACCCATGTGGAATTGGTCGTTCCACATGCCATGGAGGCCCAGTACCGCAACCGAAAACAATTTCATTCCCTGAATGTACAAATGGTGTGTGACTCCAACAGGATCATTACACATTGTTGTGCCAGATTCCCTGGATCAACCCATGATTCTATGGTCTTGAGGAACTCTACTATACCACGCTACATGGAGCGACACGCAGGGAACAGATCCTGGCTACTCGGTGAGTCTCATTTCATGCATGATGATGTGGGGTATGTGATGCGGCAATGAACTGCCAGGAGGGGGGGGGGGGTGCGTACGTAGCAATGGCATTCCACATCATATGTTTCTCGTCCACATACAGGTGATGCTGGGTATCCACTGAAGAGATGGCTCCTCACACCAGTCCGGAACCCACGGGACCAGCATGAGGAGGACTACAACCATGCCCACTCACGTACCCGTGTAGTCATTGAACAGGCATTCGGCCTACTGAAGACTCGTTTCCGCTGCCTCAGCAGGTCTGGCGGGGCACTCCTGTACCGCCATGAGAAGGTTGCAAAGATGGTCATGGCATGTGTCATGCTCCACAACATGTGCGTACGTAGAAATGTGCCCATGCCCCCTGACGCTGAACTGCAAGCACCTGATGATGGTCATGATGAGGGTGGGGATGTGGCAGCACCTCAAGGAGTCTGCGAGGCACCGGAGGGCCGTGACATTCGCCAGCATCTCATTGATGCATGCTTCTAGCACTCACGCCTGGTGGCTGATACATGGACACGGGACTCGTGGCACTGTGTGTGTCTGGTACATGCACAATATGGACTGTACGCCTATGATGGCCTAGTACACAAAGATCATTGTCCACACATCTCATTGGTTGATCGTGCACTGTTTATGGCATATGTGATATCATGTAGAACACCCTATCGACCCGCCACCCAAGTGAGCCCAACACACCCCCTCCACCCTCCCACCTCCCCCCCGAACACCAGTGTCCAAAGAAGCTCATTGTCAGTGGGCTGTCGCTATTGCAAGCCCCCTCTGCGGGTATCAGGGGCACCCCTGCCTGTGGAGCGCAGGTTCCTCCCAGATCTACGTTGGGGGCTGCCCTGGACGGAACTTGCAACGGATGACGTCTCTGCCTGCTCACGTCCATGCATGTCCCTAAGGGTTTGTGAGAGCTCAGTGAGCACACGGCGCACTGCGGCAAGTTCGGCACATACGTCTTTGGACGTCGCATGCAGTTCCCCCCTCAGGCTCTCGGTGCTTCTCTCCATTTGGACTCTCAGGCTCTCGGTGCTACTCTCCATTTGGACTCTCAGGCTCTCGGTGCTACTCTCCATTTGGACTCTCAGGCTCTCGGTGCTACTCTCCATTTGTGCCCTGAGTGTCTCAGTTGATGTTTCTATGTCTGCCTTAGTGCCCCCACATTCATCGGCATGGTCCTTGAGGAGCGTGGCCAGTTGCTGCTGTTGCACGATTAACTGGTCGAGGGACTGTTGCCTCTGCTGGGCCATGGCCATTTGCGGGGGTGTCACAGAGGGGCTGTTGACCTCATGTTGCCTTGCCACAGGGCTTGGGGGGGATGGCCAGTCGTCGTCTTGTGGGTGCCCCTGCGTGGTATCCTCATGTTGTACGGGATGGGACAGACAGGGGGAATGGGACAGGTCATGGATGGATCTGACTTCGACATCCCCGTCTTCTGTGTCGGAGCATGCTGCCATCAATGGGGTGTCACCTATGGTGCTGCTGCCACCAGAGGCAGTGCCTTCTGTGGCATCCGTTGGGGGGACCTGTGGTGGTGGTGTTGTGGGCATGCTGGCTGCTGGGGTGCCTGTTGATGTTCCCCCCTCTGTGCTGCCACCTGATTTGTGCTGCTGCCGTGTCTTGATGCGTGCAGCTGAGGTGGAGGGTCTTTGGCCGTTGGTCTTGGCCCTCTTTGCAGGTGTGCTGGTAGGGGTGTCCTGATGCTCGTCTTTTGGATCGGAGCCTGTGGTGGAGTAAAGGAGGGCGAGGGTTATTAATGGGTCTGTGGGTATTGGAATGGCATTGTATCACATGCATTGGGGTGGTACATGAGGGTGATTTGGGTCGGTGCCTTGGAGGTGCTTTTATTTGTGTGTGGGGTGAGGGTGCAGTTGTTTGGCAGCCTGCAGTTAGGGTGTGCCTGCTGGACGTGTAGTGGGTGTTTTAGGGGTTTTTAATTATTTATGTATTTATTGTGGTTTTAAGGTGCACTATCAGGGCGATGTGTGTGGACGTTCTCCTGGACATGTGTTTCTGTTGCACTATGTGGACACATGGTACTTCACATGATTGGACATTGTGGATTTAGCATTGTTTCATCTGGGCCACCTACCTGATTCTTCTGATGTCTGCACTCCTTTCTCCATCCCTCCGACTCCCTCTATGCTCTCCATTCCGATGGTGGAGGCACAGATTTCTTCCCAGGGGGTCAACTTGATGGGTGATTCAGGACCTCCCCCGGTGGCTGTGGCAATGTTGCGGTTGGCAGAGAGTATGCTGCGGACGCGTATCCGCAGGTCGTCCCACCGCTTTCTGCATTGCTGTGGGTTGCGGGGTGCGGTCCCCACCGCGCTTACCCGCTGTGCCACCAGAGCCCATATGGCCTTCTTGTTGGCAAGTGCCGTCCTGGTCATTTGCGTGGAGAAGACGGCGGCGGCATTCTCCTGGAGGGTCTCTGTTAGCACGGTGAGTTCCTCACGGGAGAAGTGGACCTGCCGCTTGCGGTCGCACGCTTTCTTCGCTACTTTTCCCATTTTTCTTGGTTTCGCTAGGGTGGATGACGGGTTGGGGAATGTCTCAGGGTAGTGATTTTAGTGGTTGTGTGGTTTTAGTGGTTTTATGGGTGCACGGCGGGATGTTTCCCGTTCCGGGCCCATGTTTTAACTTCCGTTTCCGTATATTTCCGGTCACCGTACTTTCCGGTAGGCGCACTCTGCGGTGCCCGCTGTGATGGGTGGCGGTATTGCACCTAGGGCGCCGTACGGCGGCGGTGTGGGCCGTTTTGGGGTCATTTCCGCCATCGCGGACTTTGCACTTCCGCCATGCCATGGTGCTTGTGCCCGATGGGTCGGAATGGGCCGCAATTTGCTCCTTCGTGCAATGGCGGAAACGCTATTTACGCTGTGGCGGTCCGGTCGGTTGATTTCCGCAAGGGTCGTAATGAGGGCCTTTGTCTCGTTGGATTATTTTAGCTATCTCCGAGTGTTACCGCTTGGCGGGTAAGGACCCTCCGGCTGGCTTGCGGGCCCATTCTACCAGAGGAGTGGCTGCGTCTACTGCCCTGCAGAGGGGAGTTCCTATTCGTCACATCTGTGATGCAGCCAACTGGGCTTCAGTACATACTTTTGTACATCACTATTCCCTTGATTCCATCAGAGGGCAAGATCTGACCTTTGGTAAGGCAGTTCTCTATTCCGCAATTTGATTGGGCATGCTAAATTTGTATTCTAAATTCTTTCCCACCTCCTTGCTTGGTACTGCTTTGGGAGTCTGGCATAGATATGGAATACGTCGGAGGACCCAATCCCCTCGAAGAACAAGTTACTTTCTTACCTGGTAACGTTCTTTCGATGGGATGGTCCGACGACGTATTCCATATCGCTCCCTCCCTGCCTTCCCCGCTGCAGAATTTCTTTTGCGATTGCAGCTTGCGTTCCGTAAGGCCTTGTGTGTCTGACTGGCAGAAAACTGGGGGCACACGTTCTGGGAAAAAAACTATAACTGAGGCTATGGGCGTCGTGCGCCCTACTTATCACATCGGGTGACGTCGGCCGTCGGAGGAGGTCCTCGGGGACGGCGCATCGACGTCATTGACGCAGGACGCAGACGCCAAAGATTTTCCGAAGCAGCACAGCTGTGGACATTACCTGTCATAGATATGGAATACGTCGTCGGACCATCCCATCGAAAGAACGTTACCAGGTAAGAAAGTAACTTGTTCTTTGACGGGTCTTGCCTTTTTGGCAACCAGGCTGACGAGAGCCTTGAGAGGTTGCAAACCTCAAAAGCAGGGCAAAATCCTTAGGAGCTGCTATTAGGCAACCTCAGCCTTTTCGTGCGCAAGGGCAATCATGGAGGGGACGATCCTATCGTTATTACACCTCATACGGGAAGACGAGAGGAATGGCCAATCAAAGGGGCCAAAGAACAGCCACTCGTGGTGGACGAGGAAAACGTGCTAGACCAGCTCCAGCTGCAGCCTCTTTGCCAACAGCAGCTACAACATCCGCCACAAAACCACTTTGAGGACTTGCACCACAAAACACCTGTAGGAGGCAGGCTGTCGTAGCATCTGCAAGAATGGCAAGCCATTACTTCAAATGTTTGGGCTCTAGAAATAATAGCCCACGGCTATTGCCTTCCTTTTCTAAAGCAGCCTCAAAGCAATCCACCAGGGAGACAACCGTTGAAACTTTCAAACCCGCTCCTACAGCAGGAAGTTCTAACCCTGCTGGAGAAAGGTGCTATAGAACCAGTACCTGCAGCGGAGAGAAACAAGGGTTGGTAGTCCCTGTATTTTTTGATCCCCAAAAAGGACGGAGGACTGAGACCCATCTTGGACTTAAGAAACTTGAACAAGTTCCTCAGGAAGGACAAGTTCAAGATGGTTACCCTTTCACAGATCCTTCAGGCCCTTCAACTCCAGGACTGGTTGGTGTCATTGGACCTCCAGGATGCTTATTTTCATGTGCCGATTCATCTCAAACACAGAAAATACCTGAGGTTCGTAGTTGGCGACTCACACTATCAGTTTCGAGTCTTGGCATTCGGGTTGACCTCCGCCCGAGGGTCTTCACCAAGTTAATGGTAGTGGTGGCAGCGCACCTCAGGAGAGGGGGGATTCATGTCTACCCCTACCTGGACGATTGGTTGATCAGAGCGCGCTCTGCCGAGCAAGCACTGGATCATCTGAAAGTCACCTGCCACTTCCTCCACAAACTGGGGTTCTCCCTCAATTTCAAGAAGTCACAGATGACACCTTCCCAACAGCTTCAGTACATAGGAGGTGTATTAGACACGTCCTTGGGAAAGAGCTCGCCTCCCAAGTCGAGGGCTCAAGACATTCTTCAGATGGTTTCCAAATTCCAAAATGCCCAAAATCTCAGGCTTACGACTTTTTAAGGTTGCTCGGCCTCATGGCATCCTGCATCTTTCTGGTGCCAGAGGCACGCTTGAGGATGAGATCCCTTCAATGGGCCTTAAAGACTCAGTGGTCCCAGTTCTCGGGTCAAATGACAGATCTTCTTCAGATTCTGAACAAGTCAGACAAGACCTTCTATGGTGGACCTGTATAGAGAACATCCTAAAAGGAGAACCTTTTTGGCAACCATGGCCGGAGATCACAGTAGTGATGGACGCCTCACTCCTGCGGTGGGGAGCTCATGCCAACGATTTGACAATCAGCGGTCGTTGGTCTCCATTGGAGTCCAAACTACATATCAACCTTTTAGAGCTATGGGCAATCAGACTAGTGCTGAAGGCCTTCCTGCTATCTGTCAGGGGAAAGAATGTCCTGATAATGACGGACAACACAGTGGCCATGCACTACCTAAACAAAAGAGGAGGCGTGGGGTCACTACCCCTGTGCAGAGAGGCAATGCAGCTCTGGTATTGGGGCGATTCAGGAGGGAATCACTTTAACGGCAATTCATCTAGAAGGGGGAAAAGAATATGATGGCAGATGCTCTGAGCAGGCAGAGCACGGTATCCCACGAATGGGAACTGGCTCAGGAAGTCATTCAAGAGATCTTCGCCCTTTGGGGAACCCCTCAAGTATACCTGTTTGCAACCGGAATCAACCGAAAATGCGAAAGTTATTGCTCAAAGGAATTTCCCCCAAGAGGAGCCTTAGGGGACACGTTTGTGGTGGAGTGGAATTTCCCACTATTGTACGCGTTTCCTCCGATTCATGTCATTCCTCAGGTCATCAGGAGGCTGAGAAGGTTTCGGAGCCGCATGATCCTAATTGCCCTGGATTGGGCCAGGAGAACGTGGTACCCGGACCTTCTAGACATGTCCATCTGCCCTCCAGTACGTCTTCCTCAGAGAGAGAACCTTCTCTCTCAAATGGTAGGTCAGGTTCTCCATCCAGAGGTCAAAACGCTCAACCTTCATGCTTGGTATCTGAAAGGCTGAGATACAGGGATTGGAACCTTCCAGATTACGTTATGGAGGTGTTGCTTTCGGCAAGAAGGCCAGCAACAAAGACTCTATACCGTTGCCGTTGGAAAAAGTTTTGCAACTGGTGCAGAGAAAGGAATGTCAATCCTTTTCTATGTTCTATCCCGGAAGAATTATCTTTCCTTCTGACCCTAGCAGATAGAGGTCTGAATATTGGAACAATAAAAGGCTACCTTGCAGCGCTTTCCATTTTCAAGTGCTCATCTGAAGAATGCTCCTACTTCAAAATTCCTTTGATAATACAATTCTTAAAAGGACTCACCCATTTCAAGTACCGATCTGGGATCTAAATTTAGTCCTAAAATTCTTGATGTGTGCTCCTTTTGAGCCTATGCACATGTATCCATTAAGATTACTAACGTGGAAAACAGCCTTCTTGGTTGCTCTAACATCAGCAAGAAGAGTGAGCGAATTGCAGGCACTGTCTTCTGGGCTACCCTATACTGTGTTCCATAAGGACAGAGTTGTGTTGAGGGTAAAACCATCTTTTATACCGAAAGTAATATCTGATTTTCATTTAAGTCAGAAAATTGTCTTACCCGCATTCCATCCTCCACCCCATCCTTCGAAGGAGGAGGAAAGTTTACACAGGTTGGATCCGAAAAGAGCTTTAAGCTTTTACATCTCTAGACTTTCCAGACTTAGAGTGGACAACCAGCTGTTCATAGGTTACACAGGAAGGAAACTGGGTCAATCGGTGACAGAACAGACAATTTCACGCTGGATTGTGCTTTGCATTTCAGAATGCTACAGACTAGCTCAAAAAGACCCCCGGAAGGGTTAAGGGCTCACTCCACCAGAGGCATCGCCTCCTCCACGGCCCTTCAAAGAGGTGTTCCAATAAGATCCATTTGCGAAGCAGCAACTTGGTCTTCGCTACACACCTTCTCAAAATTCTATAACCTGGATGCTTCCCAGTCTAGGGAGCTAACTTTTGGAAAAGCAGTACTATACTCAGCCATCTAAGAGTATCGAAAAATCTACCCCCTCCTCCAGAGGAATTGTCCATACTGCTTTGGGAGTCTATCTAAGATGAGGAATACGTTGGAGGACACAATCCACTCGAAGAACAAGTTACTTACCAACTGGTAACGTTCTTTCGATTGGATGTTCCTCCAACGTATTCCTCATCGCCCTCCCAGTTTACCCCTCTGTAGATATTTCCGGGTTATTGCCATCTCAAATCTCGCAAGGCTCATACCCGTCTGCCGGCACAATCTACACAGTACAAGATCAAAGATAAAAAGGGGGAGAACAGAACTGAGGCCAACGGGCGCCGCGCATGCTACTTATATACCCGATGACGTCACCTTCGACGGAGGCCTTCGAGGGACCATCGACTCGACGGCATCGACACACGGCGCCCTCTGCCGAAAAAAATTCCGAAGAGCAGCAAAGCTGGATGGAATACATCTAAGATGAGGAATACTTTGGAGGAACATCCAATCGAAAGAACGTTACCAGTTGGTAAGTAACTTGTTCTATCGGGGTACTAGCCACAAGAATAAGGCAAATAAGATAAATAATCATAACCCTGTTGCAAACTTTTTTTTTTAAAGGGAGTAAGCATTGACCTGATCCCTAAAGAAATTTCGGACGTGGAGTTGTTAGAAGGCTGGGTGGTGGTTGAAGAATCTATTCTGCCAGAAGAAATTATCAAAACCCCCCAGGGGGCGGGGGTACCAGTATTGGAGCCACCAGTAAAAGTAACACCTATAGTAACTCCCGTGAGATGGCACTTTGGGAAACCCCCTTCTGACAAGTCACTTCCCACCCCCAGCCCAGGAAACAGGACTGGAGGCAATGGGTCAAAACTTAAATGCTGGCAAGCCTATCGGGGGCCATCTATCAGAGAGCGAGGGGGGGGAAATTGATAGACGGCACCTGGCAACCCCCAACTAGAAGAAACTGTACATATTCACCAGGACCACCAGAAGGTTTCAAGGAGCCCTTACAAGGGCGAGTCAGCCTCAAACTTCGGCAAAAAACTCACGACCAGCCAAACAACATCAAAAAGTAACAGAAAACCAATAACTTAACTTGAGATGTGTACACCCCCTAGCTGGTCTAGAAGAGGAAGAGACTCATTACAAGGAGGCTCAAAGGAAACACCACAAGAGAAACCAGATTTAATGGCAATAATATCAACAGTGACGATTGCACTTGCTCCCTTTAGCAAATTATATAAAGCTCTGAATGAGTCAGTGAGAGATCAATCTACAATTATGGCTGCTCTAATGTATACTAAACTAGCATACCTCTAAAAGGAGCTAATGATTAGAGAAGTGAGAAAAGAGAACACAAGGGAGCAAGGAACATCGTGCGCAATGGACCTGGAGGGAAAGATACAAGAAAAGCAGATAAGTGATAATCACGCAATCAAAAGCAGCGTGCTAAAAGACAGCGAAAAGAATGCGAGTGTGAAGGACAATGGCTGTATTACTATGGACTGCTCAGATATAACTATGGTCACATCTAGCAGTGCGTTGGTAAACAATCACAAGGAAAAATCCACAAATACAAAGCAGAAAAAGCTTGAAAGTTTTTTTTCCAGGAAATCTAAATTTGTGGACAAGTTGGCTCCAAAAGTAGGGCAGTGTGTGGCCAAAAGGGATGCAGAGAGAGTGGTCCTACAAACATTGACCTCACCAGAGCAGTCTCAACGCATTGCGGTGGCTAAGTGAAAGATGAGGAACAGCGACATCGCTAAGGAAATACCACCAAATAATAGTGCGACGAGAAAGAGGAAATTCTCAGAAGAAGAGAAAGTGGAGGAAGAAGTTAGCTCTTTGGAGGCTCTAATGAATTTAAGTACATACACGGTTGAAGATTCTGAATCTGACATACCTTTGTCCATGGCTAGAGCACGAAAGGAGGGCGCTTTAAGATCCGTCCTAGTGAAATATGTAAAAACGCAAAGACCAGGAGAGGACGGGAAAATAGTGAGGAATCATACAGAACCATGGAAGAAAAATGGAAGGCTCAGGAGCCGCCCTCTACAAAAACTACAAAGAAGAGAAACAAGACCAATCCTACCTCAGAAAAGCATAAAAACGGGCAAACCCCTGCGAGACCCAGGCCCTTACATAAGAAGTCAGAGGACAAGAGAAAGTCGGAGAATCCTCCCAATTACATCCAGCAAAGTAAAGCAAGGGAACGGAGCAGAAGCCGAGAAATGTGACGCAAGTGGGCAAAGGACGGGGAGATCAGAGAACAAACATATCAAGAGCAACTGTTGCATCTTTAAATTGGAGAGGATAAAAGACAAATCTGACGGATTTACGCTAAGTAGGAATTCAATGCTTCACATCTTCGACCAGCTGCCAAATTTACGGCAATTGACCTCACAAGATCTCAAAATAATTGAACCTTGTGAGAAAGGACGGAAGGACTGTGCTTACTTAGATATATCATCTGCAATTATGAGTAACATCTTAAAGAAGGAGTCACACAACCTCTGTTTCTTTGGTTATGACCTAAAGGAAATGAAGATAGGCAGTATGCCGAGGGGATGGGCGATACAAAGAAGCTCCAAGAGGGGGTCATACTCACCCAACGAGACAGCTGGGTCCAGACAAAAGAAGTATCCTAGAGCTGAGGATAATCATCGGCAGAGTAGAAAACATTCACCAACAGCAAAACAGCAAGATCACCGGCAGCAGGGTAAACAAAAGGCCCGTAGGAAGGAGCCTGGGGGGGCTGCTCCACACCGGGATAACAAGATAGCTCTTGAGGCGAAATCCCCGAGCAAAATGGAAACATGGCCCAAAGGTCCTGGGGAAAAAAATAAGGATCACAATAGATCAAAGCCCTAGGAGAAATATTAGAGAGGAGAGTGGCAAAGAGGAAGGAAGTCTGGCCACACAGCAGAAGTGGACTTGTTTTTCCAAAGTTTCAAACAACCCAAGAAAGATCTAGCAACTAGTGGATAGAAACCCTCGATGATCCAGCCGCAGGAGCAAAATCAGCTGATTATGGGCTCATGGAATACCCGAGGGTTTACTCATTTGATGGCAAGAACTGACGTGAATTTGGGAAAATTCGACATCCTGTGTTTGCAGGAGACATGCTTGGTGTCGAAACTGTATACTGATGGCTATGTTATAACCTTTACCCCAGCGCAGAAGGGAAGCGCAGGGCGGCCGAGGGCGGGCCTTCTGACAGCAGTAAGATCGGGGAGCGGGTTAGAACGCCAAGCAGAATTCCACCTGTCTCCCTTCATCCACACCACCCGACTTGGATGGCAAATCGATAGAGGAATGAAGGAAAAGAAATTCCAGCAGAACATCTTGATCATCCATACTTACTGGAATCCAGCAGAGATTGCAACCTAGACGGCATTGATAACCTGCTGGAAGAAGAGCGTGAAAACCATCAAGCGAATCACATCATAATAAATTGTGATCTAAACTGTACTGGCGAGCATGGTGATAAACCAACAAACCCGACTACCATGGCTGCCTGGGAGAGAGGAAAGAGATGGGAAAACCTAATGGAGAAATGGGATCTACATAACCTCCATTGGCTGAGAACCAAGAAGAACAAGGCGATTCCCACGTCGCAAAGATGCGATCAAAAAGGGACTATTGATCATACAATCGTATCTAGGGACCTCCTGAGCCTGATAAAAACTTTTAACGTGGAAGAAACGGAAAATAGTGACCACAACATTTTGGTTACAACATGGTATCCGCAAAGACTGGTGCAAGAACACATGGTACAAGGGCTAGAAACAGGCCCCAGAGGAAATCGCTTAAAGCTAACGGCCCAAAGCATAAGTGACATAACGAAGGCCTATAAAGACAACCATAAGAAATCCACAGGAAAAGCAAGTGAACGCACGACTGTTGATTATGTGCCTCTACTTGAAGTATATCGTGTAACAAAGCGACAAGGGGGGCGAAACTGCAAACCGCACAAACACAGTTAAAACAGAGAGCTGGCAGTTCAAAGAGCCACCTTGAGGAAACTCCGACGGATGGCAAAAAATTCAAACTCAGCCGTGTTGAAAAACAGGTGTCATCAAGCACAACGGCAGTACAAAAACTGGGTGAGACATCATCGTGCAAATCTCCTTCAACAAGATGCGCAACAAATGTTGCTAACAATCGCGACGAAAAGCAGCACAAAGTTTTGGTCATTAATTAATTCGACATCTTCAAAGACCAACAATGATCTACAGAACAATGTAAGTGAAGAGCAGTGGGTGGACTTCTTCGAGAAATTGTATAAAAATCCTGAAGGCCAGACTTTCAACATTCCTCAGCAAAGAGCGATAGCGTGGGAAATCCCCTGTGATACTGAGTCAATCAAATTGAAAATCAAAAAACTAAAAAACTCAAGAGCTCTGGGTCCGGAAGGGTATCACCAATATCGATCTTAAGACCAATGTGGATATCTGGGTGCCTTTCATTGGTCAGATCTTTCAGAACTTCAACCTAAACAACATGGTTACTCCCTCATGGTAGACTTCAAACGTAGTCCCTATTTTCAAAAAAAGAGTCAAAGAAGGCCAGAGGAATTACCGCCCAATAGCGATCCTTGTCGTCATAGGGAAGGTCTTTGGCTCATGTGCCTTGGATGGACTGAAGGGCTGGCTAAAAGAATCTAATTACACCGACCAGTTCCAAATAGGTTTCGTCAAAAAAATAGGCACTACAGCGAATATCCTTTTACTATGTTCCCTCAAGGCCAAAGTTCAATAAGGAGGCCCCAGAATCTTGGCTTTCGTAGCCCTCGTACAGGCCTTTGATATAGTGAAACAAGATCGGCTGTGGGACAAACTAACATGCAAAAAATGCCCAGACAAAATACTGGCACCTATCATGGCTTTGTACAAGGACACTTCTATGAGAGTCTGATTGAATGGGGAAGGGGCCCTATCAAAGAAAATTCGCACTTCTCTAGGAGTAAAGCAGGGTTGTCCTCTTGCTCCGGCCCTATACAACGCGTTCATAGCCGGTCTGCAAGAGGAGACAGTCAACACCGGGTGCTTCCCTCCAACTTTTGGGGGAGCGAAAATCCATAGAATCCTGTACGCAGATCACATCATCCTGCTAGATCAAACAGTGGTGGGCCTTCAAAGACAACTGAGCAGCTTGCTTGAATACCTGGAGAAGAACAATCTTGAACTAAACAAGAGCAAAACCAAGATCATGGTGTTTGAAACAACAACTAGGACAGCGAATAAAGAGAAATGGTATGTGGAGAAGGAGAAAATTGAAATAGTGAAGAGCTTCAAGTACTTGGGAGTTACGTTAAGTAACAGCAGAATTTTTACCAATGTGTCAGTCCAGAAAAACAGACACCCCTCGATCGGAAGGCGATGTACTTTGTTGGCCGAAGACCAACCGCCTCATGTTTTTAGTATTAGAAAAATGTAGCCATAAGCTTGACTGAAGTGCGGCCATTTTGAGGTGACTGAAATCGCCATTTTCTTTTCTCTAACGTTTGCTTTTTGCTTCATGTCAAAACTGCTTCGCTGAAATAGTATTCTGCTCCACTGGTGCATAACGCAAGGCCGCGAGAGACATGTTGAAACATAACGCAGTAATTCAGACAGAAATGCCGGTCTCCTCCCTCACATATCCTTGGAAAGAAAGCAGCAAGGCATTCTAATCAATACAGCAGGTGCCAGCTAGTCTCGGAAACAGTAGAAATGCTAGAAGCGAACATTAAATGACTTGAATAATGCTCTTCTTTGCGGCCCTCCTTTTCTGAGCCCTGTAGAGCTCTGGGGAGCAAGTTGACCGCCAGCACACAAATAGAAACTAGGACATAGCAAGGCCTGGAATGTGTCTCTCCCCTATGAACAGCTTGCTTGTAGAAACAGAAGCACTGTGTTCTTTTAAACAAAGACTTATGTCTGTAGGTTAGCAAAATTGCAAACTGTTGCTAAATGAATGTTTGAAGATGTCATACTCGTCACTATTGTCAATCATTGTGCCCAATTCAAAGGAAATGTATTAGGGGCGGTATTGGAGGTGTCACTACTGATTGTAAGATGCTTGCTTTGTATATATGTAACTATTGTACGATTCTCGCTCTCTTGCGTCCCCCGAGGTCTGGTAGACACAAGTCGCGGGGCGTGGGACCCAGTTGGCCAACTGAGACTATTTGCTTTGCAATAAACCCTAGATTTTGGGAATACAACCTCGTGTCTGGCGTATCAGTTTGTGTGTGGTGATTGTGCCTTGTTTCCACATGCAAGGTTCCCTTAGGGGCCCCTTCAAGATGGCGCCCGAATAGGGACCCTCCCCCACTTGTTCCATCGTGTATGTTGTAAGATAAGGAAGGTGGAGTGAACGGCGAGGACGGGACGATCGAGCCGGGATCAAGAGGTGTTCGGGGCACCCCTGCGAAAGCGATGAGAGACTCCTTTGCAGATCTGCACACAACTGATCCCTGATCGACGTGCCCGGCCAGAGAACAAGGAGGCGAGGGTCCCGAAACGAGGCAGAGTGAGCCAAGATACACAGACACAACGTCATTGGTTGCGTCGGTATACAGACGAATTGTGTCTTGAAAAAGACAACTTGATTGATCAGGTGAGTCGTGCCCCGATTCAAAGTAATCCTGATATTCAGTGTAAGGTTGATTAGCCAAGGGTAAGGTTAAAACATGCCTGGGGTATTGTCCACCCTAGTGGGATTTTTCCGCTGCGGTAGACAATCTTTGGAAACTGGGCAGGTTGCACCACCCGTGGGAATGCCGGCGTATGATATGTATGTGAAATATGGTGTGGGAGCGATAATGCTTTGTGGGATTTGGCATAAGCAAACCAGAAAACAGGAAGATCTCCAGTGGCCGAATCATGGGAGTTTTGAAATGACGAGAATAGATAATTTGGAGAAGGTGTTGATGAAAAAGAAAACGCGCCGTGCAGCATTTGATATTCTTAGGGACTGGAGAAGGGAAGCTATGCTTCGCTGGAGATGTAGAGAGATCTATGCATAAATGGGCCACATCGTGGCCACAGTGATTAGCCCCGTGGGTTCACATACCAGTGGGGGGCAAAGTATATGATCTCAACAAGAAAGAAAGGATACTGGTATGTGTTGGGTTGGCTACTGTGAAGTCTAAATAAATTGGAAAGGTTCACCTGGTCTCAACCCATATAGTCTTGATAATTTATCAAAATTTACATGCACAGAAGGTGTGCTGGAAACTTCCACAATAATGGAACAAAAAAAGGTTTTTTAGAAAAGAAACTTTTATATCACAACTTAGTGCATATAATAAAAACAACTTGGAGGTACATATATAATTGAAGACATAAATACAAATCTTCCATTTGTGGAAATAAAGAATGACAATTTTAACACAAAGGGAAAAAAAGGAGAAGGATTAGTGCATCAAAAAGAAGACATACATAAAAATACATACGACAATTTTCCTATTAGCAAAACAACAGTTATTTATCACTAGAGTATTGGAATAGATCAAATAGCAAAAAATTAGAGTAAATATAGTGATAAGTACCATACTGTCTCTATTTGAAATTATAGAAACTCAAAAATGAATATTCTAAACATTAGAGTAAATATAGTGATAAGTACCATACTGTCTCTATTTGAAATTATAGAAACTCAAAAATGAATATTCTTCAGTGTTTTGAATCAATCCCCAAGGACTCAGGGATGAGAATGGGGTCTGCCAACGCTTTGGGGGGAAGCAAAAAATTAGATACATGTTTAACAGAAAAGACATGGTCCCATTAATGGATACATGTCACATAGGCAAAAAAAGAGAGAGATCCTGGTGTCCACAGGTGATGCTGTGAAGGACCTGTAATTCCCCTCTGATAGAAGAAAAGCGTTTCGGCGGAACAGGATTGGATAAAGACAAGAAGAAAGTGTTTTTCATATCCAAGGATTGTCCTCCGCCTTCATCAGGGCAGTGTTTGGCAAGACCCTGTAAACAAAAAGGGGGGGGAAAAACTGGAGTGAATCTGAAAGACAAATTGCGATTGAAACTTGAGAATGGATCAACCATGGAGGCGGGACAGTACAGGATGCCTGTTACATGTAAAGCGTAAAGCACAAATGCAAAAACAGACAACGATAATAGTCGAGTCTGTAGATGTATCTCATGGCCACAAACTCATTAATCCTCACACGGAGTCGGGGAGAACTCGGAAGTAATTCCGATGCGTCTCCCCCCGGGGAGGGGGCAGAGAATATAAATTGTGGCCTTGGGTCCCCTTTGGAGGAGTGATGCATGGGTCCCTGTGTGTCACCCACCCGCCGGAGGGAGCCGGGGGTGCAACAGGACCGGGCAGGAATGGCTGAATAATGAAGAAAAATACTTACTTGAAAAGGGCTGCTGTCTAAGTGAGCCAATGGACGTGGGGTACTAATGGCTGGTGTCGCAGAGTCCGACCGTCGAGGGTCCAAAAGGTGATTCGCGTACAACAAAGGCAGAAAAGAGGGACCTGTAATTGGTAGGAAACCATAATTAGATGCCGTGGTGAGAGAACTCATCAGTAGGCAAGTGCACAATGACTCGGAGAATTATCCGGTAGGACCAGGAGCAAACGGAGAGATTACCTGGTTCGCATATGTGTCCTTGGTCCGAAGGTAGTAAAAGAGAGACCGGAAACCATCAAGTGGAAAAAGGCTGAAAAAACATCTCGGTCGACTTCCCAATGTTAATGAGTACCACCGGGACACGGACAGTCGGAAGTGGGCCCTAGGTGAAAAGAGAACAGAGGATCAGGCCCAATCAAACGGTGCCGGCCAAGATGAGTGGCGGGTGGGTGTGGGTGGGGGCTAGCCAATGTTGGTGTGCCGCTGTCTGCCTACTGGATGTGGATAGGAGGCACATGGGAGCTGAAGGTGTGGCTCGCATGGGGCCCAATAGAGTGGTGCCAACCCAAATGATGGGCAGATGAGTCAGAGATCCGGCTAACCAATGGTCGTATGAGGGGGGCGGGGAAAAGTATCCCCGCTTCGTCTTCGTTACAGTAAAGAGACGTGTGCGCCTGATGGGCGAGTGATTGCCGGAATTCTGCAGAGTACGTCTTATGAGGACGAAAAAGTCAGGATGGCAGTTGTTGCAGGTAAAAACCATGGAGAGCAACAAACAGTGCAGTGTTTGTGTCCTTAGTGGTGTGGATCTATCAGGAGATCGGATGTGTCCCGGTCTTGAGGCTCTGGTGAGGATGTGATTATCGAGTCATGAGGGTATCCAGATGTCAGGGATCATCGCGTCTGGTCTGACTGGAAGTGGGACACGTGGTGGGCATGATAGGAAGATGTGTGGGGGGGGTGGGACCTCGTGTAGACACCAGAAGGGGGGGGCAGGGGGGGGGGTTTATAAGTAGTAGGGGGTTAGTACAGGGTGTGGTGGATGTGTGTGGATCCAGCGGGAATGAGCAGGGAGATCCCTATGGGCTCAAGGACGTTCAGAAGGGAGGGATTTGCTCATTTAGACCCTGTTCTTGTGAGTTGAGTCTGTAAATCCATCTTCTTTCTAACTCCAAAAGTCTGATTGGTATGTTTTGTCCCGTCTGGATTCTATCCAAGACCCACCACAGGATATCATCTGGGCTGTGGCAATAAGCCAAGTAGTGAGCGACCAGCGGAGACGTGTTTTTGCATCGAATGCGGGAGCGATGTTCCGAAATGCGGGTACTGACTTTGCGCATGGTCTGGCCTACGTAACGAAGGCCGCAAGGGCATTCGATGCAATAGATTACCTGATTGCTCTTACAGTTGGATAAGGTATTTAATGTCCATTTCCGAGAGCCAATGTTAAATGTGAGAATCTTCTTAGTAAATTTACAGACTGAGCAAGAACCACAGGGATAGTGACCTGTGGTTTTGCGCAAATCCCAAAGACCTGTACGTGGAGCGGGTCTGGAGAAAGAGGAATGGACCAGATGTTCCCTAATATTTTTTGCTCTTTTAAAGGCAAATCTCGGTGTGGGTTCCTCAGACAGTTGCAATCTCACTATAGGCCAATATTTTTTAATGACCTTTTTGAAGTCAAAGGTGTTGGGACCATATGTGACCACACAAGTAAGTCGTTCCTTGGTGTGTGTATTGGATTCTTCCCTTGGTGTTAACAGAGAATCTCTGTTCGTAAATCTAGCTCTTTTGGAAGAGGTGTTCACCAGTCTTGTCGGGTAACCGCGTGAGAGTAGTCTAGCGCCAAGTGCATCTGCGTTGGCATAAAAATCTTCAAGATGGGTGCAGTTACGTCGAATCCTCAGGAATTGGCCATAGGGAAGATTTTGTTTTATGTGTGTGGGGTGCTCACTCTGGTAATGTAAGAGGGCATTCCGGTCTGTAGGTTTTCTGAAAAGATTGCAGGCGAGTTTGTCAACCACGCATGAAATCTCAAGGTCCAGAAAATGTATTGATTTGGTGCTGTACTCCATTGTGAATTGTATATTGTGAATTGTATATTGTTATCACAGGAGTTCAGCCATGTTAGAAAACTTTGGAGGGATGTAGTGTCTCCTATCCAGATAAAGATGATGTCATCTATATATCGATACCAGTGGGAGATTTGTGCCTCCCACTGGTTCGTATGGTTCGTATGGTTGTAGATGTATTTGTCCTCAAATGAAGCCATAAATGAAGCCATAAATAAAATGGCTAAACTGGGAGCGAAGGTGGCCCCCATAGCTGTACCTTTGACTTGGAGGAAGAATTGATTGTCAAAAGTAAAAAAGTTTTTGTTGAGGGCAAAAGTGAGTAATTCAATAATGAATTCAGGAGGGACTCGATAGGATCCTGGTTGGGCATATTCTTGAGTGAGATGTTCATATGCACAATCAATGGCCTTGTCCTGTGGTATGGAGGTATATAGTGCCTTGATATCCATTGTTACCAAAATTTGTTGGGAATTGTTAAATGGCAAATTTTCAAACACCTGGATGGTGTTCATAGTGTCCCTCAAGTATGATCGGGTTTTGATGCTTAAAGGTTTGAGAAAGTGATCAATGAATTGTCCTAATGGTTCAAGGATAGACCCACATCCTGAGACTATAGGTCTGCCTGGAGGGTTATGTATGTTTTTGTGAATTTTAGGAAGAGCGTACAAGCAAGGTATGCGGTTTGAAGATGTAGTCAGCAAGGAGGATTCGTTGTCTGTAATCCACTCTCTGTGGAGATGTAGAGAGAAACATGCGCGCAGGCATAAGTCGCAAGCAGAGAGAGTGAGAGAAAAGAAGGAGGAGGAGTGAAATGATAGTTTGAGGAAATCAAATAGACGCGACCAGTTGAGTATAGAAAAGATATACCCACAACGCGAGTTGCATTCATCAGACGAATTAATAAATAAAATATTAACTGATACAAAGCGAAGCCCCAGGGGAGAGACTAAAAAGACTGCATCAGTACCCACCGCTCAGCCCCCTCCAGTTGCTCCACCCCTCCCAACTGACCAAATCCCAGCACAGCCACAGACCGCACAATCAGCGCCTCCCATTAGCCCGTCAGCGCCGCAACAGTAATTTCCCATTCCCGTTGTCCCATCTGCACCTCCCTCCCCAGAGATCGTTTCTGTCCCATCTGCCCCTCCTGTGATTGAACTTGAACTCGTTGAAACAGAAGAAGGGGCCGGACAAAGTGGATGTGCGAGAGTGACCCGTAGTGCGATCAGCAAGGAGAGAAAGCGAGAGTTGCAAGAACAGGCTGAAATGTATATAAACGGGAATGATGCAACGTCAGCGCTTGCTTCGATGTATGACTTCAGAAGGAGCAATGAAGGACAGGAAGTGTTGGAATGCATGGGAGAATATTTAGTGGCGAGATGGAAACAGTTAATTGGAAAGCTACCGCCGCAACGATTGTTGTATTTGAATGCATTAGCACGTTGTAGAGGGAGGGAGGAAGAAATAAGGGAACATGTAGACTGGCTTTTTGGTTCCATGTGATATAATCGCAGCAAAAATTGCTGTGGTAACAAAATATCGCGGCAAAAATGCAGCCGTTTTTTCGCTGCAGTCCATGTAAAACATGTGGGGGACATCCCCGCAATCCCTGGACCCATAATACCATTTAAGAGGAGCGGGGGACACCCGCGCAACCCCCGCATTCTTTCAATGCTATAATGGGGCACACTTTTACCGGGTCAAACGGCGGCATTTTTGCTGCAATCTGTTTTTACCACGACATTTTTGCCACGATTATATTACCTGATACCGACATTTTGAACTTAAGAATGAACTTGATGATGAATATGCTGAAATGTTTGCCACACCAGGGTATAGGAGTAAAGATATCAGGAGAAATAGGACGGAAGCGGTAGAGCCCTATATACAGCGGCGATATTTGCTGTCGACAAGACAAACAGGCGATAAACTAAAAGTATGTGTAAGAGAGGTGTTAAAATGGATTTCAGATCCTAGCATCCCCACAATGGAAATACATGAGATGTTTGAGGAGTACCTCTTGCCAATGAGAATAGAAGCACTACGAACAATGGTTGAGGTGCTACTCCAGCAAGTGGCGGGACACAATAGAGGGAGAGGAAATGCACAAGGCAGAAGTAATTTAAACATGCATGGAGGGCCTCTGGGATTGAATCAGTGTGCATACTGCAGAGAGGAAGGTCACTGGCGAGCGCAATGTCCACATCTGTAGAATAGAAATGGGTATGGCCAAAGAAGACAGCATAGGCGGCATCCAGGAACTAATGGGCAAAATAGAAATAGCGTGCAACAGTACCAAAATGGTCATGGGAATGGTACCCAAAATCAGAACCTAGCACAGAATCAAACTTCTACTTCGAATCAGAGCCATCAAAACACAAAAAATGGAAATATAGGTAGGGGCGGGAACATTTTTGATACCCGATTGGGTGCGTACTATAGAAATAGTAGCGATTACACATCGGATGATGTGTTGTTTCCCCAATAGGAAAGCTCAAGACAGGGGTTGGAACCAGTGGCTATTCCCGTGAATCAGAAAGGACCCTACGTAGAAATGAAAGTCGGGAACGGAGAGCATAGCTTTCTCGTAGATACGGGGGCACAAAAGTGCTCAATAGATCATCACTTGGTTCCAGAGATACCACTGTCAGGGCAAAAGAAACATTTCAGTAGGGTTCGCAGGCACCCCAGTGATAAATCCCGTGTCCCAACCAGTAGCAGTGACATTAGGCCCATTCACTAAATATTGTCCATTTCTCTTAATAGAGAATTGTGGGGAGAACCTTTTGGGGTTAAATCTATTGAAAAAATTGAGTGCAGTTATCCACTGTACACCAGATGGAGTATTTTTGACTATATCACCACATCTGAATTTGTATCTGAATTTGTGTCCAAACCAATGCCAGGAGAATTGAGTGAAGTGCCAACTTGTATATAGGCGGTGAATGACAATGATGTGGGATGCTTGAAGATAGAGCCAGTGAAAATAGCCCTGAAAGAAGGAGTAATGTTACCGCGTATTCCACAGTACAAAATTTCAGCAGAAGGAGAGAAAGGATTGAAAAGTATTGTTTCTGATTTGGTAAGATTGGGAGTGATTGAAGAGATTACAGGCAGTACTTGTAACAGTAGTAGCGGTCCCAGACAGCCAACGCGTGATGCAAGAAACAGACTTTTTTCAGGTGGGATTCAACCTCAAATACAACAAAGCAGATAATTTGGACCGCAAAAACAGGGGCGCTGAGCGGACCGAAAGCGACAGTGGCCTGTTGGAGGAGGAGACGATCATGAGGGTCAGGAGCTGAAAAGGCAAATGGTCTCAGGCTGCCTCACCCATCCGTGCACAGAATCATTTACCACATGGAAAGGGGAGAGGGCCTTAAATAATGCAGACAAAGCTGCCACTGAAAACTAGGAGAAACCCAACTGTCTGCCTCCTCAAGCCCTGAGGAATGTGGTGTAACCACTTTCATACCACAGAAACTGGTCGGCTATTGGGAGACCTGACCTAGTGCTCCATTAAATAGCACAGGCAGGGTCTTCCCTATTAGGATCCTGAAAAGCAAATATCAAGGACCCTACAAGATTCTTCAATGCTCAGATGCAAAAGAGGAACCCACTGGAGAATATAATGCACACTCTCCAGTCTTTTTAATAGACATCCCTGCACCTGCCTAACGGAGAAAGCTCATTAAAGATTTTAGAATTTCATCCGGAAAATGGCAGACACACATATAGTCGGGATCGGCTTTATGTGTTTTTTAGCACGATAGAGTGTACTTACTTGCATTTGTGAGTTCAGTGATAGAGATGTATCCATCCCTACCCACTTCACTAAAAAAACTGTGAGTTCCTAGTGTGACCAGTACTTGTAACAGTGCCATTCTTCCGGTGTATAAGAAAGGAGGTAATGAGGTACTGTATCGTTTCATAATTGATCTGCGTGCACTGAACAAGGTAGTAGATCCTCAGTTCCCACTGGTTCCAGATGTTACCACAATTTTGACAATGATACCTGCCTCGGCTGAGTACTTTAGTGTTATTGACTTGAAGAATGCGTTCTTCAGAATTCCAGTACACAAGGAAAGTAGATATTTGTTCGCCTTCACACTAGGAGGACGATCATTCATATTCACACGCATTCCACAAGGCTACACAGAGAGTCCGAGTATTTACAGCAGAGCATTGAAAGAACAACTAGATATGCTAGAATTACCGTCAGGTTGCGTATTGTTACAGTATATAGATGACTTATTGATTGCAGCAGACACAGAGGAGTTTTGTAAAAAGAGTACGGTGTTGTTATTGATCCATTTAGCAGCGCCCGGCCATAAAGCAAGCTTAAAGAAATTCCAATATTGTCGAAAGGAGGTGACTTATTTGGCTTACCTACTTTCGAGAGAAGGGAGAAGACTGACGCCAGAAAGAATAGAGAGCATTTCTGGTATGCCTATTCCAAAGACACAGAAAGGAGTCAGATCCATAATAGGCATGACTTCTTATTGTCGCCAGTGGATTGTAAGCTTTGCATTGATTGTGAAGCCAATGGTGGAGTTGACAAGAAGGATGTTGTGGTGCCTTTGCAGTGGAATGAAGAATGTCAGAGAGCATTTGATCTGCTCAAAACTGCATTTTGTTCTGCTCCAGTTTTGGGCACACCAAATTATGAAAATAAATTCAGATTGTTTGATCACGAAAGTGAAGGTTGTGCGTTGTCCGTTTTAACACAGGAACAAGGTGGAAGAAATAGGCCATGCAGCTATTTTTCTTCCGCGCTGGACCATGGGGAGAGCACGCACTACCAAGATGTTTGCGAGCTGTTGCAGCGGCTGCTGCGTCAGTGAAATAAACCGAAGGAATGGTATTGGGGCACACTTTAATTTTGATGGTGCCACATGCCATATACGTTCTACTAACTAGAACGCAGACGCAACACCTCACCTCTGCTAGATTGACTAGATATGAAATTGCCCTTTTGTGCCACACATCCAAATTATGAGGTGTAGTGCTTTGAATCCTGCAGAATTAATGCCACTTCCCACGAAAGACCTCGGTGAGAATGATACACCTCCCCATGATTGCTTAATGGTTACTGAGGAAGAAACGAAGGGGGGAATTGATTTAAGAGATACCCCACAAAAAGAGCCCGACGGAGAACTGTTTTGTGACGGCTCCTGTTTTAAACTACCTGATGGCACATCAACTGCTGCCAATGCTATCACCACGTTAAAGAGCATTGTAGAGAGTAAAAGAATCCCCTACAACTCTGCACAAGCGGCGGAAATAATAGCCTTGACCAGAGCCTGTGAGATTTCTGAGAATCTGAGTGTAAACATATATATTGACAGCCAATACGCCTTTGGCGTGGTTCATAACTTTGGCCGACTTTGGGCTGAGAGGGGTTTCTTGACATCGCATGGGTCAGAATTCAGCATGGCCCTTTGATTGTACGATTGCTGTCTGCACTCACGTGTCCAAAGCGCCTAGCAATAGTGCAATGTGAGGCGCATAAAAAGGTAACATGCAAAGTGGGAGAAGGAAACGCATTTGGAGACAGGATCGCGAAACAAACGGCCACTGACTTGAATACCAAAATGTTAACAGTACAGTCGGAGGAAGTGCCCTGCATGATAGAAAATGGAATTGCTACTGTCAAAGAAATGCAGGCAGAAGCCACTGAAGATGAAATACAAGGGTGGGCTGAGGGCTCTGCTGAATTAGATCTAGAGGGTTGTTGGGTAGACAAGAGTAGAAACTGGATGTTGCCCAATTCCTATGTAACTGCAATGGTCACGATGGCCCACAGCCCTACTCATATTTGTACCAAAAAGATAGTCCAGCATCTAGCCACAGTATGGGAGAACACGCACATAAAAAAGAATGCCAAAAGGATGGTTCAGAACTGTATCACGTGCCTACAACACAATGTGGAGAAGGGAACGGTGACTCCAACAGGCAGTTTTGGCCCTCCCTCAATGCCTTTTGAGGTAATCCATTTTGATTTCATAGAGATGGAGGGATGCCAAAACTTGAAGTATGTCCTAGTAGTTATATGTGCATTCAGTAAATGGGTGGAAGCATATCCACTAAAAGACTGTACCGCCATGAGCACTGCAAAAGTAATGTTGAAGGAGTACTTCTCCCGTTTTGGTCTGCCCCGTGTCATATGGTCAGACAACGGTCTGCATTTTGTGGGCGCAGTAATATTACAGATTTGCGCAGGTCTCCAGACTGAGAAGCAAATTCATTGTTCTAGACACCCCATGAGTGCCGGTCTTATTGAACGCCACAGCGGCATCCTGAAAGTCAAAATAAGCAAGATATGTGCAGGGAACAAGTTAAGTTGGGTAGACGCATTACCAATAGCGTTACTGTGTATGCGTACTTCGAAGGGATTGTGTCCTCCGACGTATTCCTTATCTTTGATAGATCATCTCCCAGCTTGCTGGCCTCGGAAATGTTTTTTCAGTAGAGGGCGCTGCGCGTCGACGTCCCTCGAGCCGATGTCCCTCGACGGCCTCCATATCGGCGCCGATGTCACCACGTGTATAGACTCGTGCAGCGTCCGTTGCTCAGTTCCATTTTTCCGCGCTTCGTGGGGCCTCGGAATATCGTTGCTCAGTTCTTCAGTCAAATATATCAATATATTTCTCGTGAATACCGACTCGTACTCGATGGCTTCCTCACCCGAACCGACGACTCCACGGTCCGGCTTCAAAAAATGTCGAGACTATGGAAAGAAAATGTCATTGACGGATCCTCACAGGATCTGTTTGTGGTGCCTGGGAATCGAGCACCATTGTTCGGAGTGCGAGGACTGCATGTCCATGACGGCGAAAGCCTTGAAGGAGCGTAAGGGGACGCTCGAGAGAGGTAAGGCAGTTAAAACTTCTTCGAAAGTTTCCTCGGCGGAGTCGAGACATTCGTCTCCTCGCCATCACAAAAGACATTCTCGTTCTAGGTCTCGAAGCAGTTCCCATCACTTTTCGAGATCTAAGCATTCAAAAAAGAGACGTCCCCTTCCTCGTCTTCTTCCGTTTCCCCAAAAAGGGTCTCCTGCCCCACAAAACATAGCTCTCAGGCTGAGTGGGAGTTATTCAGGAAAAAGATGCTAAGCATCTTCGAGAAAGCAGCCTCGACCCCCTCAAAGACTGCTGAGGGTGATACCCTGGGTGAAACACCCGAAAAATCAAAAAGCCGCGAGTCGCAGTATCCGGTAAAAGAAGCCACTCGAGAACGTCACAAACCCTCGAGTAAAGGCAAAGTTGCATCTTCGACGCACAGGTCAGTCAAGTCGACGCCGTCTTCGACGCCAACGTCGACGCCGAGAAAGGATAAACCCACGGCCACCTCACAGCCAGTGGCCATACCCAGAGCCTCGAGCACGAGAATGTCGTCGACAACCTTGAGTAGAATCCCGATACTCTCGAGTTCATCGAGGCCTCTACCACCTTTCTCGACGCCTTTTTCGATGGCTTCGATGGCTTTGAAGCCTTTAACGTCCGCGTCGACGACGTCGTGTTTTCTCAGCCAATCATGACGAATTTGGCTCCTTCTGCTCTGGAAATGGGATTTATACCATTTTCAAGACCTGTTCACTCCAGAGTCTTATCTTCTATTTATGAAGGAGGGGAGGATTCGGATCAGGAAAGACCTTTTAAGTTGCAGGGATCTGCAACTCCTGCACCAGAGGAATTTACCTCTGAGGAAGGTAGGTTGAAAGACCTCCATGAATCCCTACAGGAAGCAAGTGGGTTGGACACTTCCCCAGAAGTGGAATTTGCCACACCAGACACAGGGGAACATGCTGAAACCCCTTATAGAACCTTGATGGCAAGGATAATAGAGTTTATGGGATGGTCCACACCCTCACCTGCTTTTCAGCAAGACGACCTCACAGACATCTTGGTCAAAGGTCCACAGGAGGATCCTGTGTTGCCATTTCATGCGGCATTACAAAGGAGAATATTGGCAAACTGGGAAACCCCTGAGGTAATCCCGGCGGTTAACAAAAAATTATCAGCTAAATATTGGGTGTCTTCTGCTGACCCTGAATATTTATCCAAACACCCAACTCCGGAGAGTCTGGTTGTTCAGGCAGCTACTTCAGCAGGTAGTAAATCTATTCCTGGAGCCGTTTGCCAGATCCGTTCTCGCCCGGCACTGCTATTTACATTTCGTAGGTAAGGCTTGATGCACACTGATTCCCTGTTTGGGGACCGCCGTTGATATATGACTTGCTTGGTTTCTAATGGCGGCATTTACTAATTTTCTGCCACTCTAGTCGCCCAATTCCCTTACTTTAGGGCCTATTAACGGTGTAGCACGAGACTCCGTGTCACGCTTTGATGAATCTTCTTTGATTAGAGCTACCCAATGCACTACAGCTCGGAGCTACGTAGGAGGCACCCTGTGGACATGTTTGTTCATTTTACCACATTAGACTCTCTCTGTCTATACTTCCATCTCTAGATGGTTCACACTTTACACTTATGTCATTAGCTGCTAAGCTTTAGCACGTTTCCTGCTTTTGTTAATGAGCTACTTTTTAGCGCTCATGTGTATGTATTTTTACTCTAGGTAGGAACGATTTTCGGTCCCATACCGCCTACTACTTCTCGAGTAGAGAGCACCCACTCGGCATCAATGGAGGTATCTATTCCCCTCTTTTTTGATTCCGTAGTTCATGAATTTTGAACTTGCAACATGAATTGCTAATTGTAAGTTTATGTTTTGCGTTTTGTCTTTTATCTTATAGATGCTACGAATTCCGCGAATGTTATTAGTTGTCTACTGACTGTTGTCCTGGTTACGTGGTTAATCATATACCTCCTGATGAATGTTCCATAATAAATTGTAGGAACTGAAACATGTCGAGCTAATACTCTGTATTTCTCACCAGAGTTACTAATTGTTTGTCTTAACTAAACCTAACCAGTGTAGGGTATGGTACACTATTTGTTAAAATGTACCTACAGACACTGAATGTGTCTACAGTTTGATACATTGTAAATCAGCTAAATTTTAGCCTGTCACGTAACGCCTGTTTGTTTTTCTGTTACTCTGTTTATGAATTGTATGTATTGTGGACCACATTATTTAATCACTTTTTAGACTCTGAACCTATTAAATTTGATGTTTATCTCTTTTTAATAACGACTGGTCTTTGTGTGGTCTCCCGATTCTGGGAGTCCTGTAAATGTGTGGCATCTACACTTTAGCTCTGTCTTCACCATAACTATAGTAAATCGGCTTAGCCTACTGTTCCACAGGGCAGGGATGATAAGAGATATGACTCTATGGCCAAAAAAGTATTTTCCGCATGTAGCATGGCGTTAAAATCCATCAATGCTACTTGTACGCTCGCAAGGTTCAGCCACACACTTTGGGAGTGTGCTTCATCAGCGGCTGACTGCCTCCCGGAGGGAGAAGAAAGGGAAGCGTTTCTCAACATCATTAAGGATGGTAAGGACGCAATGTGCGAATCCCTTCAGACTGGCATTGATTCTGCTGACAGCATCAGCAGGGCCATGGCGGCAAGTACAACAACCAGGAGATTTGCTTGGTTGCGAAAGTCTGGTTTTGCTCCAGATGTGCAAAGCAGACTTTTGAATATGCCCGTTGACGGCTCTTCTTTGTTTGGTAAGAAGCCGGATGACAGTTTAGAAAAACTACAAACATCAAAGGCAGCAGCAAAATCCCTAGGAGCTGCAATCCGTCAGACACCATATCGCCCCTCGGGAACCTCTTGGAGAGGTAAGTCCTTTCGCTTCTATTCCGCATTCGGAAAGGGCAGAGGACAGCCGGTTCAAAGGGGTAAAAAAAAATTCACCCCAGGTGGACGGGGTAAAAAAACAAAAGCCCCAGCAGCAGCAGGTGCCTCTTTACCCTCGGCATCTGCATCAGCCGCCTCCATACCGCTCTGAGGACTCTCCTCACAAGACACCAGTAGGGGGCAGGTTAACTCAACATCTGACGGAATGGCAGGCAATTACGTCAGATGCTTGGGCATTGGAGACAGTTTCCCAAGGTTGCTGCCTGCCTTTCCTACGCATCCCTCAGAGTCATCCCCCGGGGAACAGCTCTCTGAAAGTTCCAGATCCGCTCCACTTGCAGGAAATTGTAGACCTGCTAGAGAAAGGTGCCATAGAACCGGTACCTGTAGCGGAGAGGAACAAGGGCTAGTACTCCCCCTACTTTCTAATACCGAAGAAAGACGGAGGACTGAGACCTATCTTGGATTTACGAGAATTGAACAAGTTCCACAGGAAGGACACGTTCAAGATGGTAACTCTATCTCAGATCCTTCAGGCCCTCCAGCTCCAGGACTGGCTGGTATCTCTGGACCTCCAGGATGCTTATTTCCATGTGCCAATCCATCTCAAACACAGGAAATACCTGAGGTTCGCAATTGGCGGCTCTCATTATCAATTTCGAGTTCTGCCATTTGGGCTGACCTCCGCCCCAAGGGTCTTCACCAAGCTAATGTCGGTAGTGGCTGCAAGTCTTAAGGAGGGAAGGGATCCAAGTCTACCCCTACCTGGACGATTGGCTGATCAGAGCTGTATCTTCGGAACAAGCTCAGATCCAGCTAGATTATGTCTGCCACTTCCTTCACAAACTGGGCTTCTCCCTCAATTTAAAGAAGTCACAGATGATACCATCACAGAGACTCCAGTTCATTGGAGCGGTCCTGGACACTTCCCTGGGAAAAGCTTCGCCACCAGAGGTGAGGGCTCAAGATATTCTGCAGATGGTCACCAAGTTTCAAAATGCCCAACGTCTCCAAGCCTTTGACTTTTTGAGGTTCTAGGCCTCATAGCATCCTGCATCTTCCTTGTGCCAGAGGCTCGCCTGAGAATGAGATCTCTTCAGTGGGCACTGAGAACTCAGTGGTCGCAATTCTCAGGGAGAATGACAGACCTCCTTCAGATTCCGGACAAGGTGGCTTGAGACGTTCAGTGGTGGGCCTGCCAGAAAAACATCTTGAAGGGGGAACTGTTTCGGCAACCATGGCCCGAGATAACAGTCACAGATGCCTCACTCACGGGGTGGGGAGCCCATACCAACGACTTGACCATCAGCGGTTGTTGGTCTCCATCGGAGTCCAGACTACATATCAACCTCTCAGAGCTGAGAGCAATCAGACTAGCGCTGAAAGCTTTTCTGCCATCTGTACAGGGGAAAAATGTCCTGATAATGACGGACAACACAGTGGCCATGCACTACCTCAACAAAAGAGGAGGCATAGGATCACTGTCACTGTGCAGAGAGGCAATGCAGCTCTGGTTTTGGTCAATTCAAGAAGGAATCTCTCTATCGGCAGTTCACCTAGCCGGAGAGAAGAACTTGACGGCGGACGGGCATAGTCTCCCACGAGTGGAAACTAGCTCAGGAAGTCCTTCAGGAGATCTTCGCCCTTTGGGGAACCCCTCAAGTGGATCTGTTTGCCACCAGTACCAACAGAAAGTGCGATCTGTTTTGTTCAAGGGAATTTCCACCGAGAGGAGCTCTAGGGGACGCGTTCGTAGTGGACTGGGAGTTTCCACTCCTGTACGCGTTTCCACAAGTCCCTGTCATTCCTCAAATGATCAGGAGGTTGAGAAGATTCTGGAGAACCATGATCCTAATTGCCCCAGACTGGGCCAGGAGAACGTGATACCCGGACCTTCTGGATATGTCCATCTGCCCTCCAATTCGTCTTCCACTCAAGGAGAATCTTCTCTCACAGAAGGGAGGTCAGGTTCTCCATCCAGACATCAGAACCCTCAACCTTCACGCCTGGCTTCTGAAAGGTTGAGATACAAGGATTGGGACCTCCCTGATGACATCATGGAAGTGTTGCGTTCGGCCAGAAGGCCAACAACAAAGTCTTTATACCACTGCCGTTGGAAGAAATTTTGCAGCTGGTGTAGAGAAGAGAATATCGACCCCTTTTCATGTGGTACACCAAGGGTGTTATCCTTTCTACTCTACTTGGCAAATTCAGGCCTTCAAGTTGGCACTATCAAGGGCTATCTCGCAGCGCTATCGATCTTCAAGCGCACTGCGGAGGAGCCTTCGTATTTCAAATTACCCTTAGTAATACAATTTCGAGGGGATTGGGTCCTCCGACGTATTCCATATCTATGACAGGTAATGTCCACAGCTGTGCTGCTTCGGAAAATCTTTGGCGTCTGCGTCCTGCGTCGTTGACGTCAATGCGCCGTCCCCGAGGACCTCCTCCGACGGCCGACGTCACCCGATGTGATAAGTAGGACGCACGACGCCCATAGCCTCAGTTCCGTTTTTTCCACAGACGTGTTCGCTTCGTGAATCTCGGTACGCCTCGACTCGTTGGAGTTGCTGTTTTCTATTCTCGGTTCGTTGAACCTGTTCGGTTGGTTGTGAAGACCTGTTCGTGGCGATGTCTTTCTCATCTTCGACCCCGCGTCCGGGCTTCAAGAACTGCGGGGACTGTGGGTCCAAGATGTCAGTCACGGACTCGCACGACGCCTGCCTCTGGTGCCTCGGGGAGGCCCACGATACAGACGACTGTGTCGACTGCCAGTCGCTCACTGCGAAGGCCTTGCGGGAACGCAAGAAGAAGCTGTCGGTAGGCCGGGTGTCTAAGCCCCGGAAGTCGAGGTCTGCGGGGATTTCGACCGATGACTCGAGGAGTGACTCTCCGTGTCGTCGTCGGAAGTCCGGTGGGTCTCCTTCCAGGAGTCGGTCTCGCCACTCCTCCGCCTCTTCTAGGCATTCCAGGAAGCGCCGGCATAGGTCGCCTTCCCCGTCCTCTTCTGAGGACTCCGCCCGTCGGCAGGTCGCTTATTCCTCCGTGCAAGCGACACCGGAGGAATGGGCTTCCTTCGGGAAGCAGATGCTAGCGATTCTGGAATCGCAGGGCACCGGTCCGTCTGCGCCTCCGAGTGGGGTCAGTCGGCACCGGTCGAGAGACACCGCCCGTACGCCTTCGGGCTCGGGTGCTCGGCACGGCTCGCGGGAGAGGTCCCGCTCGGACAAGGGTAGCCGTTCTCGCCATGCCCGTTCCAGGTCCCGGTCCTCGACGCGCTCAAGACCGCGTGATCCTGTGCCGTCTTCGAAGAAGACGTCGACGCCTGTGGCGCCGAGGTCGTCGACGATTTCTCTCGAGGTTCCGTCTTTGAGGGGGTCGTCAACGCCGTCGGCGCCCAGGTTGTCGAGAGACACGCTCGGAGCTCCGGCTTCGAGGACTGTGTCGACGCCGCAGATGCTGGAGGCGTTGCAGCTGACGTCAACGCCGATTCGCTCGACGTCGATGCCTTTTCTGTTGATGCCCGGCGCCGACTCGTTCGGTGCCCTCGACGTCTTTCGAGGCGATGGTGTCGGAGGGGCCCCGTGGCATGGGGTTTGCCTCTAAAAAGGCTATGGCTAAGGTCCGGCACTGCTTTGGTCTGCAGAGGTCTTCCTCTCCCTGCCTGGAGCACATTTCAGAGGGTGATGAAGGCTCTGATGGCGGACTGGTTCCGGTTCCAGATGACCTTATCTCTGGCCATAGTCAGTTTGATGATCTGAGGCAGTCACTGCATGATGCCAGTGGACTGGACACCTCTCCGGAGGTGGAGTTTTGTCGGCCGGAGTCTGGCACTCATGCCGATTCGTCATATCGGCGCCTTATGTCTCGGGTTACCGAGTACTTGGGTTGGTCAGCTCCCCCAGGGGAGTTCGTTCAGGATGATCTCACGGACATCCTTGATCTCGGTCCACCCACTGACCCGGTTTTGCCTTTTCATATGGCTCTGCAGAGAAGGGTGGCGGCGGCTTGGACTTCTCCGGAGAGTCTCCCCGCAGTGGGCAAGTCTTTTTCGCGAAAATACCATCCAGCCAGTAGCGACCCCTGCTACTTGTCTAGGCACCCCACCCCAGAGAGTTTGGTGGTGCAGGCGGCTACGGCCCCGGCAAAGCAGGCGTCGTATCCTACCATCCCTCCGGATAGGGACGGCAAACGTTTTGACGGCTGGGCGAAGAAAGTGTTTTCTTCGGGGGGTATGGCGCTTCAGGCGGCCAACTCCATGTATGCCTTGTCTCGTTTCACACACACTCTGTGGAACTGTGTTGCATTAGCGGCTGATCATATTCCCGAAGGGGACGAACGGGATGGTTTCCTTGCTATGGTTCAGGATGGCAAGGATGCTATGTGTGAGGCCGTTCAGTCGGGTTTGGACTTGGCGGATTGTGTCAGCCGGTCCATGGTGGCGAGCACCGTAATGCGCAGGTTTGCGTGGTTGCGGAAGTCTGGGTTCGCTCCTGATGTGCAGTCCCGGCTCCTCAACATGCCTTTTGACGGTGAACACCTTTTTGACAGCAAGGCTGACGAGAGCCTTGAGAGGTTGCAGACCTCCAAAGCTGCAGCAAAATCATTGGGTGCTGCAGTTCGCCAACCTCTGCCTTTTCGTCCTATGGGACAGCAATGGAGGGGAGGTTCCTTTCGCTATTACTCGTCCTTCAGTAAAGCGAGAGGAGCTAGCAGTCAAAGAGGCCATCGTAAGAGTGCCAGAGGTGGAAACGGAGGTACTCGAAGTGCCAAGGCCGCTCGGGCAGTTGCCTCTTTGCCCTCAGGCAACGCCGCAGCCGCTACCACTCAGTCATGAGGCCAGATCCCATGGTTCGCCGGTTGGGGGAAGGCTAGCGCAGCATCTTGTAGAGTTGCAAGCCATTACTTCGGATGTGTGGGTTCTGGAGATCATAACCCATGGCTACTGTCTTCCTTTTTGGCAGAGGCCTCACGACAATCCACCAGGGAACCTCTTTTTGAAGAGTCCGGATCCGCTCCTTGCGCAGGAAATTCAAAACCCTGCTGGAGAAAGGCGCCATAGAACTGGTGCCTGTAGCGGAGAGGAACAAGGGATGGTATTCCCCTTATTTTTTGATTTCAGAGAAAGGTGGGGGATTGAGACCCATCATGGACTTGCGCGGTTTGAACAAACTCCTCAGGAAGGACAAGTTCAAGATGGTGACTCTTTCTCAAGTCCTCCAGGCCCTTCAACTTCAGGACTGGTTGGTGTCTCTCGACCTCAAGGATGCTTACTTCCATGTGCCGATCCATCCCAAGCACAAGAAGTACCTGAGGTTCGCGGTTGGCGACTCGCACTTTGTTTCGGGTCCTGCCGTTCGGATTGACCTCCGCCCCGAGGGTTTTCACCAAGCTCATGGTGGTGGTGGCAGCGCATCTCAGGAAAGGGGGGATTCACGTCTACCCCTACCTGGATGATTGGTTGATCAGGGGGAGCTCTCCCGAGCAAGTCCTGGATCATCTGTCCGTCACCTGCCACTCCCTTCACAGGCTGGGCTTCTCCCTCAATTTAAAGAAGTCACATTTGACACCAACGCAGCGGCTCCAGTACATCGGATCAGTGCTCGACACGTCCCTGGGGCAGTGTTTTCCTTCTCAGGTGAGGGCTCTTCACATTCAGCAGATGGTGCACAAGTTTCAGTTTGCCCAGAATCTCCCAGCGTCCGAGTTCTTGAGACTGCCTGGCCTCATGGCATCCTGCATTCTTCTGGTGCCAGAGGCTCGTCTGCGGATGAGATCTTTGCAGTGAGCACTCAAGCTCCAGTGGTCTCAGTCCTCCGGCAGGCTGTCGGACCCTGTTCAGGTGCCGCCCTTGGTAGCCCGGGATCTTCTGTGGTGGGCCGTCGAGGGCAATCTGATGAAGGGGGCCCCATTTTGGCTGCCCTGGCCGGAGGTGTCGATCGTGACGGACGCATCCCTCACGGGATGGGGAGCTCATGCCAACGAGCTGACAGTCAGCGGTCGTTGGTCTCCGTCGGAGTCCAGACTCCATATCAATCTGTTGGAGATGAGGCCCGTCAGGCAGCCCTGAAGGCTTTTCTGCCGACTGTGCGCGGGAAGAGTGTCCTGATTCTGACGGACAACACGGTGGCCATGCACTACCTCAACAAAAAGGGGGGGGGGCAGGGTCACTTCCGCTGTGCAGGGAGGCGATGCAGCTCGAGTTCTGGGCCATCCAGCAGGAAGTTTCGATCTCGGCAGTTCATCTGGCCGGAGACGACAACGAGACGGCGGACGCTCTGAGCAAGCAGAGCACGATCTCTCACGAGTGGGACCTGGCTCAGGAGATTCTCCTGGAGATCTTCGCCCTTTGGGGGACCCCTCAAGTGGATCTCTTCGCCTCCAGTGTCAACCGGAAGTGCGAAAGGTTTTGCTCGCGGGAATTTCCTCCAAGAGGAGCCTAAGGAGACGCGTTCGTGGTGGAGTGGTCATTCCCACTGCTCTACGCGTTTCCTCCAGTCCCCGTCATCCCGCAAGTGTTGTGGAGGTTACAGAGTTTCGGTTCCCGGATGATCCTCATTGCTCCGGCGTGGGCCCGGAGGACGTGGTACCCGGACCTTCTAGACTTGTCCATCTGCCCTCCACGTCGTCTTCCCTACCGAGACGATCTGCTCTCACGGGAGGGGGGTCAGGTTCTCTATCCAGAGGTCAGATCCCTCAATCTTCACGCTTGGCTTCTGAAAGGTTGAGGTATAAGGATTGGGACCTCCCTGAAGACGTGATGGAGGTGTTGCTCTCGGCCAGGTGGCCGGCAACAAAGTCTCGGTACCATTGCCGTTGGAGAAAGTTCTGCGACTGGTGCAGAGTTCAGAATGTGGATCCTTTTGATTGCGACATTCCCATGGTTTTGTCTTTTTTGCTTTCTTTGGCCCACAGGGGCTTGCAAGTGGGGACCATTAAAGGTTACCTGGCGGCGCTGTCCATATTTAAGCGCTCGTCTGAAGAGTGTTCCTATTTTAAGATTCCTTTAATTTTGCAGTTTTTGAAAGGGCTCACTAATGTGTTCCCTCCGTCACCTTTTTTGGTGCCAGGTTGGGATTTGAACCTTGTTCTTAAGTTTCTCATGGGTGCTCCGTTTGAGCCTTTACATTCTTGCCCTTTGAGGCTGTTGACTCTGAAAACTGTGTTTTTGGTTGCGGTTACTTCCGCTCGCAGAGTGAGTGAGTTACAGGCACTTTCAGTTAAGCCACCCTTCACTGTGTTTCACAAGGACAGGGCTGTCCTTAGAGTTCGTCCTTCTTTTCTTCCGAAGGTGGTTTCGGATTTTCATTTGAGCCAGAAGGTGGTTCTTCCGGCGTTCTATCCTCCTCCACATCCTGGTAAGGAAGAGGAGAGGCTCCATAGGCTTGATCCTCGGAGAGCGTTGAGCTTTTATATTTCGCGCATGTCCCGGGTCAGAGTGGACGATCAACTTTTCATTGGTTACGCTGGGAAGCGTTTGGGACAAGCTGTGACGAAACAGACTTTGTCTCGTTGGATTATTTTAGCTATCTCTGAGTGTTACCGCTTGGCGGGTAAGGACCCTCCGGCTGGCTTGCGGGCCCATTCTACCAGAGGAGCGGCTGCGTCTACTGCCCTGCAGAGGGGAGTTCCTATTCGTCACATCTGTGATGCAGCCACCTGGGCTTCAGTGCATACTTTTGTACGTCACTATTCCCTTGATTCTATCAGAGGGCAAGATCTGGCCTTTGGCAAGGCAGTTCTCTATTCCGCAATTTGATTGGGCATGCTAAATTTGTATTCTAAATTCTTTCCCACCTCCTTGCTTGGTACTGCTTTGGGAGTCTGTCATAGATATGCAATACGTCGGAGGACCCAATCCCCTCGAAGAACAAGTTACTTTCTTACCTGGTAACGTCCTTTCGATGGGATGGTCCGATGACGTATTCCATATCGCTCCCTCCCTGCCTTCCCTGCTGCAGAATTTCTTTTGCGATTGCAGCTTGCGTTCCGCAAGGCCTTGTGTGTCTGACTGGAAGAAAACTGGTGGCACACGTTCTGGGAAAAAACTATAACTGAGGCTATGGGCGTCGTGCGTTCTACTTATCACATCGGATGACGTCGGCCGTCGGAGGAGGTCCTCGGGGACGGCGCATCGACTTCATCGACGCAGGACGCAGATGCCAAAGATTTTCCGAAGCAGCACAGCTGTGGACATTACCTGTCATAGATATGGAATACATCGTCGGACCATCCCATCGAAAGAACGTTACCAGGTAAGAAAGTAACTTGTTCTTCTAAGGGGATTAACTAATGTCTGCCGTCCAAGACCTTTCCAGGTTCCTTTATGGGACTTAAATTTAGTCTTACATTTCCTGATGTGTACTCTTTTCGAACCACTCCACTCTTGTTCGCTAAGATTTCTCACTCTTAAAACTGTCTTATTAGTGGCTTTAACATCTGCTAGAAGGGTGAACGAATTACAAGCTCTATCTTGTAAACCCCCTCATACAATTTTTCATAAAGACAAGGTTGTCCTACAGGTGAAGCCTAATTTCCTCCCCAAGGTGGTTTCTGAATTCCACATCACTCATAAAATTACTTTAACTTCATTCTATCCGCCTCCCCATCCGGGGAAAGAGGAAGAAAGGCTACATAGGCTGGACCCAAGGCGGGCTTTAAGCTTTTACATCAGCAGACTTGCTAGGATTAGGCAAGCAGACCAACTGTTCGTGGGTTACTCAGGGCACAAGTTGGGACTACCGATAACAAAACAAACCATTTCCAGATGGATTATTTTGGCCATCCTGGAATGTTACAAACTGGCAGGGAAAGAGCCTCCTCAAAATCTTAGGGCTCATTCAACCGGGGGTATCGCAGCCTCCTTGGCCCTCCAAAGAGGGGTTCCGGTTCGAGACATATGTGCGGCTGCCACATGGTCGTCCACACATACCTTCACAAGATTTTACAACCTGGATTCCTCCTCTAGTCAAGAGACTAGGTTTGGCAAAGCCGTATTACATTCGGTTCATTCCTAAAAGGAAACATGGCGTTTTACTCCCACCTCCAATTGCACACCACTGCTATGGGAGTCTATCAAAGATAAGGAATACGTCGGAGGACACAATCCCTTTGAAGAACAAGTTACTTCTTACCTTGTAACGTTCTTTCGATGGGATGTTCCTCCGACGTATTCCTTATCGCCCCTCCCATCCATCCCTGCAGTAATACTTCCCTTGTGGTTGCAGCTTACGCTCCTTCAAGGTCAACAACCAATTCATGTAAAACAACTGTTAACGTCAAAACGGAACTGAGCAACGGACGCTGCGCGAGTCTATACACGTGGTGACGCAGCGCCCTCTATTGAAAAAAGAATTCCGAGGCCAGCAAGCTGGGAGATGATCTATCAAAGATAAGGAATACATCGGAGGAACATCCCATCGAAAGAACGTTACAAGGTAAGAAGTAACTTGTTCATCTGTGCAGGCAAGAACTGGGCTCTCCCCGTATGACATAGTCATGGGGAGACAGGCAAATGTTTGGTGTGCACCGCAGCCAAAACGGATGAGGGAGCTTGAATACCGTGTGCTCAGCATTTATTGTTATCTGTTAATACAAAAATTGCGTTTGATTCATCAGCAGGTGCAGGCGGCATTACCAATAAGATACACTGGTCCGGGACATGCATTGGAACCCGGAGAGTGGGTTCTTATCAAGAACCTATCAGATCCTCTTGACCACGCAGACCGCAATTCGTGTGGACGGGAGAAAAGCGTGGATTCACGCGACGCACTCTAAAAAGGTCCTGTCACCATCTGAAAAACTGCCTGATCGAGACGACCAGAAAGAGACCGGTCCCAGAAACGAAAGAGACGGTTGCCAGTTCTTTGCCACAAAAATTGTCTGATCCTGAAACAAAGCCTGAAAAGATTGCTGTAAAAGAGGAAGGGCAAAGAATGCCCCAACGTTGTCCAACAGAATTTTCATCACTGCTGACTGACACAAACCGTGTACCGCTTTGGCGCCCACCATCTATTGTTGCGCCACAGCCTGAAACAAAATTTGTATGATCACTTGGGCGCCCGCCATCATCTGTCATTGCGCCACAAGCTGACTCCGAGCTTGAGTCTGGATTTGCATCTGCACTATTCATCGATCACACGATACCAAAAGCAAGGCGGTATAATCTGCGGAACCGGAAGAAGGAGTGATCAAATCATAATTTCGTTTGATCTTTTTGTTGCCTCTGTTTCCTATCACAGATGAAGTAGGAACCGGAGGCCTTTAGGAGAGCGGCGTGAGGGTTGTGCAAATCAGACAGCCCAAAAAGCGAGGCTCCTCGGTGCTAAAAAAAAAATCCATGTGCAGATCACCCCTTGGGGACGAGAGGGGCTCACATGGTACGAAGGCAATTTATAACTGCTCCGGAGTTCTTTGAACAATGTGCAAATGCACAGAGATCTTGCCCAACATATAGCAATCCAGGCTGCTAAGAACTGGCTGAATAGACTGAGGACAATTACCGAACTTATTGACATTCGAACGAGTGCAACGAGAAGAGATACTCACGACGAACATTGCTGAAGAAGAAGAATCGAGAGAGAAGAATGCCGGAACCAGCTTTTGCCTCCTCTTGCACCACTGCTGATAATGCACACGAAAAGTTACAAAAAGGAAATTGTCGGAAAAATTGTATGCTGATCTTAACGATAATAATGTGCATAATGAGTATATTAGCCCCAATTATGACAATATTAGTATTATGGTACTTGGAAGAAATACACCCATTAGAAGTGCTCTTGCCTGTTGGAAACATTTCCACTACTGAAAGCCCGGTTCATGTGATCACTTACACCTTGTCCCCAATAGAAGAAAGACACAGGGAAGGTTATGGAAATAACACATTACTGCTGATAATGAATATGACACACTCGATATTAAGAAAAAATAACTGCTGGGTCTGTGCCCACTTGCCGCAGCATGGTGGTAAAGGAATTGGATGGTATGTGCAGCCCCTGCCATTGAGTTCTGCATGCTACGCTTCTTTGAGTGCATTATATTATGGGAAATGGAACGAAAGCGAATCTGGTCAACTAGACCGAACAAATATGAATGAATTCGAAGAAATCATTATGAAACCAGTAGGTTGCTCCATATTCCACAAAGCACGATTGATTACACCAGTAATGATGCCACAAGATAGATTGTCTGTGCCCTATAAATCATCTGTGATCGCGTTTCATATGAACCCAGAAGGAAATAAAGATGCAGTGCCCCCCTCTTAGACAGTAAATTATAGTCCACGTTCTGTCCCCTTTTGTTTGAGAAAGAAGGGTTCTTATTCGGTGGGGACATTCACTAAATGCATGAACATAGCATTCCTTGATAAGGAGGTAGAGACAATTTATGTAGGAGATCTTGTTTATTTTGTATGTGGAGAAAAAGTGTATCCCTCGTTACCTAGAAACTGGGTAGGTACTTGTTACTTAGGATTCCTATTCCCTGGGGTATTCCTCTCAAGAACAGCAGACATAGCCAAATTGGCCAGGTCAAGACCACGACAAAATAAGGTAGGAGGTTTGATCGTAGAGGATATAGCAAAATTATTCATACCTTTTTGGGGTCAAGTAATAAACTCTTATAATATAAGACGACTGTCCAGAATATTAGAGGAAACAATAAATGGAACAGCAGATATATTGTATAATATGACATTGGAGGAAAAAGGAATCAGATTAATGTCACTTCAAAATACAGTGGCTCATGATGTAATTCTGGTTGATCGTGGTGGTGTTTGCAAAATCGTGGGATCAGCGTGCTGCGTGTTTGTAAGCGACTCCTCCTCTACGATTTTCAAAGCGATAAGAAAATTGCACGTTTTAAGCTCTGACCTCCACCCTCCTGAAGGCAGTTGGGAATTAAACATAAGTTCCTGGTTCTGGGAAGTATTACGATCATGGGGATGGAAATTATTTGCGATCCTAGTAGAAGTACTAGGAATATTTATGACATGTTGCTGCTGCATACACTGCTTACCTATAATATGCACTGAAATAAGCAAGGGATGTGTACAGATGATGGAAAGGAAAGACACTACTAAACCAAACACTCCTAGTAATGATGAGTCAAAGACAGTAAAAGAATTCATGTCAATCGATATTGATGACAATGAAGAGGAGACCAGTAGTGTGCAAGATTCAGAATCTGTTTCAAATACTTGGTCAGAAGAGGATGCAATGTATGGATGAGGCGTTTGGCATACGGCCAAAAGGAGGGTTTGTCAGTCCAGAAAAACAGACAACCCTCGATCGGAAGGCGATGTACTTTGTTGGCCGAAGACCAACCGCCTCATGTGTTTAGTATTAGAAAAATGTAGCCATAAACTTGACTGAAGTCGGCCATTTTGAGGTGACTGAAATCGCCATTTTGTTTTCTCTAACGTTTGCTTTTTGCTTCATGTCAAAACTGCTTAGCTGAAAAAGTATTCTGCTCCACTGGTGCATAACGCAAGGCCGTGCGAGACATGTTGAAACATAACACAGTAACCCAGACAGAAATGCCCGGTCTCCTCCCTCACATATCCTTGGAAAGAAAGCAGCAAGGCATTCTAATCAGTACAGCAGGTGCCAGCTAGTCTCGGAAACACAGTAGAAATGCTAGAAGCGAACATTAAATGACTTGCATTATGCTCTTCTTTGCTCTACTTTGTGTCCCCCCTTTTCTGAGCCCTGTAGAGCTCTGGGGAGCAAGTTGACCGCCAGCACACAAATAGAAACCAGGAGATAGCAAGGCCTGGAATGTGGCTCTCCCCTACGCACAGCTTGCTTGTAGAAACAGAAGCATTGTGTTCTTTTAAACAAAGACTTATGTCTGTAGGTTCGCGAAATTGCAAACTGTTGCTAAATGAATGTTTGAAGATGTCATACTCGTCACCATTGTCAATCATCGTGCCCAATTCAAAGGAAATGCATTAGGGGCGGTATTGGAGGTGTCACTACTGATTGTAAGATGCTTGCTTTGTATATATGTAACTGTTGTACGATTCTCGCTCTCTTGCGTCCCCCGAGGTCTGGTAGACACACGTCGCGGGGCGTGGGACCCAGTTGGCCAACTGAGACTATTTGCTTTGCAATAAACCCTAGATTTTGTGAATACAACCTCGTGTCTGGCGTATCAGTTCGTGTGTGGTGATTGTGCCTTGATTCCACATGCAAGGATCCCCTAGGGGCCCCTTCAAATGCAGGAATCCCTATTAGTCAAAATAAAGACCCTGGCGTCCCAAGCAAAGGTGATCGACAGGAAGTCCGGAAGATAGTCCCCGATTCCGGTCCTGTCTTTTTTCAAGGCTAAGGTAGTCCCGTGCATAACGTATGGAACAGAAGCTATGCCCCAAATTCCGAGCCAGCTTTGGGACAGACTTGAAGGGCTATTTTGAAAGAAAGTGTTGGGGCTTCCACAATCAGTTCCGATTTGTTTAATCAGACAAAAACTATGCCTATTTTCTTTGAAGGGGAATGTGATGAGGAACACCATGATGCTCTTTAGAAAAGTCATCATGGGACCCATAGCAACTATCTTCAAAATTCTGAACAACAAACTGTCCGGAGGTAAAAACAAAATCCTAGTAACTTGGGCTGAAGGCTGCGTGAACCTTCTCAACGAAGTAGCTCTGACGAGGGAAACACTTGTACAAAACCCAATGAGGGTGGCGAAAAAACTAGCAGAACTTGATTGGATAACAACACAAGACAATGCAACGTCTTATAAATTAACCAACAACGTCCCCTCTGTCCCAAAGAGAATCAACGAGGTGAGAGGCTATCTGAAAAAATTCCCTGATAAGCACCTGGTTCACACCTTTTTGAGAATCAGACTAAACCTTGTAAAGACTAATGAGATCTTGGCCATTAGAGGTGAATCCTCCTGGAATGAGTGCCGATACTGTAACGCCAAATATGGTGAATCAACTCGTCACCTTTTGCTGATATGTTGGGGAACTCAAGAAGCCCGGGACACCTACTTAATGAAATTCTTGGGGAAATCAAGTACAGTCGATGAAGAGCAGTGGTGGACACGATTGATGAGCGGGGAGAAAACAGACTGGGCAATGGCAGTTGTATTATTTTTCAAACAAATTGGTCTTGTACAGGAGCTTAAAATGGGCAGCAGAGGCATATGATCATGGACGCTTAGCACAGTAAGGGCCTCATTACACGGAAGGCGGTAATGGTTAACGGCCACCGTTAATGGTAACGGTGACCGTTAACCATTACCGCCTTACTACGAGGTCCCTTAGCGGGTTGGTGCTTTAACGCCTGCTTTTTGCAGGCGTTAAAAACCAACCCGCTAAGGGACCTTGGTGCTAATTACGCCACCGCAAAATTGCGGTGCCGTAATTAGCTCCTTCCCCATTCCCATTATGCCCTATGGGGCAAAAATGGGAATGGGGAAGGGCAATGGTGGAAGGGGGAATTACCGCCCCGCCAACCTTGGAATAGGGCGGTAATTCCCCTTTCCACCAAGGCGGTGCCGGTAATTTGCCGGCATGGTCCAGGGTGCTAATAGCACCCTGGATTACCGCCTTCCGTGTAATGAGGCCCTAAGCTCTTAGACATTTTAAGACATCGGACACATTGAAATGGAAACTCTGATAGTTGGTTTTGCAAAAATTGTATTACAATTAAATCAAATAAAAATGTTTTTAAAAAATAGTTCATTAGGACGGGCCCACGGCCACTCCGTTCCTGGTTTCACAAAAATATCAATTTGCTTTCACATTAGCCTTTCACATTAGCCTTTCGGGATCCCTGCAAGCGCTCTTTCCTTCGTGCCCTTTCCTTCAGTGGTTTTCTACACATTTAGCTTTCATTATTCACTGTTCTGTTATCTTTCAAGAAGTGTTTAACAATGTGCCTTCTCACACATTACTTTGTTTCTCATTGGCTTCCTCGCCAGCTAAATACATTCAAGCTTTCAGTTCAATGTCTTTATCCTTCAACGCATAGCCTTGTGTGTAACACTGTAGTTTTCCACAATCGCGCATTTCACAAACCAGGCTCTCCCTTTCTTTGAACTCACTGGCTGTGATTGCTTTTGCGCACCCTTCTGTTTCCAGCTTGTGGAGGTCGGGGTCTTGCCCACCTGCCCCTCTGACACTCCTGGGCGGCCTTGCGGCACTGGGGAGGAAACAAGCAGTTTGCTGGCACATGGAGGAAAGGGATTATTCGGCTCTTCAGCTTCTTTTTCAGAACTCTCTGGGCTTCTTGGAGACACGGCTCCCTCGACACACTTTCTCCTACCTCAACTTGCAGCCTCAAAGCGTCTCAGCATCCCATTCTCCATGGGCTGGTTCTCAGCAGTTACCTCTCAGCTGCTCCTCCATCTCGCCTCGTTTGGCCACTGCCAGGGTTGGGATCCAATTGCGATGGCCCTTCCCTGGCCACCTGAATAAGGGATCCCCGGGGACTGAGTTCTAAAACACCTTCAGGTTTTTCACACAGACTCACTGGCTTTCTAAAGCATTTTTGGCTTTGCTTGCGCTTGCATAGCTTACCTTCGTCGCTTTCTTGCCACTCTTGGCGGTTTGATGTCTCCACAGCATCTTGCGCGTTCCACTCCTGCACGCCGGCTTCTGCTCGGCTCCCGGTAAAGGTAACGCTGCTTCTACTGGCTGTGGGATACCCAGGGACCCTCTTGCGGTTCCTTGCATCTCCATGGCCCACCTTGCTCGCACCACATTTATTTCCTTTTCTGCAGGCGAGCTCTTTTGCTCCGCCTGACTGGCTTGCGTCTCCAGCTTCTGCACACCGACTCGTGCCTGCAGCTTCCGCACACAGACTCGTGCCTCCAACCTGCGTGCACCTTCACTGGAGATGTCACGTCCTCTCCTGAGCTGCATCTCATAATTCGGTTCACATTTTTAAAGGTCCCGGAACACAGGTGCTTTCATCCAAACACTAGCATGCTCATTATGCTTACTGCTTTGTATCAATTCCTTCATCCTCCTCGTTTCAGTACTGGTTGTTGAAATGTAAGTTGTAGGGAAAGAATGGTATCACAAGTATGACACTGACACAATGGATACAATTTGTAAAACCTTTATTGAAATTGTTGGGGTCAGAGAAACTCTTAATTGGCCCTATAACTAAGATGGGCGTAGTCTCGACCATCAAACGATAAAGACACAGTCCTAGTGGCGTTAGTCAAATCAAAATGGCCTATGCTTACAAAACCTAATGCCTGCCCTATCTCTTATATACCAAGTGTAAAGGGAGAAATGTATGCAAAATGAGAAATCAGTGTTCAACAGAATAAAGGTAGTTGAACCAGTTCTCCGCCTCACATTACACCTCAGTGTGAGGCTGTCCCTGTAGGCAGGATGACACAGTCAGGCTTGGTTTTTAACAACCTAAGCAGTTCCAAACCGTGGATTGAGGCCCGACTCGTCTTCCACGTTAAAGTCTTTTTCTTGACTTTCCAAAATGGTATTTCCAACATAAAGTTCACAAAGGTCCCGCTCTGCCATGCTCACACCTTACAGCACACAATTCACAAAGGTCCCCCTCTGTCGAGCTCAGACCTTTCACGTCACAGTTCAACACAAACTTGCAAAGGGGGCTCCCTTCCCCTTGTTTATTGTACTTCAGGTCTCCCTCAATTGGGCTCTGAACCCTTTCGAATGACTTTCGAATGCGCGTGGCGCTTTTACCAGACCACTGCAGAACCACTTCGACTCAAAGCTCAGTTATTTTCACGTAATTTGCTTTCACTATCTGTTTGTTTTATAACTTCAAAACAATGTACCTTTCATCGAATGGGCTACTTCTTTTTACCGGACCACTTTGTTACTTAGTATCGCTGATCTCACAGCTGCTTTTTATTTCAAAGTTCATTCGCAGGTCTGCCTTTCTTCGCATCCCATCCACACGTGTGCAGCCTTCACTTGTGATATAATGTTGCTACTTCATTCACTTTAACACACACTGGTCTCTCAGGTCGCTTGCCAACTCACCGGCTGTGTGCGCTTCTTTCTTGTTTTGCTATTTTCAATTCACAAGTCAAGGTAAGTACCAAAGGCTTGGCCTCGCCTCCCCCACTCTGCTGTTCCCCCAGGAGGTTTGCTGGCATCCTTAGAACACAATACAACCTTCACTTATGGGATCTGGCCTTCTCCACGTGTCATTCGGCATCTGTCGGTCGGACGCAATGACCTCCAGTAGGGAACCTTTGGGGTTTTCGGCCTGTTGCTCTCGTCCCTTGGTCTGTTGCTCTGCTCCAGGAGGTGTGCCCTCGTCCCGGCAGTTCTGCTCGTGCTTGTGTACCGCCTTGCTCAGACTGTGTCTTTAGGTGTTGTCTTTTATTCGTGTGAGGAGAGCTAACTGGTATTAGGTCTATGCACTTAGTGTAACTTGCCTGACTTTGCTTGACCCGTTTAATGGTACGATGTGATTGCTCTCAGTCATGATCTTCCTCGGCCCAGTGTTTGTGAAAAAGTGGGGGTTGGGACTTTGGAAAATCCTATAAAATAAGATGGGGTAGATGAACAAAATAAGGGGGGAATACCGCATCTCACCATTGGCTGCCTCACTCCCACTCCCTGACCACCCCTCACCCAGGTGATCCTCCCACACTGGCCTGCACCAGGGTCTGGATCTAAAGGCGATGGCAGTGCCCTGGCCACCTGACAGAGATCCCCTGGGACTAGCGGGTGAGATACCCTCTGTTTCTCACATACCCTTCCCCTATCCGATTTAGCCAAATCTGTTTCACAGGGGAACTGGGAAAGGAAATCGAAGTTCCCCTGTTCTTTACCTTTTCAGTGTTCCAGAGTAAAACAGTAAGGTTGCAGGCCTAAGAACCATTGCATGACTGGAGGGTTAGAGTCCTTCCATTGACTTATCCATACTAAAGGTGAGTGGTCGGTGGCAAGTGTGAACTTCCTCCCTAGAAGATAGTACCTTAGATAGACGATTGCCTATTTGAGTGTGTCTTTAGGTGTTGCCTTTTATTTGTGTGAGGAGAACTAACTGGTATCAGGTGTATGCACGTAGTGTAAAGTGCCTGACTTTGCCTGACCCGTTGAATGGGACATGTCCAGTACGATGTGAGAGAGTTAGTCTGCTTGCTCTCAGTCATCCTCTTCCTCGGCCCAGTGTTAGTGAAAAAAGGGGGGTAAGTTGGGACTTCAGAAAATCCTATAAAATAGGATGGGTTAGATGAACAAAAAAGGTGGGAATACAACATCTTACCATTGGCTGCCTCATCCCCACTGCCCGAAGACCCTTGACCCAGGTGATCCTCCCGCACTGGTCCACCCCCAGGGTCTGGATCAAAAGGTGATGGCCGTGCCCTGACCACCTGAGAGATAGTTCCCCAGGGATTAGCGGGTGAGACACCCCTGGTTTCTCACAAACTCAATTGATGGTTTCTGATGTATAATACATGGATCATCTTTTCCAAAAATTAGCATGGCAATAGGCCATTGGGGTGTTTGGTAACAGGGGGTTCCTCATGGGAAAGTGGGGGATAACGCGCCTCATCGAATGAAGCCATGACATCTCCCCAGTGGCTATCGCCTCTCATGTGATCCTCCCTCGTATAGCTGTTTCCATGGTCAGAATCAGGTGGTGGCTGCTGTCCCCTGGCCACATGGGAGGAGGCTACCGCCGTGGAATCCGTGATGACTCCATTGGATTCATCACAGAAGATGGACATCTACGATAACCGCATCAAGTTTGTGTTCAAGAACCGTCCATATTTCTGTGATGGCTGCGAGTACCTGGCCCTCTCCATGCTGCCCCGTGGGCACTGAGGCTGTCTCTCCTTCTCCAGTTGGGGGTGATGGAGCCATGTTACACCCCTCTTCACGAGCAAAGGCCTCCATAACAGGTTGTTTGGCCTTGTGCCTGCTCTTCTTGTCCGGCATTTATAGTTAGTACCTGTCAGCCGCTAGCGCAAAATCAATTTCAATTTTCCCAAGGGCCCTTCGCGGCAAGAACACCACCCAACGACAATGAGTGAGCAGTGTCCTCACCTCACCAGGCATAGAGGTATCACAGTGGCAATTAAAGTCCAGCCCCGGCAGAGTACCGCAGTGTGGTAATCCAATACTTCCTTCACCCACTTATGTAACCAATGAGGCAATATATATACACAGGGCAAGAATACACAGATCTTACAGTCAGCAGAACCCCTGTTTAGCATTGTTGGTCTGCCTTATCCCCATTTCATCCAACTGGTAGCATGTGTAGGCACAGTGCATGGCCTGCTGCAAGGATCTCTCCCCTGAGGCCCACTCTAAAAAGCACCAAGGTTGTCAATTGTGGGACAACACCTACCACAGAGCCCACTATTGGCGATCGACGGCCAAGGCAGAGGGTCTACCCTTCATTGTTCTCCACGGCGAGCAATGCTTCGCACCCTCACCCCAAGTAGCCATAAAGAATCCCTTCAAAACCTCTATAGAGAACCAGGGGGGCTGGGGACACCACTACTCCAATCTCGCTCCCTCCAACATATGCTGGTCAGGCTGGCTAGTTGCTGTGTGCCTCAACTGGGCAGTAGGCTGCGCCCTTCATCCAGTGTGCCTTTGAGGGATCCTGCAAGGGCCTCCTCTCTCACCCAGGATCAGTAAGACCTCACTCCGGGCTCAAGTGGGTTGGTGCTTCATGCTTACCGGCAGTATCATTCCAGTTCTGGGGTGCTTCCCTGGGCACTCTGCCACAGCCTGGACCTGCCCTGCCTCCTCAGCGGCTCCTCGAGTTGTCCCGCACCTTCACAGCCATAGCCCACAACAATCAAGAAGGGACCTCGTCCGGGTCCATGGACATGGGCAACCCCTTCAAAATCACTTCCAGTGTGGCCGCAGAAGGCGCACCGCGCCGCCTCTCCTGATTGTGCCAGGTTCTTGCCACAATGCGCGGGTGTGCCCCCGTGTCACTGAGCGCTCTGCGAGGCAGTGGCCACCATCTTGGTCTGTCCGCGCTCTTTGCCACAAATGGATTCTGATGTTGACCCGTTACTTCACAGCAGTTCTGGGCACCCTCAGGAGCCCAAATATCATTCCAGAACCAAGACTACTGCAGTCTTAAGGGCAGATCAATGTAGGATCTTGCCGGACCTCGAAGAAGCTGCCGCTCACTTCATGGTTGCTCGGCACGCCCCCACTGTTTCTTATTTGCTCTATTTCTGAGATTCCATGGTGTACATGGTTCACGCACAGTAACTATGTTGTTCCCTTCATCTTGGTATCCTTGGAGTTGTCTCAAGGAAGCTTGGATTGACGTTGTCCCCTCCTGTAGTTTATACCTACCCATGTGTTGGAATGTTCAAAGGGAAAAGAAGAACTACTAAGGATGGTGGTGAATCCGGGGACGACCGCCTCCCCATTGACTGTGTTTGGAGTCTAAACTGTAGAACTCACTGCTGACAGCTGAGCCGGGGAATATGGTTGTACCTGAGATGGGTACAGGGTATCCGGCTGATTCTGGTATACTGGCTGGCAGGTGACAGGTGGCTGCAGAGTGGATGGGACAGGGCTTGAACAGTTTGCTAGGAGACAGTGGGCCTCATTACACGTTAGGCAGTAAGGGTTTACCGGTACCGGTAAGGGCACCGGTACCGGTAAACCCTTACCGCCTTACTACGAGGTCCCTTTGCGGGTCCTCCCTTAACGTCTGGTTTTTCCAGGTGTTAAGGACGGGTCCCGCAAAGGGACCTCGGAGCTAATTACGGTACCGCAATTTGCGGTACCTTAATTAGCACCTTCCCCATTCCCATTATGCCCTATGGGGGCAAAAATGGGAATGGGGAAGGGCCTTGGTGAATGGGGAATTACCGCCCCCGCTCACCTTGGAGTAGGGCGGTAATTCCGCCATCCACCAAGGCGGACTCGGTACGGTACCGGCGGCAACCATGGCGCTAATAGCGCCATGGTTACCGCTTACCGTGTAATGAGGCCCAGTGTGTTGTGCGGTAAATGGAGTGGACTGCTGTGGGGCACATCAGAAGTTGTTAAAGAAATCAATTAAGTCCTGAGCTCTTTCCTTTTCTTGTTTTTCCTGTTTATCTTTTATTAAATGAGGATAAAGGAAAGTGGGTGCTGTCCCAAATCTACATTCAATTAGTCAACCCTTTGATTGGGTTTTTATTTTTTCATTCAGATCTTTCAGTCTACTGCCTCCAAAGTCGTAATGACCCCCCATAGACATTTTTTTAATTCTCCTTTGTTATGGAAAATGCAGTATGCCTGGTTCCTTGAGTATCTATGCTGCAATAACCAATACTCAATTTAAGCATTAATGTAGGTTCTTTGGTGCAGAGCTGGTACTTTATACATTTTTATTTTATTTGTTATTTACTTGTTTTAATTGTAATTTTTTTTTACAATACTCTTTGTGACATATGTCATCTCAGCCTTTTCCAAGCGAGTGCAAATACAATGTAAACAAAACAAAAATTCCTTCATGCTGCAAAAGGAGCAGTAGGACACTGTGAAAGGGGGGGGCGGCACGAGCAAAGAAGCCAAACAAGGAGCAGAAGGAGAGAAGAAGAAAGGAGTGAAGAAAGGTTAAGCAAGAAACTGAGATTAGTTGAGGAAGCCAGCAGTGAAATGCAGTCAAGCATGGACAACGAAATCTAAAGTCGAAATGGTCGTTGAGGCTTGCACTTAAAGCCCCTGCAAATGACCCAGTCTTCGTTGTTATTATCTGGCGTTTCGGTCCAAGATTAACTCGGTTTCCTCCAAGATATAAGGTGCTGCTTTCACTGTCTGCCTTATCTCGTGCAATCCCCCCATCCCCACACACTCCCTTCAATCCTGGTATAATTTGTTCATTGCTCCAAACCAATGTTATGGATAAATGAAGCGACGGCGATCACCCAAGACAGACGTCTTTTCACTGCTCATTAGTCGAAAACACCATTCTTCCTCCTCGTTTATGTGTGTGGCCTCGAGAATGTGGCCCAAGTAGGTAGATCTTGCTTCCAGTGTCCTTGGGCAAGATAAGAGCAAGTGGGCCTCATTACGAGTCCGGCGGTAAACCGCCTGGTTACCGCCGGACTCGTATTACCATTCCGCCTCCGTGATTCCCGGAATTACAGGGGCATTACAATTCTGGTGTCCCGGGAATTCCGGAAGCGGAATGGTGTAAATCCCCATTCCCATTGAGTCCTATGAGACTCAATGGGAATGGGGATCATGGAAACACCGGCACCATCTCGTGATGGTGCCGGTGTTTCCTCATCCGCCTGCAGGCGGGCGGTGGTAAACCCGCCAGGTCAGACCTGGCTGGAACGCCACCTCCCGCCTGAAGGATTCGGGATCCGGAATTAACAGTGGCAGCGGGTTTACCGCCACTGTTATTTCCAGACCGCCCGACCTGTAATGAGGCCCAGTGTCTGATTGTTTCCACTTGCTCTGGTGTATTGCAGTATTGACACTTGTTGGTGCTTGATTTGCCTTTTATCACCAAGATTTCATTCTTTTTTACGAGGTTTAGGCGAGTTCGTAGGAAGGTGTGTCGTGTAATCTTGCTGGGACATTTTGCTAAATATCCCATTTTATTTTAAAATATTTTTATTGGCATTTATGGTTTACATATAATTGCATCTTATTTGCCACTTTTAATTGCTGATGATTGTATTGCATTCACAACAGTAAACAAATAAAGAATACCATAACAACAACAAACTGTCTTCACATCTGCAGGTACATTTGTGATAAGGATCGGAATATGTGGTGAGGTGCACGGTGTATCACATTTTCTGGGGGCCTGGTCGTGAGGGCGGGACTACTGGCAGTCGCATGTCTACTCTGGCTTCTATATCCTGTCACAACTTTTTCAAGCATACCCCATTATATTCACTGCGGTTTATCATCTGATGAGAGAAACATGTCCCAGATCAATGTTTTCCATGCTTCATATGCAGGGCTTGCGTCACCCCCTGCCCTGAACACCCCGTCCCCCCACACTCTGGTTTCTGCCTCCGCCCAGTGTTCTAGCTCTTTTAGCCATCTGGTCTATTGTGCGCCCGCTGGTGCTTTCCATGCCATTGCAATGGACCTTTTAGCTAATATGCATACCATGTCCATGAATTTAACAACATGTCTAAATTTGCTTATTCTTGGGTAGGCTACTAACAAGCATTCCATTGGCGTCAGTTATACCTTACTATCGCAGCGTTTCTGCCAGCTTGTTCTATTTGGCCCAGAAGTGTTGTACCTTCAGACACCGTCAAAACATGTGCAGCATCCCTGCTTCGCCCGAACCACACCAGAGGCATAGTGGACATGTTTTGTTGCTAAAGCTAGCTATTCTGCTTGGTGTCATGTACGTTCGGTACAGGACGTTGAACTGTATCAGTCTGAACCTGGCATTTCTAGGCACATCCCGAGAGTACATTAGTATTCTCTCCCATCCTCTTTCGGTTATGTCAATCCCCAGGTCTACTTCCCGCCTTAGTTTCAGTGTTTCACTTTTGGGGTTTGGTCTGTTCAGCAACTGGCCGTACACTCTGGACACCGGTCTCCAACCCTCCCCCAGGTTGTGCATCAGAGTCAGCAGGGGGTCTGCTGATGGTTCCTCTGACCAACTCTCCCATTTCTCCTTTGCTACCCTCCTGATTCTCTGACACCATAAGAACTGTCTGCTGGGAGCACTCTCTTTTTCTCTCAGAGATTAAAATTCCTTAAAAGCACCCTCTTTGTTCATGTCTCCCCAGGTGTAAATGTCATATCTTTCCCAGCTCCGTACGCTTGTTAGGTCCGGTCTGGTCTTACAAATATCAGCTGCAATTGGATTATCTGGTGCGTAAGAGTGTCCACGGTCCAGTAACCTCTGAGCCCTCTTCCATATCTGCCTGCCCAGTTCTACTATCATCAGCACTCTACCCAGGTACCCGAGTGGGACCCACAATATTTCTTTTAAATGCACTGGTGTCACCAGCTGTTTTATCAACCTTGTTTCCGTAGTGGTCTCGTCTGCAAGCCACTTGGCCACGAAGCTGTGTTGTGCTGCCAGATAGGATCTCTCCATATCAGGTAGTTGTACCCTTCCCTCCCTATACGGCAGGATCAGTGTAACCAGGGATAGTTTGTGTCTGGTAGGCCCCCATAGAAACTCTCTCAGTATTACCTCTAGTAGGTGAAAGAATGATGTTTTGATGTAGTAATGGATGTTCTGGAAGTAATATAGGAACCTCAGTAATAATCATTTTGACAATAGCAACCCTGCCCAGCATTGATAGTGGCAATTTAGACCAGAACTTCATGGATTTCCTCAAACCCTTCACCGCTGCCTCAGTGTTGTTCTCATGCATCAGTGCAGGTGTGTGCCACACATTTACTCCCAAGTATCTGAACGAATCCAGCTGCCAGTGGATCCCTACGTTCGGGAGGTCTCCCTCCTTCCTGCTTTCCAGCCCAGCCACTGGGTATATGCAAGATTTTTCCTTGCTGAAGCTGATTCCGGACACTTTTTCAAAGTTTTCTAGTATTTGCTAAATATCTCATAACTTGATTTACCTTCTTAGTATTGATTGGCAGGCTTGTAGTTAGTTTATGTTTAGCTGCTACTTCCAAGGTCTTGATCAAGTCAGATTCAATCAGTTTAGTTTTGACTTTATTTGGATTGGTCAGGAGTTCCTCTTCCGTGGTTCCTGTCTCATGCAGAAGTCGTTTGTTCTCCAGTGCTCACTTTGTTAGCATTTTGTTTTTCCCTCCCTCCATTTCTTTGTTGATGATGTTGAAAATATTTGGCTGTGAGGGGAGGATAACCTTTCTGTACAACATTATGGTGTTTCTCGCAAACAATGCGTTCAATGACGTCAAACACAATTCTCAATGGATAAGAGCAACTTGAGTCGACTGTGTTAGGCCTAAAACGTTGCGCCAGAAGTAACCCTTTAGCTTTGGCCAGATTTTTTGATGGAACTTGAGGCATTGCTTCTGCTCCGTATGATAGACTTGGGACCACTTTGACTTTTTAATAATTCAAAGCGGAAATGAGCGAGAAGCGGCTGTATTTTTGGTCCACGGCCTTCCCCAGAACCGTCAAGACTCTGATCTTGTCATGCAAGGTTGCCTGCATCAGCGTTTTTAAGGAGTTGTTATTCAAGGTTACTCCCAAGTATTTGAAACTTTTCAACTTTTCCAGTTGAACACTGTCTACATGCCATTTTGTTTTTTCAGTTCTCTTGGCTGTTTTCTCAAAGGCCATGATTTTCATTTTGGCTTTATTGAGCTCCAAATTGTTTTCCTTTAAATAGTTTGACAAGTTGTTCAATTGCCTTTGGAGGCCCACCGCCGTCTGGTCCAATTGGATGATGTTGTCTGCATAAAGGAGGCGCAAAACTTTCGTCTCACCTATTGTCAGGGGGAAAGCTCTGATCCTTTGTTTGTGGTCTTCCAGGTCTGCCATGTATGCGTTGTATAAAGCTGGCGCAACCGGGAAGCCCTGTTTGACTCCCCTTGATGTTTTAATTTCCGTTGATAAGTGGCATGGCACGACTAAGTCTTACTCGCATTGATGTTCCGGAGTAGAGGGCTTTTATTGGATGCATTATTGATTCGGGCAGTTCTGTTTGGACAATGTTCTCCAAAGGACTTCTCGGGTGACCTGGTCAAAGGCCTGGACCAGGTCAACGAAAGCCATAAAGACTCTTGGGCTGCCCTGTAAGACCTTGGCTTTCACAGTACTCAGCAGTAGAATGTTAGCCGTGGTTCCCATGTTCTTAACGAAACCTGCCTGAAAGGGATCGATACAGTCAGACTCTTTGAGCCAGCTCTGTAAAGTGTCCAAAACAAGTGATCCAAAACCTTTCCAATAACGTCCAGGAGCGCGATTGGGCGGTAATGCTGCAGATCTTCCTTTGTGCCCCTTTTGAAGATTGGCACGACTTTCGTCATCTTCCAGGTTGGCGGTATGGATTTAGTTTGGATGCAGTTTTTGAACATTTCACTAATGAAGAGGGCCCACTCGCCGGGGTGTTTTTTCAGGTCGATGTTTGTGATCCCGTCCGGGCAAGGAGCTCGGGAGCAGTTGAGCTTGGCGATCTTTGTTAAGATCGTCTTGGTATCGCAAGGAATATCCCAAGTTATAGGTTCTGGAACTTGGGAAGCAGGGCAGTCCTCAGTCGGTCTTTTGTATAGGTTTGTGAAATGTTCCACCCACTGATGTTCCCCTACATTGTTTTGAAGGGAGTCGTTAGTATCTTTAAAACTTATAAATTCTTTTTATTGGTGTACAACAGGTAGGGACAGGCATACCCATCACTTCAAACATGTAAAACAAACTGAATGGCGTTCGAGAGACCAAACTAAAACAAGGAAGCAAAATTAAAGTTCAAACAAACAAAACAAGCAAGGCCAGGTTGCGATACAGTTCACATGGACATCCCCAGTCCATGGTAGGAAGAAGCGGGGAGCATTGACGGAGAGAGATGGGGTCCAGAACAGCAGCATCTGTGTCCCCCAGTCAGGTACCCTTAATTGGCACCGTATCATGCAGTTCCGATCCATTTACCCCACACCTTCAAGAATTTACCTGGGCAGCCCCAGGCGATGTATATACGTTTCTCCAGGGACGCACATCTGTCCATTTCCTTAGTCCATCTACTTAGGGTAGGACATTCTGGCGCTCCCCACGTGGTGGCGACAAGCCTTTTGATTAGGCCCACTGCAACCGCAAGGAAAATTTTCTCAGCTTGCTGTGGTCCCCGTCCCCCCAGATCCCTAACAGTGCCACTTTGGGTTCTAGTGGAACCGGAGTGTCTAGGACCGCGTTAAATTCGTTAATACACTTACACCAGAATTCATGTATGACCTCACATTCACACAGCATATGGTATAAGGTGCCCGCCACCCTTTGGCATTTGAAACAGTCAGCATCTTCCACCAACCCCCATTTAGCCATCGTGGCCCGGGAACGGTGGGCCTGGTGGAGTATTTTATACTGTATAACCCCGAGCTTGGCGTCTATACCTATTTTGCGTGGGAACATCAATGCCTCCATCCACTCCTCTGACTCCAAGGGGCCCACCACTCTCTCCGACCTCTTCCGCAGGTAGGCTAAGTCACGGGCCCCGAATGCGATGATCACTTGGTACAGTGTTGATGTGGGTTTTACCAGAATCCTCGTTTGAAGGACGTTTACCTCGAGGGGGAGCATTTTGGAATGTCTGAAAGCACAGGGAATTGGGCACGGAGGGCATTCGTCAGTTGTATATATCTGTATATGTCTCCAGGAGGGAGACCAAACTCCTCACACATTGCCTCTAACGGCTTCAGGTGTCCATCCTGTACGACCTCTGTCAAGGTCAGTATCCCCGCTCCTCCCAGCTCAGGTAACGGCCCATTGTCAGTACTTCCGGGATATACCCATTATCCCATAGTGGTTGGCCTATTGTCGGCCACCCACCCCATCCAATGTGTTGGAGCGCCTCCACTCACACTGTGTGTGTTAGGTGTATCATCCCTGGCAGGTCAGCAACTGCAGTGTCCGGTCCGTATAGGACCTGGAGGGGCGTTCTCTCGCCCATGCATCTGATCTCGTTCCCAATATGTGGCAGAGCCGGGTATGCGTGGTGCCAGTCATTCAGGACCCCTAGCTGTGCTGCCCAGTAGTAAGCCCTAAGACAGGGTATGCCCAAACCCCCCTCCCAGACTGACCACTGTAGCGTGGTCAGGGCGATGCAGGGTGGCTTCCCGCCCCAAAGGAGTGTCTAGAGGGTAGAGTCTATGGTTAAGAAGGTTGTGTGGGGGGCGTGGGTAGGAGCATTCTGCAGGACGTAAAGGAATCTCGGCAGAGAGAGCATTTTGAAGAGGGCAGCCCTCCCCAGCAGGCCTACCGGGAGGGATTGCCAGTGGGTGACATCCACTTCAAATCTGCTCACCTCTGGTTGGAGGTTAAGCCAAAATTCATCTGAATTGGGGTCCACCTGGATGCCCAGGTAGACAAAGCTCTGGATGGAGACCGAGAATGGACAGTTCTGTGGGATCGCATCCACCCCCCCTGGAGTGGGAAAAGAAATTGTCTTGGGTTTGTTAACTTTAAGCCCACAGAACTCCCGGTATTCAGTGAGGATTCCAGTGACTTCGGGGCACGAGGCTCTAGGGTTGCTCATATAGAGGAGCAGGTCGTCGGCATATAGTGAGACCCGGTCCCCCCTCCTCCCCCGAAGGCCACACAAACCCAGACCACCCTCGGGAAGTCCTAAGCCGGATTGCGAGAGGCTCTATGGCCAGTATGAATAGGAGTGGGGAGAAGAGGCATCCCTGCCTGGTTCCCCTGCCCAGTGGAAAGGGTCTGGAGGAGATCCTGTTCACTCACACCACCGCTTCTGGGGTGGTGTACAGTATCTTAACCCATGATATGAAGCTGGGCCCGAGCCCCATGCAGTCCATGATATTCCTTAGGGCAGTCCTCCCCAGAGTCCAAGGCTTTTTCAAAATCTACTGCGAGTAGACCAAGTGGCTCCTTGATCACCGCAGCTTGACTAATTGCAAAGTGAACCCTGCCCAGATTCCTCCTGGTGGATTTTGCCAGCATGAACCCACATTGGGCTGGGTGGACTAAAGATTGAATAACCCCCAGCAACCTGTGTGCCAGGACTCGGGCTAGAATTTTGGCCTACCCATTGATGAGTGAGGCTTTCCGGTTTTGGGAATTACTACTATGGTGCCCTGCCTGAGGTCACGAGGGAGCATCCCATCTGCCCGAGAGCGCAGCAACATGCAGTGCATGTGTCCCACCACTGCATCGCCCATTCGCTGACAGGTTTCCACTGGGAAGCCCTTCAGTCCCAGAGTTTTTCCAGATTGGAGCTGGGACAGGGCCACGGCCACCTCCTCCTCCGTGACCTCTGCCTCCAACTTTCCAGTCTGGGCCCCAGAGAGCCTGGGGAGCTCAATGTAGTTCAGGTAGTGCAGGGTCACCCCTCCTGGTGTGGCATCTCTGGAGGTGTAGAGACTGTCATAGAAGGCAGCGAAAGCGTTCGCTATGCCTGCGTCCTCTTGAAGCAGATCTCCTTCAACCCCTTGTATGGCCATGAAATGTCGCTGGCTATTTCCCCTTCTTTCCAGCCAGGCCAGGGCCTTGCTGGCTTTGTCCCCAGTGGCACAGAACTGACTGTACATGGTCCAGTGGGCAGTCCTGGCAGTGTCTAGTTCTTGAATATTTCTTGGGCTGTTATCATCGCTTCCTTAGACTCTGGTGTCCCTGAACTGAGAAACTCTTCCTCAGCCCTTCGCTGCGGCCTCCTCTTTATCAGTGATCTCTCGGACGTGTTGCCAGCGATGTGCTGTGATCAGAGAGAGGGCTTCCCCCCAGAGCACCGCCTTCTACCCCTCCCAGAGTGTAATGGGGCTGGCTACTGAGCCTTTGTTCAGGGAAAAGTATTCAGTTGTCATCTGGACAAGGCCCTCGTTCACCTCAGGGATCCCCAGATAAATGTGTTGAGTCTCCAGGAGGGCGGGGGCTTGGTTCGGGTCTGTTTTATAGAGATTAGAAGGGGGGAATGGTCTGAGATACCTCTGGCTAGATAGGTGGTGGATTTCAGCACATGTGACATATCATTGGGGATGAAGAAACAATCTATATGAGACATGGATTTGTAGGTGTTGGAAAAGGAGGAGTATCCAGAGTTTGTGGAGTGGAGAGTGCGCCATGCATCCACCCACCCGAGTGCCAATGCGAAGGAGTGGAGCTTAGTTTGTGTTCCGGGGTTCCTGTTACCCACATGAGTTCTATCCTTAAGCACATCCACCACTTCATTGAAGTCTACCCCAGTACACAGTTGTCTGCCTGTTTCCCCAACATTTCCTCCTGGAGGTCGTTAAGGAGTTTGAGGGTTAGTGTGGGGGGCATACACTGCTACGATCCCCCAGGAGGCCCTCCCAATATCGCCAGTGACCACCATAAAGCGCCCCCTCCGGTCTGTGTGGAGCCCTTTCAATTGGAATGGGACCCACTTATGTATGAGGATCATGGTACCCCGGGACCCACTGGAGAACCCTGCATGAAAGGTGGTTGCATAATTGGATCTCTTGAAGAACTTGCATTCCATGCCCATGAGGTGAGTCTCGGTCAAGAGAGTGATGTCCGGTGATTGTCTATTCAATTGTTGGAGGATTAGCTGCCTTTTCACCCAGGAACCCAGCCCATTGACGTTCCATGTGAGTAAGGTTAATTGACTATCTTGCGCCATTGGTATGAGTGGGGTGGTTGCTTGCCATGGGGGGTAGTTTCCCCCCGAGTTCCAGTCTGGGACCCCAATTGCCCCAGTGGGCAGTGTTCACCCGCTTCAAACTTATTCCATACCTTGCTGCAGCCTAAATAATCGCCCATGGGCTAGACCCACCCCCATTCCTGGATGGTGAGAATGATTGCTTCAATGACTTTCGTGAAGAATGTCTTCCCCTTCCCCCTCCCTGTACCCCCACTCCAGCCAGAAGCACCTGTAACCCAAACCAATCTCCAACTGGGCGCATAACTCAAACATAAACCATTATAGGGCTTTAACCCTGACTGTAGTAGTGATGTTCACCTCAAGTAGGCAGCGGCTGTCTATGTCAAACCCTGTCGGTTAGTGGTCCGTCGCGGCTCACGGGCCGTGGTGTGGTTGTGTTCACCCATTATCCGTGGTTCTGTCTCCGGGAAGCGGTGCTGTCCCTGGTTGTAGGTCCACGGGAGTTATGGATGATGGAGACTGTTCCGTACTTGACCTCCACCCAATTGGTCCTTGCAGAGAACGTCGCGGCCCAGCGCCATTGAGGATTTGAGTCTCCAGCCATTCCCATGCCTCTTTGGGTGTATAGAACCGGTGTGTGGTTCTTCCATGCTGGACTTTCAGCAGCGCCGGAAATAAAAGCGCATATTTGATCGACAGCGGCTGCAGTTTCTTTTTTATGGAGTCAATGGATTGACGGGCCTTCTGTACCTCTTAGTGTAATCCCGGTAATAGCCGATGCAGTATCCATTGTAGGTGACGGGGCTGATGGCACGGGCCATCTGGAGGATTGCGTCCCTGTCCCGGAAGTTTAGGAGCCGTGCAATGATCATCCGTGGTGGGGCCCAGGGACAGGGCGTCCAGCTGGGACCCTGTGTGCCTGTTTTATTGAAAAGAACTTGGAAAGTTTTTTGGGGGCGAAGAGGTGGGCGAGCCAGTCCTCGAGAAAAGGTTCAACACTGGGGCCCTTTTCTTTTTCAGGGATCCCGAGAATCCTTAGGTTGTTCCGTCGCACCCTTCCCTCACTGTCTTCTGTGCAGTATTCGCGTTGGTCAACCTTTTTAGAGATTGCAGCGAGCCGCTTCTACATTTGTCGGACTGTGTCCTCTGTGACTCCCCCACCCTTGATGCTAGGTTACGAAGGTCCTGGCCGAGGAAGCTGTGGATATGCCCCCGATCTTCAGTTCTAGTGATGTCCTTGCATCCCCAATCACCTCCATGACTTCCGTGAGAGAGATGATGGGGTCTTGGGTTCCGTCACTCGGTTCTTCACCTCCCAGACTTTGTGTTGTGGGTATAGGGGAAACTCTGAAGCTGAATAGGTCCATTTCACTTTGTAGGGCCTGCCGTTTAACCTTGTCTTTGAACATTATGGGGGGGAAGGGTCCTGGTGCTGGTGCCTGTATTGGTCTCCTGGTAGGTTCAATGTGTCAATGGCAGTATTATGCAAGACACTGGTTGCCCAGCCCACCGGAGCTGACAAAGCAGCTATGGATGAATGCGAGGGAATGAGGGCGGAGTTGAACGTGTCAGGCCAAGTGTTACCTGGGGGGCCAGGAGCTTGGCGTTCTGTTGTGTGGATCCCTTGGTGCCACCAGCAGGGTCGGCCGCTCTGGGTCCGAGTTGTCTGTCTCCCCTTGTTGGTATGCCCCTCACAGGGGCGCAGGGGTTGGTCCACCTATCAGCGGGAGAGCAGGCACTGACGTTTATGACCCTACAGGGTAGGATGCAATCCGTTCCAGTGCTCCACGTCAGGTTGGACGATTGCTAGTGTCAATTGGCTTCGATGCGGGGGTAGGATCGCCACCCCAATGTTCAGGACTCTTGGGCAATGGCCTCCCAGGACAAGGGGCAAGGTGTCAAGGCCCTGCGGTGTGGGCAATGGAAGCTCACCTGAGGTGACCGTTTATAGAAGGGGATATGGTAGAGGGTCCCCAGCTGTGCCACCCGTGCTCTGGCAGGCTGTCTGCTACTACTGCATGCAACTTGGGCCTGGAGTTTTACAGCAGCCAGGTGGTGCCTACCTGGCACCGGGGAGTGGTGTGTTGCAGGACCTGTGTCGTTCTGGGGTGTTTCCGGGCTGCAGACGGTGAGGGTGTGCTCGAGGCAATACCTCCGGACCTGGATGTTGTTGGGGTGGGTCTTGTTGCAGTTTCAGGTGCTTTGAAGCGTATGCCTGGGCCCCTGTACCTCGCTGTACGCGTGGTGCAGCCGCAGATCTTGCTGTGGTTTCCTAGCAGCATTCAGAGCGGATGGCTATAGTAGGGGTTTACGGGCCATGGGATCTGAGTCTGTGTGTCTGCAGGGGACTGGTGGTAGACAATGGCTGCAATGGGCTTTCCGTCCTCTTTGTAGCCCATGTGTGTGGGTCTGTTCCCCGGCCGGTACTATGGTTCTGTCCACTTGCCATGTGTCAGTGCCACCTCAGGGGTAGGGGTGTAGTCTCTGGGCTCTTGTCCATGTGTCTGGTCTTTCCTGTGTTGGTTGTTCCGGCCACACGTACAATAATCAGGGCCCGGATGCTGGGGCCGCTCCGTTATCAGCTGGGCTACACGACAGATGCCTTAGACTTTGAGAGGCTGCAGGGTGGCCAAGCAGTTGTGAAGCCCTATATGGCTCCAAGATCATTGGTGTTGCAGACCCTGCGGGGATTGCAAATGCTGAGAGGGGATCCCTTTCTGTCGCGGGATGCCTCGTTGCTGGTGCTGTGATGTCTGTGAAGGCTCACCAACTTCTGTCTCCTGTGCGGGCGGGGAGGAGGTTTTATGTACGTGTGTCGGACGGAGTCTCGCAGGGCGGCATGTGTAGGTGGCTCCTTCTCCTCTTGTCTGCTCGAGCCCCTTGCCAGCCCTAACGTTCCCTGGGCGGTGATTTGCGTCCTATGGGTCTCGGAGGCACCTGCAGCGGGTGGGCACAGAGTGCCTGCAGCTCTCGTCCTGTCTCCAAGATGGCACAGCCTGCCTGTCAGAGGGCCGTCGGTCCGTTTGTCCGTTTCCCGCCCCCGATTCCGCTCGGGATTGCAGCCATTTGTTGCCAGGATGTTTCGCCATGAGGATGGTTGCTTTAATCCACGAGATTATCCCAGGGGGTCATGATATTTGAGGAGAATGTCTGCGTCCAAGTATACTGTATCAAGTATATAACTTGATACAGTGGTTTAGAGGCCAGTTTTTGCAGGCCTTTCCGGCCATCTTGGCCTTTTTGGATTTTCTCCAGAACTTATTTTGCTTGCAGTGCTCTTTATATGAGGCAGGATTCTTCTCTTTTCGACTAGCTGTTGATTGTACGTATGAATATATAGTTTCGAAGAGAGTTCCCTCGTTACCTTTTTATATCGATAGACTGCGAGTATGGGTAGGTAGTCGACTTCAGATTTAGATTGATCCTTGATCTTACCCATTGGGCCTCTGTAGAAATGTACTTTGTGAGCAAGTGTAGTTAGTGACCAATCATTTCCAAGGAGAGTTTGGAAGGAAATGTACCCCTCAATTTTGTACGAATCTGTATAAAGGTGCAGTAATTCAAGGGCCAGGAGAACTTTCCTCTCACAATTTGTTTAAGGATAATTGCAACATAATATGATTATGAGAATTCCTGTGCCTATGCTTACTATCCACATTACATTATTATGTGAACAGAGCTGTGACGACACTTACTCAAAATCAGCCTTACAGCTAAGAGACATACACCTCACCCATTTTGTATTCCCTAAAAACAGGTTAATGCGCCCAATAAAAATGGGAGACAACAAGCATATAGGAGCTTTCCCTATGCTCCTACCCACAAGCCTCCACTGATATTTTTGAATCAGAGACCAGCAGACCAGGCCATAGAAAGAAAATTTAATAATACTACTGCTTAATTTCTGGAGGAAGTTTAAGAGGAAAGAGCATCTTTTAACCATCATAAAGTAAACCTACTGGCAAAGCAAATTACTTTTTTACTCACTGAAAAATATGCTTTATTCCAAATGGGGAAAAAAATCTTATAAGAGCCCTTCTTGCAACCCTGACATAGGAAGTGAAATGACAGGGTACATAATACAGTCTATCGTTTTTCCCTCCCTTCCTCACCACAACCTAGACAAAATTCAACAGGAACCTTACTGAGGTTTCCTATGGAGCTTTGTTGAAGAAAGTCAAATATATTTGCCTTTTATGTTAGTACCAGCAATGCTCAGAGGTACAGCATGAGTGCCTTCTTTTTTAATTAGGTACCCCCTTTAATTAGTTATTATCAATCAAGTAAGATGTATGGGGATACCAGAGGCAATAACCACAGAACAAATGATTATATCGAAACGTCTTCAGCAGCTGAGCATTTCCTTCACTGTACTGCACTTTTGAAACATATTTGCTCTTTACCCCAAGGAGTGTTCTCTTGTATACTTCCCCCCCGTACCCTTCCCAGGCTGCTGTGCTAGCCTCCAATACTAGTTGACAGGGATCTGTAAAAAGTGAGGGATTGTAGCAGTAAAATATTCACTGGGATATTTGCATACCCATAACACTTTGCAAGCAAAAATAAATGTAAAGCCTCACCATGCTATTATGGGCAATTTAAGAAAATGTCATGAATCTGCATGTATTATTGTATTAATTATTGTGCAGTGGATACAAGGTTGTTTGCATTATACATCATCCTAATATTGTTGGGTAGCAATCTACAAGTGCTCAGTGAAACCGTTTATGTATAGCAGAGAACTACCATATAAATGTGTTACGGTGTGCGCCCACTGGACTCTGAAAATGTGGAAAGGATGCAAATTGTGTGAAAAGCACTCTTGCTGTTTGAATATCTGTTGCCCTAATATAATGTACAAATAATTCCAGGCATAGTCAATACCCATTAGCCCTTGCAGGTCAAGTAAATGATATTACAATGTTGCTCTGCACTTATAGGGTAATGCTAGCAATTCTAAGGTAGGAGGTGCTGAGCATGACTCTGGGTATTTGGGGCCGGGAGGATAGCTCAGGGCCAATGTGCTTGCCTTGGAAGCAAGACGATGCAGAGCAGCACAGGTTTGATCCCCGAGTCAGCATTTAGAAACTTCTGGGTATTAAGCGTGTTATAAATAACCAATTACAATTACATTTGCCTACTCAAAATTCTTAGAGGTGTGAGAAACCAGAGGGTATTCTCACTCATATTCCCCATGGGTCCTCTGTACAGATGGCCATGGAAGGGCCATTGGTCTTGGATCCTGACCACAGGGGTGAACAAGTGAGGGAGGGTAACCTGGATGGAGGGTCTGTGGGGAGTGGCATGCCCTTGGGAGACACATGGTATCCCCTTTTCCTACTAATGACCAAACCAACCCATCCCCCGTCTTCATGGGGTATTATAAACCAACCCTCCTGCACTGTTCTTTCTAAGCTGTGCGCATGTGCGCTTGCCCAGCTTCTTTCTGGGTGCAGCTCAGAAGATTTTTAGCAGCGCATCCAGGCAATTCTCACCTATGCAAAAAGATTTAATAAGGAATAAGCCACAGCAATTACCTGACATATGCTTACCCTTGAAAAAAACAACCTAATCATGATATTCTGGCTAGCTCATTTACATTACCCTACCATGCAAGCATGACTGTACAAACCTAAAATCCCTAAAAACAGTTGCACTTATCAGTTGTATAATCTACCTAATGATAAAAGGATGTGGAAAATGCAATCTTTTACGCTCTGCAAAATAATTGTGTACTTGAAGATTCATGAAGTTTTCTTAAAATGGAAATATCCTGGCGAGGCACTACATATGTTTTGCTTGCTAAGTATTATGGGTATGCAAATATCCTAGTGAGTATTTACAGCTACAATTCCTCACTGTTTACAGTACCCAGTCAACTAGTATTGGAGGTTAACATAGGAGCCGGGGAGGGGTACAGGTGGAAGGACACAGGAGAACACGCCTTGTGGGTGATGAACAAATCAGTAACTTTTAATAACCAAGTCAGTTATACTGGCAGTACAGTACAGTGAAGAAAATGTGTTTGTTTGCTAAAGGATCAGAAACTCTAGTAACAGTCTAGAGAACTACACTTTTTATTTCTTTCTATGCTCAGCTGTTGAGGACATTTCAATATAAGCATGTGTTCTGCATTTATTGGCTCTAGCATCCCCTGCATCTTGTTTAACTGATAACAATGAATTACAGAGGGATCCCTAGTTACAGAAGAAGGCACTCACATTGTTGTACCTCTGAGCATTAATGCCATTAATCTAAAAGACATATATATGTGATTTTCTTCAACAGGGCTCTATGAGAAACCTCAGTAATGCGTTTTTTGAATTTTGCCTAGGTGAGGAAGGGTGGGCAAAACTATAGGCTGTATTATGTGCCCTGTCATTTTACTTCCTATGTCAGTGTTAAGAGCAAGGCTCTGATAAGAATTTGCTCCCTACTTGGAGTGACATGATTTCTCAGGGAGTAAACGAGCAATTAGCTTTGCCAATGGGGATACCTTATGCTTATTAAAATATGTTTTCCCCTTAAAATTAATCTTGAGATTGGGTGGACATATTAATAAAGTTCCTTCCTCTGCCACTGCCCTGCTGGTCACTACTTAGAAAAAATATCATGGAGTTTTGTGGATAGAAGCCAGAGGTTGGCTCAACGTACTGTGGATAGTAAGCAGAAGTCAGGGAATTTTGATCATCATATTCTGTGGTGCAGTTATTCTGATGCAATTATCATCCTTACACAAATTATGAGCGGAATGTTCTCCTGGCCCTTGAATTACTTCATTGAAGTGGCACATTAACTCCTGTTCGTATGGTTTTTGACACATTCCTTTTAGTTGCATTATTCCATCTGCAAATATTGTATCCTGTCTGATTTTTTTGATAGCCACATCAGTTATCATAAGCAATATTTGTTTTTTGTAAAACACATGAGTGTTTTTCCAGTGGCATAACGCACATATTTTTCTCTGCACAGGAGTATTTTTCTAGCTACTGTGGGAGATCCTGAGGTCTTGAACTGGTTGATGAGTTCTCTTTATAATCATATATAAAATATTTGTTTTTTAACCTATGTGTTTGGAAAAAGTGTTGTAAAATGCACTTTTTATACAGATTTGTAAAGATTTGCAGTGGTTGGGAATGGGGAATTCCTTTCCAAACTCTCTTCGTAGATTGTAGCTCACTAACTGCGCATGCACACAAAGTGACTTACCTCATTAGTCAGTTGCACACATGGAAAATAAAGTGCGCACGAAAGGCAACCAGTTCCACACTTAGAGAAAAATAATTAGAGGGAACATTGTTCCCCTGACTTCCTCATATAAAACTACAGAAAGTAATGAGACGAGAAAGAGGCAACTGGGAGTAATGAGGACTAGTTGCTTTTACCACTCTGGTACTGTGATGAGGAAGAGGCCTGCTGAGAGCAGTAGAGGTCAGGCATGTCCCCTTAATGATGGTCAGTGAGGGCTAATTGTAAACTCACACCTGCAGCCTGTTAAGGGGTGCAAGTGTATAAAAAAAACATACAATGAGAGTGAAGGAGGAAGCAATAATAGGAGCAGTGGTGGTGAAATTGCAGCAGCAGCATAGAGACAAAGTGACACAGCAGGGAGCTGTCTATGTGGAGCATGCCTATCGTTCAGGGAAGAGCAGTCCGGGAGCTTGGGCTCTATGGAACCGAAGGAGCCAAGAAGGGGGTACTCCTACGTCCCATCCTCTTTCCTCCATACTCATGGGACATCTCTCCGTCCTGTGGGACGGGACCGGAGCACTTTGTAAAAAGCATCCCAATTTTTTTTTTCCAAAATGTGTCGTGCCTCTGTTTTCTTGCGCGGGGCCCGGCACGCGGCCGTAACCCCATCCACCTTGGCTCCGCCCCGCGCATCGCCCATCAGTCCTTTTCTCCGCTCGTTCGGGACTGGACGCACTTGCATCCTCGGAAGATTTTCTTCCCTTTTTTCCTCTCTGGCTCTCGCTAGCGATCGTGTACTAGTCTGTCTATGTCATTCAAACTAGACTTTCCAGATTGTTCATCTTGTCACCGATGCTTCGTGAGGGCGGATTCCCATCCTCTTTGTTTAGAGTATTTGGGTCTGGATCACCGTTGGGACTCCTGTTATTAGTTTTTACTGTGAATCCCTTTCGGTCCGGGCACTTCAACGTCGGTTGGAGCGGTGGGAGGAGGTGTTCCGACGAACTCCTCCTTCGCATTTTCAGGCGTTCATCGACGAATAGAAGAAACGCCCGGTAAGTTCTTTACTTTTCAGAGCACCCCGACCGGGGGATACCTTTCCAGGTTCCGTCCCGAGCCGTGAGGAGCATTGATCGCTCTGTCACCGGGGATTGCCCTGAGGTGCCCGTTGGGCCTAATAATTGTACCGGAGTTTTCTCTGAGGGTCTCCGTAAGGGGCCTGTGGATACCGGAGCATGTTCCGAGGCCCCTTTTGTGGGGGCTGTTTGTAGACCCAGTTCTACTGAGTCATGGGGTACCGGAGCTCGCTCTGAGGCCTCTCTATCGGCCTCCATCAAGAATAAGACCGGGGTGCGCCCCGAGGCCTTGGTTGGGCTTGTTGTCACTGAACGGATGTTCGAGGCCCGCGCCATAAGGCTGTTACCGGACCTGGGTCCGAGGTCCCTCATACAGAGGCTAAAGCTACCAACATTTCTGAGAGGCCTTACAAGGCCTTATCGGTGAAGGCTGTTTCTCACCGTTCCCGCTCTTGCGGCGACACCAGATCTGTTGAGGGGGCAAAGAAGGAAAGTTCTTCTTTTACCAACGGTGCCGAGGTCCTTCCTGGGAAGGCTAATTTTGTGGTTGGTATGTCACAGAAACATGTCAGGCCTCATAGTACCGGCTCTGCCGAGGTTCCTTATGTTAAGGCTAAAGTTTAGACCCCTGATCCATCGACGGGGAACCCTGCCTCACTTCCTCACGTGCCGCAGTTTCCCTCAGGTGATGACAAAATGGCGCCCGTTCCCGCCACGACCGCGGCGGCCATTTTAGGTGTTACCCCTACAACTACGCCATCGGCCTCAGGTGTAGGGCTTGGTTCCGTGGGTGAACATAGAGTTCCTTGTGCGCATCCTTATCGGCCAGTTTATGATTGGAACGCCTGGATGCCCCTTCCGCACAATGTTTTGTTGCCTGCGGGGTCGGCACCTTTGATTTATATGGATATGTCGGTGGAGGGGCCGGTGTGGAACCCTTCCCCGTTACCTCCCTGTAATTATCCTCCTCATGAGAGGCCTCCTCAGGTCCCAAATCAGTCCCCGGAGTACGCCTTTTTCGGTAAATTTCAAACGCTCATGCGTATCGACCCCATGAGGGAATATTTCAAACAGCGTTTTAGGGAGATATGTCCGCCTGCGCCTCCGGCTCCACCCGTTCCTGCGGTGGTTCTGCTGGTGCCTCCCTTGCCTACGGTGCCTTCCCCGACTCTTCCGCCTTTGCCCCCATTTCCTCCGTGGACAAGGCAGTGCCCGACACGGCTCAGCAGGATCCTGACCTGTCGAATGACGCGCAAGGCGATCAGGACAACGAGGACCTGCCTCGCTCTATTAGAGCTTTTCATGACCAGGTACTGGACATGATGTGCTTTCTAGATGTTCCGGTGCCTGAGGCACCCGCTCCGCAGGAGGGCATGCTTTCTGGGGCGTTCACCCTGTCTCCTTTGGAGCGTACCGGCCTGTTCTTGCAGAAGGATGTTCTGGCCGAGGTCCGCAGGGTCTGGGAAAAGCCACAGTCTGGACTTTCCGTCAATAAGAAAATTGACGCGCGATACAGGCTGCATTCTTCGGAAGAGGTGGCCCTGTCATCTTGTCCGGCCCCCTCCTCCACAGTGGTGGCTGCGGCCACTTTGCAGTCCAGGCCTGCAGCATCCTCTTCCACGACGGCTACTCAGGTTCTGGGAAAGGAGGATAAGCTCCTTGACTCCCTTGGGAGAACATTTTTCGCCAACTCGGCCTTGCAGCTCAGGCAGGCCAATGCCGAACTGGTGTTAGCGGGGGCTAATATGCAGATGTGGAAAGGTCTGTCGGAGATTGAGGAGTTCATCCCGGTTGAGAAGCTGGAAGACTTTAAGGCGGGATTATCCGATGCAAGAGTCTTGGTCCAGGATCTCCTGGAGGCTGCGGCTCATCACGTAGACACCTCGGCTCGGGGTGTTATGCTGGGGGTTGATACCTTATGGCAGGTGTGACTGCATGCCACTAAATTCTCAAAACAAGTGCAGGACAAGGTGTTGGACCTTCCGTTCGATGGTAAGGAGCTCTTTCATTCTACAACAGATGTAGAGCTCACCAAGACGAAGGATTGCACTCAGACAGCTAAGTCCTTGTCGGCCCTTGTTAAGACCCCTTTCAAAACCCAGAGACCGTTGTCGCAAAGCCGACACTCCTATGGCTTTAGGGGGCTTCCTTGACCGGAAATCTCGCAGAGTGGATACCCCTTTGGGGAATAACCGCCGTAGGCAACAACAGACTCGGTTTTTCTCCTGCTCCTCAGCCTCCTCCTCAGGTTCAGGTGGCAACACCACCGAAAAACCTACAAAATGAGGGTTCTCCGCGGTCGCACGAGACCCCGGTGGGAGGACGCATTGCGTCTCATTGGGAGGCGTGGCAGACCATCACCAAAGACAGATGGGTCTTGTCAGTCGCTCGGGCGGGCTTCCGCTTACCCATACCCCCTACCCCACCCTTCAACCCTCCTTTTCAGCTGTTGGGCTCGCCCTCCCTCAAAGCAGACGTTCAGAAACTTCTGGACCTCAGTGCCGTGGAACCCGTTCCCCTCAGGGAACGAGGGGAGGGCTTCTACTCCCGGCTGTTCACGGTGCCCAAACCCAACCAGGCTGGCCTGCGCACCATCCTAGACCTTTCCCAGTTCAATCGTTTCCTACCCCAAGAGAAATTCAAGATGATCACGCCCAGCCAGATATGGTCCTCCTTGCAGATGGGCGATTGGCTCAGTGTGGTGGATCTTCAGGATGCGTACATGCATATTCTGATTTGGAATCCACACAGGAGATATCTCCATTTCTCTTTGGGAGAGGAGCACTTCCAGTTTCGAGTGCTTCCTTTTGGCCTCAGCTCGGCGCTGCGTGTCTTCGCGAAGATGATGTCGGTGATTGCGGCCTACCTTCGTCTGCAGGGTATCCATGTGCATCCGTATTTGGACAACTGGCTCTTAGGCAGCCCTTGTCCGTTGAAAGCAGCGGGCAATCTTCAGTCTCTCCTTCAGCTCCTGTTCCATCTTGGGCTGTCGGTGAACTGGCGGAAATCTTCCATGACGGTCTCGCAGGACTTGATTCTCCTGCGTTTCCGCTGGAACACGATCGACTGCAGAGTGCACCTGACCTGGGACAGGATGGCAGATCTGTTCTGTTAGCCACGTGTCAGATGTTTGCGCAGTCGGAGAGCATGTCGGCCTGGTGGTTCCAGAGGCTTCTGGGCCTCATGGCCTTGTGCGTGTTGGCTCTTCCTCTTGCTCGTCTCAAGATGAAGGGGACCCAGATGGCTCTTCGGAGTTCTTGGCGTCAGGCTGTGGACCCGGATTCCAAGCTGATAATAATTCCGGCGTCCATGAGAGTGCCTGGAATGGTGGTCATCTCTCAGCAACCTGTCGGTGGGTGCAGGGTTTCAGGACCCAGCCCCTACGGTGACGATCACAACGGACTCCTCCCTCCTGGGGTGGGGTGCGACGTTGGATCCTCTTCAGGTCTCGGATCTCTGGTCGCCTCAGGACAAGCTCCTCCATATAAATCATTTAGACCTTCTGGCGATCTTCCTAGCGCTCGGGGCGTTCAGACCGATCATAGCCAACAAGGTGGTCCGCATACGCACGGACAATGTGGTGTCGATGTATTACATCAACAAGTAAAGGGGAACCAAGTCTCCCCCTCTCGTGTACCTGTCCATCCAGATTTGGGAGTGGGCTGTGCTTCATGGTGTTTGGCTGCTTGCAGTGCACATCCCGGGCCAGCTGAATGTCACAGCGGATGCCCTCAGCCGGCGGACAGTGGTCAGCTACAAGTGGAAGTTGAAGGCGGAGGTCCTCTCATGGATTTTCTTGCGTTGGGGCACACCGGAGGTGGACCTCTTCACTACGGCGGTAAACAAGAAGCTTCCTCAGTATGCCTCCAGAGGGGGGCTGGGAGCCTCCTCTCTGGGGGATGCTCTCGAGATTCCATGGCACAACATGAGAGCTTACGCCTTCCCGCCTCTGCCTCTAGTCCATCGAGCAATTTGGAAGCTGAAGAACTCTGTGAACTGTTCCCTTCTACTCATAGCCCCGTGGTGGCCGGCCAGGTTTTGGTTCTCAGAACTTCAACACCTGTCGTTGTATCCGCCGATCAGGTTACCAGTGACACCCGATCTTTTTCATCAGGGGGAACAGCAGATGTGGCACCCCTCCCCACAATCGCTCAGCTTGGCGGCATGGTGCCTGAGTTCAAGTCTTTAGAACATCTTAACTTGTCTGCGGATAACATGCATATTATCCAGGCAGCCAGGAAACCCTCGACTAGATCCCAATACAGAAGTAAATGGCTCAGGTTCTGTCATTGGTGTTTGGAAAAACAGTTGGACCCAAGGGGGGGCTACGATTGACACGGTGCTGTCCTTTGTATCCTTCCTAGCAGGGTCGGGTGTACACGTTCTGTCATGCAGAACTTACCTTTCAGCGGTTTCCACTTATCTTTCTACGGACCAGTGTTCTTACTCTCTGTGTAATCCAGTGGTTAAGAGGCATTTTGCACGCTTGACACGCCTCTACCCTCCAATTCGTAGTCCGCACCCGCCATTGGATCTAAATGTAGTCCTGACGGCGTTGTGCCATAAGCCTTTTGAATCAATGGCCACGGTGGACCTCAAGTACCTATCCTTGAAAGTGTCCTTTTTGGTCGCTGTTACGTCAGCGAGGCGGGTGAGTGAGCTCCAGGCCTTGTCGGTGGAGCATCCCTTTCACAAGGATAAGGTAATCCTACGGACGTATCCTGCTTTCCTGCCGAAGGTGGTAACTGAATTCCATCTGAATCAGTCGATCTCCCTGCCGGTCTTTTTTCCGAACCCTACCTCAGAGGCAGAAAGGGTTCTGCATTGTCTCAATGTCAGAAGGGCTCGTAAGTTGGACAGAACTTCCGAGCTTGGGGGTTCTTCTCAACTGTTTGTGACTTTTGGTAACCCTCAGGGTAAGCAGGCGTCTAAGGCGACTATTTCTCGGTGGATCGCCGCCTGCATTACAGAGTCTTTCACCGTCCAAGGGCTGAAACCTCCCAAGGGTATTCATGCACACCTGTTGCGGGGCAAGGCAGCCACGGTTGCTTTTCAGAAATATGTCCCCTACTTGGGCCTCCCCATCTGCTTTTTGTAAGCATTATTGTCTTGACATGAGCTCAAGAGCTGATGCTCAGTTTGGTCAGGCTGTGCTGAAGAACCTTTTTCAGTAAGGGGATTTCCATCCACCCGTAGTTCCTGTTAGGAGTGCTTGGGAATCTCCCATAAGTATGGAGGAAAGGGGACGGGACGTAGGAGTATAACCAGGTTACTCACCGTAGTGACCACCTTACTCCTAGTCCATGGTCCCCTCTCCTCCATACGCCCGCCGTCTCCTCTAATAAGGTTCGTCTGTTATTGCTAATAGGTCTCTGACCTGGCGATAGAAAAGGACTGATGGGCGATGCGTGGTGCGGAGCCAAGGTGGGTGGGGTTACGGCCGTGTGCCGGGCCCCGCGCAAGAAAGAGAGGAAGGACACATTTTTGAAAAAAAAATGTTAGATGCTTTTTACAAAGTGCTCCGGTCCCGTCCCACAGGACGGAGAGATGTCCCATAAGTATGGAGGAAAGGGGACTATCGACTAGGAGTAAGGTGGTCACTACGGTGAGTAACCTGGTTAAACCGTGCCGGAAGACTGCCCCTTTTTCTATTGCTTGAATTGCTTGTTTTTCTGGGGCCAGAAGCCGATCCAGGAGTGACTAAGGGGCAGGAGGTGGAGCCCTGAGGCAATGGGCAAAAGGCACTGCAGGAACTCGCATCAAAGTGGCAGGTGAGTTTCTAAGCAAAAAGAAACCCGGTATGTGATAGTTTGATCCTACGCGCAAGGTTATTTTGTATCAGAGTGGTCACATGAATGGTGAGACACGTTTTCAAAGGTCTCTGGGCCGAATCCTTCCAAACCAGCAAATATTAAGACTTTTTAATCCTTAAACAAATTAGAATACTTGGTTACGGAGTGGTTGCATGTATATGAAAGCACTCTTTCGAAAGTCTCTGAGTGCTGGGCATATTTAAAGGCAAACTACAAAGCCATATTACAACGAAGTGAATTGAAAATAACAACAAAGTGATTTACATGAAAACCATTGAACATTATTGAATGCCAAACTGAAAACAAAGCTTGACAAATATATCTTCACATACTGAATACTGCACTGAAATAAGATTGTTACTACAGTTAGCCATATTTTGCTCTTTTAGCCTGATTGTGCCAGATAGCCACATTTCACGTTTAGCCTGATTGTGCCAGACTGCCTGATTGTGCCAGAAAGCGTTATTTCACATTTAGCCTGATTGTGCCAGATAGCCACATTTCGCATTTGAAGTAAAGTATATAAAGTCCTTAGGTTGCGCTTTTTCTACAATGAACACAGTGCAAATCTTGAAAGTTACAATGTTTTAATTATTTTTATGGAAAGACACAATAAGCCTCATTACAACCCGGGCGGTAAGGGATTACCGGTACCGGTAAGTACACCGGTACCGGTAATCCCTTACCGCCCTTTTACGAGTTCCCTTTGCGGGTCCTCCCTTAACGCCTGGTTTTACCAGGCGTTAAGGACGGGATCCGCAAAGGGACTTTGGTGCTAATAACGGTACCGCAATTTGCTGTACTGTTATTAGCGCCTTCACCATTCCCATTGGGGGCTTAAATGGGAATGGGGAAGGGCCCTGGTGAATGGGGAATTACCGCCCCGCCAACCTTGGAATGCGGCGGTAATAGCTCCATTCACCAGGGCGGAGTCTGTGAGGTTTTGGAGGCAGCCATGGCGCTAATAGCGCCATGGTTACCTCCAACCTCGTAATGACCCCCAATATTTCGTAATTTATTTTCTTAAAACACTATTGTTCAGATTCACTATATGTCAGGTGGTTCCACTTAGGTTATTGGACAATATAATTAAAATTGCCTGATTGTCGGATATTTCCACTTTTGGTCCTTGTATTGCATTTTTTATGGACAGTATAGTTTTAATTCACTAAATGCCAGATGGTTCCACTTCAGTCCTATAGACAATATAGTTGAGATTCACTAATTGTCAGAAGGGTCACTTTTAGTCCTCCTACTTTTTATGAACAGTATATTTTTAATTCACTAAATGCCAGATGGTTCCACTTCAGTCCTATAGACAAAGTAGTTCAGATTCACTAATTGTCAGAAGGTTCACTTTTAGTCCTCAACACGTGTTTCTCCGCTCTGTGTCATGAGCGGTTCTTCAGGAGGTGTGTTGGTCAATAGAACTCCTCATAAGGTGCATCATTACATTAGTGGAGATCCTTGGTCATTCAAATGCTTCCCAATTGATCATTCTTCGTTTTTAATAGGTCCTTTTGTGTTGCTGTCACCATTGTGCCTTATTTTGATTAGGCTAGACCCATTTTCCAATTGCTCATTCGCTAATTTTAGTGGCTCCTTTTTTAGTCATTATCACAAATGTGCCCTAAAGAATAAGGCATAAAATATATGAGGTGAGTACCTTTCTATGATAAATGAAAGTTGGTTGAGAGTGAAAGATAATACTCACTTTGTTTATATGGGCTTTATAGTCCTCAACTGGTAAATAGGTTTGCAGACAGTTTTTTAATAAAATTTCAATTCCAATTGTCAAAATGTTTTCTTTTTAAGGAGCTTTGTTTTTTTAGACACTCATGTTGTCCTAAAACAGAAATGTAAATGCTAGTTTGAGTGGCTAATTTGTGCAGAAATAGTCAAATACAAAAGAATAACATTATTGCAAATTCAGAGTGGTGTTCTTACCTACTAGAAGGGATCGCTTTGCCAGAGATGTTGCTTGATGATGCGATTGCCATGATTGGATTTCTAAAAATGTCTGCCTCAAATAATATGCGGTGACGTCATCGCGTCAAACAATAGCGTGATAACATTACGCGTATGCGTGAGCCGCCCATTTTGTGACTCCTATCGCAAATGTTGATGCAGTCTAGCTTATGTTACTGTTTTTTGGATTGACTCCCATATTTGTATTGCTATGGTTGCGATTTCTTCTTTATGATGTTGGTTACATTTAAAGGAGAAAATAATAGATTATTGCTTATAGTTAACATGATGCATGTGGGCCTAATATATATGTGTGTTTGCTATAGACTGAGAGTGAAAAAAAGTCAGAAAGATAATTTGTGGTAACTTTGTTTAAAAAGGATTGATTGCTTATCAAATTTCTTGAAGGGAAGAAGCGGCTCAGTTACATGGTAAATAAGTTACAGTATCACATCAAGATTTATTAAGTCTATCCTTTGGCTCAAAGTGTGGAAGTTAGAAAGAAAATGATGAATAAGTCACCAGATTGCGTCGGATATTATATTTACAGAAAGTGAAAGAGTACCTGATCCAAATTTAGACCCGAATGTCAGGTGTCCATAGAACAGATCCAACGAGCTTCATGTTTCCTTAGGATATGTTCAATGTTGCCCCCTCTAGGGGGTAATGTTATTGTTTCTATTGCGAAAAACCTCAGGTTTTAAGTTGATCTGATTTATGCTGTGATTGAAAGTGCACCGCTAGTGGTGACCTCTGATCTTGATTCTTTATTGCCCTGATGTGTTCACCAATTCTGATCTTCAGCTGGCGTATTGTGCTTCCTATGTAGAGACAATCACATATACATCTGATGCCATACACTACATTTTTGCTATTGCAAATTATAAGTGGTTGGATGAGGTATTTAGTGCAATTGGGTTTCTGGATGGTAGTTTTTGCATTTTTGGAATACTGACATGTTGAGCATTGCCCACATTTATAGTTGCCTCTGAGTGGTTGCTGCAACCACATTGTGCCTATTGTTGTATCCAAAGAGTTTTTCTTGATTTAAACAAAGTTAGCACAAATTATCTTTATGACTTTTTTTCATTATCAGCCCAGAGAAAACACACATATATTATATATTAGGCCCACATGCATCATGTTAACTGTAAGCAATAATCTATTATTTTCTCCTTTAAATGTAACCAACATCATCAAGAAGAACTCGCAACCATAGCAATACAAATATGGGAGTCAATCCAAAAAACAGTAACATAAGCTAGACTGCATCAACATTTGCGATAGGAGTCACAAAATGGGCGGCTCACGCATACGCGTAATGTCATCACGCTATTGTTTGACGTGATGACGTCACTGCGTATTATTTGAGGCAGACATTTTTAGAAATCCAATCATGGCAATCGCACCATCAAGTAGCATCTCTGGCAAAGCGCTCCCTTCTAATCGGTAAGAAAGCCACTCTGCATTTGCACTAATATTATTCTTTTGTATTTGACTATTTCTGCACAAATTAGCCACTCAAACTAGCATTTAGATTTTTGTTTTAGGGCAACATGAGTGTCTAAAAAAACGTAGCTTCTTAAAAAGAAAACGTTTTGACAATTGGAATTGAAACTTTATTGAAAAACTGTCTGCAAACCTATTTACCAGTTGAGGACTATAAAGCCATGTAAGGGAGCACCAAGGAAGGAGCCGCAGAACATAATGATCACACCACGGACAAGGGACATAGAGGGGCAGAGCAACGGAAGGGCAAAGCAGAATGCAGTAAACCAATTCCAACATACATACACCACCGTCAGGGGTCGTTATGAACACCATGTACGGCTGTCAACCCTTGCATACGAACGTGGCCTTGTGCGGCCGCATGAAACATCGCGGCAGAGCTGAGGCAGGTGGAAGGGAGTGCCCTCACGGACACTATGTGACGGGGTGAGTGGGGGACGCGTCCGACACCGCAGACCATTCTCCTGATATTTGCGGGTGGGTCGCGGCTGGGGAGGGAGGCCCCGACGCCAGCGTCCGCCCCTACGCAGCCTGGCGGCTGCGCCTCAGAAGACACTGCTGTGTGAACACCACAGAACTTCCCCAGGAACGCCGGAGGCGGAATAGTATGCAGGCCGGGACGACAATCTTTGAAGGAGGCAGGTCAAAGCCTCATGAACCAATGAATGGATGGCTAGGCAGGGGCCCTGATGATTGGTGGTAATTTGAAGCCGAGAGAGTAAACAAAAGCCCGCCAATTTACATTGACTTTTGTTCTGTTTACAGCACGCCGGAGGGGGAAGCGAAGGAAGAAAGGAGTGGTGGGCCTATCCGGACACCACGGAATAAGCCAAAACAATACCCACGTATATTATAGTAGAAAGGAAACAACGGTGAAGGAACCGTTTGGACATTTTCTTTGAGGACATTGCAAAGTCCAATTTGTCCAATTTAATTTAAAGAAATAAATATTATTTCAGCAACACCAGCCTCCTGAGTCATAATTCCACAAGCCCATATAAACCAAGTGAGTATTATCTTTCACTCTCAATCAACTTTCATTTATCATAGAAAAGGTACTCACCTCATATATTTTAGGTCTTATTCTTTAGGGCACATTTGTGATAGTGATTAAAAAAGGAGCCACTAAAATTAGTGAATGAGCAATTGGAAAATGGGTGTAGCCTAATCAAAATAGGGCACAATGTATGTGGATGGAACGGGTGAAATATGTGGATGGAAGGGGTGAAATACGTGGATGCAACGGATTAAGTATGTGGAAGGTACTAGTGTAATATGTGAAAGGTACTGGGAAGTATGTGGATGGTACGGGTGAAATATGTGGATCGAGTGCATAAAACAACTTAGAAATACACTGAACGGATCGGAGTACATGGAACGGATTGAGTGCATCAAGTGGACTGGAGTGCATGGAACGGATTGAAGTGCGTGGAGCGGACTAGAGTGCGTGGAGCGGACTGGAGTGCATGGAGCAGACTGGAATGCATGGACCGGATTAGAATGCATGGAGTGAACTGGAGTGCATAGAATTGCGCGACTTACATGGAATGGTTTGGAATGCATGGAAGGTTTGAAGATCATGTAACCCACCATATCACATCACCACGCTTGCTCTCTTCTTTACACCACCATTCAACTAGAACACAGAGATACTATGACACCATTCGGTATAACTGTTCTCATATCAACATCTGCCTCATACTCCCCATCACTCTAACTAAACCCTGCTGGTTACACACCCCCCAGCCAGGTGTTCTCCTCAGGCCTAACAGCCACAATCGGACTGGATAAATCCTGCCAGAACAAACACATACTCTTGATCTCTCAACCACCACACCTACCGCTAAGAAGCAGCTTTCACATGAATACCACACCAGCTGCACACATATCCGGTGCTCACACGCACCTTTGACTCTCCCTTCTCTCTCTACTGACCTGAACTTCGGTTCCCATGGGCGTTCAACCTACCAGCGCCTTCCGACCATACCAATGGTATATAAGGCGCTATATAAATGCAAAATAACATAACATAACAATGGTGAGAGCAACACAAAAGGATCTATTAAAAACAGAGAATGATCAATTGGGCAAGTGTGAATGACCAAGGATCTCCACTAATGTAATGATGCACCTTATGAGGAGTTCTATTGACCAACACACCTCCTGAAGAACCGCTCATGACACGGAGCGGGGAAACATGTGTTGAGGACTAAAAGTGAACCTTCTGACAATTAGTGAATCTCAACTACTATGTCTATAGGACTGAGGTGGAACCATCTGGCATTTAGTGAATTAAAACTATACTGTTCTTAAAAAGTAGGAGGACTAAAAGTGACCCTTCTGACAATTAGTGAATCTCAACTATATTGTCTATAGGACTGAAGTGGAACCATCTGGCATTTAGTGAATTAAAACTATACTGTCCATAAAAAATACAATACAATACAAGGAGCAAAGTGGAAATATCAGACAATCAGGGAATTTCAATTACATTGTCCAATAAGCTAAGTGGAACCACCTGACATATAGTTAATCTGAACTATAGTGTCTTAAGAAAATAAGATTCACTAATTGTCAGAAGGGTCACTTTTAGTCCTCGTACTTTTTATGAACAGTATAGTTTTAATTCACTAAACGCCAGATGGTTACACTTCTGTCCTATAGACAATGTAGTTACGAAATATTGTGTCTTTCCATAAATATAATTAAAACATTGTAACTTTAAAGATTTGTACTGCATTAATTGTAGAAAAAGCGCAACCTAAGGACTTTATATACTTTAGTTTACATGTTATTCAAGTCCAATTCAGCCTGTGAGCAAGTACAGGTTGCAGCATTTTTCTGTCTCATCATACAACATACATCTTTATAAAAACATTACTGGAGGGCGCCATCACTGTTTAAAAGGCTGTCATTTTTTATACAAGTGAACATTTCGCATTTAACCTGATAATCCCAGATTGCCTGATTGCACCAGATAGCCATATTTCGCATTTTACCTGATTGTACCAGATGTCCATGTTTCGCATTTTGCCGATGTTGCCAGATAGCCACTTTTCACATTTAGCCTGATTGTGCCAGATAGCCTTATTTCACACTTAGCTTGATTGTGCCAGAAAACCTTATTTCAAATTCAGCCTGACTCGGCCAGGTAACCATATTGAGCATTTAGCCTGATTGTACCAGATATTTCAACTATGCAGGAAACTGGAATCATGAGCTGTCTCTCTAATTACTGTGTTCTGAAACTTAGGCCTTTTTCCCCACTATCCAGGAAACACAAATCTAGGTGCCTCTCATTAACTGCTATATTTTGAAGCTTAGACAACCCTATATCGAGATAGATAAAACAATAAGCCTCAAATTCTATCAAGCCTGGGACTTCCCCACTGTACTCCATCCCCGAGTAAATCCAGCTGTAAGGTAAGGTAAGGACTCCCCAGCTACTTCCCCCGACAGCGTGCCCACCTCTACCACACAACCAGCCCACATATCAAGCCACAAGACCACTCAGCGCTAAACTGTTACGCCTATAATCACAAACACAAGGAAGCCAAGAACCGTCACAAACCCAACCCGCAAGATGTTGCATGTGGGCTACCGCCACTGCAACCTAATTGCAAACAAACTTCTAAACCAACTTACTCCTAAGGACCACGCAAAGGGCAAACGGGAGAAGGAATTATCCAAATGGAATCACACCACATAGTCACAACTGCGGAACACACCCTCGCAAACACGATTGACAAAGGAAAAAACGCCAGGAGAAGAGAAAAGTCTCTATACCTAGCACCATACCTCGCAACTAACCACCCACCAGAACAAGTCAATACGGAACAGAAACACACAGAAGGTATAAGAACAAAATCAACGCCCTCACAACATGTATCACAAAAACAAGGGGACACCTCCTTCAACTACAACAAAATATAGAAGAGGAATCGGGAGAAAACAGGAACCTAATATGTAACCTAGCAGACCTACGGAACCACTGAACAACCATCACACCCTGAGAGCAACATGGAAGCAAACAAACACGACAATCACAAGACAAAACCGATATTAAAAAGGAAACTAAACCACACCAAAATAATTCACTGCAACCCAACAAATGTAAGATCGATGTACGAACAGGCCACAGAAATATACGACTTACTGTGCGACGGCGGTATCAACGTCCTATTCATCACAGAAACATGGTTAGATGACATCTACAAAATCACACTCCACAGCTGCTTACCCAACTATTTCAAGTTGTAAGAAACCTGAAGGTGTCTCACCCGCTATACCCTAGGGATCTGTCATCCAGGTGGCCAGGACACGGCTATCACTTTTGGATCCAGTTCCTGGGGGTGGACCAGTGCTGGAGGATCACCTGGGTGATGGGTCTTTGGGGAGTGGGACACTAGATGGCGAGACACGGGATCCTCTTCCCTGTAACACCTTTACCCATCCTACCAGTTAGGATACTTAGGAACCCAACCCCTGCCCCTTTCACAACACAAACACTTACTCACAGACAGCTTGCTATGAGAGAATACAAACTAACACCCGAGCTGTATACCTGACATGTCCCAATACAATGGTCATGCAGAGTCAGGCAATTACTGGGCATCACACACATCTGACTTCCATTACACTTCCCCACACAGATAAAGGGCGGAGCACAAGAGCACACTCTGAGCTAGGCAAAGCACAAGATGGCAGTTTAACACGAGGAGAAAGACGGCGAAACCGAAGGGGATCGCAAGAAGGGAAGGGCCTTTGACCTTTTTGACGTGGAACCGTTACTCTGACAAAACCTTGAGAACAGAAAGCGTAAGACCAGGAAACCAGGCTGAAGAATCCTGCATTGTGTGCTGAAGGTACCTGGGGCCTTCCTGCATCGTTAATCAGGGCGGGGGGAAATCGTCTGGTGCTGTGGTACTGTCCACAGCTCCTACAACAAAGCAGCGCCAGTGAAATCAACACAGCTGTTGAGTTGGGTAGACCGATAACAGACCAGTCTGTACTGAAGCCAAGGTTGCAAGCAGCAAAATTGTTTGGTGAGCGCTAAAGCGAACAGTGTATGAAATGATTGTGATAACCAATGCAAGTAAAATTGAACAACAGATGAGTGATTGAACTTTGAAACCAAGATACAATACCTTTGACAGAGTGGTCCGGCACTGCGTCCGTGCTCCTTCGAAGGTCTCTATTAGGTATCCAACTGAGAATTGATAAAGGTGAAAGAGTGGCAAAGTACTGTGCATCGAAGTGGTCCTACGACAGGTCAAGCAAAATCCTGTGCAAAATCGAAAGTCTTCAATGTTGATACTGCCAAGATAGTTGATGACAAAGTATATAAAGTTGGTCCGAGCCCGAACGAGGGGATCATTTGAAAGCTTTTGGGTTAAAGCAAGTTTATGTTAAAGTGAATTAAATTGGTCCGAGCCCCGCAGAAGGAGACAGATTGAACATTGTGTTAAAACAGATCTGAGCCCGGCTCAAGGGGATCCGGGGTTAACCGTGAATCACCTGAGAAATTGGATTCATGAAAATCCTACCAGCATTGTGTTAAACAGGATCTGAGCCCGGCTGAGGGGGATCCGAGGTGAATAGCGAATCACCAGAGAAATTGAGAACGTGTGAAATCTTGAGAGGAAAATAATGTATTGTTTGTTTATTTGTCACATCAGGCCCTCTTAAAGAAGAGACTTTGAAAGGAAAAGAGACTTGGGCACGGAATGCCCTGATGTTAATGTTTGAACTGCACCCTCGTGCTAGAGAAGCCAGAGACTGTTCTAAGCTTGAGTGTACCACCTTGTCTGTGCTGAAAACGTGGGGAAGGGAAGCCAGCGGCCTGAAAATCCTGACATATTATTTCTTGAACACTTCTTTCTTTTAGATTACATTGTTTCCCACACTATTTGTATTTAGAGGTAAGGATTGGCAATACGTCTTTCAGTATAGGCCCTTTTGTTTTGACAAGAAGCCACTAGGACTGTATTATTATTATTTGATGGTCATAGCGTGCTCCCATCTTTAGATTTTGGATTAGATAGGCGTTTTTCAAACCCTTTTTGAAGTTCAATAAACACCTCTGAACTGTGATCACTTGTGTCTGCCTTACTGTTGATACCATGCCTTCCGTACAAAGTGCACACAGTTAAACAGAAAAGCAGAAAAAAGGAGAAGGTCTTGCAGTAGCATTCAAGGAACACCTGAAAATAAAAACAGACGATGCACTAAACACCAAAAACTGTGAATCCCTAGTCCTTCACTTGACAGTGAACCCGAAAACAAACAACTTCATAGAAACCATCAACAACATAGCCATCCAACATGAACATCTGATAATCCTCTGGGACTTCAACACTAATCAAGCAACTAAAAACCATGAAACTGTGACAATTGGTTAAAGGAGCAACACACACAGCGGCACACATGTTTGATGCAATCTTAGCCAACAAAAACCTCATCACCATGCACCATCAATACAGATACTCTGGGGCAACCACCTCATTATTTCATTTATGATTATGCTACCAACTAAAGCAGCCCAATAAACTCCCAACTATCACAAATAGAAACTGGAAGACCATCAAAGCAAGCAACTTAATAGAACAACTTGAACTCACAAAACCACCAACCGCTAACCTGAATGAAGCTGACCTCGACAGAAAAACAGAGCTACTTCATAAATGCATCACTGAAACACCACCAGAAAAGAGAGCAATGGCAAAATGGTTTACCCCCTGCTCAGTACCATGAAAAGGAACAACAAGAAGCTCGAACTAGAATGGAGGAAGGAATACGACCAGTTAAAGAGAGCACAATTCCAATGACAAATACGATCTTATAAAAATAAAATTAAAAACGCCAAAATGAAATGCTATTACAACAGAATCACCAAAGCCACCAAACCCCCAAAAAGAACTATTCAACATCATAAGTGAAATGAGCAACCCACCGGGATGCAACAACACCCCGGTACCTTCAAAGGAACTATGCAACGGCCTTGGAGACCACTTCAAAGTTAAAGTCAGTGACATCCATCAAATCATACAAAGCCGACCAGCCAACCGAAACACACAACCAACCCTGCCAAATGTTGAACCACAGTATAAACTCCAACGCTTCCCACAAATATCAGCAGAGCCATTCGTCAAGCTGGTAAGAGATAGCAACAAAGCAAGCTCCCCCATGGATCCCTGTCCTCCAGACATCTACAAATCAATCCTCACACAATACGCACCACTGGAATACTACAGAAACCTCTTTAACCTATCACTCGCAACAGAGAAAGTACCACAATCATTCCAATTGGTGCACATCAAACCACTCCTCAAGGACAGGGCAGGTGACGTGGAAGGCCTCTCCCAACTACAGACCTATTTCAAACATTCCCTACCCAGCAAAACTGCTAGAAACCTACATCTATGAATTTACACAGGAACAAGTAGAAAAACGCCAGTTGCTGGACCAGCACAAGTCAGCTTTAGCAAATCCAAGCAACGTTGGTGCATACCTAATTTAGATAAACATAAATTTAAAGTTCAAAATAAAGAATTTAAACTAATTCTAGGTGCAGGGGAGGAACTATGATCCTGGCACAAGATCACAACAACATACAATAGACAATGAAGATCCAAAGGTAGGATCCTCCCGTCCCCTGCACACTTTTTTTATACTGAAAGAAACAGTCAAATTTAGATATATTCCGAAGACAGACTCTTAAATCAGTAGGTACACAGTTTTGAGAAAAGACAGTGTTAAATTCCCATAAAAATGATTAGGTTTAATAATATCAAGTTTTCAAAAGACTGTTATTAGGTCCGAAGGTAGCTGACGCATTTTGAGGTATAAAACCCCTTCTTCATGACCAATTCGGACTGAAAAGGAAAATAACACATGAAACTAAATGAGTTTTTGTATTCTCTACTTAATTAATATACAATGATCTACACGAGAATCCATCTCCATGGGTAAACAATATTGTAAGCAACAGGTTTCAGCAATATTTAAGTAAGACCATCAACCACTTCGAACCAGCTGGATGTGACCACCTCTTAATGTGAGTAAAATTCATCATGTAATATTTCCCCCTTGGTGGTGACCCGCATCCCCATCTCATCCACCAATCTCATGAATTAATTATCTCTTAGTGTAGGGAAAGCCCATAGACGAAAGGGGCTTACCTTAACAGGATAGCATACAATGGATGAAGAGAAGTGTTTTTGGGGGTGGAACTGGGAACCCATTCCTATAATGTAGGGGATATGGTAAGTAATGGTGTTGAACATCAGTCATAGCAGCCTCAGTAGTGTCATAGGTAAGTTCTACTTGAACTTGATCCAGTGTAACAAACCTGCAGTAGTCCCCTCCAATCCACTCCAGAGTAATCAACCTCAATATGTACTTCATAAAGCACCCAAGTACTGCAGTGGGTTGACTTGGGCATATTTGTTACTACGACATGTATATCAGTAACAACAGAAATGCCCAATGAATAGCGTGGCGTTATCTCGTTAAGTGTACTTTTCATAATGTGTTCATCTGTCAACACACTCCTACTGCTATTGGGGACTATACCTAAGAAATGACTTACCCCTTCCAGGGGTTGCTATTCCATGTCTTACCAATCAATGACAAAAAGTTATCAGTCTCTTGCTTTGAATACATCCCCACAGATGTGATGACCTTTTCTATAGTCAGGACTGTAGCATTCCCATTGTCTGACAATGATAACTCTGCAGAGAATCCAAAACTCTGAGGTAAACGATAGGTGCAATTCTCCCTCACAGCATATGCTAGATTATAGTACGTGTATACCGTTTGTATTACCAATCTACCTGGCGTTCGTTACCTTCAAAAACAAGTATGATATGATTCCAACAAGTGATCAGTTTACGTCTGCACGCTAACCGCATCCAAGTCCACTGTGGACTAAGACAGTGTAGCATCTTACACCCACGTTACATCACCCCGACATAAAGGACGGACTAACTGTTAATGCTGAATAATCCGGCATCCGGCTTGGAACGGAACCCAAATCCATGAAAACAAATGGAGTAGGCGACAAGAGCCTCTCTAATGGAGTCAAAATTCAACTCTCACTCGTCAATCTATCCGGTCTAGTCGGTAGTGTGTATATATCTTTTAAATTTGAAAACATTTGGAAAACAATTAATGAACACGATTCACGGTGCAGGACAACATCCAGAAGGTTCACCAGTATCTTACATCAATGCATAGCTCTTTTGGTTTGAAACATAATCATGGTGTAATCATCTCTTGTGTTGAATACAGAACAATCTTGTAGTTTATAGCTAAAACAGTGTATTCACATTTTCTCACACCTATGAAAGACAGTGGCCCTCATTCCGAGTATGGTGGTAGTCATGGCGCCATTTGCGCCATGACTGCCTCCCATATCGGTACCGACTCCGGTTTGGTTCAATGGGGACTTACCGGTCCATTCCGACCTTGGAGGGACCGGTAGGTCCCCATTTACCAAACAATTACCCATTCCCATTTGAGCCCCGATAGGGCTAAATGGGAATGGGGAGGGTGCAAATAACGGGCCGGCGTATGCTAAGCCCGTTATTTGCGCCCAGGTCCCTTAATGGGTCCCTTCCTTAACCCCTGGTTAGACCAGGTGTTAAGTAAGGGACCCGATAAGGGAGCTCGTAGTAGGGCGGTAAGGGATTACCGGCACTGGTCTCCTTACCGGTGCCCGGTATCCCTTACCGCCCTACTCGGAATGAGGGCCAGTGTCTAAATGTCAATATTCATAATTCTTTGTCAAAGAATAACAAGGTTTAATCAATCCTATATTGTGAAGTTCATTAAATATCAGCCATCCAAAAAGAAGAAAACTTCATAATATTTCCAAAATATAAAGCATTTGTTTCCATATATAGATGACCCAGGTAAAGTTCATTCAAAAACACAGTGTCGAAAATACCAGACATATGTTCTTGCACAGTGTTAATCCAAGTAAATTTCATGCAAAGGCAGTATGTCAAAAGAATTCAACATTATACAAAGCAGTTTAAACAATCTCCATTAAGACCCTTTGGCTGTACAGTGTCCAGAAGATGTACCCAATACATTTCTCTGCAAAGAAGTAGAGACTGGTAGTTTCCTCCCCTACCTGGGCGCTCAACTACTTCCAGAATCTGGAACTTTAGTTGGGCTGTGGTATGGTGATGTTCATGAAAATGTCTTGCCACCGGTAATCTAGGGTTATTGCACCTGGTGTTTGATTTATGTTCTGACCATCGTTCTTTTACAGGTCTCATAGTTTGGCCAGTGTAAAGTTGTCTAGAGGGGCATTTAACCGTGTAAATTAATCCTGGGGTACGGGAAATTGCATAATCCCTCAATTTGATATTTTTACCTGTTTGTGGATGTACAATTGTGTCACCTTCCAAATTGTTGTTGCAGTGGCTACAACTCAGACATGGGAAAGTGCCCTTCTTTCTGGTTTGCAAAACTAACGGTTGTCTTTTGGAGCTTTCTCAGCTCTCACCAGTCTGTCCCTAAGATTTCTTCTTCTTTTGAAAGCCATCATGGGGGCTTTAGGAAACAAAGTATATAAGGTAGGGTCATTATGTAACATACGCAAATGTTTTTTAATGATTTTGCTTACCTGGAAGCTTTGTTGTGAAAACGTAGAAATGAACAACAGAGGAATTTCTTTTGTCTTTTTCTGTGTAACGAGCAGCTGTTCCTTAGGCACTGCATTAGATCTCGACTTTGCCTCATCAAGAACCACCTCTGGGTAACCCCTAGACTTAAATGTATCCACTAAAGTGGAATATTCTATATCCAAACCTGCAGGGTCAGATATTATCCTCTTCAACCTAAGCATTTGGCTATATGGTAGGCTTTTTAACACTGCCCTGGGGTGGAAACCCATGTAATGCAGTAAATTATTAGCATCTGTAGGCTTGTGATATTCAGAGGTGGACATATATGTGGAGTGTTGGCGACTAACTACAGCCTGTCTACAGTGGCCATTGCATTTGCAGCCAAGGAGGAGGGGCTGAAAGCTGACAGCATAAAACTTGCAACCCCCGCGAATGCAGAGCGAATGTGGAGTGTTGTCGAGTGTTAGCGAGGGGCGGCGAGGAAGGAACAACAAACAGCCAGCCCTCACAACTTTTGTAATCTGAGCCACACTTCCATTGGGGGAGCTGCAAGATAACCAGGACCAGGACGGGAGTCACTGGAGACACTGAGGCACGAGAATGGAGATACTGGCAGATGGACCAGTGTCCTTGAAGCCCGCAGACATTACGGGTAAGCCAGGAGTGTGCTGTATAACCCCACAAGTAATGTTAGAAGGAAATTATGTCTCCGTTAAAGACTGGGATATACAGGGGAAACAGCTAGAGGAGTAGTTAAACCATGCAATGTTATTACAAGGTGGAGATGAGAGACAGCCCCAACCCCACCCTTTGAATGTGAATGTTACCATTGCGGCAAGTACCGCAAAATACATTGGGCCTCATTACACGGTAGGCGGTAACCATGGCGCTATTAGCGCCATGGTTGCTGCCGGTACCGTACCGAGTCCGCCTTGGTGGATGGCGGAATTACCGCCCTACTCCAAGGTGAGCGGGGGCGGTAATTCCCCATTCACCAAGGCCCTTCCCCATTCCCATTTTTGCCCCCATAGGGCATAATGGGAATGGGGAAGGTGCTAATTACGGTACCGCAAATTGCGGTACCGTAATTAGCTCCGAGATCCCTTTGCGGGTCCCGTCCTTAACGCCTGGAAAAACCAGGCGTTAAGAGAGGACCCGCAAAGGGACCTCGTAGTAAGGCGGTAAGGGTTTACCGGTACCGGTGCCCTTACCGGTACCGGTAAACCCTTACCGCCTACCGTGTAATGAGGCCCATTGAAGCTATGGACGCTTGTCAGGCGCAGCTGTATGAGGCACAAACCTCTGTTAGCAGCTCACTGAATACCCCTGTGTGGGGGGGGAAGACCCAGAAGAAGGTTTAAAATGTTTGAGTGAACCAATTAACCAAGGGGTGGGAAGAGTGGGCGAGGGCGAAGCACTGGAGGTGGCCAAAGCACATAAGACTATCAACACCACCGCCCTCTCCGTAGTTTTGGCAGAGGGCACCATAAAACCACATAACATGGGCATGGCGACTGAGGGAGCTGAACCACGCTAGGCCTATGTCTTTCCTGCTAAAAAGAACATTGAAGGACAAAAACAAGCAGATACAGACACAGTCAAAACACTGGATGCACAATTAAATATTCCTAAGGTAATGTGTTTCAGTGTACCATCAAATGTTAAGCCAAATAATCTAAAAGAGCGAACTGCGTTCTCTTATACGCCGGCTAAGGGTCTGACCACGTTTAATCAGTACGACTGGTGGACCCCCAAGGATGTAGCTAGAAAAACAGTACTACCTAGAGAGGGAGACAAAAGCTTAAATGTGAGTGGTGAAAGAAGAAGAAATATTTGGAAATTGACATTCTTAAACCCTTATGAAGGTACTAAAAACAGTACTTCAGTCTTCAACAACTTCTAGAAGTACATCAGCTTTACAGCTGGGTACAATCAAAAACATATCAGACCAGCTTTTGTTGGAGATGTCGTGGACGGTTGAAGCGGAACAAAATCCTCAACCCCAGGTGATAAAGGCGAAAGGAAGGTTTGTGCCAGATAATGTGACTCATGATCGCCTGGAACTTGCCATAGACAATAGGACACCAGTTTCAATGAGGCAAGAAACCGGATGAGTGCAATCAAGGAAACAAATACAACGACGTGTGGCATCTAGTCCCTCAAACAATCGACAGGGACCTCTGAAAAGAGGGAAGCAGGAAAGTATCGATGAGCAAGATGTGAGCCCTATCACATTAAAAGATATAGCTACCCAGATGGTTTGAACGACTAAAACAGCTGAAGAGAACGTTGATCTAACATCTGTCACATCTAATGACTAACAGAACGACACCAATTTTGTTCTAGTATCTACATTGACAGATATAGTAACTCGATTTATAAAGTTACATGAGCAAATGACAGATCAAATGAAGGATCAAACAACTATGCTGGCTATGCTCCACTCAAAAATTATCTACCTGGAAGGATTTATTTTAGGAATACAATCAAATTTAGAGAACAGCACAGCAAAAGTTGCGAGTTTATTGCATAAAATATTGGACCCTATAATCAAGAACAAGCAACACAGGAGGGTTCCATGTGTTAAAATTGCGGCAAAAATGGCAGTTTACATAAACAATCGCAGCAAAAAGGCTGTGGCTTTGCTGCTGCAATACATGTAAAGGATGCAGGGGACACCTCCCGCAACCCCCAGACACATTATACCATTTAAGGGGAGCAGGGGACACCCCCGCTCCACTTAAATGGTATAATGGGGTAAACCTTTACTGGGTCAAACCACAGTGATTTTTTGTAAAGGCAACATTTTTACCGCAATTTTATTACTGCATACCCATAGGAGATAGTCAAGGGATCTTCGCTGACATTATGTACAGTTTCACTTCCATGTTTGAATTATTTTCACTTCTTCATTTATTCTGGTGATTCATTCCCCCTTTTTCTTTCTTCAATTTTCCCTTTTTTTCTTCTCTCCCCTTTCCACCCTTGCAGGGTCCTGCTAATTGTCACCCTGATGAAGGCGGAGTACATTCTTTTCGCATGAAAAGTATTTTTTTCACCAATTCTGTTCCGCCAAAACGCTTTCTTCTACCAGAGGGGAACAAAAGGTCCTTCACAGCAACATTTGTGGATCACCAGGACCTTGCTTGCTCATGTGGCATTATCCACTGATGGAACCATGTCATCCATGCGAAGCACCCACATTTCATGTTGCTTATCTATTCCCCCTGTAGCGTTGGCAGACCCCATCCCGACACACAACATTCTCAGCCTCGGGAATTGATTCTAAATACTAAAGAATATTGTTTATTTGCTCTATTTTCTTTCTATGTTGAATAGAGGTACAGTTTTACTCATCACTCTGTATATATTTCTTTGCTTTCTGATTTAATCAAGCATCCCAGTGATAAATAACTGTTTTTTTTGTTTTTTGTCAATATTGAAAATTGCTTTATGTCATTTCTGTATATGTTTTCTCTTTGATGCACTAATTCTCATTTTCTTTTTTGATTGTTTGAAAATTTCCATCCTCAATTCACAAATGGAAGATCTACATTTATGTTTTTGATTGTATATTTCCCTCCAAGTTGGATTTTATTACATGTACTATTTTTTTATATAAAGTTTTTACATCAATCTTTCCAAATATCTGTTTATTGTTAAGGAGTGCTTCAGTACACATATGTGCATGCAAAATTGATAGCCATCAAGATTATGTGGGTTGAGACTGGTGAACAACTCTAATTCACTTATCTTCACATTGGCTAACCCACAACATACTAGTACCCTTTTTCTGTTGAGATTATATATTCCGCCCCCTACTGGTATGATAACCCCCGGGGCAGACCACTGTGGCCACGGAGTGGCCCCCATTCTGTACATATCTTCGCTTACACAACAAAATGGTGTGTGTAACAACAGGAGTCCGTGATGACGCAAACTGACATTGTAGATAGTCCAAATAACTTGAAGGAAAATCAGAATCAACACGTTAATCCAAATATGAAGCCTTCGGTCTTACCTGAAACAGGAACGCTTGATGGAACATCTACAATCGTGTTGGCTGAATTATCTATCATCTTCTAGGACTGAGGACCATGATAATCTACAGAACGGGACCAATTGTACCGGTTGTTCGAGTAACACACCAAGTGGCGAAAAAGCACTGAATTAGTCCTGGTAGATTCAGTAACCAGTGGCCTAACGGTAGAAAGAACTATGAGAGAGCAGGATATCTGGATAGCTGACCCATCGCCAAATATGTGTGAGATCTTTACAAGGCCGAAATCCGACATTGGAAAAGATAAAACAAGTGCAAAGCAAGTGATGTTTAATTTGGCCAAAAGAATGGTAAAGGGTGGGCCTAAGGACAAGAAAACAACTGAGAGAAGAACTAAGAATCAACCGTCCAAGTCCAAACTGAAATCAAACGGAAGTAGAACATTCATAAAAAACACCACTTGATTACTGATCAAGGGTTTGGCATCAACAAGAGCATCTATAAAACATTCTGCATTGGCCACCAAGGAACCTAGGCAGAGGCAGAACTGCCCAGCCATGGCGGAAACACCGAAAGCGGGAGAGGATCAAGATGAGGGGGTCTCAGTTGAGCTGCTAGATCTGTCGACTTATACCATCTCAGAGAACAAAGATGATGAACTGAAACAGAAGACGCCACTTACGACCCTGTATCATTGGAATCGGAGGGACAAAATTATGAAAAGGAAGATCACAGATGGTCTAAGAAGCCTCTTGGTCCAATAGCAATAGAACAAAAGAGAAGGAACTCATTCAACTTACAGGGAAAAACGTTGAACTCTAAGCTGATCTCAGAGCAAAGCCTCAAGCAACCTAGAATCAGCAAACAGGCTATTGTACTTGATATACCATTTAGAAACCCTTGTCCATGTTCTTGTAACATCAACCAGGTGATACCAGATATAAGACAGCGAGGGATTAGTCAAACCCTGGTCATAGGAGAAAAATCTATAGATCGAAAATGTAATGAGGAATTAGCAAGAGCTCCTCAAATTAATCAATCAAATGAAGAACAGACTAACAACCCAGTATCAACAGAGATGGAAACTGGGCAACAACAGCTGAAAGTCCAATATTGTTTAGTTGCAACTGAAACGTATGGGCAGAAAGACCAGTATAGGATATCACCCTTGAGAATTGTAAAACCTAGGATCATACATGAACAGAAGATCAAGGTGCAAGTGATGCAGGAAAGGAACACAAAGGCGATGTTTAACAGCCCCGAGGTATATAAAACAAGTAAACCAACTACATTGTTGATATTAGAAAGGCTGTTATTGATGAACGACAGTCTTATTTTGAACAGGGCCAATGTCATTAGGCTTCTCCATCACATCCCTTGCTGGATGCCTTTCTCTACGAACGATTTGTTAACAATCGAATTCCCAGAGGAGGAAAGGACGGACAAGGTGATCTTGCATCTGGCAACTCCATGATAACTAAACTTGGAATGGATTGTGTCCTCCCACACATTCCTCATCTTAGATATTCGTATCGTCAGCTTTGCTACTTTGGAAAAATAATATTCACTCCAGAGGGCGCTGTGCTCGATGTCGTGGCGTCGCTGTCCCTCGAGGGCTGCCGTAGAGTGTCAATGTCATCCACAGTATAAATGGCTCGAGCTGCGCCCGTTGGCTTCAGTTCCGTTTTTCTGAAAGCTTTTGCTTTCTGTGTACAAAAACAACGCTTCAGTCTTTCGAGATGTCTCCCTCATCTAACCCTTCTACCCCTAAAACTGGCTTTCAAAAGTGCCAGAATTGTGGGAAGAAAATGTCTAGAACTGACCCCCATCGAGTTTGTCTCTGGTGCCTCGGTCTGGACCATCGAGTTGACGAGTGCGGTTCCTGTCAGGCTATGATGAATAAAACTCTCAAGGAACGAAGAGGTAAATTGGCGGTGGGGGAGGAATCTTCGAAGACCTCTTCGAAGAAAAATAAGGACTCTGCGAAGTCCAGGTAAAAATCCTGACGTAATTCGAAGAAATCTAGGTCGAGGAGCCGGTCAAGAAAGTCTTTGTCTTCTTGTTCAAAGAAGGTGAAGAAGGGGCGTCACTGATCTCCCTCTTCTTCTTCGTCATCCTCTGATACAGGGGTTATCGCCTGTCCATCAAAACACGATTCCCCTAGAAAATGGGAGGCTTTTAGAGCCTCGATGATGTGAATCTTCGAGAATGCGGCCCAGACCCCCCTGAAGAAATTGCGCAAAGATCATGCCCCGGCTCATTCTAAAAATGACAGAGGAAGTTCAGAGACTAGACATTCTAAATCCGGTGAAAAATCGTCGAGGGTGTCGTCGAGAGAAACCTCTCTGACATCTTATAAGAAGAGCAAGACAGGCCTATCGGTGCATAAACCGAAGGCGACAGCAGACAAAATGGTGTCAGGTGACAAATCGTATCGAAGTCTATGTCGAAGGTCTCCTCGACACATCTGTCGAAGACTTACTCAGCGCCAGTGTCGAAGGTAGCGTCGACACCTTCCTCAACAGCGCTTACATCTAAGGCTCCTTCAACCTTATCGAAGCCTGCCTCGACAATATCGACGCCATCAAAGCCTTTGTCGAGGGCAACATTGATTCCGGCACAAATATCGATGCCTTTGACGAAACCAAGGATAATGCCTTCACGAACCACTGGTAACATTTTTCACCCTGTGCCAAGAAAAGACCTTTTCAAGTCTATGGCCCCTATTTATGAGGAACAATCCTCTTTAGAGGAGATTTCCCCTTTTGGGGTAAAATATGGTACAAGGGATATTCCTGAAGAACTAATTGACCCTCAGTCCAAAATGTCTGACCTCTATGACTGTCTACAAACAGCTAGTGGTATCGACACGTCACCTGAGTTGGAATTCGGTAAGCCTGACCCTGCTGATCATGCAGACTCTGCATATAGAGATATTATGAATAGGGTGGTGGAGTTCATGGGGTGGAACAGAAACTCACCCATTTACGAACAGGATGACATGACAGACATTCTCAGTCAAGGTCCTCAAAAGGATCCTGTTCTTCCTTTTCACAAAGCACTTCAGAGGAAAGTTATGGTTGCATGGGAAACCCCAGAATCTGGACCAGCAGTGAACAAAAATTTCGCTAGGAAATACAGACCTTCTTCAGCTGATCCTGACTATTTAACTAAGCATCCTACACCTGAAAGCTTAGTAGTCCAGGCAGCTACATTCACTAGACACTCTGCACACCCTCCTATTCCCCCAGATAGGGATGATTAAAGAATTGATGCCTGGTATCAAAAGATTTTTTCTTTGAGCAGTATGGCTTTAAAGTCAACAAATGTGACCTGCACCCTTTCAAGATTCACATACACGCTGTGGGATTGTATCCGTGCAGCGGCTGAACACATTCCTGAGGGTGAGGAGCGAGACAGCTTCCTCGCCATTGTGAAAGATGGAAAGGAGGCTATGGGGGAATGCCTTCAGTTAGGACTGGACACTGCTGACAGCATCAGCAGGTCCATGGCGTCTAGCACAGTGCTACACAGGTGTGTGTGGCTGAGAAAGTCAGGCTTTGCACCGGATGTGCAGGCCAGACTTCTGACTTCTTAATATGCCATTTGACGGCTTGAGGTTGTTTGGCAGCAAGGCGGATGAAAGTTTGGAGTCACTTAGTGCCTCCATACGACGACCTCAGCAACACTCCTTCTCAGGCTCATCTTCCTGTAGGGGTTGTCCTTTTCGGTTTTATTCCTCATTTGAAAAAGGAAATGGACAGGCTAAAGAGGACAAAGAAAATGTCCTCGGGGTGGATGAGGAAAGGGTGCTAGATCAGCCCAAGCAGCGGCATCCGTCTCCTCAGCCGCTGCTGCAGCCGCTGCAAAGCCACTCTGGGCCTTGACCCACAAGACCCCAGTGGGAGGCAGGGTCTCTCAGCATCTGAACAAATTACTTCAGATGCTTGGGCACTGGAAACAGTGGCTCAAGGTTACTGCCTTCCTTTTCAAAAAAGGCCTCAAAACCATCCACTGGGATACAACTTTGTCAGATTTCCAGATCCACTCCTGTTGCAGGACATTTTAACCCTGCTAGAGAAAGGTGCAATAGAACATGTACCTGTAACGGAGAGGAACAAGGGTTGGTATTCCCCATACTTCCTCATCCCAAAGAAGGATGGAGGTTTGAGACCCATCTTGGACTTAAGAAACTTGAACATGTTCCTCAGGAAGGACAAGTTCAAGATGGTAACCCTTTCTCAGATCCTTCAGGCTCTCCAACTCCAGGACTGGTTGGTATCATTGGACCTTCAGGATGCTTACTTTCATGTGATGATCCATCCGAAGCACAGAAAGTACCCGAGGTTCGTGATTGGCAGTTCTCACTATCAGTTTCGAGTTCTGCCATTCAGGTTGACCTCCGGCCTGAGGGTTTTCACCAAGCTGATGGTGGTAGTGGCAGCGAGTCTCAGGATAGGTGGGATTCATGTCTACCGTTACCTGGACGATTGGTTAATCAGGGCACGTTCACCCAAGCAGGCCCAGGAACATCTGAGAATGACCTGCCACTTCTTACACAGACTGAGCTTCTCCCTCAATTACAAGAAGTCAAATATGATACCATTCCAAAGACTCCAATTCATCGGAGCAGTCCTGGATACTGCCTCGGGCAAAGCCTCGCCTCCCGGGTTGAGAGCTCATCACATTCTGCAGATGGTAACAAAGTTCCAGAATGCCCAGCATCTGCCGGCCTTCAATTTTCTGAGGTTGCTCGGCCTCATGGCATCCTGAATTTTTCTGGTGCCAGAGTCTAGATTGAGAATGAGATCCCTTCAATGGGCCCTCAGGACTCAATTGTCTCAATTTTCGGAGAATATGTCAGATCTTTTGCAAGTTCCGGCCAGAGTGGCTCAAGATCTGGGCTTACAAGGACAATATTCTCAAGGGAGAATCTTTTTGGCAACCATGGCCGGAGATAGTGACAGACGCCTCACTCACAGGGTGGGGAGCTCACACCAACGGTCTGACAATCAGCGGTCGTTGGAGCTGAGGGCAATCAGACTAGTGCTGAAGGCCTTTCTGCCCTCTGTACGGGGAAAGAATGTTCTGATAATGATGAACAACATAGTGGCCATGTACTACCTCAACAAGAGTTTAGGGTCACTACCACTGTGCAGATAGGCAATGCAGCTCTGGTTCTGGGCAATACAAGAAGGAATCTCTCTGTCAGCGGTTCACCTAACCGCAGAGCAGAACACGGCGGCGGACGCTCTGAGCAGGCAGAGCACAGTGTCCCACGAGTTTGAACTAGCTCAGGAAGTCCTACAAGAGATCTTCACCCTTTGGGGAACCCCCACAAGTGGATCTGTTCACGACCAGTGTCAACAGGAAGCGTGAACTGTACTGCTCAAGGGAATTTCCTCCAAGAGGAGCTCTAGGGGACGCATTCGTAGTAGACTGGGAATTTCCACTTCTATACGCGTTTCCACCAGTCCCTGTGATTCCTCACGTAATCAGGAGGTTGAGAAAGTTCAGGAAAACCATGATCCTAATTGCCCTGGATTGGGCCGGGCGGACATGGTACCCGGAACTTCTAGACATGTCCATCTGCCCTCCAATATGTCTTCCAATAAGAGAGGATCTTCTCTCGCAAGAGGAAGGTTGAGTTCTCCATCCAGAGGTCAAGATACTCAGCCTTCAGGCGTGGTTTCTGAGAGGCTGAGATATAAGGATTGGGACCACCTGGACAACGTAATGGAGAATTTGCTTTCGGGCCAGAAGGCCAGAAACAAAGGGGGTCATTCCGAGCTTGGTGCTAAGGGAACAACGATGCCGGTAAAGGAATACCAGCATCGATTACCGCTACGGGATATTCTGACCAGGCTGACCGCTATTAGCGGCATCATAAAGAATGATGCCGCTAATAGCGGTCTGGGCGCGCGCACGCAACCCACCATGCCGGCATTAGTGGCATGCCGTAAACTGGAGTAGATCACAAGTGAAGCGGACATGCAAATAACAGCCTCATGAAGGCGGAAAAAGTGGTTACCGGCATACCGTAAATAACGGCATTTCCGACCTACCGTAAAATGCCTTGAGCAGTGTTCCCAACTGCCACAAGTGCACACAATCAGCACAGGTGGAGGCAATGGAGTCAGGCCCAGTACAAAAGGAGCACACCCACACACCACACCCCCTCCCACACCATGATGATTCCAATAGTAGCATTACTGGAGCTGGAGGACATGCTTGCATTGCCACAACATCAACAACAACAACAACAGCCGCCACCACAGAGGCGACGCAGAGTAGAAGGAGGGTGAGACAGGCCCAGCATGCCCCACCAGTGCTGCCACTGTTAGCACGCCGGCAGCCCCCAATCCCTCGCATCAGAGCCAGTCCTTTCAACCTAACCCCTGAGCAGATCCACACCTTGTACCGTCTGGACCGGGACACCATCACCACCATAGTGGACCTGATACACGACGACATAGTGAGCCTCATTGAAATACGCATCGCCATACCCCGTCTACTGAAGGTAGTGTCTGTTCTCCACTTCCTTGCCACAGGCACCTACCAGCACACAGTGGGGCACATGCATGGCATATCACAACCCTTTTTTTCCCTTATTCTGAACCAAGTGCTGGATGCCCTCCTCAAGCACACAAGGGACTACATATCCCTACCACGGACTCCCCAGGAGATATTTGATACAAAAGTTGCCTTCCATGCACTGGCAGGCATGCCAAATTGTGTAGGTGCCCTTGACTGCACCCACGTGAAGTTGGTGGTCCCACATGCCATGGAGGTGGTGTACCGCAACCGCAAGCAATACCACTCCATCAATGTGCACATGGTATGCGACGCCAGCTAGATCATCACACATTGTTGTGCCCGATATCCAGGATCAACTCATGACTCTATGGTCCTGCGGAACTCCACGCTACCACGCTTCATGCTGGACGACGTGCCTGGCTGCTTGGTAAGTTGCAGGACTGGCACATGGCATTGAAATGGGGGGAGAGATGCACACACCACCATGCTGCCAATGTTGATGTGACTGCATGATGTGCACATCACCGAACACTGTGCCCCAAACCATCACAAACCGTACATGACACCCAAATCCCATATGAATGAAGTAAGGTCGACACCTATCACTACATGACTAACAGGAAACCACCCCACATCCCACAACACGTGCACCACTCATCAGCGACCCTCACCATCCGTAACGCCATCCTGCACCATGCAGTGCATGTGCACCATGTTGCTGTCTCCAGCATATCACCACACAGGACAGCATCCCTGGGAGTGCATCAAAATGAACCTACTAGGGAATCCACTGTCTGGCACAGGGCCGGCACACTCACAGGAGTGCTGCATGTCACCATGGGAATGATCAGCGCTGATTGCCCAATATTGCACAGACTACTGCCAACGCTCCTTCTAAGTAAATCTGACAGAACACAACACCTCACTAATTTGACACTAACACAGCTGTATGCAAACACGATGCATGTGCAACAAGACGTCAGTGCACACCATGTATCATCTTGAAGCTGCAACCCACACCATTAGTCCATGGCACAGGACACATTGAGGGAATGAAAATGGCGTCAATACATCCAGGGACATGTGCGTGTGGGCAACGATAACCTGCAGGCATGTGTGACTAGTAAAGCTGTCCATCATGAATCGCCTAACATTTACCTTTATTTCCCTCTAATGCAGATGATAGTGGCTATCCCTTGAAGCCGTGGCTCCTCACCCCTGTCCGAAACCCACAGAACAGGCACGAGGAGGACTACAACCGTTCCCATACCCGTACCGGTGTGGTCATCGAGCAGGCCTTTGGCCTGTTGAAGGCACGATTTCACTGCCTCAGCCGGTTGGGTGGGGCTCTCCTCTACAGGCATGAGAAGGTCATCATGGCGTGTGTAATGCTGCACAATATGTGCATCCGCCGGAACGTGCCCCTGCCCCCTGACATTGATCTGCTACCACGTGGTGATGATGAAGGTGAAGAAGAAGATGTGGCTGGACATCATCACGGTGCCGATGCACAGGATTGCACAATATTTCTGACACACATGGCAGCAGAGGGTGACATGATGGTTGGACAGAGGGCACTGGGTGTGGGGGTACATTTACACTATGCACTGTAAATGAATAAATGACACATGCGCAATGATGAATGTCCACTCAGGTCTTGTTTTTCACACAACCGGTGTATTGGATATTACAATATAAACTTAAGTGACAAAACCCTCCACCACCCTCACCCCACTCCACCTCCCCCCACAACTCCCCCACACACCCTCCCTCCGATCCCCCCACAACTCCCCCACACACCTTCCCCCTCTCCCCCCACAACTCCCCCACACACCCTCACCCCCTCCCCCACAACTCCCCCACACACCCTCAGCCCACCCAACTCCCCACACAAGTTCCATTGAGTCCCCGGAGCCTACATGCGGCTGCCATAACTATTACTCGGCACTCCCTGACCCAGGGGGTGGCAATGTCTTGTCGGCGCTGTGTACGGGCCGACCTGCAGAGCGGGCTCGGTTTGTGTGGAACTGCAGGTTGACGGTGTGGCCGCTTGCTGAGGTTGTGTGGCGGCATGCCCTGCCTCCATGGCATCCGCAATGCGCCCTAACACCTGTCGGAGGGCGGAGACCTCCTCGCAGAGGTGACTGGTGTTGTCCGAGAAAGATCTCACCAGGGAGGCAGTGTTGTCCGTAATGGATCGGCCTAGTGCAGCTAACTCCGTACGCCACTCCTCTCTGGCCTGCCTGTTGTCCTTTACGAACTCACGCACGAGTGCAGTTAGCAGGTCAGCCCGCTGCGGCCCTGCGGGTGCACCCGTGGATGTATTGGGCCCCTGGCTGTCATGGCCAGCCTGCTCAGCCTCCCCAACACTGAAAACTGGACTTAAGTGTCCCTCTGTGTGGTCATGGCTGGACTGCTCTGCGGTGCTGGCGTTCCCGGTATCGAACAATGATACTTGGGGGGGATGCAACTTGAGTTGGGGTATGGACCACATCCATTATATCGTCCTCCATGGTGCCCCAGATGTCCTCCTGTGTGTCATCCACAGTGAGGAGTGCCGTGGCTGCCACCTCCCCAGCCACACTCGACTCCTCTGAATGTGGTGGCTCGCAGGTGTCATCAGGCTGACCAGTGGGTGGAGGTGGTGGTGGTGATGTGCCCTCCATGGGCCTTGGTGGCACAGGTGCAATGCGTACCTGCAGTGGCATGGATGCTGGTACACGGTGCGCCCTGGCTTGTCCCCTCGATGGTGACAGCCGGTTGCTGGCCTCCTGGGACCTCTTCCGGGGTGTGGCCTGTGCAGGGTTGCCTTCCTGCCCATCGCTGTCATGGTCAGTGCCTGTGGGGGTGGAAGATAGGCACGGCATGAGTGATGTTTTGATAGGCATCATTCAGACATTGGGACAATTGCTCATCCACACAATTGGGGGTAATAGGCATTTGTGTTTGGAAGGGCACGTCATTTGATACAAAGGTGGTAAATGCAGGCATATGTTGACATCAGTCATGTTGGCCAGGAACAGTGCTGTCTGACTTGCATACTATTTTGCACATGCACGCTGTGTGCCTCGTGGAATTTTCTACTTTGTGTGGTATGTGTCATGTACGATTTTGCCTTACAACAGACATGTGTCTGTCATGCATCGGCCTACTTTACGGGGAGTCTGTGTGTGTGGGCGACCTTAACGGGACTCTTCGGACTGACATTGGGGTTGACTTTCATCAGATTTGGCATAGCAGTGTTTACTTTGGACACTCACCTCCATCACCCGATATTGTGGCGCCATACTCCATCTCGCCTACGCCTTCGATGGATTCCGTCCCAATCATGCTTGCGCATGTGTCCTCCCACGGGGTGAGCTTTATAGGGGAACTGGAACCTTCTCCTGTTCCCATGGCCTGGCAGCGATTGACGGAGAGGACGTTGCGCACCCTTAGGTGCAGGTCATCCCATCGCTTACGGCAGTCTTTTACTGTGTGTGGTGTGTTGCCCACAGCACTAACTTTCTGGGCAACAAGTTCCCAGATCTCTTTTTTTCGTAGCACTGCCTCCTCATGTTGCTGGAGAAGACTGTGGCAGCATGCTCGTGCAGGGTGTGCACAAGCATCTGGAGCTCATCCTCATTAAATCGTTCCTTTCTCAGGCAGGCAGCTCCCTTCTTCAGGGCCTTGGGCATTGTGGTCTTGAGATGGTTGTTTCTCCAGCATGGGGTCTGGCATGGATTCACATGCTCATGAATATTCCCCGTCGTCAGGCTGGGAATCCTCGGTAAAGAAAAAATCAGTATCAGTTTCGTTTCTGATCTGTCTTTCTTAGTAGTAACCAATCACTGATCTCTGGGTCATACTGCCCCAAGCCAATGACTGCCCTCTCCCTAAGCCCCTCCCCTGGCAGCCATCCTCAGATTTTTACCGCACGTTCAAGTGTTGGGTGTTCTCGTGCTTCAGCTCTTGAGCTTTTACTGCGTTTTCGCGCTTTTTCAGGAGATTTTCTCATTTTTTAATCAAGCCTCAAGCTCCACCGTTTCCACTTCCGATAACGGGGACCCATTTCGGAATTCTTCTTCGCCCCTCAAGGGTGAAGTTTTCGTCGAGTTACGTTTCTCGGAGGTTCCAGAAGATCTGAGGCCTACCTCAACGGACATGGCCCAGGACAAGGGAAGCTCGACTCCTGGATCCAAGCTGTTCAGGAGCTGCCCGGGATGCGGATTGCAAAATGTTTTCAAGGAGGACGAGCATTCGAGATGTCTCTACTGCCTTCATGAGGACAAGACGCACGTGGAGAAGGACTGTGAGTTCTGCAAGAACCTATCGGAACGGACCAAGCAAGATCGTCGTTCCCGCCTCGCCGCCTGGCTGGAGAAGGGCACAGCAGGTGAGAAGGTGAAGAAAAAGTCTGAGCGGTCTTCTAAGTCCTGTGAGGGCGCCCCGGCGACGGGGGCCCAACAGAAGGCCAAGCACAGAGAGTCCGCGGGCACCGGGAGCGCCGAAAGGTCGGGCTCTTCGGCTGCCAAGCAGGGCGCGACTTACCCGGCACGATCAACCATGAGCCAGCGCTCTGGTTCGGGGAAGAGGAAGTCCGAGAACCCGGGTAAGCTTCTGGAGAGGCCCCAGTCGATCTCGAAGGGAGTCGAGGGGGAGCGAGGCGATGACCCTCCCCCCAAAGCAAAGGCCCAGGAGGCACCTAAGGTGGTGAGGGCCTTGATCCACCCGGCAAAGGCCTCTATCGAGGTTGTCGCAGCGGCCCTGGCGAAGCCAGCAGAGACTACGCCAGTGGAGGCGGCCTCGGGCCCAGAGTTTCCCTGCCACCGCGGAGGGAATCCTCTTTCCAGCCCATCGTTAAGACCCCCGTGAAGACCCCGGTGGAAAAAGAGGGGGGGCCGGTGGCCATAACGGACTCGGATTCAGCCTCCGAGGAGGATCTGGTGGAAACCGTGAAAGGCCTCAACGAGAGGTTCGAGAAGGTTCGATCCCAGGGGAAGGTTCCTGCTGATGTGATCGTAGATAGCGACGATGGCAACGACGAGGGCCCAGTGGAGCAGCCATCCCGCCCGTCACAGCCATTGCCCGAGCCCCAGGATAGCTTGGCGGCCATTTTGTTGGCGATCCAATCCTTATGTACTGAGATAAGGATGAGGTTACCACGGACCCCGACAGAGGATCCAGGACCGTCAGGAAGCCCTCCGAACAAGCAGAGGAGAGTCCACCCCGCACCGCCCTTCGTGCCCACGAGGCCTGTGGACCCTTCATCCCCCTCGCCGGACCCTCGGGATAATACGGCGACGGATACAGCGACAGGGACGGACGACGACGGTGGCAATGATACAACGGACATTCCTTCATCACCCCCCCCCCTCCTCGGGCCTCTCCGCCCGACGAAATTGGCTCTTTTCACGCCATGATAGCCAGGGCATCCGAGCTCTTCCAGCTCTGCCCTGAGGAACAGAAAAAGGAAGGCTTTCTTTACCAACAACGGGAGGCAAAGAGAAAGACGGTCCTCACGGTACCGTTGCTCGACGACATCTAGGACGAGGGGCTGGCTATCCTGAAGAACCCTTCCACAACACCCGCCAAAAGGGACAGGTACGAGAAGAAGTACCGGGTCCCCGATGCCACCCCCTTGTGCCTCAGGGCCCAGCCTACGCCGGACTCGGTCGTCTCGGCAGCAGCCAAGAAGAAAGCGGTGGGTGCGGCGGCTTCAACTTCCACTTCCCCGCCAGACAGCGAGGGCAAGAAGTTGGACTCCATGGGACGACGAGTCATCTCGTCGGCGGCGACGACGATTAAGGCGGCCAATGCCTTAGCGATTGTGGCCCGTTACGACAGGGAGCTTTGGTTCCAGATAGCTCCCCTGCTAGACTTCCTACCGGACAACAAGAGGGCGCAGGCCCTACAGATTCTGCAGGAAGGTGAGGTGGCGTCGGATCACGCCATAACGGTGGCAACGGACATTGCTGATACTGGATTTCGCCAGCTGGGCAACGGGGTTTGCCTTCGACGACGAGGATGGCTCAAGGTGACAGACTTTCGCCAGGACGTCCAGACCAGAGTGTTGAACATGCCGTTCGACGGCAACAACCTGTTTGGGAAGACGGTGGATGAGTCCCTCCAGGCCATCAAGACCGACACAGATACAGCCCGAGCCCTAGGAGTCCTTCAGCAACGGCGGCCCTTTTCGGAGCTCCAGAGGCAGACAGGGAGTCTCCAAGGGATCCATCGGTGGCTCTTCTACGTACCGCCAGACGGCCCGCTCCTTGTCCCAGGAGGCCTACGCGGCAAGCAAGGAGGTTCTCGCCGCCGTCGTCAAGGAGGCCAAGGCGGCAAAGCCTCTTCCAAGCAGGACTGAACCGGCCGTAGCATCGGGCCCCCACCGAAGCACCCCGGTGGGAGGCCGGCTGACGAAGTTGGTCAGCGTGTGGGAGTCCATCTCCACCGACCGTTGGGTGATGGACACCCTGGCCCGTGGAAACTCGCTAGAATTTCAAAAGAAGTGTCCTCGCATTCCTCCCGCGGCCAGGAAGGAGAATCACGTCCCTCAACTGCTGTTGGAGGTAAGGGCGATGCTCAAGAAAGGTGCCATCGAGCTCGTCCCCAAGAGGCTTTGGGGCTTCGGAGTATACTCAAGGTACTTCCTCGTCAGAAAGAAGACAGGCATTTGGCGCCCCATCCTGGACCTGCGTCGGTTAAACAAGTACATCAAGGCACAGAAATTCAGGATGGTCACCCTCCAGCACGTGCTGGGACAGCTGGAAGAGGGCGACTTCCTATCGTCGTTGGACCTGGAGGATGCTTACTTCCACATCCCCATTCTAAAAGGACACAGAAAGTTCCTCAGATTCGTAGTCCAGGGGCGGCACTACCAATTCAGAGCCCTGCCGTTCGGATTAAAGTCGGCACCCAGGGTGTTCACCAAGTGCCTCGCACCAGTGGCAGCGCGGCTGCGCCTGCAGGGGATACACGTCTACCCTTACCTGGACGACTGGCTAATCCGTGCAAGATCAAGAGAACTAGTTATCAAACACACGGCGAGGACCGCCCGCCTGCTCACGGAACTGGGATTCGCCATCAACGACCCCAAATCCCACCTGGTTCCGTCACAGGTGGCACTGTTTCTGGGAGCGATTGGCATCTACGTCTGAAGAAAGGACGAAGGCCATTTTGGGCAAGGTGCAGCGCCTGTTAGCCACGGATGTGGCCAGGATGAGGTCCATCAAGTCCCTCCTCGGGATGATGTCCTCATGCATCTACCTTGTGCCCCTTTGCAGACTTCGGATGCGACCGCTACAAGAGTTCCGCGACGCCCGCTGGATTCAAGCGGTGGGCAGCTTCGAAGACAGGATCCCGCTCAACGAGGAGTTCCGTCGGGCGATTCTATGGTGGGCTACTCGTGCGCACCTCACGGCAGGCACAGAGTTTCAGACCCCGGCGTATCTTGAGTCGGTGACGATGGACGCCTCCCTAGAGGGATGGGGGGCCCACACCGGAGATCTCCACGCAAGAGGCCTCTGGCTCCCGGAGGAGAGGTCTCTCCACATCAACATCCTGGAGCTACGAGCCGTCTTCAAGAACAAAGTGGTGAGGATCTTCACCGACAACACCACCACGATGTTCTACATCCGGAAGCAGGGGGGCACCAGATCCCCAGCCCTATCCAAGGAGGCCCAGGATCTGTGGCTCTGGGCCGTCGCCCAGGGGATGTTTCTGGTTCCCTTCCACCTGGCAGGAATAAAAAACACCATCGCCGACTCACTCAGCAGGGAGCTGCGCTCATGCCACGAGTTGGAACTACGCCAGGACCAGGTGGATCGGCTCTTTTGACGATGGGGCAAACCCCCGATCGACCTGTTTGCGACGGCGACGAACTCCAAGTGCCAGAGGTTCGCCAGCAGGTTCACACAGCCGAGGAACATGGGTGATGCTTTCTCATTCCCTTGGGACGGCCTGTTCCTGTACGCGTTCCCTCCGTTGCCGTTGCTGCTCCGTCTCATCAACCAGCTCAAGAGGTCCAGGTGCAGGATGATCCTCGTCGCACCGGCGTGGCCGACACAGATCTGGTTCCCGGACCTTGTGGACTTGTCAGCGTCCCCACCTATCAAGCTGGCGACGGACGCGGATCTTCTCTTCAGAGAAGGAGGCGCCATTCTTCATCATGACCCGGAGTCGCTGAACTTGCAGGCTTGGCTCCTGCAGCACTATAGTTTGGAGGATACGATATCCCGGCTGACAGCAGAGAGGTTCTTGCAAAAGCCAGGGCGTCCTCAACTCTCAAGTGCTATGGACATAAGTGGAAGAGGTTCTCTGTCTGGTGCCGTGCACAGAAGATTAACCCTCTACGGGTTATGGCCCCTCAAGTATTGCCTACCTACTGTCGCTGGCAAAAGCTAGACTGGCTCACGCCTCCATCAAGATACATCTGGCTGCCATCTCCCGATACACTAGAACTACAGGACGGGCGTCCTTGTGGTCTCATCGCCTGGTGAAGGAATTTATGAAGGGACTATTCCGATCATTCCCGCCGGTGAAGGCCCCTGCCCCGGCGTGGGAGCTCAACGTGGTGCTAACCAGGCTCCTGGGGGCCCCATTGGAGCCTATGCATTCGGCGCAGTTGACGTTCCTGTCGTCGAAGACAGCATTTCTCGTGGCCATCACCTCCGCACGACGAGTGGGAGAGATCCAGGCCCTATCTTGCAAGCCTCCATACTTGACTTTTAACGACACGAGGGTGGTGCTGAGGACGCACCCCTCCTTTATGCCCAAGGTGCCGTCGGACTTCCACCTCAACGAGCCCTTGGTGTTGCCAGTTTTCTTCCCGTCGCCTTCGTCGCAGGCCGAGAGGACTCCGCACTCGCTGGACGTAGCTAGAGCGCTGAAGTTCTACGTGGACCGAACAAAGAGTTTTCGGAAGACATCACAGCTGTTTGTGAACTTTGGACCTGTGAATCAAGGGAAGGCTCTCTCAAAGGCTTCCATTTCCAGATGGCTCTCCGGCTGCATCATGCACTGTCACCGGTTGGCAAACCAACCGCTGCCCGGCCGTCCGAGAGCCCATTCGACCAGAGCGATCGCTGCTACCACAGTGTTCCTGCCTGGTGTGCCCCTGCTGGACATCTGCAGGGCTGCTACGTGGAGGTCGACACACACCTTCACAAGATTCCACTGCGTCGATCGGCACTCCAGGGTGGAGTCCAGGGTCGGCCAAGCAGTGCTGCGCAACCTGTTCGCTTAAAGTGAGCCTGGTGAGGAGGTAAGGGATGCTTTATGTTGAGTTGTTGTATTGCTTAATGTTACAGATCTGCCAGTCTGTAACACTCTCCAATTGCTAGAATTATCCATCTGGATAAGGTCTGTTTTGTTACTGCCAGGCCCAATTTGTGGCCGGTGTATCCAATGAAAAGTTGGTCACTTTGCCGACCCTGTTGCCACCTCCCGTGATTGTGCATGTGTATTCTGCTATGTATTCTTATATTCATGAGCATGTGAATCCATGCCAGACCCCATGCTGGAGAAGGAACAAGTTACTTACCTGTAACTGTTGTTCTCCAGCATGGGTCTGGCATGGATTCACATGCGAACCCTCCCTCCTTCCCCTCTGCGGCTCTTCACTTGGTCGTACTGCCACTTTACGTGCTACCAAACCTGAGGATGGCTGCCAGGGGAGGGGTTTAGGGAGAGGGCAGTCATTGGCTGGGGGCAGTATGACCCAGAGATCAGTGATTGGTTACTACTAAGAAAGACAGATCAGAAACGAAAATGGTACTGATTTTTTCTTTACCGAGAATTCCCAGCCTGACGACGGGGAATATTCCTGAGCATGTGAATCCATGCCAGACCCCATGCTGGAGAAACAACCACCTCCAAGACCACAATGCCCAAGGCCCTGAAGAAGGGATCTGCCTGCCTGAGAAAGGAACGATTTAATGAGGATGAGCTCCATATGCTTGTGCACACCCTGCACGAGCATGCTGCCACAGTCTTCTCCAGCAACATGAGGAGAGAGGCAGTGCTACGAAAAAAAGAGATCTGGGAACTTGTTGCCCAGAAAGTTAGTGCTGTGGGCAACACACCACACACAGTAAAATACTGCCGTAAGCGATGGGATGACCTGCGCCTAAGGGTGCGCAACATCCTCTCCGTCAATCGCTGCCAGGCCATGGGAACAGGAGGAGGTTCCAGTTCCCCTATAAAGCTCACCCCGTGGGAGGACACATGCTCAAGCATGATTGGGACGGAATCCATCGAAGGCGTAGGCGAGATGGAGTGTGGCGCCACAATATCGGGTGATGGAGGTGAGTGTCCAAAGTAAACACTGCTATGCCATATCTGATAAAAGTCAACCCCAATGTCAGTCCGAAGAGTCCCGTTAAGGTCGCCCACACACACAGACTCCCCGTAAAGTAGGCCGATGCATGACAGACACATGCAGATGCCTGTTGTAAGGCAAAATCGTACATGACACATACCACACAAAGTAGAAAATTCCACGAGGCACACAGCGTGCATGTGCAAAATAGTATGCAAGTCAGACAGCACTGTTCCTGGCCAACATGACTGATGTCAACATATGCCTGCATTTACCACCCTTGTATCAAATGACGTGCCCTTCCAAACACAAATGCCTATTACCCCCAATTGTGTGGATAAGCAATTGTCCCAATGTCTGAATGATGCCTATCAAAACATCACTCATGCCGTATGCCGTGCCTCTCTTCCACCCCAACAGGCACTGACCATGGCAGCGATGGGCAGGAAGGCAACCCTGCACAGGCCACACCCCGGAAGAGGTCCCAGGAGGCCAGCAACCGGCTGTCACCATCGAGGGGACAAGCCAGGGGGCACCGTGTACCAGCATCCAAGCCACTGCAGGTACGCATTGCACCTGTGCCACCAAGGCCCGTGGAGGGCACATCACCACCACCACCTCCACCCACTGGTCAGCCTGATGACACCTGCGAGCCACCACATTCGGAGGAGTCGAGTGTGGCTGGGGAGGTGGCAGCCACGGCACCCCTCACTGTGGATGACACACAGGAGGACATCTGGGGCACCATGGAGGACGATATAATGGGTGTGGTCCATACCCCAACTCAAGTTGCATCCCCCCAAGTATCATTGTTCGATACCGGGAATGCCAGCACCGCAGAGCAGTCCGGCCATGACCACACAGAGGGACACTTAAGTCCAGTTTTCAGTGTTGGGGAGGTTGAGCAGGCGGGCCATGACAGCCAGGGGCCCAATACATCCACGGGTGCACCCGCAGGGCCGCAGCGGGCTGACCTGCTAACTATGATATGATATATGATATGGCATTTGTAACGCGCCTATACACAGGTGTTTCAAGGCGCGACGAGGCAGGGAGGGGAGGAACAAGGGGAGACAGACAACGATCCTACTAGGCCAGGTGTCATTCAGATTGCGCAAGTGCAGGGGTGGGGGAGGGGGAAAAGTGCAAGGGGAAGGGGAGGGGGGGAAGTGCAGTACAAGGTAAGTGGCGTAAAGTAATAAATAAATAGGGCCAGCTGGTGGCAAGTGCAAGGTAAGTGCAGAACAAGTGCTGGGAAAGGGGGGGGCTGTAGGGATACAGAGACAGTCCCGCAGTGCAGAGGGGTTCCAGTGCATCAGTGCAAGTGGAGAGTGGCTGGGCCCAGGACCGAGGCCGTTAAGAGTGGTCCAGTTGCAGAATCAGTGCAGTTTCAGTGAAGGATATTAGCTGTTCAGCAGGGGAGAGGGAGAGAGAAAGCAGAAGCAAAGAGGAAGGTTTTGAGGTGCTTCCGGAACCGGAGATGGTTCTCCTCAAGTTTCAGGGAGGCAGGAAGGCTGTTCCAGAGGGAGGCCCCTGCCGCGGAGAGAGATCTACCCCCAGCTCATTGCTTCGAGAAGCGGCTGACCCTGAGGGAGTTGGAGGCGGATGAGCGAAGGGCTCGGGAAGGAAGATATTTGGGAAGAGAGAGTTGAAGGTATTTAGGACCCAGGCCCCAGAAGGCCTTGTGGACAATGCAGAGGGTTTTGAACTTTATCCTCGCAGCCACTGGGAGCCAGTGTAGATATTTCAGTCCTGGAGAGATACGGTCCCTGGGCTTGAGGCCAAGGACAAGTCTCGCAGTTCTGTTCTGGATGAACTCGTGCGTGAGTTCGTACAGGACAACAGGAACGCGCTCTAGGCAGCCATTTTTTATCGCGCTCAACAGCGCCCCCCGCCCCTGACAACAATTTTTAACAAACGATTCATCAAGCCAACGGACAGGAAAATGTATTCGATTATTGAATCATAACCCCTAGCTTTCCAGGTGAAGTGTTCATTATGTAACAAATCAAGCCCACATATCTCACCAAAATGAGTCCATAACCTCCCTCGCAATTTGGAGTTTCCACCCATTCTGACTTGAGAGCCTATATTAGAGTATATCACATCCCCGGTCAACCGTTCAACCGAGCAATCAGCATTCATGTCACCAGCAACAACAAGCTGCCTCCCTGGGTTTGCTTGAATCCATGCTACAATAAAGACCCCTAGACTTGTTAACTCATTCTCCAACCCTTGGTCGGAATGTTCACTGGGGTTCCAGTATACATTCACAACAAGTAGTGATACTGCTACTTTGTCCCCAACTATGAAAGACACCACCAGAAAGAAGTTTGAAAAAAAACATTCCCCTGTTTTACATAAGAGATTGGAGTCTTTGGCTGCTATGATAAGTCTGCCATTTTATAACTTCCTCTCGAATTCCAACTTACCAACTTTAAACAACTTTGGGAGCTAGAGGGGTTTACCCAATTTTTTCAGTGTGTCAATTGTTTTTCAGGGTTGGAGTCTTGCATACAATTCGACCTTTCATTGATTGCCTCTTTATAACTTTGTTCGTTATTTGTTGTACCTTGTGTGTGAATCGCAGCAGCGGGGCTCATAAAATTGTGTTAAAAAATATCAAAACCTCTACTCTGTAGTTGTTCTGCTTCTTTCAAAAGCAGTGACCTCACCAAGAGGGAGGGTATAACCAAACAAACATAATCATATCAGACTTTGTGAATGAAATCAACAAGATATATGTCTGCAGAGGTGATTAAGCTTAGCTCAGGGATGAATGAAAGTAAAGACAAAATATATGGTCTATTCAGGGATATGTTAACAGAATCATTAAATAAACATTTGATGATAAGCCCAGGTAGCTCTGAATTGGATGGCTTTCTCAGATCCCACTCATGATTCGTTAAAAGAAACTGATCCCGTCCCCCGCCAACTTTGTTCATGAACTCATGAGAACCAATCTCGTTGTTACTAGAAGTAACATACCCTTTGCCTTTGTTTATACTGGTTTCAGTTGGTTTCATTGGCGGGTTCATATCAGCCAAATACAAGCCATTCTCTGTAGGGCTTTGTTTTTCTGCAAACATCTTAAGGATCAGATGTCTCAAATCATCTTCCTTTTGTGCCTGATCGTTTATGTCAGACCCTTTCAGAAGATCTTTTATTTCAGTTGGAGCCAAAGTGACTCTGTTTGCATGAGTGACTAGTCGGTCAGGTACTGTAGTTAAGTTAATACAGGTAGTGTCATGGGAAACCCTCCACTCCGCGTTGCCAAGACCTGTATTAACTGTGATACTCTCTACCTTTCTAAGAGAGTCAGGTGAATCACATATATTAATCGAGGGTTGGGTCGTATTGTCCTTCATAGCCGAAGTCATCAATGGATTACCATTACCCGTCAACCCCCAGTTGAAGTTACTGTTGTTCGTCTTGGAAACATTAACTATTGAGGTTGGATTTTTGAAAATATGGAAAACATCCTCTCTTTTTTTTTCATTACATCAGAGAGCACGTATTCACCCTCACAAAATACGCTCTGCGATGCTTGATCTGATGTTAACTTAGGCTGGGGGCCAGAGCCAGTGTTACCCTTCCTTAACCTTTCCACTGGACTCTCGAGGACCTGTACCACTTCAGCTGCCTCTCGAATGGTGTGCTTGAGGTTCGAATCCCTCCGAAATTTCCTTGATGATTTTTTATTAGCCTCATTTTTTTTCTTTTGTTTAGCAATTCTTTTACCCTGTTGTTTAGACATTTTAATTTTGAAATCATCAGTGTCCACCTGACTCTGAATAACTTATCCTCCTTTGGATTGATTACTTTCACTTCCCAACATCTTTTTTGTCCCTACTGAGTGTCCCTCACTGGGGAGAGTAGACTGAAGCCCCTCCTCTCCCTGTGTTTTGGGAATAGTTATTGTTTCTCTGTTTGCAGATGGGATGTATCGCCCACAAGGTGTCTTAACTGCAATCCCACCCACCTCTTCAGCCGTGAGCCTGGCCATGAAATCCTTTCTAACAAGGAGTTCTAGTGCTTCGCTCATCCTATTTGGTAACATCCCCACTTCAATAGATAAATTGGTCATAGCAGCCGTCTGCTTTCGTAATTCAAGCAGACTCAGCCTGTTAAACATACCCAGCATGACTGAAGCGTCTAGATCTACTACGAGTTGGTTGATATCAGACACAGAACCATTAATGTTACATTCAATGGGGTGTTCCTTTGAAAGAAAGGCACTCAGGGAGTCAAAAATATAGTCATAATTGGGGATGACAGGTTTGCATAGGTCCTCCAATGTAGGTCTCGTGTCTTGATTGCTTTTGATGGGCTCGGCTGACTCCTCCTCCACAAACAGTGGTTGGGAAGAGTCAATCAAGTCCTCAATGATTTTTTCAGCCAGTGAGCAATCTTGTGCCTACTGCAACAAAGCATCCTCTTCTTCATTAGACTCCGGTAAAGGTAGAGCTGCTGCTCTAGCAAGACTAGCTTGTCTTGTACTTACTGCGGCAAAACAATCTGCACCAGGTTCTTTGCTGAGCAGTGGAATTCTATTCTTTCTCATGATGATTTAAAACGTTAAATAAAATAACCAGACTAATACCAAAATAACCGTGCTTATTCCACGTGGCTAGCACAATGACAAGCACACAAAATTGTAATCAAACGCCCACTTTCAGCAATAAATCCACCTCCTTCCTCCGTCAGCCGAACAGCCCAACAGCCGCTAATTACGGTCACCGCTATTTACAGTCACCGCTAATGACGCATTGTACAATGTCGGTAGTGTTATCTGCGCTATGCTTGATGCCGGTAGGGCTTTTTGGAAGCCTTTTTTACGGCATGGCGCTAGATACCTTACCGGTATGGCGTAAAGCTCGTGCCCGCAAAGTCGTAATAGTCCTCTATTAGCGGACTGGTGCCAGCACGGACACGCTATTTGCGCCATGCCGGTAAGGGACGTTAGTTACCTCCAAACTCGGAATGCGGGCAAAAATCTTTGTACCAGTGTCGTTGAAACAAGTTCAGTAACTGGTGCAAAGATAAAAATATGGATCCATTTCTGTGTGGTACACCTTTGGTACTTTCTTTCCTACTACATTTGGACAATTGAGGCTTCCAGATTGGTACAATGAAAGGATACTTGGCTATGCTTTCTATTTTTAAGCGCTCCTCAGAAGAGGTATCTTACTTTAAAAATCCATTGATTGTTCAATTCTTAAAGGTTCTCACTAACGTGTACCCTCAAGTCCCGAATGTTCAATTCTTAAAGGGTCTCACTAACGTGTACCCTCCGGTCCCTTTTCAAGTCCCTGTTTGGGATCTGAATTTAGTACTAACATTCCTTACATGCATTCCTTTCCGCCTTTGCATTCTTGTCCACTAAGGCTTCTCACTTTCAAGACAATCCCAATAGTAGCTATTACATCCGCCCGCAGGGTGAGTTACAGGCTCTCTCTTGTAATCCTCCTCACACCATCTTTCATAAAGACAAAGTTATAAAGTCAAACCTTCATTTCTACCAAAGATAGTCTCTGACTTTCATTTGTCTCAGAAGATCACATTGCCGTCTTTCTATCCTCCCCCTCATGCAAGTAAGGAGGAAGAAAGTCTCCACAGGCTGGACCCAAAAAGGGCTCTGAGCTTTTACATTTCTAGACTGGCAAAATTTCGGCAAAGTGACCAACTTTTCATTGGATACACCGGCCACAAATTGGGCCTGGCAGTAACGAAACAGACCTTATCCAGATGGATAATTCTAGCAATTGAAGAGTGTTACAGACTGGCAGGTAAAGAACCTCCAGATGGGCTAATTCTAATAGGGGCATGATGACTTTGACGGCTCTTCAGAGGGGTGTCCCGGTGCAAGATATTTGTGCAGCGACCACTTGCACGTCAATGCACACCTTTGTGAAACACTATTGTTTAGATTCCACTTCGTCTTTTTGCTAAGGCCGTTCTACATACATCCAATCGAAAGAATGTTACAGTTGGTGAGTAACTTGTTCTTCTACTGGAAGAGGCTGCCCAACCAAGACCGATGGCATTTGACCTCATGAAGTATTCACCGGAAATGTTTGACAACAGAATCTAGTCAGATCAAAGCGAGAACAACCCTTGACCGCCTGGTGTAAAGATACCAATACCAGAAGACCAGCTGAGCACGAAGAAAATGATAGGCCACCTACATCGTGGCAGACCACACCAAGATGGACCCAAAACAAAGTGGGAAATACAGCAAAAGGGAATGAAGGAGATGAAGACAACTGGCGATGGCTAGCGAACCTCCTGGCTGAAAAAATGGGAAAACCGTAACACCAAACAAGCACTGACGATGGCAAAAGGACAGTGGCAAGTTGGAACACTCAGGGTTTGCCCATTTGTTTGCAAATGAAGATTTTTTAAACAAAATATGATTTATCTCCAGGAAACATGGATGAGAGAACCTCCATTCTTCAGCATGGGCTCTGGCATGGATTCACATGCTCATGAATATTCCCCGCCGTCAGGCAGGGAATCCTCGGTAAAGAAAAAATCAGTTTCAGTTTCGTTTCTGAACTGTCTTTCTACTAGTAACCAATCACTGGTCTCTGAGTCATACTGTCACCAGCCAATGACTGCCCTCTACTTAAACTCCTCCTCTGGCAGCCATCTTCAGATTTTTACCGCACGTTCAAGTGTTGGAAGTCCTCGTGCTATAGCTTTCGAGCTTTTACTGCGTTTTGCATTTTTTCAAAGAGTTTATTCTTATATTTTCGGTCTATCGAGCCTCAAGCTCCACCGATTCTACTTCTGATCAACGGGGACCCGCTTCGGAATTTTCTATGCCCCTCAAGGGCAAATTTTCGTTGAGTTTTCACTTCTTGGAGGATTCCAGAAGATCTTTGAGACCTACCTCGCATGGTCATTGCCCATTACAAGGGAAGCATGTCCCTTTTCAGGAGCTACCCTGGATGCGGATTACAGAATGTCTTCAAGGAAGATGAGCACTTCCGCTGCCTCTATTGCCTTCACGACGACAAATCGCACATGGAGAAGGACTTTGCATTTTGTAAGAACATGTCCGACCGGACAATGAAGGATTGTCATGTTCGACTCACCAACTGGCTGGAGGGGAAGAGCCCAGCAGCAGGTGAGAAGAAGAAGAAGTCTGAGTGGTCTTCTAAGACCTTTGAGGGCGATCTGGCGATGGTGGCCCAACAAAAGGCAAAGCACTGCGAGTCCGCGGGCAACAGGAGCGCGATGGTTCGGGCTCCTTGGCTGCCAGGCAGGGTGCGATGTCACCGACGCCATCATCCACGAGCTAACGCTCTGGCTCGGTGAAGAGGAAGTCGGAGAACCCGGGTAAGCTTCGGGAGAAGCCCCGGTCGATCCCAAAGGAGACAGCCGAGGGGGAGCGAGGCAGCGACCCTCCCCCTAAGGTGAAGGCCTCAGGCACGCCCAAGGTCGTGAAGGCCCTGATTCACCCGGCGAAGGCCTTGATCGAAGGAGTCGTGGCGGCCCTGGCAAAGCTGGTGGAGGCTACACCAGTGGAGACGACTGCTGGGCCTAGAGTTTCCCAGCCACCCCGGAGGGAATCATCTTTTCAGCCTATCGAGAAGACCCCCGTGAAACCCTGGGAGGAGAGAGGGGGGGGCACGGTAGCCTTAACGGACACAGATACCACCTCCAAGGATGAGCTGGCGAGCGTCCAAAAGATCCTGGACAAGAAGTTCAAGGAAGTCAGGTCCTGCGGGAGGGATCCCCACGAGGCTGACGAAGAGAGCAACTGTGGGGCAGACGAGGAGCAGTGGGCCGCGGAGGAAACAGAGGACCCCGCGCCCCTGCCGTCGCAACCGATGCCCATGCCACAGGACATTTCAGTAGCAATCATGATGGCTATACAGACCCCGTGTACGGAGATAAGGACAAGTGTCCCTGTCTACCACCCGTGGCCAGGAAGGAAAACCACGAGCCACAGCTGCTGCTGGAGGTACGAGCAATGATAAAAAAGGGTGCAATAGAACTCGTCCCAAAGAGGGTCCGGGGTTCCTGAGTATACTCGTGGTACTTCCTCATCTGAAAGAAGACCGGCGGCTGGCGGCCCATCCTAGACCTTTGCCGCCTCAACAAATACATCAAGTCCCAGATGTTCCGAATGGTCACCCTTCAGCAAGTGCTGGGACCACTGGAGGAGGGCGACTGCCTGTCATCGCTGTACTTGGAGGATGCCTACTTCCACATCCCCATACACAAAGGGCATCAAAAGTTCCTACGATTCATGGTCCAAGGGCAACACTAGTAGTTCAAGGCCCTTCGGGTTGAAGTCGGCACCAAGGGTCTTCACCAAGTGCCTGGCACCGGTGGCGGCGTGGCTGCGCCTGCATGGGATCCACGTATACCCCTACCTGGACGATTGGCTCATCCGAGCAAAGTCAAGAGAACTCGCCGTCGATCACACAGCGAAAACCGTCTGTCTACTCACAGATCTGGGATTCTCAATCAACTTCGCGAAATCCCAATTGGTACCGTTGAAAAACGCCCTGTTCCTGGGAGCCAAACTCGACACAGTGGCGCGGTTGGCTTCACCGTCGGAGGAAAGGACGAAGGCCATCCTGGGCAAGGTACAACGGCTATTGACCATGGAAGTGGCCAGGGTGAGGTCCATCAAGTCCCTGGTCGGCATGATGTCACTGTGCATCTACCTCGTGCGTCTATGCAGGTTGCGGATGCGGCCACTGCAGGAGTTCTTCGACGCCCGTTGGATACAAGCGACGGGCAGCTTCGAAGACAAGATCTCCCTCAACGAGACATTCCGTCAAGCGATCTGGTGGTGGTGCGCCCGCACGCACCTCGCGGCGAGCATGGATTTCCAGGCCCCAGTGCATCAGGAGACGGTGACGACAGACCCCTCCCTGGAGGGATGGGGAGCACACACCGGAGATCTGGCCTTTGGCTCCCAGAAGAGAGGTCCCTGCACAACATCCTGGAGCTCCAACCCGTGTTCTGGGCCCTCAGGTCTTTCCTTCCGTCCCTCAAGGGCAAGGTGGTACGGATCTTCACCGACAACACCACCACAATATTCTACATCCCGAAGCAAGGGGGCACCAGATCCCCAGCCCTATCCAAGGAAGCACATGATCTGTGGCACTGGACCACCGCCCAGCAGATGTTCCTGGTACCTTTTCATCTAGCAGGAGTGAAAAACACTGTCGCCGACTCACTCAGTAGGGAGCTGCGCTCTTGCCACGAGTGGGAGCTTCGGCAGTATCAAGTGGATCTTCTATTCCGACGATGGGGCAGTCCCCAGATCGACCTGTTCACGACGGCAGCGAACACCAAGTGCCGGAGGTTCACCAGCAGGTTTCCCCAGCCGGGGAGCATGAGCAATGCATTCTCCTTCCCCTGGGATGGCCTGTTCCTGTACGCGTTCCCACCATTGCCGTTACTGCTGTGACTCATCAGCCAATTCAGATGGTCCCGGTGTAGGATGATCCTCGTCGCACCGTCGTGGCCGAGACAGATATGGTTCCCGGACCTTCTGGACTTGTCAGCTTCCCCCCCAGTCAAACTGCCGACGAACGCGGGATCTTCTCGCCAGGGAAGGAGGCACCGTTCTACATCACGACCCGGGATCGCCGAACCTGCAGGCCTGGCTCCTGCAGCACTAGAGTTCGGAGGCTACGATATCCCAGCGGACTGCAAGGAGGTGCTTGCAAAAGCCAGGGCGTCCTCGACTCTCAAGTGCTATGGACATAAGTGGAAGAGGTTCTCTGTTTGGTGCCGTGCACAGAAGATCAACCCTCTACGGATTACGGCCCCTCAAGTGCTGCCGTACTTGCTGTCGCTAGCCAAGGCGGGGCTGGCGCATGCCTCCATCAAGATCCTCCTGGCAGCTATCTCCCGCTACACCAGAACTCCGGGGCGGTTGTTGTGGTCTCACCGCCACGTGAAGGAGTTCATGAAAGGACTGTTCTGTTCATTCCCGCCGTGAAGGATCCGGCCCCGGCGTGGGAGCTCAACGTGGTGCTGACCAGGCTCATGGGTCCCCCATTCCAGCCCCTACACTCGGCACTGCTGAAGTTTCTATCGTGGAAGACAGTGTTTCTTGTGGCCATCACCTCCGCACGACGAGTGGAAGAGATCCACTCTCCTGCAAGCCTCCATATCTTGCATTTCACGAGATGAGGGTAGTGCTGAGGACGCACCCCTCCTTCATGCCCAAGGTGCCGTCGGACTTCCATCTCAACAAGCCCTTGGTGTTACCTGAATTTCGTCCCTTCGCCTTTGTCGCCGGCTGAGAGGACTTTGCACTCGCTGGATGTGGCTAGAGCGCTGAAGTTCTCCGTGGACCGTACGAACAGCCTTCGGAAGATATCACAGCTGTTTGTGAACTTTGGACCTATGAACCAAGGGAAGGCCCTCTCGAAGGCTTCCATTTCCTGATGGCTCTCCGGCTGCATCATGCACTGTCACCGGTTGGCAAACCGACCGTTGCCTCGCCGTCCGAGAGCCCATTCAACCAGAGCGATCGCTGCTACCACGGCATTCGTGTCTGGTGTGCCCCTGCTGGACATCTGCAGGGCTGCTACGTGGAGGTCGACACACACCTTCACGAGATTCTACTGCGTCGGCCGGGATTCCAGGGAGGAGTCCAGAGTCGGCCAGGCAGTGCTGCGCAACCTGTTCGCTTGAAGGTGAGCCTGGTGAGGAGGTAAGAGATACTTAATGTTGAGTTGGTGAAATGCTTTATGCAGCCTCCCGTGGTTGTGCATGTGTGTACTGCTATATATTCTTATATTCATGAGCATGTGAATCCATGCCAGACCCCATGCTGGAGAAGGAACAAGTTACTTACCTGTAACTGTTGTTCTCCAGCATGGGTTTGGCATGGATTCACTTGCAAACTCTCCCTCCAACCCCTCTGCGGCTCTTCTCTTGGGCCTTATGCCACTTTACGTGCTGCCATATCTAAAATTGGGTGCCAGAGGAGGGGTTTAGGTAGAGGGCAGTGATTGGCTGGGGACAGTATGACCCAGAGACCAGTGATTGGTTACTAGTAGAAAGACAGTTCAGAAACGAAACTGAAACTGATTTTTTCTTTACCGAGGATTCCCAGCCTGACGACGGGAATATTCATGAGCATGAGAATCCATGCCAGACCCATGCTGGAGAACAACAGTTACAGGTAAGTAACTTGTTCCTTATTGGATGGTTATACGATCTACTTGAATCCAGCTATCAAAGGTACAAAAGGTAGACCTATGCCGGGCTTATTGATAGCTAAACAAACAGCTGCAACTTATCCTAATTGAAGAGCTTAACCCAAGTCCATTTATACAAGTGTTGGTGGGGAGATTATCCACTAAGCCTGATGGTTCGGAAATGATCCTAATTCTTATGAACTTGTATTGGAACCCTAAAAGGCAGGAATTTAACAATTCCCCTGAACAGGTAACGGGTCTGATTGACGGTCTAAGAGCAAAATGGAGGGATCCACACTTTTTAATGTGTGAAATCCTGACCTCTCAATGTCTTAACCAGAATGCAAAGGAATCTGCTGGAGACTTGTTCCTTGCAACGGAATCTGAAAGCAGAGGTTGGCGCTGGGTGATTGCCATGAGCTCAAGAGAAATTCAAATCTTAAATGGAGCAACCGAAGGAGATATGCCAGGGAAGGTAGCGTGGACAGGAATGGCTGGAAGCCGCATCGTAGAGTATATTTTCATATCCCGCAATTTCTCTAGGTTAGTGCAAACATTGTGGGTAGAAGGAAAACAGCACAGCGACCACCTGTTAACAATGACTTGGAAAATGGAGAAACCTGCTGACGCTCAGACCCATCCAATTAATTTGGAAGTAATACCAGGAAGAAACAGATTGAGGATCAAAGGGAGGAAAATAGCTCATCTCACAGAATCATTCAAGTTGGAAATACATCGCGCATTAAGATCAAGCAAAATAGAAATGGTAAACTATCCTCGACTCCTGGAGGCGTACAAAATCAAAATACATAGGGTCAATAAATCTATTGTCCATCATCGTCATGTATTCGATCTAGTCGTTACTGAAAAAAGAAGTTAACGAATAGTTTGATCCGCAAGCTAAAGAAACAATCTACGCCGGTGGCTAAATTAAACATCAAGAAGTTAAAACAACACTACAGAAACTGTTGTAAATTATATAAGAAAAACTTAATTCGCAAAGATGCGGAAATCATGTTACAAAAAATAAGCCTAATAGAATACAGCCGAGATTTGGACAATAATTAACGAACTGGATGCGCCCCAGGAAGCCTTGATTGCTAATCCAGTTTCGGCACTGGAAGTGACGGCTGTTGGGCTGGAAGCGCTATTCTGCCTGCCGTTTGCTGTATTTGGACACTAGTCGGCAAGAGGAAGTAACTTGTACGTAACACTGACCTGCGTGGGACAATTGTCTTCAGATTGCTATCACCTCCCACGGCCCCTCCTTCCTGCAGTGACACACATCTTAGCCCTGCCAACCTAGTTCTGCCATTGGTCCTTGTAAGTCATATCTATTCCCTGTATGCGCACCGGAAGTGACTTGCAAGTGACGGCTGTTGGGCTGGAAGCGCTATTCTGCCTGCTGTTTGCTGTTTTTGGACACTAGTCGGCAAGAGGAAGTAACTTGTACATAACACTGACCTGCGTGGGACAATTGTCTTCAGATTGCTGTAAGACTCTTATACGGACAGCTGTTACATTGTCAACTCTTTGCGTGGCTGCTGCACGCATGCATATATCTTTACTGAAAGTAAAGTAAAACATTCTCTTCTTTTTTACTAGATCACCTCCCACGGCCCCTCCTTCCTGCAGTGACACACACCTTAGCCCTGCCCACCTAGTTCAGCCATTGGTCCTTGCAAGTCATATCTATTCCGTGTATGCGCACTGCGCGCGCACTGGAAGTGACTTGCAAGTGATGGCTGTTGGGCTGTTCGGCTGACGGAGGAAGGAGGTGGATTTATTGCTGAAAGTGAGCGTTTGATTACAATTTTGTGTGCTTGTCATTGTGCTAGCCACGTGGAATAAGCACGGTTATTTTGGTATTAGTCTGGTTATTTTATTTAACGTATTAAATCATCATGAGAAAGAATAGAATTCCACTGCTCAGGAAAGAACCTGGTGCAGATTGTTTTGCCGCAGTAAGTACAAGACGAGCTAGTCTTGCTAGAGCAGCAGCTCTACCTTTACCAGAGTCTAATGAAGAAGAGGATGCTTCGTTGCAGTAGGCACAAGATTGCTCACTGGCTGAAAAAATCATTGAGGACTTGATTGACTCTTCCCAACCACTGTTTGTGGAGGAGGAGTCAACCGAGCCCATCAAAAGCAATCAAGACACGAGCCCTACATTGGAGGACCTATGCAAACCTGTCATCCCCAATTATGACTATATTTTTGACTCCCCGAGTGCCTTTCTTTCAAAGGAACACCCCATTGAATGTAAAATTAATGGTTCCGTGTCTGATATCAACCAACTCGTAGTAGATCTAGACACTTCAGTCCTGCTGTGTATGTTTAACAGGCTGAGTCTGCTTGAATTACGAAAGCAGACGGCTGCTAAGACCAATTTATCTATTGAAGTGGGGATGTTACCAAATAGGATTAGCGAAGCACTAGAACTCCTTGTTAGAAAGGATTTCATGGCCAGGCTCACGGCTGAAGAGGTGGGTGGGATTGCAGTTAAGACACCTAGTGGGCGATACATCTCATCTGCAAACAGAGAAACAATAACTATTCCCGAAACACAGGGAGAGGAGGAGCTTCAGTCTACTCTCCCCAGTGAGGGACACTCAGTAGGGACAAAAAAGATGTTGGGAAGTGAAAGTAATCAATCCAAAGGAGGATAAGTTATTCAGAGTCAGGTGGACAGTGATGATTTCCAAATTAAAATGTCTAAACGACAGGGTAAAAGAATTGCTAAACAAAAGAAAAAAAATGAGGCTAATAAAAAATCATCAAGGAAATTTCTGAGGGATTCGAACCTCAAGCACACCATTCGAGAGGCAGCTGAAGTGGTACAGGTCCTCGAGAGTCCAGTGGAAAGGTTAAGGAAGGGCCCCCAGCCTAAGTTAACATCAGATCAAGCATCGCAGAGCATATTTTGTGAGGGTGAATACGTGCTCTCTGATGTAATGAAAAAAAAAAGAGGATGTTTTTCGATATTTTCAAAAATCCAACCTAAATAGTTAATGTTTCCAAGACGAACAACAGTAACTTCAACTGGGGGTTGAGGGGTAATGGTAATCCATCGATGACTTCAGCTATGAAGGACAATACGACCCAACCCTCGATTAATATATGTGATTCACCTGACTCTCTTAGAAAGGTAGAGAGTATCACAGTTAATACAGGTCTTGGCAACGCGGAGTGGAGGGTTTCCCATGACACTACCTGTATTAACTTAACTACAGTACCTGACCGACTAGTCACTCATGCAAACAGTCACTTTGGCTCCAACTGAAATAAAAGATCTTCTGAAAGGGTCTGACATAAACGATCAGGAACAAAAGGAAGATGATTTGAGACATCTGATCCTTAAGATGTTTGCAGAAAAACAAAGCCCTACAGAGAATGGCTTGTATTTGGCTGATATGAACCCGCCAATGAAACCAACTGAAACCAGTATAAACAAAGGCAAAGGGTATGTTACTTCTAGTAACAACGAGATTGGTTCTCATGAGTTCATGAACGAAGTTGGCGGGGGACGGGATCAGTTTCTTTTAACGAATCATGAGTGGGATCTGAGAAAGCCATCCAATTCAGAGCTACCTGGGCTTATCATCAAATGTTTATTTAATGATTCTGGTAACATATCCCTGAATAGACCATATATTTTGTCTTTACTTTCATTCATCCCTGAGCTAAGCTTAATCACCTCTGCAGACATATATGTTGTTGATTTCATTCACAAAGTTTTATATGATTATGTTTGTTTGGTTATACCCGCCCTCTTGGTGAGGTCACTGCTTTTGAAAGAAGCAGAACAACTACAGAGTAGAGGTTTTGATATTTTTTAACACAATTTTATGAGCCCCGCTGCTGCGATTCACACACAAGGTACAACAAATAACGAACAAAGTTATAAAGAGGCAATCAATGAAAGGTCAAACCTGAAAAACAGGATCGGAGATGGTTGGCTCTGTCTTTGCGTGAGTCAATTGACACACTGAAAAAATTGGGTAAACCTCTCTAGCTCCCAAAGTTGTTTAAAGTTGGTAAGTTGGAATTCGAGAGGAAGTTATAAAATGGCAGACTTATCATAGCAGCCAAAGACTCCAATCTCTTACGTAAAACAGGGGAATGTTTTTTTTCAAACTTCTTTCTGGTGGTGTCTTTCATAGTTGGGGACAAAGTAGCAGTATCACTACTTATCGTGAATGTATACTGGAACCCCAGTGAACATTCCGACCAGCGGTTGGAGAATGAGGTAACAAGTCTAGGGGTCTTTATTGAAGCATGGATTCAAGCAAACCCAGGGAGGCAGCTTGTTGTTGCTGGTGACATGAATGCTGATTGCTCGGTTGAACGGTTGACCGGGGATGTGATATACTCTAATATAGGCTCTCAAGTCAGCATGGGTGGAAACTCCAAATTGCGAGGGAGGTTATGGACTCATTTTGGTGAGATATGTGGGCTTGATTTGTTACATAATGAACACTTCACCTGGAAAGCTAGGGGTTATGATTCAATAATCGACTACATTTCCTGTCCGTTGGCTTGATGAATCGTTTGTTAAAAATTGTTGTCAAGGGGGGGGGGCGCTGTTGAGCGCGATAAAAAATGGCTGCCTAGAGCGCGAGCTCCGTTCCGACAAATATCCTTAATAAAACGATCCTAACTTGGAGCACCCCGCGGATGAAGATTGGAGGCTGCAGCGGAACAATCCTGCACTCAACGGCAGAAATCCGGAAGAAAAACACTGTTGTAGGACGGAAATAGAGTGCATGCAACTGTTGGCGGTGAGAGTGGGGGACGCGGGCCAACTCCCAGATCCACGCAGATATTGGAAGTAACCGCAGACGCTCTAGCCGGCAGACCATAGAGGTCCGGCGATCCGACACCAACAAACGAGTGAACCGAAGGACGCTTCATACAAGCTGAAGCGGCCGACGTGTCTTTGGTGGGAAGGAGAACAGTGAAGGTGCAGCAGGAACGGGAGAGGAGTGTGGACGGCACATTAACCCTGTGAGACGGTCAAGCGGCACGTACCGAAACCGCCATTAAGCCACGTGTTGTGAGTGCTGCGAGGAGGAGGCGGTGCTGAATAGACTGCTGGCCCTAGCCACGAGGACAGCACTAATGCCTGATAAACCGACAAAAGGAGCAGGGGCTAGGAAAAGGGGTCCAATGGACTCGTTCACCAACAGCCAAGGGACGGACTTGATGGCAGAAACATCGGCTGCCCCTAACATCGGAACTGAAGTTGTAAGCGAGGTCGACAAGCTAACCACGATTGTACAAAATGGCTTCCTTGCGATAAATGTGAAACTGGATGACATTGTCTCAACTATTGGGTCATTGAAGGCAAGAGTGGATAAAGAAAGCTCCAGAATAACAGAAGCCGAAGGCAGAATTAGTAACAACAAGGACACTATTGCAAGTCATGCTCGAGACAGAACACAATTAAAAAATGACTTTCTCAGAATACAGTCTAAATGCGAGGATCTTGAATCTCGTTCTAGAAGAAATAACATAAGAATTGTTGGGGTATCCGAAAAGTTCGGCAAAGGAGCAATGGAACAACAAGTAGAAGCTCTCCTACAGACCCTCTTCAGACCTGAAGCTTTCTCGGAACATTTTCTGATAGAAAGGGCACATCGCACACTGGCTCCAACACCAAAACCAGGGGCGCTACCCGCACGATCATAGCGCGCCTCCTAAATTACAGGGACAGAGATGCGATTCTTAAAAAAGCTCGTGAGCAAGGTACACTACACTATGAGGAGAACCGTATCCACACATACCCGGATTTTTCAGCAGGTGTTCAGGCCAACCGACGATCCTACGAACCAGTGAAAAGACTGTTACGAGCATGTCAGGTCCAGTATGCATTAATATTCCCTGCCAAAATGCATATTCAGCACGGAGGAAGAGCACACTTCTTTGAGAATTCGTCAGCTGCAATGGCCTATATCGAGTCACATATACCTCTGCCCCCAGTAGGCCGGGGCCCGGATCAAAATGGCGGACTCCGCCACGAGGCAGACTGATGATACTCTGATGCAAGAAGAAACAAAGCACATGCCTACCACAAAAACGGAACAGGAATAAGACAAAACAAGCGGTGGTGCACCACAGGAAAATGTGGAAGTCGGACTGCGAGCTCGAGCGGGCGGCCATACAGCGGCAACATGGCAACCCCAGGAGATCTCCAACAGTTTGTAAGGTTAAATCATCCAGTTGGGGCGGATGATGGGGGTGGGGGGAAGGGGGGAAGATGGACCTTTTGTTGAACAGTTGAAAAGTTGTTTTGTTGAAGGTCGAACAGATAATTGCGCTATGCTTGTTGAACGGTATTTGGATAACACTGCAATGGTGAGCAGATACAATGGCGGGTGGCACTGACAATGGCAAAGGGATGAAAATTAGACTGCTGTCATGGAACGTCAGGGGGCTGAACAATCCCTCCAAAACTAGGAAAATAGGAACTTACATTAACAGACACTCACCCCATATAGCCATGTTACAAGAAACACATACACAGGGCCCCAGCAACGCAAGTATACTAGTCGCATGGGGCAAGCAAAGATACCACACAGAAAATTCCACTCAGGCACGAGGAGTCATGACCATACTCCATCCATCACTGGGATTCCAGACCAAAGGACATAAAGAGAAGAGGACCCCCTGGGGAGATATGTACTGGTTTGGGGAGAGGTTGCGGGAAAATTGATTGCATTGGTTAACACTTATGGCCCCAATATAGATGACCCGGACTTTTATCTCAATATACTGGAATTACTGATTACACTTGATACTACTGGTATTATCTGGGGGGGAGATTTCAATTTAATACTAGACCCAAATCTAGACAGATCCTCCAGAGCCAAGAGGATGCGCTCTAAAGCATCTATAGTCCTAGATCAGGTTATGCCACAGCTGATGCTACAAGATGCCTGGATGGCACTGCATCCAGGTGCGAAGGAGTACACGTACTACTCGAGCATACATGACTCGGAATCTCGTATAGATTATTGGTGGGTGTCGGAAGACATGCTGGGAGGGCTAGAAAGTTGTGAAATATACCCACGAACACTATCTGATCATTCCCCAGTATCCCTGGACTTAATGTTTGGGGATGTCCCGAAACCGCAGAAGAGATGGAGAATGCCCACACATATACTCAAAGACCCTAATGTTGCGGAGGCATTACATATAGAAATGGAAGAATTATTTAATAACAATATGGGAACAGTGGATAAATATTCAACAGTATGGGAGGCTTTCAAGGTCTGGGTAAGGGGAACTCTGATCTCCAAATCCTCGGGGCTGCTTAAAGCGGTGAGACAGGAACTAACTGAAACAGAGACGCGACTTCGGCAATTAGAGAACTCTTATAGCGAGACCCGAAATAAGGATACATTAGCTTAAATAAATCACCTCCTAAAGGAATTTAATAAGCTGGCCACAAGAGAACTGCAATACATAGCAGCCCCAGCCAGGGCGCGCAGATACGGGGAGGGGAACAAGGCGGGAAGACCTCTGGCCAACATCATCAGGGCGGACCGCCAACACACTCCGATAACATGCATTGAAAGCACAGAGAGTGGAATGGTGACCGGGGGTAGATCCATTAATCTTGAATTCCTGAAATTTTACCAGAAACTGTACTCAAATACAGACGAGAAAACTGTATCTGAAATACAAGCATACTTGAATGACCTGGAATTCCCGACCCTCTCACCAGACACAAAACTGGCCCTTGATAGCCCAATCACGGAGGAAGAAATTATAGAAGCCATAAAAGCATTACATTCAGGAAAGGCCCCGGGATCTGATGGGTTGGGGGTGGAGAATTTGAAAAGGAACTTGCCCCAATCTTGTTAAAAGTATGGGAGGAAGCGCTGAAACTTGGGGAGCTCCCCGGATCCATGCAAGAAGCTGTAATAACAATACTATAGAAGCCCCGCCGTCCCCCACAGGATATGTCATCATACAGGCCACTATCACTCATTGACGTTGACGCTAAAATTTTCGCCAAAGTCCTGGCAAATAGACTATTACCAAACATGCCGTCTCTGATTCATCCGGATCAGAACTGATTTATCCCTACAAGATCCACTGCATTCAATTTGCGCAGACTGTTTGCAATAATGGCACAGATCGACCCAGAGGCTCAAGCTGTAGCGGTGTCACTGGACACCGAGAAAGCATTTGATTCGGTGTCCTGGGTGTACCTCTTTGAAGTATTAGGAAGGTTTGGAATGGGCCCCAATTTCATTAGCTATGTTAAATTACTGTACAGAAAATCCAGGGTGAGGGTCCTTACAAACACTGTGGTCTCTGAGTTCTTTGCACTGGGCAGAGGTACCAGGCAGGGTTTATTTGCACTGACTATTGAACCAATGGCCATAATGATTAGGCTAAAACACGGGGATAGAGGAATAAGAATGTCCAGCCCACCCCAATCGATCTCTTTATATGCGGATGATACTTTACTGTACCTTAAGAACACTGAGACTAACCTGATGCCTGTAATGCAAGATATAAATGAATTTGCTAAATACTCGGGATATAAAATAAATAATGAAAAATCCGAAATACTACCGCTGACACCTCAAACCACATGCCCGGGATCCACTGGAAACCTTAAGTGGGCAACCGGACACATTCGATATTTAGGTGTGCTGGTGTCCCGAGACAAAAAAACACTCTTTGCAGACAACTATGAAGCAATAATGCAGACTTTGAAGGCGAAATTGCAAACGTGGGCCGAGTTACCCATATCCCTGAATGGCAGGGTTGCGATCCTTAAAATGGTCGTACTCCCTAAGTTACTTTATTTATTTACTAATATACCAATCTGGCCAGGCAAAACCTTTTTTGAGAAAATAAGAACAATGGTGGTCTCCTTTGTGTGGGACGGGAAAACCCCTAGAATGAAATGGGAAAAACTCACTGAACCTTACTGTACAGGGGGGCTAACCGCACCAGATTTCGAGCTATACTATCTTACAGCACAAGCGCAGTTCGCAAAGCATTAGTATGACCCCGAGGATATATCGCCCCATGTATGGCTTGAGAAGTTTGCGGCACATCCCATAGACCTCCGTTCTATAATATTTTATCCTCAATACAAAGATTCTTGTCCCTTTGACCCAGTTGGGACCATTGTACGCGCATGGAAGGCATTATATAAAAAACTGAAGATAGATACCCCATACGATCAAGATGTACCCCTTTGGAAATACCCCAGTATACCACCCACATTGGATAAGACAATACAAAGGCACTGGGACCCAGACAGGGAAATCCAAATGCGAAACATGTTCCCGAATGGCAGATTTGTAACGCTTGAGGAATTCAGGGAGGCATTAGGGGGGGGACCAACCAAAACACTTGAATACCATAGGATGAAATCTGCATTCAGTGCACGCTGGCCACTCTTTCCGGGCGAACCACCATCCCATCCTTGTATACAAGCCGCCACATCTGGTACGGGGCTGGGAGTCTCTAAACTTTATGCACTGGTACAACTACACACCCCCACCACAATTCAGGCAAAAGCCAAATGGGAAGAAGACCTGAACTTAAATATCCCGGATGAAAAATGGGCGAAATATTGTATGCTTACGAAAGCGGTATCCATGAACGCAGGGCTAAGACTTATTCAGTTCAAAATCCTAAATAGGTTACACTACACTCCTGCAAAGATGGCCAAGTTCTCAACGACTCACTCTGGGGACTGCCCTAAATGCAAGGCTAACCAAGCGGGAGCATATCACATGTATTGGGAATGCCCCCCTGTTGCTGCATTCTGGAGAGAAGTGGCGGAGATACTTGGAGACATTACACAAATCCTTGCGGATATGCATCCACCGAAATATTTGTTCGGAGACATAGGCAAACAAGGTGAAAATATCAGACGGCTGTTCAATGTTGCATGTGTTGTAGCCAAAAGGTGTATACTGAGATGTTGGACAAGTACCTCTCCGCCAAAAACTGAACATTTTATTCGTGATCTGGCCTACGTAAACGAATGTGAGGAACAATATACTATGACTGTGACACTGAGATGTCGCCCCAGGGACATATGGGCCCCGTTTAGAGTGTACTTCTGTGAAATGGCCTCTGAAGAGGAAATGTCTGTGTACATTGTTTTGTGATACCTGAGCTATGTCTTTAACAACTGTTGAATTGTATATACCGGCATATGCAAGTGCAATAAGTTTAATCTGTATTGACCTTCAGTAATAAAAAGAGTTTAAAAAAATAAATAAAATTGTTGTCAAGGAGTCAGCCTGTAGTGATCACTGTATTCTTACCCTTGAATTATCGGCCTACTTCCAACAACCAAAGGTCGACACTTACAACAAAGTTATAATGTGCAATATCAGGGATAATAGAATAAAGTGGACCAACAAAAAAACAGTAAAATTCTCTACAGTTATGGCAAGAGAATACGATACATTTTGTCATTATCAGCGGGTTGATATCTATTCAGCAACCAATTTCAGCTAATATATATCAACTAACATTTTAAAGCTGGAGGACAACTCTTCCAAGAGGACAATGTCAAATAAATCTCCCAAACACCAGACAGACAGCGAGGTATATGACCGTAATATTCATATGAAGAAAGAACTCTTAATCCCATCACAGAAAATACCTGGTTAGGACATTTCTCAAAGCTTTATAACAGTTCTGGGCAGAAGGAGTGGATCGTGACAGATAACAGACTAACATGGACCCTGGATTACTCCCTAGACGATATTGTGGACTTAATTAAGAGATCTAAAAACTCGGGTGCTCCAGGACCGAATAATCTATCCAATAAAATATTAAAGCTCAATCCATTACTGTGGGCTAAAATCTTTTTTCTGCTTTTTGATAACATCTTGTTGCTTACACTTATTCCACAATCATGGAGGGTTTCGATTGTGATACCAGTGTTTAAAAAAGGCTCCCGTTTGAGTCCTTCGAGTTATCGGCCAATTGCTATAGCCGATCCTGAGTCCAAACTGTTTGCTTCTTTGGTACTTCTTGACATTCAGAAATAGATTTTGAACAACCACATTCCGGATCCAAAACAAATTGGCTTAAAAAAAAACATTGGTACCGACTGCAGGGGTCTTATTTTAAAATGTTTATCCGAGAAATCAATGAAAATAGGAGCTAGGCCAACATTTATTGCATCAATGGACTTAAGTATGGCCTTTGATCTTGTCGACAGAATTACTTTATGGCAGGTGTTGATAGATTTAGACATGCCAAGACATCTGTTAGGCATAGTGATTGCTCTTTACTGTGATACCAGGTTAAAGGTTAGTTTAATTCTGAGGGCCATCTTTCGAAAGAATTCATAATACCGAATGGTTTATGCCAGGGATGCATGTTGGCCCCCATGATATTTAACCTTTATGTCAGTGGCGCCGAAATACCATTGTCCAACAAAGGACTAGTCTCACCTAAACTTATTAATACTAGTTTTTCATGGATGGCTTACGCTGATGACTTTCTTTTGATGGACAATACTAAGGTGGGACTACAACATCTTATAAAAGTCTTTGAAGGGTTTGTATCCAAATTATCATTGAAGATCAACCCAACAAAGACAATTTTTGTTCGCTTTGGTAGACCAAATAAGAGTCAAAGTGCCTTTACCTGGTCCTGTGAAGGCAAACTGATTAGATCTCAACCGGCCTTTAAATACTTGGGATACCATTTTTCGGGGGTAGGCTCCACCATCCTAATCAGAAGTCAAATGAAACTAAAAGCAGAAGTTGCAATAAGACAAATGCGCTCCATTGAAACGAAATTTGGTACGTTTTCTATGGCACCCCTGAGAGAATTCTATAACATGAAAGTGGTACCGAGACTGGACCTATCTTCTAATGAGTTCACGGATTACCTTAGGAGTTTGGAGAGTAAAATCTGGAGGTCTGTGTTATTTTTTTTTACCTAAATGTATCCCAATCGAACTTACAAAGTATGAATGGGTCTACACTCCCTTTCAACTCTGGTAATTTGGAAAATAATGTGTCTATTGAGAAAATGCAAACTTGCAAATGATGGGGAACTGTATGCATGTGCAGGCAAATAAATTACTAATCCTTTCATAAATACTTTGCACAATGAGATGACTATATGCCTGAGTAACCTTGGCATGTCTGTCACAACATTGCTTAACAGACCAACTAAAAGCAAATTAAGCCTTTAAGGCTTTGATTGGCAGAATACAATGAATAGAATTCTAGAGTCTAAACTGTACAAGCTGGTTTTGTTCGATATGGAAATTGTCACCTTTCATGGAAGGATACTTAACCAAATATCCATGTAAGAGGCTATGCAATGATTTTATGCGTTTTAGATTTAATGTGATCCAAACTAATCAAATTAAGTGTATCAGAAACCAATGTTCTGAAGAATGGCAATGGTGTCGATTTTGTAAAGTTGAGGGGGTTGTGGAATCACTTCAACATATATTGCTCATTTGTTCAGCACCCAAAGGATTGCTTATTTTGCACAATTTGTACAATCAACTGAAACAGTTAATAGAGAATTCATTTGGAATAGAATGTTGCATGAAAATTCTATTATTTTAAGGATACGTGTAACCTCTTTTCTGAGAAACGTTTGTGATCTGTGTTAACATTGTTTTTGACACTTGTGACTGTTATGTACTTAGAAAAATGAAAATTGAGTCAAAGTTTTTCTTTGTTGTTTTTTACGGATTTGCATCTTTTTTCTTTGTGAAATTGTAATTTATGTGTCATTGGTGATTCTTCTGTTTTAGTTTAAAAACGGAGTGATTGTCTTCTTTTATAGCTTTTATTTGCTATTGGATTGAATAACGTTGCTGAATTTTTGTAAAGTTTTATAATAAACCAAAACAAACAAATAAAATAAAACAAATTTAAAAATCCAGTTTCGGCTTCTCAGTGTGTATCACTGTAACATCTTGGAGCAATTGAAAGGAGAAAAGGGCAGTATCCTTTGGTAGGATTTACACATCAACTTGGAGTCTGTAAAAGAAGTTATACTTAAACTGAAAAATTCGAGAGCTCTGGGTCCGGACGGGAAGACAAATGCCCTACTCAAAGAAGATCCTGACTAATGGCCAAGATTTTGAATGTATTTATACAAATACCTAATGAAAACCAAAGCAGTTCCAGCTTCATGGAAAAAGGCTGTGCTCGTGCCCATTTATAAAAAAGGACTTTGTTTGGATCCCTGGAATTACCGCCTGATAGGCTATTGGACATCACAGGGAAGGTATTTGCCTCTCTCATACTTAAAACCTTGGCAAACTGGAGTATGGAAACAAACCCATGGGACGAATGGCAAGCCGGCTTTGTGAAAGGTGTGGGGACTTCATTGATTACATTTCTTATAAACCTCTTAAAGGCCCAAGCAGAAAGACATTGTGGAAAATACATCTATTTGACCTTCATAGACATTTCACAAGCGTTTGATACCATCAGCCGGCCAAAACGATGGGGCAAACTGACACACTGGGGGTGCCTGGGAAACATTCTAGAGGCAATAGAAGATCTACATGCTGAAACATCCTTACAAGTGAGGCTGGATAGAATGGGCCTGTTGACAAAGTAAATTCGGACTAACAAAGGCCTTAAACAGGAGTGCCCTTTGGAGCCTGAACTGTTTAAACTGTTCATTTCAGATTTAGAAACAGCCTTCCATGACATCGATGTTTTCCGCCTAAGATTGGCACAGTAAAAAAACGGCGTATTCTGTATGCAGATTATGTGGTCCTGCTGGACCAGACTCCAGTAGGACTACAAAGACAATTGGATGCACTGCAGAAGTACCTGGAGTTGAATGATCTAAAGATCAACCCAACGAAGTCACAGATTCTGAAGTTTCGACCAGGTAATAAGAGGCAGTCCAGGAAAGCGAATGCATGGGTTCTGCAAAGACAAAAAATCCCAAATGTGAACTCTTTAATATATCTGGGACTGTGTTGGAATACAAATAAAAGGGACTTGCCAAGAGTTGAACTACTCAGAGCTAAAGTATTTAACCTTGCAAGTCAGGGAAGAATACTGCTGAAGAAATGTGGATTTTCTATGCTGCCATTAATATCCTTTTACCATATGAAGGCCCTTCCGATACTTACATATGGGGCGGAAACCTCCTTCACATTTGGCGAAGAAAATTGGGCGAAGATCGAAGGTTTATTTTGGAAGAGAGTGCTTTGATTGCCTTAAAGCACTTCTGTCCAATCGATCAGGATGGAGTTAGGCCTGACAGCCATGAGGACAACAGTTATATGGAAATCCATATGTCTGTACAACAATTGTATGGATGACACTCAAAGGGGGGGCTTTGCAGCCCTAAGAAAAGTACTTGTGGCCAACGACGAAAGAACACTGTCAGAATGGTGAATTGTGTGTCAAGAAACCATGGGACAGTTAGGTGAATCAGAATTTAGCCTGAGGGAGAACCTGGACAGGGTTAAAAATAAAAACCTGTACATGCAAGATTGGATCATAACTCAACAAGAACGGCAGCAATTCAAATTATACGGGAGACCAACTCACGAATCAAGAAAGCTGAATAGCGTGCCGAAATATTTAGTGACATTTCCGAACTGGTATTTTAGGGATCAGTTCCTCAGATTTCGGTTAACCCTATTCCCGACGAGAGAAATATTAAACAGAGGAAAAAAGAACGAAAAAATAATTACTTGCAGATCGAGTAAAGAAGAGGACTCATATGAAACCTTGAAGCATTTAGTATACTGTTCTGCGATGAGAAACACAAGAATTAAGGTATTAACTGCATTTACTACAAAATATGGCTTCAGGACGATGTAAGAATGGTGGGCTGAGCTGCTAAGGGGGGGGATCATATACCCCTGACAATAGCATTGATAAAACTATTGCTAAAAATATTTGCATACATTAAAGAATCTACGTAAAGTGATGTAGCTAATCTGAAGTGTATGAGATGTGACAGAGAAAAACTGTTCATTATGTTTTGATAATGGCAAAGGACTAGTTATATTTTATATTACTTGATTTGCATCTAATGAAAACAATGGAAAATATTGCTATTAATTTTAAGAGAAGGTTATCGATGTTGTGTAACCAGATAAAGCCAATAATAAAATAAAATATATATATATTACCTTCTTTGATCTGTAAGCATACATCTAGAAAATGTATTGAGGGAGAACCAACATCCAAGGTGAATTTAATTCTAGAGTGTACTGTATTCAAGTAAGCAAAAAAACATCAAATCATCTTTTTTTCCACACCAGATGCCAAAAATGTCATCAATAAACCGTTTCCATACCAGGATGTACATAGACAATTTAGGGTGGTCAAGTATGTAATTGCTCTCAAATATGTACATGAATGTATTTTGGTACTTAGGGGCCATGTCTGACCCCATGGAAGTACCAGATGCGTGTATGTAATATGTACCCTGAAATCTAAAAAAGTTATTAAACAAAATAAGGTTGAGTAATTCAAGTACAAATTGTGCATTCCCTTTGAGTCCAGTTGAGTTTAGCAACAGCCATTCTACGGCCTCTAAGACCTCATCATGAGGGATCGAAGTATACAAACTGCGAACATCTATGGTGAACAAGATTCTGTCAGGACCCAGTGCAGAGATGTCTGTTAAAGTGTTCAGGAAATCAATTGTATCCCTCAAATAAGTTGGGGTCCCTTGAACTAAAGGTTGTAACAACTTATCCACATAGATAGCCAAAGGATAGCCAAAGGATCGAATATATGCTATCCATTCCGGCTACAATGGGTCTCAGTGGGGGATTTGTACAATTTGTATGGATCTTTGGCAATCCATAGAACACAGGAGTGATAGGGAAAAGATTTATGAGAAGCGGCTTCGTTTTGCTACTGATCCAATCGTTATCAAAAGCTTTCTCCACCGTCCTCTCTATAATGGTCTTAATCTCATTGATAGGGTCACTATTGAGCCTGATGTAAGTGGATTCATCATGTAATAGTTCTAAGCAACAATTGGTATACTGGGCAGTGTCCATCACAATGAACATATGTCTGGTATTTTTGACACATATTATGAAGTATTCTTTTTGGATGGCAGATATTCAATGAACATCACAGTATAGGATTTATTAGACCTTGTCATTCTTTGACTAAGAATGATGAATATTGACATTTACACACTGTCTTTCATAGGTGTCACCACCATAAGTAACTACTTTGCCTCTTTGTTCAGTTTCCATCACGGTATTATATGCACATTACTGATTGTGAAAAATGTGAATACACTTTGTTTTAGCTATAAACTACGAGATTGTTCTGTATTCAACACAAGAGATGATTGCACCATGATTATGTTTTAAACCAAAAGAGCTATGAATTCTTGTAAGATACTGGTGAACTGTCACGCATTCTACTCCCTCTGGGGATCCCATTCCTCATCCCCGTGCCCCGAACACCTCTCGCCCTCTTGCCCGGTTCCGGGACTCACAGGTTCTCTCTTCGCCCCAGTTGCCACGGCGCCGACTGCCACAAAGCTTGGGTCGGCATGCTCTTTGCCCGCGGAGACGTCTGCCCCCTTGGTGTCTTCCGTGGCGGCTGCTAGACCGACTTCTTCCGCGTCACATGACCGCCGCCTTTCGCTCACGTGTTTCTGGACTACACTCACGTGATGCGCTCGCGGGTCATGTGACCGGGAGGAAATACAGCGCCAGTATTTAAACGGCTCTGTTGCGGTGCTTCGGTGCTTCACAGCTGTTTCTTCGGATTCCTGTACGGCGCTACATACCTTTTGTTTCAACCCTTTTTTGGATTTTGACCTCAGATTTGTTTCACGGACTGGCAACGGATAACCCTTGGCTTTGGTACTTGCTTTTGGATCATTGTTATGACCACGGACTGCTTCACGGACTCCTACTACGTTCCGCCCTTCTTGTGCGGATTCTGGCATCAGGTGGACCTGGCACTTGCAACCTTGCTGGGATACTTACATATTGAAAGAACTGCCTTGCTGAGTCTCGGAACCTCCCTGATAGGTACAACCACCACTCCACAGACACCTTTTGGTAAGACCGTTCCACTTACTTGTTGATTGGTTGTTGATTCTGATTTGGCTTGACACTTAACCAGTGTTTCCTTTACAGTGGTTCGGGGTTCCACGAGTACTGCAGTTCCGGAAAGAACATCTCCCACCTGTGGCCTCAAAGGCGGCACAGAGAGTGACTTTGATTCTCTCTGTGTGGCACTTGTGGACAGAGGACTCTTCGGCTACATGACAGTCAAAGACACAACAGACTGTGAAGCCATCCTGTCGTGTAGCTATGGAGGGAGCTGCGGATGACCCCTTGACCACTATGGTTCAGGCCATAACCGTGTTTCGTGCGGACATGGCCGCAGCAAATACAGCCATTCACCAACGCTTGGATACCATCCAGAGTGCTAGACATCCTCTACCCTCAGATCCTGAATTTGGAGATACCCCACCAGGCCCCCCGCCCGTCCAACCTCCCATTCCACCCATTCCTAACCCCATCCCCGTAGTACTGCCATCTCCTTTTCCTTTGGCTGCCCCTGAGAGGTATCATGGGGATCCCGGCAAGTTCAGAACCTTCTTGAATCAATGCAAATTGCATTTTTTGTGCAGACCCATGGCTTTTCCAGACTCCACCTCTAAGGCAGCCTTTACTCTTTCTCATTTAGCAGGCACTGCTGCTGCCTGGGCCAATCCACTCCTGGAAAATGACAACTCAGCCCTTTACGACTTTGATTTGTTGGTCACTGAGATGTCCCGAGTGTTCGATACATGCCATAAAGTCCAGTCCCGAGACCTGGAACTCCTGGACCTGGGGCAGGGTAGGGGGTCTTTGATCGAATACATTACTAAGTTCAATGAGCTTGCAGCCGAGACTTCCTGGCCTGAATCCAAAAAAGCCGTTGTGTATTATCGCGGCTTAAATAACGCCATGAAGGATGCCCTTGCAGTTGTTCCCTCCTTACCGACCTCTTACCATGTTCTAGTCGATTTAACTCTGCAATTGGACGCCAGACGTTCTGAACGTAGGGCTGAGGCCGGTTTCCTGCACATCACTGCCCCATCTCCTTCCACCACGGCCCCCTCAAACACCAGTTCCGAACCCATGCAAATCGGGGGCATCAGGAGCCCAATCACACCCATAGAAAGGGAACGTAGGAGGGTGGACAATGCTTGCTATTATTGTGGTCTACCTGGCCATTACGTGAAGGAGTGTCCCCGTCGCCACAAGCTAAAACCATCGGGTTTTCGGAGTGCTCGACCCTAAACTCGGGGACCGGGTTGAGCGCTCCTTGTCATACCCCGAACCCTGTGTTTGCTTTCGGCCGCATCAGACCCATATATGTGCAGGCCATTTTACAACCCACACCTGACATCTCACACCCAGTTACGATTATCATAGATTCCGGGGCTACAGGTAATTATATGGACATCACACTGGCCCAAACCCTGAACCTACCTCTTCTAGCCAAAACCCGGCCGGAACCAGTACAGGCAGTGGATGGGACTGCTCTGGTTTCCGGACCAATCAAACAGCAGGCCGCCCCGATGCTCTTGACCATACAGGCTATACACAGGGAGACCCTGAGTTTCGATCTCATCTCAATGCCCCAGTTAGGTGTAATATTGGGAATACCTTGGCTACGGGAGCACAACCCCTTAATTGACTGGAAAGAGGGTTCGGTGCATTTCGAATCCGATCTCTGTCAACATTTCTGTCTGACCGCAGCCACCACTATTGAGACACCCGCTCAAGCATTGGGGGTCATGGCTCAATTATCTCTAGAGGATCCCGTTGTCCCCTCCACAGAACACCACACGGTTGGACTGGTCTCCACACTCATTCCGGCCCAATACCAAGACTATCTAGAAGTGTACGACCATGGTTCATCAGAAGTTTTACCGCCACATCGCCTGTACGACTGCCCGATAGATCTGGTTCCGGACAGCACTATCCCCACAGGTTGTATCTACTCCTTGTCTCCTACTGAAGATCTAGCCCTCAAGGAGTACATTCAAAAGTCCCTCCGTCTGGGCCAGATACGTCCTTCTACATCCCCGGCGGCGAGTCCCATTTTCTTTGTCCCCAAGAAGGAGGGTGACTTACGGCCTTGTGTGGACTACCGCAGACTCAATGCCATCACCAAGAAAGACCGCTACCCCATTCCACTAATCACGCCCCTCTTGGACCGTCTCACACATGCCACGGTCTTTACCAAATTAGACCTCTGCGGTGCCTACAACCTGGTTCATGTGCGTTCCGGGGACGAATGGAAGACCGCCTTTTGTACTCGCTATGGCTTGTATGAGTATACGGTCATGCCGTTCGGTTTGTGCAACGCTCCCGCCACGCTCCAGAGGTTCATGAACGATATCTTCTCTGACGTCCTGGACGTTTTTGTGGTGGTCTACTTGGATGACACCCTGATATTCTCCCAGACCATGAAGGACCACGTACAGCACGTCAGAGAAGTGTTGTCTCGTCTACGGACGCACTCCCTGTTTGCCAAACCCGAGAAGTGCCAGTTCCATGCCGACTCCGTAGAGTTTCTTGGTTTTCACATTTCTTCTGGAGGGTTAGCCATGAACAATTCCAAGGTTTGCGCAGTGCTGGATTGGCCGGTCCCCGATTCATTGAAGATGCTCCAGTCTTTCCCTGGTTTCGCTAACTTTTACAGGCGATTTATCTCCGGGTTTTCTTCTTTGGTGTCTCCCCTCACTTCCCTGACTAGCCCTTGCACACCTTTTCTTTGGACGGACACACATCAACAGGCCTTCGAGGCTTTAAAGACAGCATTCACTACTGCCCCCATCTTGCAGCACCCAGACCCAGAACTGCCATTCATAGTGGAAGCTGATGCTTCATCCTTTGCCCTAGGTGCTGTATTGTCACAGACTTGCCCTACCTCTGGTCGCCTTCACCCTGTGGCCTTCCATTCCCGTAAATTCACAGATGCCGAATCCCACTATACCGTGACTGAAAAGGAACTACTGGCAGTTATGGACGCCTTCCGCGTTTGGAGGCATCACCTCTTGGGTGCTAAGCACCGTGCCACGGTTTATTCTGATCACCAGAACTTACAAGACCTGGCATCTCTGAAGTGTATCAACAGCAGGCAGGTCAGGTGGCATCTCTTCTTTGCGACCTTCGACTTTGTGATCAAACATCGCCCAGGTAATACCCATGGCAAAGCCGATGCCTTATCGCGTTCCCCTGGGGGAGTGGCCTTGCCGACGTTTCCAGATACCCTTCTGGACGTCTATAAGGTGGTTTGTTTGTGTACTCCAACCCTGCCCTTACTTGACGCGATACGGGATTGGGTTACTTCACACCCAGGCCAGTTGTCCGGTTGGGATTTGGTGGTTCACGATGGTCTCCCCTTTGTTTCTGATCGTCTATTCATGCCCACGGTAGACACCCGCAACATGGCCTTGGAATGGTCTCACGACGCCCCGGTTCATGGTCATCCTGGTTCAAAACGCACTTTGGCGCTGCTGTGAAGGTGGTGCTGGTGGCCGTCTATGAGAAAGGATGTTGAATCTTACGTTAACGCATGTGCGGTTTGCGCACAGTGTAAGCACCGTAGGGGTCGCCCTGTGTGTCTCTTGCTTCCTTTACCTGTCCCTCCCAAACCGTGGCACACCTTGACCATGGATTTTGTCACTGACCTACCCCGGATCCGGGGCTTCGATACCTTGTGGGTGGTCATCGATTCCTTTTCTAAGATGGCTCGTTTTATCCCTTGTAAGGGCATCCCCTCGGCGCCTACACTGGCCCGGTTGTTCTTCGAGAATGTCTTTTGTCTTTTTGGGCTTCCCTCGGTTCTCGTCTCGGACAGGGGTTCGCAGTTCACCTCGCGTTTCTGGCGGGCCCTGACTAGGTTGCTCGGAATGGATGTCCGTTTCTCCTCAGCATATCACCCTGAGACGGACGGTCAGACCGAGCGACTGGACCAGACGCTGGAGCAATACTTACGTTGTCTGACCCTACAGCTGCAGTCTTCCTGGTTGAGCGTACTGCATCTTGCGGAATTCGCGTACAACAACGCTGTCCATTCTTCCACCGGTTTCTCCCCGTTCTACGTACTTTATGGTCAGCACCCTCGTGTTCTGCCCTTCACGGATTTGCCTACTTCTGCCAATCCAGCTGCCCTTGCATGTGTTAGGGACCTGGCCTCCGTCCACACTCGGGTGTCGACTTATCTTGTCGAGGCCCAGGCGTCCATGAAGGCGCAGGCGGACAGGAAACGGGTGATGGCCCCGTTGTATACTGTGGGATCCCGCGTTTGGTTATCCACCCGACATCTGCCCTTGGTGGATTGTCGCAAGCTTCTACCTCGCTTTGTGGGTCCCTATACGATTACTTGTGTTATCAACCCTGTGTCTTATCGACTTGCTCTCCCGGGTTCCTGGCGGCTTCACCCTGTTTTCCACGTTTCTCTGCTCAAACCCTGTCCCGCTCCCACACGGCTTTGCTCTCCTGGGGCCCCGGTGTCTCTATCCACTCCTGATGTTTTTGAGGTCTCTGCCATTCTGGGTTCCCGTATCTCTAGGGGGTGTCTCCAGTACCTTGTAGATTGGTCCGGGTATGGCCCGAGGAGCGGTCCTGGGTCCCGGCTACTGATGTCCAGGCTCCCCGTTTGGTGGCATGGTTCCATAGGGACCATCCCTCGTGCCCACGGGGTCGTGAGCCTTTGGGGGGGGCTCTGTCACTCATTCCACTCCCTCTGGGGATCCCATTCCTCATCCCCGTGCCCCGAACACCCCTCGCCCTCTTGCCCGATTCCGGGACTCACAGGTTCTCTCTTCGCCCCAGTTGCCACGGCACCGACTGCCACAAAGCTTGGGTCGGCATGCTCTTTGCCCGCGGAGACGTCTGCCCCCTTGGCGTCTTCCGTGGCGGCTGCTAGACCGACTTCTTCCGCGTCACATGACCGCCGCCTTTCGCTCACGTGTTTCTGGATTACACTCACGTGATGCGCTTGCGGGTCATGTGACCGGGAGGAAATAGCAGCACCAGTATTTAAACGGCTCTGTTGCTGTGCTTCGGTACTTCACAGCTGTTTCTTCGGATTCCTGTACGGCGCTACATACCTTTTGTTTCACCCCTTTTTTGGATTTTGACCTCGGATTTGTTTCACGGACTGGCAACGGATAACCCTTGGCTTTGGTACTTGCTTTTGGATCATTGTTACGACCACGGACTGCTTCACGGACTCCTACTACCTTCCGCCCTTCTTGTGCGGATTCTGGCATCAGGTGGGCCTGGCACTTGCAACCTTGCTGGGATACTTACATATTGAAAGAACTGCCCTGCTGAGTCTCGGAACCTCCCCCATAGGTACAACCACCACTCCACAGACACCTTTTGGTAAGACCGTTCCACTTACTTGTTGATTGGTTGTTGATTCTGTTTTGGCTTGACACTTAACTGGTGTTTCCTTTACAGTGGTTCGGGGTTCCACGAGTACCGCAGTTCCGGAAAGAACATCTCCCACCAGTGGCCTCAAAGGCGGCACAGAGAGTGACTTTGATTCTCTCTGTGCGGCACTTGTGGACAGAGGACTCTTCGGCTACACGACAGCCAAGACACAATATGAACCCTCTGGATGTTGACCCGCACCTTGAATCGCTTTCATTCATTGTTGTTGTTTTTTCCCATTTTTAAAGATTTATACACACTAGCGACTAGATCGGATACATTCACGAGTGAGAGTTGAATTTTGACTCCATTAGAGAGGCTCTTGCCACTGCTCAATTTGTTTTAATGGACTTGGGTTCCGTTCTAAAATGGATGACATTATTCAGCATTAACAGTTAGTCCGTCCTTTATGTCGGGGGTGACATAACATGGGTGTAAGATGATGCACTGTGTTAGTCCACAGTGGACTTGGATGCGTTTGGCATATGGACGCAAACCTATCACTTGTTGGAATCATCTCATACTTGTTTTTGAAGGTAAGGAACGCCAGGTAGATTGGTAATACAGGCGGTATACACTTACTATAATCTAGCGTATGCTGTGAGGGAAAATTGCACCTATCATCTACCTCCATGTTTTGGATTCTCTACAGAGTTATAATTGTCGGACAATGGGAACGCAACAGTCCTGACTATAAAAAAGGCAAGGTCATCACGTCCATGGGGCCGTATTCAAAGCAAGAGACTGATAATGGGCATCATTCCGACCCTGGTGTTAAACAAGGCGCTATTAGCGCCTTGGTTGACGCCGTTATCTTTCCGACTCCGCCATGGTGAATGGCGGAATTACCGCCCCATTCCAAGGTTGGCGGGGTCGGTAATTCCCCATTCACCAAGGGCCCTTCCCCATTCCCATTTTTGCCCCATAGGGCTCAATGGGAATGGGGAAGGCGCTAATTACGGCACCGTAAATTACGGTGCCGTAATTAGCTCCTAAGTCCCTTTGCGGGTTGGTTTTTTAACGCCTGCAAAAAAGGCGTTAAGTACCAACCCGCAAAGGGAACTCGAAATAGGGCGGTAAGGGTTTAACGGCACCGGTCTCGTTAACGGTGACCGTTAACCCTTACCGCCCTACTCGGAATGACCCCCAATGTTTTGTTATCGATTGGGAAGACATGGAATAGCGACCCCTGGAAGGGGTAAGTAATTTCCTAAGTATAGTCCCCAATAGCAGTAGGAGTGTGTAGACAGATTAACACATTCAGTATGAAAGGTACACTTTACGAGATAACCCCACGCTACTCATTAGGTGTTTTTGTTGTTCCAGGTATACATGTCATAGTAACAAATATCCCCAAGTCAGCCCACTGCAGTACCTCTGTGCTTTATGAAGCACTTATTGAGATTGATTACTTGATTAGAGGGGACTACTGCAGGTTTGTTACACTGGATCACGTACAAGTAGAACTTACCTATGACACTACTGAGACTGCTATGACTGATGTTCAACACCATTACTTACCATATCCCCTACATTATAGGAATGGGTTCCCAGTTCATCCCCAAAAACACTTCTCTTCATCTATTGTATGTTATCCTGTTAATGTAAGCCCCTTTCTTCTATGGACTCTCCCTACACTAAGAGATCATTAATTCATGAGATTGGTGGATCAGATGGGGATGCACGTCACCACCAATGGGGAAATATTACATGAGGAATTTTACTCACATTAAGAGGAGGTCACATCCAGCTGGTTCGAAGTGGTGGATGGTCTTACTTAAATATTGCTGAAACTTGTTGCTTACAATATTGTTTACCCATGGAGATTGATTCTCATGTAGGCCATTGTATATTTATTAAGTAGACAGTACACAAAACTCATTTAGTTTCATGTTATTTTCCTTTCCAGTCCGAATTGCTCATGAAGAAAGGGTTTTATACCTTGAAACGTGTCAGCTACCTTCAGACCTAATAACTGTCATTTGAAAACTTGATGTTATTAAACCTAATCATTTTTATGGGAATTTAACAATGTCTCTTTTTTTTCAAAACTGTGTAACTACTGATTTAAGAGTCTGTCTTCAGAATATATCTAACTTTGACTGTTTCTTTCAGTGTAAAAAAGTGTGCAGGGCACCCGCGAGAGGAACGGAAACATCACTCCTGTCTATCTGGGATGACCTAAAGACAAATGCAGACTCCAACAACAAGTCTGTCCTAATACTACTCGACCTCTCTGCATCGTTTGACACAGTCAGCCATGACATCCTCATCAAGAGAATAGAAGAAATAGGAATAACAGACCTAGCCCTAGTCTGGATTAAATCATCCCTAGACAATAGAACGGAAACTGTCTTTTAAAAATCTTCAAATCCGCTCCATGGAACACCAACTGTAGAGTACCACAAGGATCAACCCTATCCCCACTGCTCTTCAATATCTACCTGACTCTGCTAATCAAGCTCATCAGAAAACACAGCCTTATGTGCTATAACTACGCAGATGACACATAAATCATCTATCAAATCGAAGATGCACAACAAAAGACCACAACGCTGGGAGAATGTCACAAAGACTTCACTAACAGCCGCAAAGACAGAAATTATTGTTATCCAAAAACTTGCTTGAAGTTCTAATGAACAACGTGCTAACATTAGAACCACAAGTAAATGCAATAATCAAGGAATGCTTCTTCCACCTACCCTTGATAAAAAGAATCCTACCGTTCCTGTTCTTCACTCATAAAACACTGACAATCATTGCCCTCATCATGTCAAGAATTGACTACGCAAACAGCCTCTACCTCGGAATGCTGGAACACCTGCTGAAGAAACTGCAACATATCCAAAATGCAGCGGCCAGATTTCTCCTTAAACTATCATGAAGGGACCACATCACCCCAGTGCTAAAAATGTTACATTGGCTGCTAATCAAACAACAAATCACGTTCAAAATGATGTGCATAACACACACAGCAATCCATGGCCAAGGAGCAGAATTCCTACAAAAGAAAATAACCATTTACCAACCGACAAGAACGCTCATATCAAGCAACGGGATCCGCCTGGAACCAAAACCATACACAAGAACAAAACATGGGGGATCCTCGTTCTATCACCTGGCAGCAAAAACTTGGAACACCCTTCCGAAAGAAATATGCAATACAAAGGACCACCTAAAATTCAGGAAACTACTCAAATACTCAAAACCTGGGTCTTCACCTCAAAACCAGATCAACTAGAAGAACAAAGACACCAATGGAAATAGACAGTGTCACAAACAAAACACACATGGCAGGAGTTATCTGGGCGGGGGGGAGGCCAGGATTCACCCTCTCCCAAGCCAAACCCCTATGCTAGGCAAAGCCCAAGGGACAGGAACCCTAGCTGGAGACGAATGAGCATTAATCATTAACTAGCACCCAACAGGACAGGGAGCACCTAGGATTCAGAGGGAGGGAGGGGATCCCGCCCAAGTGCTCAGGGAGGCGATGGCAGGGAGACCCCACTGACGACCAAAGAGGAGCCTACAACCTTAGTGATCTCGACCCTGGGCTGGAGAGGCCCTCACCACCTTCCTGTCCACAGATCACTAGACAGTCATAGACACATGCCACGGCCACATGCAGAACCAGGCAAATAAACTACAAAGGAATGCTCCAGAAGACAGCACATGCAAAGAGACCTAACACAGGTGTCCAAAACAACGAGGTAACCCCATTAACCCTTCTGCTAAAACCTCAACTCTCTGAATACACCTCTCAAACCGCATGCACTTCACTACACTGCAACAACAAAACAAACTACACATAGTCTTGTACAACAGCACATGGGAGTCTACCAATTCGTAATCCGCACCCATGCTTAGCGAACGGTGTTAACCGAACTGAAGCTGCCAACAGGACATCACAAATCTCGCTCTACCTTTATCCCACTACACTCTACTAACCAATCCTACCCTCATACCTTTCAGTTCTGTCAGAGTGCCAGGGGACTTCTCCAGTGGTGATAGTGCACGGCATAAATGTTCTTTAACATTAAAATTAAAAACGTATGAATATTCTAAAGAAATGAAGCTTTACAATTTAAATAAATATACTGTATGCCAAGTCCAAAAGTGAATGAAACTTAAATTGCAAGCAACGTTCATATACATTGAATCCACAAATCAATTAAGTGTTAAATCAAAGAAACTAATGCATATTGAACTCTAAGATTAGTAGAACTTTAACAAAGCCAGCGAACCCAATATCTATTATAAAGTGAATGGAACTTTGAATATGAACTTTAAAAAGTGAATTAAAACAAACTGTCATTTTCAACCAAGATATTTTGTTGTGCACAGACCATCCATATGCAAAGAGTGCAAGTGTGGCACAGAACATTAAGAAAATTGGGAAACACCATAATATCAATCCATCAGTGGATGTACGACGTGGGGAAGGCAACTCTTAGTTTTTTAATAACTATTTTGACTTGATTTGAACTGTATTTTGGAACTTGAGGAAGGGAACCCTGAGTACTGGTTAATCCTATATTATTTTGGAAATTAAGGCAATACTGAAAGATTTGTTAGAACTGTTTTATACTTGGGGAAGGAAGCTGAAAGAAAGCTGTGAGCTCGACAAAGCTCTGAACTTTATGCTGAACACTATTTTGTTGATTGCTGACATCCTTACACATTGTATAGGATTAGTTGTGAGGGCAAGTATAGATTTTGGACACAGAGAGATTCCTAAATTGAACTAAGGTGAGGGAGGATAGCTCAGAGACAACGGGTTTGTCTTGGAAGCAAGGAAACGCAGCGCAGCACAGGTTTGAATCCCGATCATGCGCTTAGAAACCAATCTCCGGTATTAAGCGTGATATAAAAAAACAATTATAATTGTAACTTGTGGACTATGACTTTCCTTAGTTTTGGTTTGGTAGGGATATTCCACCATAGCATAGGGCAAGATAGGTGTTTTTCCATCATGACATTTAAGTTAATAAAAGTGTTTACTTTGAACTTGGAATCTGTTATATGTGTCACACTCCAAGATGCCTTCACAGAGGGAAATAAATAGTTTTATAATGTGTTAACTTGCAAGGGATCCACTTCAAAGGGCTTGTGTGACATATCTACAAAGAATATGATGCATGGGATGAGGTTACATATGCAATTAACCTGCTTATTTACAGTCAGTATCCAATATTTTAGCTGACAATTGGGTTACGTAGTGTGGGCGATGCTGGCCAAGGCACCACGAGTAACAGTAATTCTAGTGCTTGAATGTTGTTCCTTTTACAACAGACATAAAACAAGTGGATGTAGGTACAAGTCTGGTAACCTATCGCAGAGCCAAGGTAGGAAGAGTCATTTGTATTTTGTACTTGTTTATTATTTATATCGCGCTCCGAACCCTGAGGTAACTGGGCGCTGGAAAAACTTGGTTACATACATGGAGAAGAGCAGCACATGATAACAGTATGAAGACCGGAGGTTACAGCAATGTCTATCATATATACAATATAATAACAAGATAACAGTTTAGAAGACCTGGAGGTTACAGATAGGTCTGGCAATATTTTAAGGGTAGGTCTGACAATTGTACAATGAAATGAGAGCAAGTGCATTGGGTAGATGGGTGAAGGTCAGAAAGTCTCTCAAGGGTTTTCAGTGGAGTGGTTTGTTGCTCAGCCTTTTATTTAGACCAGATTTGAATTTCAGGAGAGAGGGTTCTTGTCTGTAGGTAGGGGGAATGGAGTTCCAAAGTTTGGCGGCTTGGACTGGGAAGCTGGCTCCACCTGCAGTTTTTAGGTTGAACCTGGGTACTGTGAGGCAATGTGAAAGGACAGATCTGGTGGTACGAGAGGGATGGTGCTTGCTACATTTATCATATATAACACTTTGAGAGACTAGAGGAAATATATATATATTTTTATCAGCCAGGTATTTTGGGGCTGTGTTAGCGAGGCACTTGTGAGTGATTACCAGTGTACGGAGCGTGATTCTATCGCGAACTGGCAGCCAGTTGGTGTCACGTCTAAGTGTAGAGATATGGCTGGATCTGGGTAAATTGAGTGCTGCACTCAAGGAGTTGTTTTGAAGGACCTGAAGCCTGTTTAGATTAAGTTCGGAGCAGCCTAGAAAGAGAGTGTTACAGTAGTCAATTTTTGACAGTGCTAATGCTCTGGCTAATGTTAGGCAGTTACTGGAGGACAGGTAGGATTTGCAGCTGTAGATGAGCTTATTGGTGTAGGCTGCGGAGGATGCCACATAGCTGACTTGTTTTTTGAGGGATAGTGTTGAATCAAGATAGACCCCCAGAGTTTTTATTTCTTTGGAGACCTTGATTGTGTTGCCATCGATACTGAAGGATGTGTACCTATGATCGACAATTAGGAGCTCGGTCTTAACGTCATTGAGGCATAGGCTGTTGGTAGCCATCCATGCTTGGATTTCTAGGTAGATGTCGTTCTTTATTTTAGAGTCTTGATCGTAGCAACCAGGAAGTGGGATAAGGACTTGGGTGTCATCTGCGTAGTTGGTGTAGAGGACATCCAAGTTGTCCAGTCGATCGAAAAGGAGCTTTGTAAATATGTTGTAGAGCGTGGGTGACACGCACGAGCATTGAGGGACTCTGCAGAGTATTGGGCTCGGGTCTGCTGAGGCTGAGGGAGAAAAAACCCTTGTGGTTGGATTGGAAAGAAAGGAGTTGATCCAGTCAGAAGCATTGGTGGAGAAGGCTGCAGCAGTGTTGAGGTGGCTGGTTAAGATTTGGTGGTCAACAAGGTCGAAGGCCGTTGACAGGTCTAGGAGCAAAAGGATCACTAGCTTACCTTTGTCCTTCGCCTCGTCCATCTGGATCTTTAGGTCTCGGAGGGCGGTCTCTTTTCCATGTCTTGGCCTGAATCCGGACTGTCTGAGGCCTAAAAGGTTGTTTTCTTCAAGGTGCTTCTGAATTTGCAGATAAGCGACTCTGTCAAGGATTTTTAGATGGAATGGAACAGTCGTAATGGGCCTGTAGATAGTTGGGATGTAGGGGTCGAGGTTGTTTTATTTTTAGGAGAGGCATAACCCAGGCTTCCTGGTGATTATTAGGGACTTGGTTGTAATTGAATGAGGAATTTATCAGAGTGGCGATGAAGGGGGTTAGGTCTTTGGCTCCTTCCTTAACAATGGAGGCTGGACAGACGTCACCCTGACAGTGGGAGGGTTTCAACATTTTGATGATGTCTTCCACTTCCTTCGGCGTTACTTGGGAGAATGTGAAAGGCGTGCATTGAGGGTGCCTATTCTCAGACTCAGGTTTAGGACGGTGGCAGTTTGAGAGGCTGATTTTTTTGGATTCAATCTTTCTTTGTAATAGGGTGATTTTGTCACCTAATGCTTGTTGAATTTTTGTGCACCAGGCCGCGTCCTTGGCACAGTCCTGGGATGGAGGTGCTGGAGATTCGAGCTCCTTTAGGATGCTAAAGAGCTCTTTGGTACTTGATTTGGCATTGTGGATTCTGGTATTGCATGCTTCATTTTTGGTAGCTAGGATAGCCGCTTTGTAGGTTAAAGCCGCTGAGGTGAATGATATTTTAATCTGGCTGGTGGGTGATTTACGCCAGATGGATTCCGCTGTGCTTTTGGAATTTCTTAAGATTTTTAATTCAGCAGTAAACCACTTGTTGAGATGGGCAATGGGTTTGGCTTTTGTTAGTTTAAGGGGTGCGGTGGTGTCGAGCGCTGATTTGAGTGTTCCATTATATAGCTCAACCAGATTGTTCCAATCAAGGTCCTTAAACTTGGAAGCGTCAAGGATACTGTTGATAAGTGGGTGAATACTATTGATAGAGATGTTGTGGCAGTTTCTGGCGAGTGCGGGTGGGACTGAGGTAGTGTTCGGTGGGATGTGTCCTTGGATGCAAAAAGAGATGAAGTGGTGGTCCGACCAGGCCACTGGTTCATTTTGGCGAATTGTGACTTAACAGTTCAGGTCGGACACCCAGTCCAAAATTCGACCTTTGGAATGAGTAGGTTCAGTGATTCTGTGTTTGAAACCCAGTTGGGTGATGGAGTTTTCCACAGCTAGTGCTTGTGGATCGTTAGGGTCATGAAGGCCTAGGTTTAGGTCTCCCAGGAGGATGGTTTGGGATCCAAGTTTGGTATTGGAAGAGAGGAGGTTGGTGACGTCTTCGTCGAAGGAGGAGGTCGGTACCCGGGGAGAGTAAATGAGGTGCATAAGTATGGTTTGGGTGGGCAAGATCATGAGTTTGGCTGATAGGAGTTCTGCAGAGGGAAGGCTAGCGAGGGTGGTGGCCCTGAGACCTAGATGGGTTTTAGAGATGAAGGCCACTCCTCTTCCTCTGCCTAAGATCATGTTTGATGTGCTGATGGTGTATCCTTCTGGCAGGGCTAATGACAGAGCTGGGCCTGCTGCGGGGTGGAGCCAGGTTTCAGTGATGGGCAGGAAGTCTAGGTGGTTGGCTAGGATAAGGTTGGAGATCTCGGTGGCATGGGCACCTAGAGAGCGAGCATTGATGAGTGCCCCTATCATGGTAGAAGGCAGAGGATCGGGTGAAGGTTCTCCACTACATGTGTTGGATAGGTGTGGTGGGGTGATAGGTGGTGGGGGGTTGGCATCTGAGTTTTGGAAGAGATAGGTGGATGGGGTGGTTGAGCAGGTTTGGGTACTGTTGCTGCGCAGGTGGTTTGGTTGTGTTTATAGAGTATAGGCTGGGTGGCTTGACTGCTCAATCCTAGAGTAGTTTTGTGGTTTAAAAAGCGAGAGGCTAGTCTCTTGTTTCAGATGTGGATAGGCAATGGAATAAGTGGCGTGGGTGCAGCTGCGAAGCCCTGTATCCATTCAATGGGGCTGAGAGGTCAGCTGGTTACAGGACTCAAATGGGGAGGGACTGATGCACAGCTATTATTGGAAAGGAATGGTGGTAGGAAGTTGGTTGGGGTGATGGTATGGACTAATGGTAGGAGGGAGACCATTGCAAGTGTGACACTGTGGAATGAGGCCATGGCCCTAGGAAGGATAGGCCCTAGGTTAATTCTGTGGGGCAGTAGGTGGACTATATCGAGCATGCGATGCGGTTGGTGGGAGTTAGGGCTGTATGCACTTGGAATAGAACACTGTAAGGTGGATAAAGCAAAACTAGGATTCATTGGCAAGGTCGGGCACAATGGGTAGGTGCTACAACATCATTGTAAACATGAGTCGGGCAGACTAGCAGTGAGAGCTGGCCTAGAGTATAATACACAGATGCCTATAGGATGTGATACACAAGGGTAGCGGGCACGCCTGCTACCAGGCACACTGAAGGCAGGTAGAAAACAGGCATCTACCAGAGTGAGCGGCGCAAATAATAAAGCAGGCTTGGCAGGTGAGATCAAGATACAAAATCGGAAGCAGTGCTAGCAGAGCAAATGGAGCAAGTACTAATGCAGGCTGGGCAGGTGAGATCAGAATACAAAATCGGAAGCAGTGCTAGCAGAGCAAACGGAACAAGTATTAATGCATGACACGGGTACAGTGAGTGAGGCAAGACGGTCAGTGGATCTAAGGATTGATCGCTGTGTTAAGTATCCTGATAATGGTCATGGGTATGGGACCAAGTATGCGGTATGGCGGAACAATGGAGCCGGTAGTGAGCTACTCAAAAGGGGTACACCAGAGTCAGAGAGAGGTTGCTAAGAAGACGTGACACGTGGGTCAGTCATCCAGGGTAATGGTGGTACGGGTCACGAAGGCTAGGCGATTTTAATAGGATGCAAGGCAGAAAATGGTAGTGGGGAAATAGTGAGCTTGTACTCACTTCGTGGAATGGTGTGGAGCCAGCCTTTTTTTGCCGGGGTCCGAACGGCTCCGGACAGGTGATAGCCTTGCAGTCGAGAGCCTTTCAGGAGGTGGGCCAGCTCGCGCCTCCGGTCGAGGATTGGTTCTCATATGGAATACTGAAGCCAATTGCAGACCAGGATAGCAAGTGGCTGGGCTGCTTTGAAAATATCAATAAGAATGGGCAGCCATCTTTGAATGGATACTGCCTCGTGGAGCCCAATGGTGGCAGTATAAAACACAGGCTTCACGGACATAGGGCAGCTGGGACAAAGTAATTGCAGCAAACTATGAATTTAAGCACAATAATGGCAGAATAATGCCACTGATTACTGCACTGAATGCGCTAAGAGTAATCTCATCAGGATTTTCATCGGTGAGTGGTACAGCCTGGTGGCTTACCTCGGGCAGCTGGAAAGAAGTAAATGCGTGGTGCTGCTCCGGCAGCTTTGTGGAGCTCCTGCTCCTCCGATGACCTCCTGACCAGACTCAGACTTGGACAGGTGATGGTTGTCTGGTAATATCTAAATGTGGCCTGGGGCAGAAGTCATAAGGTAGAGGTGTAGTAAAGTATAGGAGTCTGCATACCTTGGTTTTGCCGAAGTAAATTACTTTGTTGTAATTTACTTTGAACGCACTACTTTTTGGGGAAGTAATTTTTATGTTTTTTGAGGGTTAGAGTATGGGGGAGGTTGGAGAGTGGTGGTGGTTTTGGGGGAGATGGGAGGTATGGGGCTACTGATTTAAAAAAAAATTAAATTAACTACAAGGCAGTAATTTACTTAGGCAAAAAAAGTCAAACCATATGAGTCATGGGTGGGGAGGGAAGGTTATTTGGTTGTGGTCAGGCATATCTTAGTTAGATCTTCTGTTCATGGAGCGACGCTCTCATGTCTTCTTGAGGATGTATTCTGTTTTTAAGGTTTTTAAGGTTTTTACGGTCATGCTAGGCATAGATGGGTAATGTAAATAGGCTAGACCCGAATATAAGGACTTGTTTGTATAATTTAGCTTTATTACGAGAGAAAGCAAGTTTCAGGTAACTGCTGTGGCGTGTGCTTTGTGAATTCTAAGATGGTTGGAATGTTCTGTGTGCGCTGATAAAACTCTTCTAATCGGCACCCAGAAGGAAGCTGGGCAAGCCCACATGCGCAGAGCTTAGAGGAAACATTGAGAAAATTGCACCAGGCCTAACCTGACACAACATTTATAGATTATAGAACAGACCACTTCTTCCCACCCCAGTCTGTGTCCACACCTGATACAATGCAAAAATGTGTTCCGCTGCTTAAACCCAAATGAGGAACACCACTTATGGTCAACCTCCCTCCAATTACCCCGACGGAGATTTGGATGCCCAGACAGAGATTTGGATGGTCTCCAATCTGTCAGATGGGGTGCCACAGGGTTCAGACTAAGGCAGTCCACAAGACTGTTGATGCACTACCGGGATATCAGCAGGTATGGGTCTCAGTGTCAGATTATACGGGAAACAAAATCCACACAACAAATTTAGAAGTGCCGCAAGATAGTCAGTTTCTGCAAGTTATTACAGTACAATAACCTGCAGCATGAACCTGTTAAAGGTAAAAAGCAGCAATAATCCCTGAATAGAACCAGTCTCTGTCTTTTATTCCCTTTCCGCTGCTAAAAATGGGCCTGTTATCAGAACCATTCAACCATGAAGAATGATACAGTTCCTGGGAAAATGCATTATTTTGCTTCAGGGAGAAAGCTCACATTGTCCATCATTAATGTTGCTACACCTGTCGCTTACTCTGATCACATAACTGTTAATACTCTTGCAAAGATCCATCTCGGAGGTAGCCTTGAGGGTTATCTGCTACCTTCTTCAGTGCATGGCGTTCTCAGTATTTCCATCTTCAAATGCTAGTCGCACCTTTGTCTCTTATACTGTTGCCAATGTCCGCCCTGTACTACTTACCAGTGCCAAGGTCCACCTAGCAAAGTCAGCTTCTATTCACAGAGCCAGCAGCCCTGCTAGCTGTGGCTTCACAGTAATGCTACGATCTATTGCCATCTTGTATGCTTATTGTTCATGACCAAAAGGCATACAAAACAATTATAATTTCGTACCCCCACGAACTTGTCCTATACTCAAAGTACGCTTCTTCAGAATAGGGATGGATATAATAGGCCCATTAGCACCTTCCAGAATGGGGAACTGGTATGTACTGTTAATCATGGATTAGGCCACCTGTACCAAGTGGCATTCCTCATCTAAAATAAGACCATCCAGTAAGTGACGAAAATGTACTATCAGTGGTACGTAAGAGATAAGAAAATAGAAATAGTATCAGAATAAACCTACCTTGTGGTCGTCCAAATAAAACTTGCTTTGAATCATCCATCAAAATCAGGACAAGTTAAAGGCCTTGCATTTGTGAAAAATGGTGATTATATTTGACTTTAAAAAAACATGGATTCTCTACGAGACCACTCCTGCAATTTGTAAAAAAGAAATGAATACGTATGGTTTTGTATGGACTGATATATGGGCCGTTAGTCATCTGGATTGGCTGATAAAACTGGAGGCAAATGTCTACAGAAGATTCTCTGATATTCTTCAATCCACCCTGGTTGTACTTATTAAAGGAGAACCGGGTTCGAACACCTGGAAGACTTTGGTTTGTATTAGAACTCTTCAATTTGCATGTAAACATTGTTTGGCAGAGGATGGAAATGTCTTTTACTTACTTTATGAGTAACTCGTGATTGAGGGGTTCTCGACTTAACATCAGGGTTTGAAATTGAGGGGAGCTAGAAGCTATTTAGCCCCTGCTTATAGCCTAGAATATCCTGGTTAGCTTGACACCAACAACTGCCAGGAGCAGCTATCAGGAGCTACTTTTAGCTCCCCAGGATAAACACACCTTTGTGAATTCATCTCTACACCTTTAGGAGAATCTATAAATAAACCTCAGCACTCATCTATATAACAGTTAAAGTAGAAGGGGTTATAAATAATTGCCAAAATGATGTTTGCATCTTATGTGGAAGTTAGATTCACAGAACGCTATGTATTAGCTCCTTGTTCGACAGTCCTAGCTCCTGGTCATTGCTGGATACCCAGGAGCTTTTTTTGGCTCCTGTTTTTCCAATCTTAATTTTGATCCGTGTAACATAGATGTGAGAGTATTTAAATTCTCCATGGGGACATTAGGGGAGGACTTAAGGGATCACAAGCTCTCAAATAATGTGGTGCTTAGATTGGGACTGGAACAGTGGCATTGGGCCGTCATCAGTAAAATGTTACAATGTAAAAAAAAAGATTTGAATATGTTAACATTTTGAAAACAGCCAATCACCTTGCCCCGTACTTGTGCATCTTTCCATCTCAATCAAGATGTGGTTATGAAGCAACTTTCGACTGATTCTATGTTATTACATCGCCAGGTTATTTTTTCGTTGAGTTTTTTGCTGAACATTTTCAGCCGAAGAAACTCATCAAATGTGTTTATATATATATTTGGGGGGGTTCCCCACATATCTATTTTCTAGTCTGTATGCCCCCACATACCTCTGCCCCTTATATCCCCTTACCCACCCCTCCCAAATTTTTTGATTCTATTGAATACTCAAATCTAGATAAAAAGATGAAGTCCATTTTTGGGCACTGTGTTCAGAATTTTAATGATATTAAGAATGAACAATTCTGGAAAATGTTGATGGAAGGAGAAGATCATTCTTTGATCCGTGCAACTTTACTGTTTTAGGATTTATTTGCCCTATAGGGGTGCATTTCATAGAGTATTATGGGTAGGCATTTGATTAATATTAAACTGATATTTTATATTTGGTATGAATGCCAATTAACTGCATTTATTTGTTATCTTTCATTATCTTTCATTTTCTGTATTTTTCTTTGGAACTATAATATAGTTTTACAATTTGCTTGTAAAATGTAAAACACTTAAATAAAAACACCATCCCGAAAATACTAGAACATTCTTTTCTTCATGCTCCAAAGAAGTCTCAAAAGAAATTCTTAAAGATCATGCATCCAACTGCATGTCCAAATTCATAGAGGATGTTAAAACAACTTTGGAAACTGCAAATCATATGCACCTTTGTTTAGACCTTAGATGACTTAGTGGAATGAATCAACAAAACATTAAATATAGCTTATGTAATTAACCCGTAGGCCCTTTTTAAGTGAAATAGCGCTTTATTGGATGGATGGGGATGCAGAATTTACTCTTACACCAATAATAAGACTGACTCAGGAAGTTGGCAAAACTTTACTGTTTTAATATCAATTGTCTAAAACAGGGAGTACATCGAACATCAACGGACGTCCCACCAGCTCGCTCTCGAAGCCTTTCATAAAAAATCCCATTTATATAGTAAAAACTTGTCATCATTGACACCATACTACGTGGCAAACTAAGAAAACCTAAGTGAGATTGTGGTAGGACAACAGGGAACATCTAGGTATACTTTCTATGGGGGATAGGTTTGTGATTGGGTCTCTACAGTCAGGTGGACAACTATGCCCACCCCTAGTGCAAGTCATCTTCATTGTCAAAAAAAACACAACGTTTAATTGGCTCTCAAACTATAGGGCTCTTTGCTACGTGGCCCTCTATAATTGGTTGGCATACTTGTACCCTTCTAGAATATTCCACTCGCTAGCAGCACAAAGCTGGTACCTCAGGTGCTCGGTGGGCAGACTTGTCCATGCCTCCCCACCCAATTAGCCCATCATCCATCATGTTGTCTGCCATTTGAATTGTCTTTGACCTTGGCCTTGCAAAGTATCACTGCTCCTGTGAATAGAAGGGAGTTTGAGCATGCTCTTATCTTCAAGCCTCGGCGTAGCTTGCCCAAAGTCTATTTCCATCTAGACCATGTGACAGGAGACCGCATTTTAGCTCCTTTCTTCGAATGTAATACTATTAAAATGAATAAACTTGGCACTGATCTTTCCGTCGCACCTTAACAGGGGCTCATCTCGCTTCTCGCGTTCATTGTATCTTTCCATGATAGATAACCAGTTTCTTGGCTGCCCCAACCCTCGACACTGGGCCAGACAAACCTTCTTGTTTCTTCCTCCATCGTCAGCTGTTTTTCTTCTGCTGCGCCACACTTCCAGCCCTTCTGTTCATGGGGTTCTAGTTTGCTAAAACACAACGTGGAACTTCCAGATTCTATATAATGGCGGCACCGCCTGCAGTCTATTCACTACGTATAGCCAGCCTTCATGATTACTTAGTCTACTTGCGTTACAGCATCTGTACAATTATAAAACAGCTTGCATTTTCTTCAGTGCTTCTTCATTCCGCACGTAAAGGGTCCTTTACTTCATCATCAGATTCTATAAGGTCCATTCAACTTCTCTCTTGGCATCTCTTCTTGGCGCGTCATCTTTGCTTCGTATGACGTCACCAATTTTCTCTTTCATTTACCTTTACACGTCTTGAGGGATCTCTCTCAAGAGACTGTCAGCTCTCTGCAGATACATGAATAAAGGTTTTCTCAATGGATACCTTGTTCCAAAGGTTTTTCGTGTTATAGGCATCATTACTGGTGTTGTGCATGTCGCAATTTCTGGTTCCCAACATGTAGGAAAAATTGGGGTGGGACTTCTGGTAGAGGCTTTTGGCTCCTCCTCTATACTCCCACCTCTAGTTGATTCATCAACCACTCTCACCTGTCTTCCCATCTAGACATCCTCTCCCGAAGAACTGTTTCTTTGGAGTACATATTTTCAGTACTCCTTTCAAAGATCCTGCTGACGTCACCTGGTCATCAACACTTCAGGTCATGTGGTTACATTGTCCATTCGGGCTACAGTAAACCCATCTTCCCACATACTTTTTGTGGTTCCTCTGATGCAGGAACTTCGTTCCCTCAGGTGCTTGAATACTGGCTTCTATATACTTTCTGATTTCTTCATCTGTCAATTCCTCGTATCCAAATCCTGATTCAACATCGATCATGATCTTCATTCCTACTGCTTTCTTTGCTGTCTTCTTACACTGTGTGATTATTATCCTGATCACACAGAATCCAAACATGATCATCACCAATAGTGCTCCAAGGAACTTGAAGATGTTCGCCATCCATTGTGGAACCCATGAGAAGATCGATGCAAACCAGCTGTCATCTGCAATATCTTCGACTTCATCTTCCATTTTGATGTGCAAGTTCATCAGCAACATTATGGCCTCTGTCAAGGTCCCATTCTCGTCATCGTGAGAAGGTATGAATGTGCAACATGATTCCCAGATTTTTGCACAAACACCTCCATCTATCGCTGTAATCATGTCCAGGACGTACCAATTCTGGATAGTCATCAGTTTTATGGCTCTCAACTCTTCCTTGATAGCGTTTAATCCCTTTATAGTAGTGTTGATCGTCTGCAGGAGCTCCCAGCAACTGATTTGAAACCACTTCGCATTCACCATCGTCTGGACTCCTGGCATGAAAATAGTCGCAAATATTGCCAAAGTCTGACTGAAAGACCTGTGCTCATACGGAGTAGAGTCGAAGTCTTCTATCGATTTAGCTGAAAAGTAATTCTCCCTCTTTGTCCGATAGAGAAACTCAAGTGATCTCCTCTTCCTCAGAAGTACGTCTGCTTTTGGAAACTATCCAATATTCAGGTCACTCTTTGGAATCACTAATGCTGGAACATGAATAAGTAGTATGGAACACAGCCCTCCCCAATCTTTGGGCAGCTTCATATAAGCTCTGGATCCACAGGCCCAGTAGTGGTCCATTAACACTACCGTTCCAATCTTTATGCCTGGCACATCAAAAATTCGACCACACTGCTGATTCATTCCAACCTTTCTTGTGCCATTGTTTTGGAAACATAGATCTGCACTAGCTAGGGGCACTATCTGCAACAGTCCTCCTCTATCATCGACCATGTCTGTAACTTCACAATTTTCGGCCAATGATGTTTGCATTTGTTGTCTGCATGCCATACAATTGCTTCAGGTTTTCCGGCTAATGCTGGTGCTCTACATATAATCAGGCCTTCATCCCATCCTTCTGGAGTCAGCACTGTTCCCTTGATTTGCAGCTGTGCTCTTTCCTTGCATCTGCGTATTTCTTTGTGATTGTTGCCTTGGCAATTCAGCATTTTGTTTTCTTCTCTTCTGCTTCCTGCTCCATTCATTCCAGGTTGTTCTTATCGTATCACTTGATTCCTTGTCACTGATTTCTCTTTTGTCTTTTATTCTTGCACATAGTTATCTTCTTTTGCAGATGTCTTCACAGTCACCCATACCAAGGATGCTGTTTGACCCTGGAACGGTCCTCTTGTCTGGCAGAGTGCAAGGTGCGTCAGGCAATGAGCTTTCTGGACTGCTACTTCTATAGCTTTGAATATCTTTGACGTAACCATGGCCTATGGTATGAGAGCATAAACATAGCAACTCTCTTTGGACGTTCTATCTCCCATATTTTTTTTCATGCGCTGATACCGCATGTTATTCCCCAAATGTGCTGTACTGTCTAAATAATTATTCAATTCATAATACTCTTCCCTCGTGCTTCTCCTGTGTCTCCCTTTCATAAAGTGAGTGCTTGCATAATACTCAAGAAGTATATCAGTAATGGTCCTTCCTACAGGGGAAAATCATAGGAACACTTGTCATAGAAATAGGCAACCTGACACGAGCTACTGGTGTGGAGAAAATCACAAATGGCCTTGTTCTTTTAGTAACATAATTCTGCATGAGTCACTGAAGTGGGAAGAATCAAAGGAACTTCTAGTTTGCTCGGACCATTAAAGTAAACGGTGTGGACCAAAAGACTCAGGAAAACAATGATAAATGTGTGCATGTATATATTATACACAAACACATTAGCCCCCACCATTTACGATTCTCTGAACGCCGTTGGGTTTGCTCAATTTCAGAAACGGTACCATTCTCAGCGTTCCTCATTGTGCCTGTATACTGCTTTTAAGGAAGGAAAAACCTTTTTAATCAGGCAGCTCTATTAGATTGTCAGGTAACTGCAGGATCTGTTCAACTATTGCCACAAGCAGCCACCTGATTGCGGGGTCATTTTCAGGATCGTGCAGAAAAATGTGTATATCAACACTGTGCCCAACAGTAGCAGGATAAGCTTGAAGAACGAAAACAAAAACAGCAAGAGGTAGCCTATGGACATCGACATCTGATAGGACCATTGATTTACCTAAATAAAAGTCCCTGATTTAGTTGTTAACCACACTGCTGTCAATTACACCTTAATAGCAGGCGACCTTAATATATGTTGCTTTCCAATGAACCAGCATATAGTTCCGCGTACAGCAAAGTTATGGTTACAATTTATGACTGAAGGACAATTCATTATGCTAAATGGGGCGGTCCAAGGTGATATCCCACTGCAAGAGACCTAGAAAAGGGGCACCCAAAAAGCCATTATTGATTATGTCTTTGTTCACAGAGATATGTTTCCAAATATTAGCACTTTTAAAGTCATCCCCCAAAGCCATAGTGACCACGAACTTCTATCGCTTACCTGGACATGGTTGTACTCAGTGACTCCAGCCCAGTTTAACAAGCCCTTCCTCCAACTTTTGGAAGGATGGAATAGATTCAAGTGGACTGCTTCTTCACTAATCTTTATTTTTATTTTTTTTGTTTGGGTCAACTCTGACTTTTACAAAAACATCAAACAATATTTACAGCTTAAAAAAGTATTCCATACAAAAAAACAGAAAGATCAATGAGAAAAAAAAACAGTAAAAGTTAATGTAAGGATTTAAACAGGCAGTTACTACACAGCGGAACAGAACAAAAGAAGAAAGAAAGAGAAGAAAAGAGAAGAGAAAAGAAAAAGAAAAGGAAAGGAGAAGAAACCAGGAGATCGCAAAACATGAAAAGCATGCAGCTGGGGTGTGGGGGAAAGATAAGGCAGATGAGAATAGCCAAGTTGTAACTACACGGCCATCTATGCCTTAATGACTACAGTTGCCATTTCTTTGCTAATTCTCAGTCTGTGATGATAGACCTACACATTGTTGCCCCAAGATTATTTTGCTGCCAAACCCCAAACCCCCAAAGTTCGTTTACTTCCACTTTCAATTTGTGCCTCCTGTTGGAACACTCCAATTTTTACTAGGACCTGACTAACTGCAATAGTTATGGCAGTGTTATGTGCTGAAGTCATTAGGTTCCAGAAGATTTCTGATGTCAGCCATTCTATTTTGTCCACAAATGTATCGAAATATATGCCATGTCCCGTTGCACTCCCGGAGCAGATGAAATGGGTTTTGCTTAGATGGCTTTGCACTTTATCGCATAAAGTGGTAGCTTTAGAGTGTTGTCCCTGTATAGTTAAGATTTCTCCTGTATGTATTAGATTTAGGCGATCCCTCAGAAATCTGTTTCGTGAGTCAATACTTGGGTGTTTTTGTAGACATTTCGGCAGTTGCCCCAGCTTTTTGTCCATTGTGAGGAAACTATTTTTAGGTTTTATTTGCCTCATTTTAGCCCGTGTTCTCATCCAGTCCAGTGTTTCTGTTTCTTTTTTAATTTCAGGGGGTTGAGCATCAACACTTCTGTCGGACTGTCCACTGCCAGCAGAGTTTCTGAAACTTTCGCTTCTAGGTATTTAAGTGAGTTCGACTTCTTGATTTGCATCTGGAGTTTTATATCCTCATATAGCGAGTTATCTTGTGGATCTTTTATCAGCCTATAGAGTGATAGCAATCTCCAGTTTACTTGTTGTTCCAGGGATTTCAACCTGAGCTCAAACCTTAGGGCCGACATGGGCAAACAATTTGGCAGGCCTAATGCTCTCTTCCATACCTGACCTTCAACTTTTTGCCAATCTATCTCCCAGAGGATTGGGTTGGCCTCCAAGCCATATAGTAACACGGGTCTTATTTTTGCAGTGTAAAACTTTACAAGCGTTATAATAGAGAATTTACAGAGCTCCCATAAGATTTATTTCATCTGCGGTATTGCTCTCTCCATTTTTGTTCTTATTTCGGCTTCAATTTTAATCATTGAAGGAGAAGCGTGTATCACATACCCCAGGTACACTAGCTCTTCCGTTCTCTGGATCACCTCAACTTCAAAAAACCAGCTTGCATAGTTTATGCGCTTGTTTGGTTGCTTCATTATCAAGATTTTTGATTTCTTAGGGTTTACTCGAACACCATTCTCTTTGATGTACTCGGTTAGGCCATTCAGGAGATGTTGTAGTCCTACCACTGTTCTATCGATCAGGACTATGTCATCCGCATAGGCGAGCCACAAAACCTTGGTAGCATGTAGTTTCGGGCTTGCCATTGCCCATGATTCCAAGAAGGGCCCTAGATCCGATAGATACTGGTTGAAAAAGAACGGTGCTCCCAAGCATCCTTGTTTCACTCCTTGCTCGGCCTTTATGGAGCTACTTAGGTGTCCAGCCTTGTCCAGGCGTACCATCAATGATGTGTCTTTGTGTAATTCAGATAGAATGGCCAGCAAGCCCTTCGGTGCTCCCCAGTTTCTCATCTTCTCCCACAAGTGTTCTCTACTCACTAGGCCAAAGGCCCTGGGGAGATCTATCCATGGTCCATATATGGGACCTTCTCCTGAAGCTTTAGAGTGTTCTATCAGCAAGGACAGTGTTGGCCCATTTAGTGTAGTGGACATTCCCTTTCTGAATCCAGTTTGAAATTAATTTAAAGATTGATTTTGCATGCTTGGCCCAGTCCTCTAGCTCTATCATGATCAGTCTCATGAAACTTTTACTTTCGATATCGAGGAGGGCAATTGGCCTGTAGCTTTCTGGCAGCGACCGATCTCCCACTTTGAAGAATAGTATGATCACTGCTTGTTTCCAGGACGCCAGGACGGTGGGGAAATGCGATTTTCTAATATTTCCATGTATAAGATGTATAGGAGGTTCGCCCGGGTTTTAACATTGTTTTTTAGTACCTGGTATGTTAACCCATTTGGGCCTGCTGCCTTTGAGGGTGAAGATTTTAGAATGAAATCCTCTATTATTTGTAAATCAAAGTTAAGCTCCCATTTTGTGTTAACCTCTTCTCCTCTTGGGTTCTTAGATGTATTTTTAAAGTTGTTTGTGAGATAGTCCACCCAGTTCTTTTCCAGGACTAAGTTACATTGGGTAGTGTTATCATCTGGTTTCTTGCCCAAGTTATTTATAATGGACCAAAAATTGCGGGAGTTATCTTCACAGAGAACTTTGAGCATCTGTTCATTGTCTTGCTGATGTCGCTGGAGGTTTCTTGCACGAGACCACTGTTTATAGTTTCTCGCTAGATTTTTTAGTTCTCTGTGTAGTATTAATGGATTTGTTATAAGCGTTTTCAGACGTCTACTTTCTCTTCTTAAACCTTTTTTGCACTCCCAAGTGTCTTCATCAAATAAGTGCTGATGGTGAGTTATTTTCACAGGCCCACTTGTACTTGGAGGATGTATAGCCCAAATGAATTTCTTAAAGCCTTCGGGGTTGCAGTTTTCCCTTAGGTCCGTGGCAGTGAGGCATGACAGTTTGTCATTTAATTTCTTCCCCTCTCTCTTATACATTACCATCGTTGCTCTCCCTTTTTTCACAGAGAGGTTGTGTGTGTACATTGCTGGTCAAGTTTGTTAATACTAGGTATGTTGTTTTTAATGCGGGCATGATCGCTCCCTTCTCCCCATATTGTTTCCATCTAAATATCTTTCGCCTGTAGAGCTTCAGATGCAAAGAAGTAGTCTAATGTTGAGAGGGAGTTGCCCCGCGACCAGGTTGGTTTTGCTGGCCTGTCCCCTGTAACTGATCCATTTAACATACAGAGGCCCCATGAGCTAAGATATTCTACCCATTGGGAACCTACCTTTGTTTTTTTTAGCCCATTTTGAGTTGTTTTCCTTGTTCTGTGTTGTTATACATTGGGCATTTAAATTGCCTCTGAGGATCACATTTGCATCGCTATGAGTTAGCAATATTATTTCCATTACTGTGGTTAGCAAGGCCTGAAAACTTTGAAGATTCAGTCATGCCGGTTTCCAATATACATTCACTATTACTAGTTGTACCTGCCCCTCCATCGTATTGATCCCGACTTTGCATGCTAGGACAATATCACTATGTAGTATTGTAACGTCTCTACTCAATGAATTACTGATCCCAATCAGCAGCCCACCCGATGGCCGGCCCAGTGCTTTTTGTATTGCTGGCACTGTGATGACCGTGTATCCTTCTATTTGCAGTGGATATGTGTGCCAGGTCTCTTGAAGTAGAACTATGTCGATGTTATGGAAGAGAGTGATTTTCATTTTGTTTGTAGTGAAGGTGTTTGGACCACTGGTATTCCAACTTGTAATTTTTATTTCGTCTTGCCTAAAGGTGCGGAGGCCCCAGACCTAGTTTCTGGAGTACCTGTGTAAGGATTTCAGGAAGTGCGGCGAGTGTGCAGCCCTTAGAGTCAATATTATTTGTGTTAGGGTCGGAGGAGGTATGTTGTTTCAATGCACTCGTTGTTCTTATATTTGCTTCATTGAGGTTACTATTACCAATGTCCTTTTCTTTATCCTCTTCCTCCGGCAGATTCTCCGAGACCACCAGGTGAGTTTTCTCTAATTCTTTACTGTTAGCTTTTATTGCCTTCCATGCTTTCAGCGATGTGAACCCCACCTCTGCCAATTTTGGGTTGCTACTATTTGGGAACTTTACGTATTCCAGTTCACCTGTCCCAAAAAGGAAGAGATTAGGGATCTTATTGACGTAGCCCAAAATTGCACTTCTGCAGAGTGACTTGTGTTGTGGGATTTTATTTGTCGCCTTAAGCCATAATCTTGGGATTGCATATTCATAATTATCGGCAGTTTCCGCCGTTGGCTGTGCCTGGTGCTGAGCTGTTTCCCCCTGACAGGGCTCTTGTGGAGTCTTCTGTTCTTGTTTTTTGGCTTCCACTCCCAATTCCTTTCTTTTGCCTTGACCATTTTTGCTAACCATCTGAGTGGGCAGAATTGGACCAGAATTGCCGAGAGTGTTGCAAAAAGATTGGCGCAATTTTTCTGTTTGGTTCGACAGCTGGCGCAAGGATTTATTTTGCCATGCTGTTAGCCCCCTACTTTAGAAACATTGGGGCCCATGGGGGACCTTTTAGGTGGGCACGTCTTTGTGACAGTCTTCCTTGAGTTGATTTCTTCGAGCTCAAATGAGTTTGGTAAGTCGCTAATTTCCAAACTTGCCTCATGTACATCTTCCAGATTGTCCTGTGGTAGATCAACCCCACACTGACCTTCTTTTCCTTTTCTTTAGCCGGGGCTACCCGATTTTGTGATGTGTCTGTTACGATGTTCCCAGCTTTTTTTCCTTTTCTTTGTGCCACAGTGCTTTCCTCCTCCCCATTTTTAACACCTTTAGTTTTTTTTTAACCTTAGAGGACTTTAGTTCTTTCTTTTGTATCTCTTTGAACTTGCTTGTGTCATCATCTTTGATGATCAATTGTTCCTTACTATTCAAGATTTTAACTATTTGTTAACTTCACTAATTTAACTGGCCAATCGTGTACAAGATCCTCCTGAATCTTTAAATGGTGACCTCATCAGAACTGATGGAGTATATGTAGCGGATATGCAGATTTTTAAACTAATTCCTTCTAGCCAACATAAACCGCGATATACGCATAAGCACATGTATGATCATGAACTATATAAGAGAAAAACCCAGTTACGTAAAGATATTAGGAACGTGGAGACTTCTGCCTCCGAGAAAAGATCAACTATGATTCGAAAACTGAAAATGCACCATAAAAACTGATTAAAAACGAATAAATATCTTACCATACTGTTAGGGAGAATTCTCAGAAATGTGCTAATTCTCTCCTTAGAGATCCCCAGTTATTTTGCTTGACTTTGGGACGTTTTCATTTTAACCTTGGTGTGAGTGAGCCCCTTTTCTCCCTCACCCAGGTGTTTTGATCTGATTTGGATTCTATATTCTCTTTGTTTTTGGAGCCTGACAAACTCCATAGGCATCACTTTTTGTATGGTGACACACAGCACCCTCAGTGCAGTGTGACAGAGAAGTCCTTTGGATTTCTCAAATGTTTAAATGCCTTCTCTTGGATAAACTACTGTTTCCAGGAGCAGTAAAGTGAAATTGACTTTAGTTACCTTTTATAACTTTGTAGACCCAGCACACACTATCTTACATAGAGTGCTGGAGGGGTTACTTAGTATTGCCTTTGTCTACTTTCTCATGTAACATTTTTATGTCACCCTTTCTACAATTAATGGCTGGTGGCAGTGGTTTACTTTTTCCTACCATTGTGTGTTTTTAGCGTAGACTGAATCCTCAGCAGCAGTATTGCACCCATGGGTGCCCATTTTGTCAAAATGGCCCTGGTCTTCTTTTTTCGCCATTTCTTGTTGTAAAGGCCCTTCTTGAGATTTACTCTGCTTGCCAAACCAGGTTTGGTCCCTTTGTTCATTTTGTCTTTGGCAGAGTTCTCTGATGAAGCCTGCCTCTGGCTCTAGCATGTCTGGCAGGGCAAAAAGTGAGGGAGGTTCTCGAAACTCCCTGTGCTTTGTCTCCTTGGTTAAAATAATAATGCACCCAAAGGTGATTGGCTGGCTGGCTGTCCATGGAGGTCAGCCACCCTGCTGTGTGAGTGACAGCTAGGCTGCGGATGAATGGGAAAAACCTGCATAAAAGACAATGGGCCTCATTACGACCCAGGCGGTCCGGAAATAACGGTGGCGGTAAACCCGCCGCCACCGTTGTTTCCGGACCGCCTGAGTCCGACCCCTGCAGGCGGGAGGTGATGTTCCCTCCCGCATGCAGGCGGACGAGGAAACACCGGCAGCATTACGAGATGCTGCCGGTGTTTCCATGATCCCCATTTCCATCGAGTCCCATAGGACTCAATGGGAATGGGGATTTACACCATTCCGCCTCCGTGATTCCCGGAAAACCGGGGTTGTAATGCCCCGGTAATTCCGGGAATCACGGAGGTGGAATGGTAATACGAGTCCGGCGTTAACCAGGCGGTTTTACCGCCTCGGTTAACGCCGGACTCGTAATGAGGCGCAAGGTCTTTTGCAAGGAAGGCAGAGTCAAACGAATCCAAAGAAGAACTTGGAAGAGAAGCTTGCTGTAACTCTTGCACCGTTGGTTTGCCCGGTGAAGCCCTGCTGCATTGCTAAAGCTCTGAATTCTGATCGACAAGAGAAGCCCTGCAAGGACAACGTCTCCCCTTGGGTTGGGGGGACCAATCAGCCCCAAGACGAACTCAACTGAAACTCCTCTCTCAGTTGGCTGTACTTCTTTGCTACTGCAGGAACTGAGTGCCAGGGGACAGGAACACCAGATTCGAGTGCAACGTTTTTAAGTCGGACTCGAGCTCCAGGAAGATCTTACAGACTCCCTCAAAGCAGGACATCCCAGGCCTTAGCCACCTCAACAGAGTGCTGGACCCCAGAAGCGAAGGGAGCCCACAAAGTATCAGAGAACCGCAGTGGTGCTATTTGCGAGTAGCTAAAACCGCGAAGTGCCGCTGATCTGAAGTGTGCCCATTGCTGCCGCCGACCTTCAAACCGTAGTGCAGGAGTCCCGAGACATCCTCCCTCTTGTCCCCACGACTGAGGCCCAGGAACAATAGGATCTGCAGGAACTACAACAGGAACAGATGCCAGATGGAACCTTTTTCTTCAGACTCAAGGTACTGTAACTAGGGGTACTTACCTCTAGTTGTGTGTAGCTTGCATCCTCCCCTTACCTCTTTTCCTTTTTGATACAAGCCTCAGTGCTGCTTTAAATGTTCAAGTGATATATTAATGTCCACAGAGTCCTAATTACTGAAGTCACACCTTGGTGTAGGAAGTGTCTGTGTGCCATCCCAAAGATCTACTTATTTACTGAAACTAAGAGTGTGTATTTTTGAAGTATATTTAAGTGTTGTATATTGCTCCCTTCTAAAGAAGGCTTATTTTAAAATGGACTGTTACATTAATAAATAATTATTTTATCAAGAAACCTTGAGTGTAAGTGTTATTTGAATACATGTCACTGTGAAACTATGCTGCAACCCTACAACTCATACTGACCCCTCTTGAGATAAGCCTGGCTGCTCAGCCACTCTAGCAACTTGTGTAGTACAGGCCTATACCAAAGGTTGGGTTACCTATTGCCAAGAGGACAAGGCTGGTCTACTCTCCCACAGGGTTACTACATACAATCTTGCCTAACAGGTACAAAAAGATGCAGAACTAATGCTAAAAACTCTAGCGTGACAAAACTCGGCGGCAATCTAGGCCCTATTAAATCGTGCCCTGCACGACACACAGATACCGACGCAAATTAACGCTGTGCATGAACGCAAATAAATGGGTAGAACATTATAAAAACGTATATGCCTGGGAGTCACCACATAATAGTGAAAATACCCCAAAACATATAGCAAGTGCACAGATGCACTTTGATTGAGACTATTTAATACATATAATCTCAAAGCTAAGTATGTCTAAAGCGCCATGGCCAGAAGGCCTGACTAATATGATGCTAAAGACCTACCCGGAAGAATGGGCGAATGTCTTATCGAACATCTTCTTCAAGGTTGTAAAGTATAATCAGATACCACAGAATTCATCATTATCCCAATTTTTTAAAAAGGCATTTGAGAGCATCCCTATGAACTATCGCCCAATAGCATTATTAGATATACCTGGGAAGATCTTCGCCCATCTGATCCTAAGGGAATTTAATCAGTGGATGACAAAGGAGGGTTTACATGACAAATTGCAAACAGGATTTGTCCCAGGTCTAGGCACAGCTGTGAATTTAGCAACCATGTCAGCTATCAAGATGCATGAACACCAAAGAAAACAACCATACTATATGGCCTTTGTAGACTTCAGATTAGCCTTTAACTCTGTATCAAGAGAATTGTTGTGGAACAAGCTGGCAGAGGCAGCATGCCCCCCCCCCCTACATCCAAGCCTTGCTTTTGCAGCAATACTAGGACAGAATCCAGATCAGGCTATCCCTTGATGGCAGACTGTCCAAAGTGATACCCACATACAGAGGATTAAAGCAGGGCTGCATATTGGCTGCATCCTTGTTTAATATGTTTATAGCTGATATTGGCAAAAAGCTGAGGCAGGTTATTTCTGACTTACCGAAACTTGGCAACAATACTGTACCATGGCTTCTCTGTGCGGACAATCTCGTCCTGTTTTCAAACACTCTGAGAGCCTACAAAATCTTCTATCGGCTCTAGAACAATATGCTATAGCAAACCGATTACCAATACATTTGGACAAAACTAGGATAATGATATGTGCAAGCAAATCCCAGTTGAAAGATGTTCATTCAAATGGCGATAGTATGAATCACCATTGGAAGTGGTGAATGAATATCGCTATTTCTGAATACCAACAACCATCCCATAGATGAACCATGCTGTGAAGAGCTAAAGAAGAAAATACAAACTGCAGCTGCGCAAGCTTGTATTATAAATAAAAAATACTGTAAATTCTCTATGGAACCTCTGCTAAAATTCTATAATCAAAAAGTTGTCCCAATAGTTACATATGGGTCAGAAACTAAGACTTGGAAGAATGCATCGTTTTGGCTCAGGCACGAAGGCCACTTCTGGAGGAAAGTGCTGTCTCTGCCAGCAAACCAATCGATGTGCATCGTGAGAAACGACCTGGGAATTCTCTCTCTTGGAGCTCATTTCATGTGGAAAATGTGCAATTTATTTACGAAATGTATTTTAGCGAACAAACCAGATTCCCTCCTATATATACTGGCTTCGTATTTGAATACAACTAAAGACTATTCTATATCAATCTAGAAAGATCAAGTATTAACTGTAATGGAAGCTGCAGAAACTAATCATGTAAAAGCAAAGCAGAAATGATGGCACCGTGATTGGATTTTGACACGCCAACATTGCATGACATAACAGTTCAAGAATGGAAATTTCAGAAGCCTTCATACACCCGAGCCGTTGCACCTATTCCTTCAATTTCGACTGGACTTATGGTTAACAAGAGACGTTCTGGCAAAACGGAGTTTAATCACAAAGGCGGCTAACTTCTGTCGCTTTTGTATTGACCAACTAGAACCACAAAACACAAAAACAACTTCTCAGGCAATGGCCATGACTGCAGTTACAGAGGAAAAACCTTTTTCACCATCTCTTTCAAGATAACAGAAGTCTAACCCAAGAGATGTTATGGTATATGATTTTTAACAGTGGTGGTGTAAGTGTTACATTGTTATTAATGCTGAAACTGTCAGAAATTGATGCTTTTGAATAGGTATTCTAATCTAGTAACAAAAGGTGTGATTGTATAATAAGAACTAGCAATTTGCACTTTATTATAGTATATTTTAACTCACAGAATAACCTAGCAAAGAAGCACAAAAACTGCACTCATGGTGTGTAATTAAGAGCCAAACTGCCTGCACCTTTGAGAAACTGTTCTATTGCGAGTTTGAATCCTATTGCTTTATTGTTATTTGTGTTACTAGTTATCCTTCTTCTTAATCTGTACTTTCTTAGAGCTATATTTATTGAAAGGTTGCGAAATCAACCATAAGGTGAACAACAGAACTGGACTAGTGTCTCCCGAAAGGAATGGATAATGTTGGAATGTATGCCTTTGCTTCACGCATAATGCGTGACAGAGCGAAAATCGGGAGGTTTTTTGGCAGAACACTGACCATTTTAACCAGTTTTTTATTTTTTAAATCTTGGTGGAAGGTTCCACCCTCTGAGGAACAAGCGATTCCCTTGCTTGTCAGTTGCTCACATTCGGGAGGACTTTTCTGCCCCTGCAGTGAAAATCAAAAGTGGGCACCTATACTCCCCCGACACATATTCCAGTGGAACCCATACTCCCCACCGCGTGTTGCCCACATCATGCCCCCTCTCTGCCTTCTATTCTCGTTCCCCCTGCAGGGCCCTTCCTCCCCGTGCCGCCATTGGCCACTCTCTTGTTTCCATGCTGCATCCTCGGAACCTTTTACTTCTCATACTGGGCTCTATCTCGCCCACTGCTGTCCTTTTCATGCCCTCTTTTTGCTGTCGCTCTGCCCTTGTTCTCTCCCTTTCTTCGTTGGCACTCATCCCCCGTGCCTGCCTCTTTTCGGATCTCCGTATTTCCTGCACCCTTTAATCTTCGCCCCTTCCACTTACCTTTCTGACCCCGTCCCACTATCTGCTGCCTTTCCTTCCTTGGGCCCTCGTCCCTTCCTTCCTCTTCCCCTCCCCCGCCCTCTCGCTCCCTCCCTCCCTCTCTGGAGCGGTGACGCGCCCCCTCTGCCTGCCCGGCTCCCTCCTCTGTCCCTCCTCCCCCGCCCCCCTGCTCACTCAGTGAACGCTGTTCGGTGCTCGGGCCTCTCCCTGCTCCGTAGGGCTCGCTCCTTCAGGACACCCCTCTCTTCCCGTGCTTTCCCCCGCCTGGCCTGCTCCCCAGAGCCCGGGGAGATGCGGCGCTGGGCGCCCCGTGCTGAAGGCGGCGGCTGCTGCCCGAGCCTCGCCTCCTCCGCCCCCTAGAGAGAAGGGCTCTGACTGCAGGAGGGGTCCCAGCCTCCCTATCCCTCCCCGTTCTAGAGTGCAGGGGGGCCCTTCTCCTCGCCTTACAGTGCAGGACTCTGGCTGCAGGAGGGGCCCTGTCGCCGCCGTGTTGGCTCTGGATTTGGATTGCCTTTCCCTCTGGAGAGGGGAGCTCCTGTGTTTTTTTTACATTTTCTTTTGACCCACGATGGGTTTTCGGGCGGGTGGGGCCCCCCACGCTCTGCCCCAGACCGGATCCCGGTGAGAGAAAAATGAGCGAGGAGACGGCGGCTTCTACCAACGAGTGAGTGTCACATTCAGATCGGGGCGAGGGGAGCATGTAGAGGGTGGAGTGGTAGTGGGCAACTAACCCGTGGGTGGCGGGGGCTGGCATGTTCAACCGGTTGCATGCATGGCGAACCTTCTACCCGAGGGAGGGGATCAGGGAGCGGTGTGTGGTATTTTCATATCGGGTCTGCACTGTGAGGTATGCCCAGCCGAGAAGAAAGCGTGTATCTCCGGTGTATGGGATTGTGTACATGGGGCGGTTACAAGCCGCACTGAGGGGGTGTGGGGATGGGGGCGTATCCTTAGCCCCTAGGTCAGTGTGCATGGATAGCATCTCCAGCACCAAGACATGCCTTTACGGGTTGGATGTCACCAGGACTGCGCATGCCTTTACGGGTTGGTTGTTTCCAGGCCAGAGGGATGCCTTTATGGGTTGTATCTCTCCAGCCTAGGTGGGTGCCTTTATGGGTTGTATCTCTCCAGCCTAGGGGGATGCCTATATGGGTTGTATCTCCAGCCTAGGGGGATGCCTTAATGGGTTGTATCTCCCCAGCCTAGGGAGATGCCTTTATGGGTTGTATCTCTCCAGCCTAGGGGGATGCCTATATGGGTTGTATCTCCAGCCTAGGGGGATGCCTTAATGGGTTGTATCTCCCCAGCCTAGGGAGATGCCTTTATGGGTTATATCTCTCCAGCCTAGGGAGATGGCTTTATGGGTTGGATGTCTCCAGCCTAGGGGGGTGCCTTTATGGGTTGTATCTCCCCAGCATAGGGGGGGGGCCTAAATGGGTTGTATCTCTCCAGCCTAGGGAGATGCCTTTATGGGTTGTATCTCTCCAGCCTAGGGAGATGCCTTTATGGGTTGTATCTCTCCAGCCCACGGGGATGCCTTTATGGGTTGTATCTCTCCAGCCCAGGGGGATGCCTTTATGGGTTGTATCTCTCCAGCCCAGGGGGATGCCTTTATGGGTTGTATCTCTCCAGCCTAGGGAGATGCCTTTATGGGTTGTATCTCTCCAGCCTAGGGAGATGCCTTTATGGGTTGTATCTCTCCAGCCTAGGGGGATGCCTTAATGGGTTGTATCTCCCCAGCCTAGGGAGATGCCTTTATGGGTTGTATCTCTTCAGCCCAGGGGGATGCCTTTATGGGTTGTATCTCTCCAGCCCAGGGGGATGCCTTTATGGGTTGTATCTCTCCAGCCTAGGGGGATGCCTTTATGGGTTGTATCTCTCCAGCCCAGGGGGATGCCTTTATGGGTTGTATCTCTCCAGCCTAGGGAGATGCCTTTATGGGTTGTATCTCTTCAGCCCAGGGGGATGCCTTTATGGGTTGTATCTCTCCAGCCCAGGGGGATGCCTTTATGGGTTGTATCTCTCCAGCCCAGGGGGATGCCTTTATGGGTTGTATCTCTCCAGCCCAGGGGGATGCCTTTATGGGTTGTATCTCTCCAGCCTAGGGGGATGCCTTTATGGGTTGTATCTCTCCAGCCTAGGGAGATGCCTTTATGGGTTGTATCTCTCCAGCCTAGGGAGATGTCTTTATGGGTTGTATCTCTCCAGCCTAGGGGGGATGCCTTTGGGGGTTGGGTGTCCACCACATAGAGATAGCTTTACGGTTTGGGTGTCTCCAGCACATAGGCTTAGCTCTATGGTGTGGGTGTCTCCAACCGGGAGGGAAGCCTTTAGAGTGTGGGTGCCTCCACTACATAGGGATACATTTATGGGTAACTTATTTTTAGCCGGGTAGGATACCTTTATTGGGTGGGTATGTCAAGCACATTGAGATTGCTTTACGGGTTGGGTATCTCCTGTTTCGCGGGACAGATTATCCCCATCTCTTTTGGGATGCTTTTATCTGTTGGGGATATGCCTTCACAGGCTGGTTATCTCACCCCGTTCCAGTATTAGTGGAGCATTCCAGCCCAGAGGGTTACTTTATTGTAATGGGTTTTTGCAGCTCAGAAGGATGCCTTTATGGGTTGTGTATCTCAAGTCTACATGGATTTCTTTGAAGGTTTGGTAGCACCATTGCAAAGGAATGCCTTTATGGGTTAGGTATCCACACTGCAGAGTAATATCAATGAGCCTGATATTTTGAGTGCAATTGGGAGCTGATATGGGTGAGGGGTAAGCTTTTATGGGTTGGTTATCCCCAGCCACGAAGAAAGCCTTGATGTGTTGGCCATCTCTGGTCCAAAGAGAATCCTCTATCTATTGCTTCTTCCCAGAGGATACCTTCCATGGGCTGGGCATGTACAACCCATAGAGTTGTTTTTGTGGCTTGGATACCGCCTGTGCATAATGAAGGATTCCTGGTGGTATTCTCCCTAGTGCCCCATGTATCAAAAATGTGGAGTAGAACTAGGCCAGAGCTTAGCATGTATGTGTAAGTAGGTGCGCTCGAGGGGCCAGTTTGAGGCCCACAATGGAGAGGGGAAAACCTCGGCAGAGTGAGCCTTGGTACAGTTGACGCTGTGTTAATATGCTGCATGCATGGGATGTAGGTTTCTGCCTAGCAACACTTATACTGCTATGAATGCATGTGAAGGTGCAGAAGGAAGAGACACTGCTCTGTCAACCCACTGTATGCATTGAGCTGTTTATCCCGGCATCCATCAGCCACGTCCATTAAAGATGTCCATACATTGGGACTGGGGTAAGATGCTGAAACCCCCCAACACCCATCTGTTAGCCGCTCAGTGCATGTAACGTCCACCTATGTACTGCTGAAGCCAGACTTTTAGATGTGCCACGCGTTATGGCTCAGCTGTTCAGCCAAGCATCCCTGACACAGGGCATGGAAGGGGGGAGGGCTATCAAGCCAAACCTCCCCCCTCGTGCACCGGGCCTCGGTGTCCAGCAATGAATCTCACATACTGCCTTGGTAATATTACTCATGTACGAGACAGGGGGTATTGGTAATGTCCATCCATTCATAAGGTCCCTGACACCAGTCTATAAACCTGTGCTATGGATTGATGGAAGCAGGTGATCAGCAGGAAGTCGTGGGTGCCTAACTATGCCACTATTGGGATATCAAACCGGGCACCTCCTAAAACATATGTATTGGTGGTGGGTCCAATCACACCATCCTGCCCATGTGGTGTTGTGCCCAAGAATACTCACATTTTTTTCTCAACTAACGTAACTACCCATCCCCTGTGCCTTGCCCCACACACCTGCATAGCTAACAGAGACGCCTCCTGTATTCGGCATCCATGCGCCTGCCCCATCATGGCTCATCTGCGTGTTGAGGGTATCGGAGCACATGATCCCTGGCCGAAGAGTGAGACCCGAATGCAGGAAAGACGCCTAGGACTGGGGTCGGAGTAGGCCCTGCTCCCGATGTTTGAAAATGCATCTGGATTCCTTTATGCTAGGGATGACTGCCAACGCCCACCACCACCCACAGGGCATCTGTTCCAGTGTTTAGACGAGGGGGATGGGGCACTTTTTTGTGTTGATTTAAACTCATTCAAACTATGTTTTTTTGTTATGTTCTTTTACCACCGTGTGATGGATGGGCTTCGCGTTTGGTGTGCAAGTCGTTGCTCTAATGAGGTACATGTGTCGCAAAGCGTTGGTGTGCCATTTTTAATGCCGCCCCCAACCTAATGATGAGGGCCAGCGTGTGGTTAAGTACAAGCCGCCTCCTAGTGCCAGGAAGGGTCACTCGTGAGTCAGTTGCTGCCAATCGGGTGTTGTGTATTCGATATTTTATTTCAGGTGGATATGCCTTCTCTGGGTGTCGGGTAAATGTGGACGGTGGAAATCGGTGTTGCAGTGTTTATTTGTCGGGGGCTTTAATAAAATGTGCAGAGTCGCGTGTTTGCTGTCGATCGCTTGCATCCCAGGCTCTCAATGTTGGCTTAATGGTGTGAAATCGTGTGCTTCGCGTTCATGGACTCCCGAAACCCGCGTGAATGCTGCTTCTAGCAAGGCGGTGGCCGGCCGAGCTTCAGTGCAAGCAGATAGGAGGCGCCGCTTGGCTTTTTACATTTTGCGTTGTACCGTTTCTGTTAAACCCGATTCCTTGAAACATGCCTATTTCCCTGTGTCTTTTCTTCCCTTATCGGGCTCCCTTTCTGAACAGAGTGTGTCTAGATGTGAAATAGGAGTGTAACCCCCACTGTGGCACACATCTGACATGTGTGGCAGAGGCGTGTTAGTATTTGTAGAACCATTCTCTTTCGGAGCAGCTTCGAGACTCGCTGAATGGACCCCATTTCTTCTTTTATAATGTATTGGTTCAATCTCTCCCCCACTTCCAAGCGTGGTCTGCGCGGGGCACGCGCCAGCACAATGCACGGGAAATCCACACCCGCTAATGGAAACAGACCGCATCCGAAAAGGCAGCAGCGGCCGCCGCCATGTTATTTTTTGTGAATAGCAGCAATTTGCATGGCCAGCCTTCATTCATGGGGAAAGGAAAGTGAAGGAGCGGCCGCGGCGGCGAGGCTTAGTGGTGGGGGTGGGACGGCGACGGGCTGGGGCGGCAGGGCCCGGGGCCGGTGCAGAGGAGCCGGAGCCGCCACCGCCGCCTTGTTGACACAGTTCATGTGGGAAATACTGTGGCAGCTCAGGGAGGCTGCGGGCGTCACGTGACCCCCTCCCTCCATTCATAAAATACCTGCCGTGTCCATTCACTGTGCGCGGTGCCGTGTGTGTGTGTGCGCTCTGCGCTCGCAGCACGCAGGCATTCACAAAAATAGCCTCTTTTTTTTATCAAAGGGGGCGAGAGATAGACGAGAGGAAGTACACTGGGCACAGCCGCTCCCAGGCCATGGGAAGCAAAAAGACAAATGTTGTTTTTTTTTTGGGTCAGGCCGGGGAAGGAGACACCTCTCTCTTTTAGGCCTGGAAAATGAAGGAAGTGAAGGGTGTTTCTGCCCGCGCTGCAGCGCAGCTCTGAAAGCACTCCAGCGGTGAGTCATGCGCGAGTGGGAGGTGGGGCTGCACGCCCACCCCCCTCCTGTCTATATCTGGCTCAGGATTTGTAAAAGCCCCCATCTGAGCTGCAATCGCTCCCATTCCATCCGGAGGCAGAGCCAACCCACACACGTCCAGTTCAGAAAGCACGATTTAAGGGGGGGGGGCATTAATTAGCAGTAGTCACAGACAAGCTCCAGTGGTGCATCCAGAGGCAACGGTCCTCGCTCATTCAGAAAATCGGCTCGAAAGGCCAACGATGGTATCGTTTTGCAATATATGCAAGAGAAAACGTTGATATACACAATTCGCAAAATTGTCGCATGTAAAAAGAAACGTGGCATTATTTTATTCATTGCTGCCACGTTTCTCTTGGTCTATATTGTAAAATGCCTGTCCATGTTGTACACTGCTGCATACAGATTGCGTTATCTACCACCCTCGCGAATAGACCAGTGTGTTAAATGGCTCAGTTGTGCATTTAAAGGCGCTGATTCATGGAATTATTTGCCTGTAAAACGGAGATTTGCGGACCAGTCTGCCGCAAATCCCCATTCGTCGAGCAGGGATTTGTGCGCAGAATGGCACGCACAAGGCCATTTTTCACCAAATAATTCCATGAATCTTGTGTGTCTCATATGCGCAATTACTACACACCCCGGAGTGAATGATGTATACTGCGTAGCACGGCAATACGCCCATGCATATACATGCTCCTTATTGAATAGAGGGTCACACAGAGGGCCTGATTCATGGAATGTTTTCCTATGGGATTGTGCCATTGTAAAACACTTCCATGAATCAGGCCAAAATTGGTTGTGGATGAGATGGTGGTTGTTTCGTCTGTATCCGTTGCCTTGAGGGCCAAGTGAATCCAGCTCTAAAACATTCGGTTATATCCCCCTGGAAAACCTTATTCCCCTTCGCTTCGTTTTTTACCAAATCTGGTGTTTCCAGCGATGAGAGCTGCTGGTTGTTGTCCTCAGCCGGTTGAGCGGTGTATTTGTTAGATGTTTGTAATTGCCGGGCTCGCTTTTTCAGAACTCTTAAAGAGGGCCACATTGCACAATTCTATTTTGCACCGGTTTTCGACCTTGCAGTGGTGACTGGGATTTGATTGTCTAAAGAAACACGTATAGTAAGTAGCCTGGTTGTGAGGTCTTCCATGCCAAGGCTGCAGTAAACAAGGCTGCCCAGCAGGCCCAGGATTTTACTTTCCCTTAATTTGGACACTGAGGCGCTTTCAATACAGACTGCTATTAAAAAAAGGCAGCATGTATCTGTATTTCGTCATTATTTTTAAGATTGACAGTTTGAGACTGTATGGATCTCCTCAGCATGGAAGGAGGGGCTTTAGGCGTGTGTTTCACTGAAGGTATTATCTGCTAATTCAATCGAAGAGTATTGGTGACACAATCACACGACCCATATATAAGTATCACACGGTGCCTTTATAGGACCATAATGTACCTTTACCTGGGTTTTTCAAACCAAACTTTTTTATATATTCATATTCACACTTTTTCTGTAATGCATGGGAATGACTCCCTTTCCATGAGGTGGGTGTGTGTAGCTACAATATCTAAAAGTGCACGCCATACACACACGCACCCTGAAAAACTTCTGGCACATCGTGAGTCAGTAAAAAAGATGGATAGGATAGTTTGCACTAACACCTTCTCTCAGTTCACTAACAAGATCTGACACTTGGTCAGAAAACATTGGCGTAGAGTGCTGTCCACTGGATGCACGTCCCAAATGCCACTCTTTGCCCTAAAGCCTGGCTTTAATTTAAAAGACAAACTAGTCCATTGTCGATTTGGGCTTAGAGATTCTCAGTTGTTTCAAGCTACATTAGCGGAAGATGGCCAAACTCTCCGGATGGCTGTAGGCCACCATCCCTCACGGGGGAAAAAAAACAATTGATTTCACACATGGCAGCTGCGAAAATTCACTACGTGCAACACAAACAAATTGAATCTATGCCATTACATGCCAACTATGTTGGCATGACCACCTGGAAGATCTCTTTATGTATTGGCGAACACAGCAACAGAATCGGGGCTGGTAGCGTGGCTGCCCCTTTAGTGCCACACTATATAGAGCATAAGCATCACCCCATGACATAAAATGGCTTGTTATCGATCATGTCCAAGCAAACCTTCTGGGTTTCTCTACCTTAGCCCGCCTATATAGGTTTGAGCAGGTCGGGATCATAGACTAGACACCCATCATTGCTCGGGTTTAGATGACGAAATACACTGGGCAACCCTACTTGCCTAAAGTGCTATTGCCTTGCTACACTGCTCCAATAAGAAGAAGATGGACTAAATGTGGTTTATGTTTAAAACCACGGTTCACATCAAGCCGATTTTTGGCACCATGATCTGAAATACACTGGGCAGCTTGATCAGCCTCTAGTGGCATTTCTCTGGTCCCCGCCTGGATTTCAAGATTACTCACTATAACAAAGGGGGTCCCACATAAAGCTAAAATGCAAAATGTGACTAACAACGCGGGTAACGTCTAGTAAGTACAGCTTCTATGATCATGACACTATGGGACATGCGTCTTCCTGACAGGTCTGCACTGTCATGATATTAGCACAGGAACACATTGCATGAAGAGGAATAGTGTGGCAGACAATCATTTGATGTGCAAACATTTTGCTGGACCTGGATTCGTCTGTTCAAATCTAAATATCCAACCCTGTCTCAGTAAAGAAAAAGCTGAGCCGTCAGGACTGGATACTTACTCAGTCCAAGCGGAACAACCTGGTTCTAAAGCTGAGCTGACAGGACTGGATACTTACTCAGTCCAAGCGGAACAACCTGGTTCTAAAGCTGAGCCGACAGGACTGGATACTTACTCAGTCCAAGCGCAACAACCTGGTTCTAAAGCTGAGCCGACAGGACTGGATACTTACTCAGTCCAAGCGGAACAACCTGGTTCTAAAGCTGAGCCGACAGGACTGGATACTTACTCAGTCCAAGCGGAACAACCTGGTTCTAAAGCTGAGCCGACAGGACTGGATACTTACTCAGTCCAAGCGGAACAACCTGGTTCTAAAGCTGAGCCGACAGGACTGGATACTTACTCAGTCCAAGCGGCACAACCTGGTTCTGATGAAAGATTATGCTTCGAATGTTCATCTCTAAGGCAGATACCTAGATATCTCGAAAGGTTCCCTTGCCCAGTGATCAAGGGGAATTTTTTCGAGAATGCGCTTAAACCTATACCCGACAAGAGACGTATTAGCCACTCTGAAACAGCTGAGTAATTTGGAAATTTCGTGTAGGTACTGTAAATAACCACATCAAACAGTCATTAAATCATCTGCTAACCGCTTGTAAAGGCCTGATGGATTGCCGTACTCGGTTTCTGGGTCCCAGTATTGTTAAGTCACCGACTTTATCCCGGGATGAATGGTGGAGGAGATTTCTGCTGGGTGAGCATCTGCCCTTGGTCTTTGCAGTGGTTACGTTTCTTAAGGGAATTATGGAAGAAGGAGAATATTGATTGGGGGCTAGACCATGGGATGGATGGTAATAACTTTGATTTAATAGCAGAGAGGCGATACTCTACATGGGATTGCTAAACTGATCATAAAATGGATGAGGATGTTGGGGGAACAGTGGATTGTGGACTGGGATCAAATGCATTTTATTGCCAGGGATACCAGATGGGGAACTTGGCCAAATGTGTAGTAGGGTTATGTTGAATTTTGCTTTTGTTTTTTCTGTCATGTGGATCTTTTTTACTCTTTTTCTTTTCTTGATTCAATTCAGTATTCTGTTTCGTTGATTTTTTTTTTTTATTTAAAGAAAGAACACATGAATTGTATAGAAAGATGTTTGTTAAAGGTTTGAAACAAACTAAAAAACAAATAAAATGCTCCATCCTCTTGTTATACCCTGTACGTGAAGTACGCTGACTAGGCAAGATTGCCGCTTTGTTACTGGCCATGTACTGCAGAAAGAATGATTGCCTAGCTCTCACTGAACACTCAATAACCTGGACGTAAGTCAAGCTCTCACTGAGCATCTGACTACTCAGACTCGAGCCGGACGGGAGCACGTAAGCAATGTGGCCACCAAACTTTCATTGAGTATCTGTTAACCCAGATAGGAGCCTGGATGCCTGTGTTAGAGCTCTCAACTTTGTGTACCTCCAATGTAACCGACATTGGGAGTCGGCCGATACTGCGCCGACAAAAGAAAGAGTAGGAAAGTAGCTGTACCATATATTACTAAAATGTGGTAGATAGTCAAAGGGTTATGGCTATACACCAGCAGAGCAGGGGGGGTAACCTACCCCATGTCCTTTACATATTCCTTGGAACTGTTGGACTTTTGAAATGTTTGGAGGAGGGATCGGTGCTCAACAGAGCCCTAACCAGCAGGTGAGCGAGCGGATGGAGATGACCCTTTTATCTCTATGAGGTAAGTGCAGGGACAGTTTTCCCGACCTTGGGGGCAACTTTCAGCACATTTGTTTGTCTCCATAGAGTACAAATATATATGCATGTTTGTCCTATGTTGTTGGATCCATAGAATTGCAAATAGCGGATGGCAGCAAGCAATCCCTTTGAACTCTGGGATAATAGTAATCAGCTGCTGAATGTAGCTCCAATTACCTAGCAAGGTAACAAGCTGTTTAGATCGAACATGTGGCAAAGGGTTTATAAGGGGTGGGCCAGTGACACGTGTGTGTGTGTGTGTGTTTGTTTGGCTAATTGTGGGCTTTTTCTTTGTCGATATTATGGTCCTTTCCTCTTCTTTCCCTTTTTAGTTTTTGGCACTCTGGTGAAGAGGATTTGTTCAATTTGGTTCTTGGGCAGCAATCTTTGATGAATGTTCTTTAAAGTGGTGTCTTTCACTGGTCTGGGATTGGAAGTTGTAACGATCAGGGCTTGCACCTACGCCATGTTCCCTTCTATTTGTTTATAAGTTGTATTGGTCTAGGACCCCTACAAAAACCATAGCACTAGGTTGTTCTGACTGCTGATTATTACTGGTGTTCGCACATTGTAAGACTAGTTTTTGTTAACTTTTTAAATAGCATGAAATTGTGAAAACGCTCAATGTCACCCTACTTAACAAATCTCCTTGCCCTGAAGAAGACTGGGCTCGTTTTGGAAACGGCTGCAGTCCTTGGCCGAAACTCGAGTTGGCAGCCGCCACTATCATGGAAAAAAATTAAGTGATCTTTTGTACCATATTTTATTAGCATGTATGTAGGCTCATATAACACATACACTGCGCAAATGTACAAGAGTGGCACATAGTATATATTAAGATGGCGCAGATGGACATGAATTTACCTGTCGTTTTTAAATATGATTGCTGTATTCTTTGTTTGAGGTATTTATAGTGTCTGTTGGATGATTGAAGTGAGAATGTGGATGAATATTTGACAGTATAGCTGGCTTTTGGAGGGTGCTTTGTCAGGGGCAACTAGCAATCACCCCTTATTTGTTGTCCTAATTGTATTTAATGAACTTTTGTGTTATTTTGATTTCACTTTGACCTATGAGACATTAACTTTTTTTGCATGTGTTGAATGTATTCTGTATTGATAACTCTTTATGAATGGTTTTGTCCGTATCGACTTTTGCTTAATTGCGCATGCGCATAAATGGGACATGGGTTCTCTTCCTGTTGGTCTGTTATTCCCACTGAAACCGCGCGTGCCAAGAGTGGGGCGGGGTTGACCTCATGTGTTGTGTTGCAGTCACAATAGCCAGGCATATATATGATGACTTCTTTTATTCATGCATGGTTGGGAACATGTCTATCCCAGAGGGACTCCACAAGTGGTGTCTGCCTTACATGTAGTTCTGGCACACAGGACCAAACCCTGTTGTTAGACTGACTCGCATATGGATGACGTCTCTCTTGTTGGCCAAACCCTCATTTCCGCTTCACAGCCATCATACCTCAACCTTTAAATTGGCATTTGAATCCAGGGGCCTCAGTGCCGAAACGTTGTACCAACGCAAGTGTATTTTTGGACGGTGTAAAGTTGCCTCGGTGGAAATCTATTTTTTTTCAAGACATTTTTGCCCGATGGCCTGCTTTCGTTGGTTTAAATGTAACACGTTAATCCCCAGGGCAAACTGCCCTGCAGCAAAAATGCATTGAAAGATGAGGGCACAATTGCACTTTGCATCAATGCAAAATTTCCAATATAAGCATTTCTTGTTTGCCCTTTAATCAGCCTGTTATGGCCTGAAGCGTTATCGCTTATTCACTGCTATTGTTAACTTCTTCTAGTTCTGTCCTTTTTATTCATTCTCTGTTTTGAATCTTTACTCCTTTTGAGAGGCTGCTTAAAGCGGCAACTATAACATTGTCTTTGGAAAACATGTTTTCTTATGTAACTCTTGTATTCCCCTTTCTGAGGTTTTAAAAATCTTTTATCAGATCCCAACAACCCACGCCGGGTAAAAATGTCAAAGCAGCCAGGTGGAAATCAGTCCGTGCTCTTCACACACGTATGCGGCTCGGATTCATGCAGAGTCCAGAACCAATGCTCCCCCAGGAGCAATCTGTGTTCAAAGAACTATTAGGGTAAAGTCCCCCCCCCTCCAATCACCGAGCCTCCAACAGGGGCACCTGCCTCAGTATTCCATGCTCGATCAGGCGCCCCAAACCCCAAAAAGGATTGCATACGGGGATAGTGCTATGTCGAAGCGGTGGCCTCTTCTAGGTGCTTTGCCTACACGAATCACCAGTTTCTACAACCAAGCAAGGCAAGACTGGTTGGATTTGAAACATTTATTTGCTACTAAATGTGCTAAGTACTGTGGTAATACCGTCTATACGTGTCCATCCTGATCACACCCTCTCCTTTTTTATACACTGAAGTCCCTTCTACCACCGACTGGCAACGTTTATGCCACTACCACTGTTTCCCTAACACACGTGGGTAGTGGGCTTTGTTTTTGTGTGTCCGTGGACTTGCCAGCACTTATATTAATGTCATACTTATATGGTCATTTGAGCAAGGTATTGCTAAAACCAAAAAAGCAAGGGCCAGGCGGTAACAACCGGAAGAACAATGCGAACCAACATATAGCTAGCTATATAGGAATAGTGACGAGGGCACCCTATTCATGTACCCCGCCATCGTCTTAATGTAAACAAATGTAACCTTAGGGCACATTGAACTGGTTTCTGCCCCCCAATGCGTGTACGCGCATTCTGTGCCGTCCGGGAGTTGGCATTAGTCCTGTGTAATGCGGTTTAATCAGATACGCGACTGACCTGGATGCCCCAATGGAAATGGCAGGCAATGAGTAGGGTGGGCGTACATATGTCCCCCCCCCAATGCATTGGGCCGCGTAAAGCGCGGGAGGTGGTGCAAACACACAATAGCTCTGCTGCTTGCACTAACGGCCTGTACTGTACGCACAGACGTGTACACATTCACAGAGGAGCGCGCACGTTTTGCTCACCACGCACATGACGGAAGGGTTGTATTTCTAGGCCAGTCCTGTGCTTTTCGGCTTCTGAGAACCGTGAAAATGAAAGAAATTGACTAAAACATACAATGTTCCTCAGTCAATGCACGTTTAATAGGAGGGCTGACAAAATCTTAACCTACTAGATTTGATACTTGTAAGTTGCTTTTTTGATGAATCTACGTATGTTACTAATCCAAATTGGTGCAATGTGTTGGGGGCGGGGGGGGGGGTTCCCCATGACCTTCTTCTAACCCCTCCTCCTGTAATCCCACAATTCCCAATACGACATAACATTAATATTGCCGTTGCTAATTTGCTAACCACTTGGTTCACTAGTACTTCCGTCCCAGCCTGCTCCACAGTGGGGAGGGGGCCCTACCCTCACCTTTAACCCCAAACCTCCCATACGCATAGCAGACTGGACAGGGACCACCCCTTTTGCAGAGAGGCTAGGTCCCACCAATCACAGGACAGTATGCTGGCCACAGCTCCCCTGCCACATCTGAATTATACCACGAGTCCAAAACTCCCTGCCGCATGGTGTCTCCAGCCTTTGTCTCGCCACGTTTTGGACTACACCTCCCGGCAGTCTCAAGCAGCAGAGTCAATGGTACGGGCTCATAGGAGTCTCAGTATAAAACATCCGGCGAGCCACAGGTTGCCGACCTAAGGCCACAAGGTAACCGCAGCCTTCCCCAAAACTCCCTAATCCATAAGGTGCTACTCACTGCATCAAACGAGCCTTGATGCCGTACCACCACACACTGACTCAGTAGGACGTCCACCAGCAGTTTAGCAGACCATGCGGCAAAGTGCGCACTCATTTGGCACCCCATTATAATTTGCACATTTTCACATTCGGTGAAATCTGAATCTAATAATTCCTGGTTTCCACTTGATGGGGGCGTCGTTAGGCAGAACACCGAGGGCTGTAGGGGACCAGGTATGGATGCTCTTGCTCTGCTTCTGTCCTCTAGAGTGATACAGCTTAATCTGCATAACCCCTTAATGGACTTTTCTCACGTACCAACCCACACACTATCAGCCTTTTCTACACCCAGAGTATGCCCTGCCCACTTCCAAACCGCCTGACTTGCTCAATACCATGCACTTATTTATTTATTTAAGTTCTTGTATGGCAGCACATGCCCATGGGCCTCGGGGCGCACAAAAACAGGCAATACAAACGAAACAAGTAACATGAAAGAAGCCGAATATAAGCAGGAGAAAGTCAGAAGTGAGCCAGTGATGAAGCCAAAGTGAGGGGGTTCCAAAGCTTTTTTTTAAATCCTGAAAGCGCATTGATAGTCCTTATTGTGAGTGGGAGGGAGTTCCATTCTCACCCCCCGAATCTTGCCAGCTTAAAGCGAGGCTGTTTGAATTTGTATAGCTCTCCCCTACGCAAGGGACGTGCTGGACGATCGAGGGACAGCGGTGTCTTCAGACAGCCGGGGGCCCTGGAAGACCAGCACTTGTAGTCCAGGGACAGGATCTTACGTGAGATCCCATGTACAACAGGTAGCCAGGGCGTCGCCTTCCTGGAGTTTGGAGACTTGATCGGACAATACGAATATCATAGGCGCTCACACTTCGGGGCTCCAGCTAATGCTGCTGCCCTCTCACAGGAGAAGGTCACTGCAATTGAAATGGCTGAAATAGGCAGCTAACGGCCAGAACAGCACAGCCTCAGACAATAGGGTCCCAGCCGCCCACGTGACCATAGCTATCCTCGTAAAGCTCCTTGGAGGCATGGCACCAGAAGGAGCCACATTCGCCCCTCCCCGTTGAAGAGTGCCTCTAGTTCCACTCTTCTGCTCTGCCCATTACACTTGGCTATTTGTAGCCTCTCGAGTGAGTAGGACACGTAATTCCCCTTTTTCCTGAGCTCTGCCAGAGCTCAGCACAGCCCTTTTCTCCTGCCAGAGCTGGCATGATGCTCTTGGCTAAGTATGTTGTGGTTAAGAGAGATACCGCAATGCCCCTTTCTGTTTGGACCTGCAAATACCGCAATTCTTGAAGTGTCTTTTTCAGGTAGAACCAAAGCACATCTTTCAGCCCACACTTGGTTGAAGTGTCAGATCCCTCCAATGGCAGAACAGTCTACCAGTTTGGTGTTCTTCAAACTACAGATGAAATGATTCCTCTGCTGATAGGACAATCAGCGCAGCCAATCAAAATCAAGCCTGGTTCAACACTGCCCACAAGCGGACAACTACTTTTAGGTGGGTGCAAGGTGGCATGCGGCATATCATTTGCAGTCAGCCTTAATTGCCACTCGCCAACCTGCACTGCCATCCATGTATTTTATTTATTTTATTGGTTAGATTTGTAAAGTGCTCTACAGCCCAAGGGAATCGAGGCGCTGTTGCAAGAACGTGTCTTGGTTACAGGTAAGAAGGCTTTGCTTAGGGTTACAGAGAGCAAACACCTGAGTGAAGTGAAGCAAGTACATAGGTGGTTGTGTTTTACATATATCATACATTAGCAGAGAAGCTTACAAAGCATGGAGAGAAGTGGCATACAGCGCTACCATGAACCAACGTGATTAACCACCCATCAACTGTTACTCCAAACTTGCACAACCAACCATTCACCCACAGTCACTGCTGAACACCTGCAACCAGCCACTAACCTCAACACAACCACAAATCAACCCGAACAACTTCATGATCTCGCAACAATGTAAACAAAAACGCACCCTTTACACAACCAAAATAACATCCACCACTGTATCGCTACACACCATGTAATGTCCAGTCATTAAGACACGAAACCAGAGTGCTACAGTTCATTGTTCGAAAACACCCACACTAACATCCAGGTGTTAGTAATGGCTTCAAAATCCAGACCACTCCATAGCCACAGATTTACTCAAGTCAGACTCTCCTGTCAGGGATGCAGCACGGGTGCCCCTACCACCTCCTCAGCCAGCCATATATTTGCTGATGGCAACCCACCAGGTGCAAGGCAACACCATTACCTTCTTAACACCGGTCACCCCAATAAGTCTTGGAATTGGCAAATGTGGGACTTAACCAATGCCACTTAACGTAACCAGCCCACAATAAGTGGCACGCAAGCCTTTTCACTTCCTAAAACAGGGCAAACGCCCCCATAACAACTAAATGGGAAACGAACATGTAAGCGCCTGCCCCTTGCTCCAACCAAGATGGCTCCACACATGTTCAGAGCAGTGCTTGCAGCAGAGCAGTGCCAAAGGAATGAGCTTCAGCATTATTCCTGTGAAAAGGAATGTGAAGCTTACAATGAATCCTGAAATGTGCATGACCTATATATAGGCTCCGTGAAGTATGGAGTGCAGAGGAGGATCTATTTTGAGGAAAATATGTTTATACTCCGTACACATAATTTTTTTTATAAACAACACTTTAACAGCCTATTCCTAAACATAAGGAGTAACCTACTTACACTTCAAAATCTTTTCTTTAACCCTGGACACAACATGGCAAGACCATCATTACATAGAGTGTAAGTTACAACGAACATGTTTTTGCGCTGTTTCTATTGTACATGGGTTTACGTACATTTTGAGTAAGTCAACATTTTATTGTTGGCAGGTTGCGGAGTAGTTTAGGCAGCTCTAAAACTCTTCCCTTTCCTGATGCACTCATTTCCTACAGTGGGAAAAGGAAGATTGTCCTTTGTGTGGCCCCTTCAGAAGGTAAGAAAGAAACCAACGTAGCAATTCTCCTGGACTGTTTCATAAAGCTCCAGATGACTCTTGGCTGCCATTTAGGATTCACCTTGCAAGTGGAACTAGTCTATCGAGTAAGGTGCCAGGGGTTAGTCTCTCCCATTTGAATCTAGTAAGGTGTCATGGGGTGGGTTGTCCCATTTGCATTCTGGGGTAGGGTGGTTCCCTGTTCTTTAAAGTGTTATTCTGCATGCAGGGAGAGCTGCTGCCATTTCATAGGGTTAGGATTCAGCTCACAGTGGTAAGGGTGGAAAGGCCATTTAATGAGGTGCCAGGGGAAAATCTGTCCCATATGCATCTAGTAAGGTGTCATGGGGTGGGTTGTCCCATTTGCATTCTGGGGTAGGGTGGTTCCCTGTTCTTTAAAGTGTTATTCTGCATGCAGGGAGAGCTGCTGCCATTTCATAGGGTTAGGATTCGGCTTGTGCACCAGAAACGTGGGCTAACGTAATCATTTTTCCAAACTCTAGGCATTACCATCTGTGGGGAACCAAGCTGACTCATAGAACCTCTCATGCATGGCACTGGTCCGCACCTTTTAATCTCAGTGAAATCTACCACTACGAGCCAGGAAGTGACAACAACCTTAACGCCCACTCTTGCCAAGCCTTCATCGCTCAACTAACTCCTAACTACTAAAATCTTGCATCCTTACACCTCCCACACTCCTACAGACGATCTCCTAGGTCTAGTGTGCTTAACAGATTCAGACCCTATCCATCCTCTATTAACAACCATGTGGTTAATGTTTGCATTCCACAATCAGAGGGCTGCCCATATGACTAACCTGCCCAGTCTGTACCAACCACAAAAAACAGATATTTTCATATCGACATACAGGTAATAACCGGTACTTCCGACCTGCATCCATCAACACCAAAGATTTCTGCATCTGCTTTCCCACTATCCGACTAACACACCCTGCCCTCCTTTGCTACAGAGCGAGGTGCAGAGTGGCCAACGCGCTATAAGAGACAACTTTATGTTACATTACATACATAACTGTTGCAATTGGTGGACAGTCCATCTAGTAAGGTGCCAGGGGTTAGTTTGTCCCATTTGGATCTAGGAACTTGTCAAGAGGTGGGTTGTCACATTTGCATTCTGGTGTATGATGGTTCCCTATTTTATTTATTTAGTTAGTTAGTTAGTTAGTTAGTTATTTATTGTATTTGTTGGTAGCGCCCAGACCCAGAGGTATCATGGCCCTGTTTTGTTAAGTGTTATTCTGCATGCAGGGAGAGTTGCTGTCATTTCATGGGGTTGTGTTTCAGCTTTGGGTTGGCAGTCCATCTTAAAAGGTGCCAGGCGTTAGTTTGTCCCATTTGCATGTATCGGGTGGCTCAATTCTTTGGCTCACCTCCTGTTTTGTACTACAACTCCCATCAATCCTATCCAGCAGCATAGTTAATAGTGAAGTATCCTGGGATTTGCAGTCCAAAACATTGAAGAGCCACGGGTTGCAGAGCTCTGGCATGAAGTGAGGTGCCGGCAGTGGATTGCGTCATTTGAGTTCCGATTGTAGGATGTTTCCTGGTCCCGGGCAGTGTGATTCTGTGTGCAAGAAAGGGGACGTTTCGAACTTTAGAAATGGACTGGCTTCATCTGGGCACTGGCTGGTGCAGAGTTGAAGGCTCCGTGAAAAGGAGTTGTCCATGGTGGTGGTGTGACGGAAGGTCGCTTAGGAGTCCCCTTACACAGCTGCTGTTCTTTTTTGCATAAACACATAGATGATGCACAATACTGCTCATGCAATATGTGCACAGTAAAACGGATGTTTTGCGCCTTTCCATCTCTCTTTGGATCACTGAGACACCCTTCTCGGTCTACAGCCATATCCATACCTGCACGTGTAGTCCAGTGGAACACGTTTCAATTCTTAATCCGAATGAATGATTTTTGAAACTTTCCCATGAAAAAGACAATTGAAAATCTCGAAAGAAACGGATGTCCTTGCTATGATTGCTGTGACAGAACCAAAGAAATTGTTTAGAGGAAATCGGAAATTTCCATAATTGTGATATGTTACCTAACCTTTTTTTCTTGAACATATACAAACGCAAAGTATTCACATGTTTTTTTAATAACGTCTTTTTTAGTTTGGCTTTTAGGCGACGCTTAAGCTCCAACTATGATAGTTTATTTATAGCGTGCTTAATACCCATAGCTTTCTAAGCGCGGACCTGGGGATCGAACCTGTGGTGGTCCATGTCGTCTTGCTTCCAAGGCAAGCACGTTGCCCCTGAGCTATCCTCCCCAGACTATAAACCCAGAGTATTTTCATTGGAGTACAGCTAGGAGGGAAAGGACATATGAGCAGGGCCACACTACTTGGGGGGGCCTTGCTTGGTTATTTACCCACCCACTGCTCATAGCTAATCCCTATGGCCATCTCCGTTCACTTCCTGCCCCTCCCAACTCAAGACAGATCCTTCTAGGATCTCTGTGCTAGATCTATCAAGCAGTAACATCGAACTTTGGCGTGCCAGTGTTATTTCTAAACAGCCCGTGGAGGTTAACGGCAGCTGTAAATATGCTACTGATGTAATAAAAATGCCTCAACCAATTGTCCCTTCAGCCAATTGATTCATGATGTCTTGTTAAAAGCAAGCATTGACAAAAGCAACAGTTCCGGCTTGTGTGTAGGTATTTGGATATTCCTTTGCCAACGTAATCACGCGGTTTTCCAGATGTTGCCATCTTATGGACAGGTGGCACCATTGTGGCAGTGCCTGGCAAATGCCTATCTCATGCCTACACAAAAACCAAGTGTTGGCTTTGCCATTGCTTGTTTTACAAAGTTCCGGGTGCACACGCAATCTAGTAATTGCCTTTTTATTGTTTGTGAAGAAGACTGGTGAAACCGTGCTCTCCTCGCGAGAAAGCGGGTAAGAACTGTGAAATAGGACATGGGTGTGCTGCTTCATGCCAGATAATGTCTGGGGGCAGCATCGTGTCCCCCTCTCCCCTCCTCCCCCCCATGGGGTGGCAGCCAGCTAGCTGGCTGGCTGGCTAGAGTACAGAGGACATGTCCAGGTAGCTCAGGGTGTCTGGGTGTGAGTGGATATTTGGCGTACTTTAGTGGCAGAGAAGTGTAAGGCTGGTGGTGTGGGCGTTGCGCCAATCACCTCGAACTGCAGGGGGTGGCTTGCCTAACCCCTCCTTATTAATTCAGCATGTTCGTGACCCCATGTTCCCATAAACATGCAGCATTACTCATCTGAGTGTACACACTCTTTATTTCTGCATGTAGTATGCATGTTTTTGTTCTCTGTACACTGCCCTGATCAAGTGGCCACCATCAGCACCGTGGTCGCTCACTAGTGCAGAGTGTGAGTCAGAGTCCACGTTGTTTTGAGCAGCCCACATACATGTAATGTTTACTTTGTCTCAAGGTCACTAGACAAGAAGTTTAAAAAAAAAACATCCGAGCAGGGATTTTTGTTATTTATCTTCTGTGTGGTTCAAAGATGGTTTTGTGGGGGCGAGGGGGCCTGGGGGATTGCTGTCAGGGTGGGGTGCCATTGGGCTTCCAGTGTGGAAGGAAGGAGTGACTGCACCAAGTGCTATTCCTGCGCTGACCGTTCCCGAATGAGTGATGTGGCTCATTGCAAAATCAGGAACTGGAGCTTGGGTAAAATCTATAAAATGGTACAGTCAACGTGGCTGGAAATTGCTGGGAGTTTCCAGCCCAGCAGAGCCTGGTTATGATATGATAGGTTATTTATAACGCAGTTAATATCTAGAGGTTTCTAAGCGTGGACCCAGGGATTGAACCTGTGTTTCGCCGTGTCGCGTTGCTTCCAAGGCCAGCACGTTGCCCCTGAGCTATCCTGGTTAGCTTGAAATCAACCGCTAAAGGAGCTACTTTTGGCTCTCCAGGCCACCTGACCCCGAACAAACATGCATAAGTGACATTATCTTTGAATATTTCGGAATGTTAATAAAGAAGAATTTGGAGATATCTAGTACACATTTAAACAGAACTCATACATGATGGGAAACTGTTAGCGTGTATCTCATGTGGAAGTTTAGTTTTGCACTGCACTGTGTAATGGCTCCTGGTTTTGCAGCAGTAGCTCCTGCTTACTGGGTGATGCCTGACACCCAGGAGCTGGTTTTAGCTCCTGCTCATCTAATCTTGATCTCAAACCTTAAATCAATCCCTTGTTAGTACTCCTTTGTGTTGGCTCACAGTACAGCAGCAGCGTTTTCCATGGGACTGGGAGCAATAAGTAAGCAAGCTTCTGTTTGCTAATGCTTGTGGACCACTGGAGAACGTAGACCTTGCTCCCGCCCTTGCAACGCCACTGATAGCTCACTGTGTTGTAGAAGTAACTCACATAGGACTAGGGGCCTACCTCGGGCACATCAGGGAGCAAGGCAACTTGCAAATGTCAAGGCCGCCGTTTATTCCTTCTGTTCCTGGGCTGTTATGGATGTGGCACCTGGCCTCGCTTGTGGTCTGTAAGAGCCGAGTTAAAGGACATTGTTCTAAGGGGGTTCTGGGGAAGATCAGATGTTGTTGGCCAATGGTCAACGAGTGTCGTGCATAGGTGCTGAGGGGGGCTTGTTATGCGTCTCGTGGGGGGAATGCTATGAAGTCATTGGGACATAAGGGGATGTGCTTTGATATCTATATGGTAGCATACTATCAACAGTGCTTTTTGTTTGGGGAACTATTAATATTACATTTAATTTTATTTTGCATGGACAGGCTCGCCATATTTGGTGTTTTGGTGGACCTGCTGGTTTTCCTGGGCTACCCTGGTAGCAATTCACTTGCACCCTATTGGTTCAGCTCCAGATGTCATATCAATGGATATTTATTCTGCACTCATTCCCACAGTAGTGGTCTTGCGATGCTTGATCCTTGTCAGAGAGTGTATTGCGACTTTGTCAGGTTGTCGCCAGACCTTGGTCTTTGGGTAGTAAAGGGGTGGGTCAGGTTGGGATGGAGAGAAAGGGGTGTAGCGAGCAGATGAACAAACACAGAAAAGCAAAGGTACCTGGAATATGGGGGATGTAATATGATTGAGGTAGTAGAGATGGATTCATGTGAAGGAAGGATTGATCTATGTATTATTAAACCATCCGATTTCACAGGTATTTGGGTTGATCTGCGCATTTAGTGTTGTAATGCTGTAGGATAACGAGATGTAGGCGAGATGTTCGTCCCGGGTGGGGTAGGCAATTCGGTTCTGCTCCCCTGCATGAGACTTTCTCTCCGGGGGAGGAGAGAGGGGCTTTAATGTCAACACTGATGCAATTCTGTGATGTGGCCTCTTGTGCAGTAAAATTGGGTATTGTTTCTGTGTGGTTAGTAGTCTCAGGTTGGTATTCGGGTATGGACCATTAGCCTTCATGATGGGTTGTCTGATGCTTGTTTATCGATGACGTGTGGGGGAACGTGATGTTCTGCTTCCTAATCCAACTTTATGTTCTGTGATCCATGTCTTGATTTACCTAATTTCCTTTCTCATATAGTCCCCATGGGCAAGTGGTGCAGTAGAGGACGGTGCTGGTGTTGCAATCCATGTTCCTTGTTTGCTGGCATGGTCTCTCGAGTCCCGCGCTCCGGTGCTTATAATCCCATCGGAGCAGAGACCGAGCATGTGCAGGGGAAATTTAAGCCTGTCTGTGGGACCCCAAAAGCTAGGCTTGTGTGGTCGGTCACGGGGGTGGAGAAGCGCACTGGTGGCTGCTTGATTGACGTGTGTGTCCCTGAGATTGGGGCTTCGCCTTGTTTCGTGAGGGTCCGTTCTGTTTGGCGAATGGTTACTTCAAGTGGTGAGCGGGATTCCACATCTGACCATCGCAGTTCATGAAATCGGCCACAGTTGTATCGAATCCGTTTCACCTAGGTACAAAAAACATCTTTCATCGAGGGAGCACATATGAGCAAGGGCTTTAGGAGCGTTTCATTGGGCGAGAGCCTGAATCGTGGTGGTTTGTGCCCGATACCTTACATCTTCAACTACACTTGAGCAGGCACCTTTATAACATTGGGAGGCATTACCTTGTATGCTCAAAATAATGAAATGCATACTACTTTGAGCTACCTCTGTTGCTACTATATTACATGCAGGAAGCAACCATTCTCAACATACTATTTAAAGATGGATCATATGGGGAATTTCATAGCAGTCCTTGGTAAATTCTTAATACTTATTCACAATGGAAAACTGTTGGCTTTGCCAATGCTTGTTTTTAACAGGACTTCCTTGAAGGACACCCATGGTGCTGGTAAATCAAGTGGCTGAAGGCAGACATGGTTAAGACATTTTTATTCCAACAGCTGCGTGTTTTCAGCTCCAATTAAGTAGATAACTAGGCAAACATCACAGGCAGGCCCTTGGGGCGCAAGTTTGATGCTAAGGATTGCTAAAGATAACTCAAAGAGATCCTTCAAAGGAGGTGCAGGAAGTGGGTGGGAATCGCCATTGGGATTAGCGTGGCCATGTGCAATCAATGGCTGGGTAAATAACCAAACATCTACAAGCTTTGTGTTCCTCCTCGTGTGCCATTTTTCCTAGCTGTATTCTAATGCAATAGTTTTGACTGATAGGCGGTGCTTTAGCGCCACCTAATAGCCCAAACTAAAAAGCAAGGTGTTAGTCTACTCTTGCCTAATCACACTGGTCGCTAAAACCAAGCTCCTTTGCATGAGCACAAGACTTTTGTTTCTAGGCAACACCTCCTTTACACAGGTGGGGTGTCAATGTGGAGAGGTCTATTGAGTATTGTATCCTGGAGCAGTTCTGAAGTGACTTTCCTTACTTATCTGAGGAATCCGCTTTTTAAGAAACAGTTTCTCCCCCTTTCCAACACCAGGTTCACATAAAAACTTTGGAAGAAGGAATTGTAGCAATATGAAGGACACATTCTCTTTTTCAACAGGGTAGAAAAACCCTCCCCATGGGGAACCATCGGGAGAAGTTTGATGCAGAATGTCTCTTGTCGGGGTGCTTCGTCAGAAGCCACAATTGTCTTAGATTCCCCACTGGAAAGCATACCTGAACATAACCAGTAACATGTTACATTTAAAGGCATCGAAACTCGGAGGCGTCTACATGTTTCGAGGGAAATAAGTTCTACTCTAAAGTGACAAATCAACAAAGGTGTATTACATAACAAAACAAGAAATGTCAATATTTGTATTTTGTTGTTCTATTTTTATAGTTTTTTGTATCGCGAGACCCCTGTCCAGGGAAACCTAAGTGATATGGCTTTGGGCGCTGAAGTACAACCAGTCTTTTGGGGCATTGTGTCTGCCAGGAGTAGATGGTTCTTCAACAGGCCAACTGAGCAGAGTCCTCTGGAAATGGGACAGTTAAGTTGTGCGCTCAGAGGTTTCCAACAACATTTTTTCACACATAGACAGCAGAAAAAGAATTGCCAGGCTCCAGATTCCAAGAATAAAACTACCCAGAGAATTAATGCCTTCTTGTTCAACTGTTCAGGTAAATGTCTGAAAGTCTTTTCCATGGTTACTCATTATGTAGTGCTCCAGATGATTAGGACTACAACTTCTATCGGCCTTAGCCAGCAAAGTCAATGTTGAAGGTTTATAGGAGTTGTATTCTGAAGCATCTGCATGGCCACATAATTGGTCACCATATGTCTAATCCCTAAAGTATCACAGAGCATTTCTACCCCAAATAATCTTGATCATTGCTACCTGACGGTGCCCAGACTTCCAGTCCCTGCCGGACCAGCCATGTTAGATTTTGCAGTGCAGCTATGTCCCCCTGAACTGGCTCTAGAACAAAAGAATTAGCAACGCACTTACATCTCTGAGCATGGAGGTCTGGCGTCTGTGGTCCTCTAGTATGGACACTTAGACTTGCTGTAATATTGCTTGACCATGCTCGGAGAGGCGAGCCAAAAAGTGAATTTGCATTTGTTGTGTTTTATTAAAACTCTGACCTGATTATTTGTCAATAAAAGCTACATTATTTACTTACATTTCCTGTGAAATCAGTTTACAACTCCTTTCTTACCCTGCATCCATTACACCTTCTAGGAAGAATCTTTCTGAACTTTGTGAAGGCATCATGAAGTAAGATGCAGACAAGAGAGTCAACTTTCTAAATGACAGCTTTATTTTACTTAAATGTCAGGATGGAGTAATGCGTTACTTGCCCTGTGCTAAGGTTGGATTTCCCTAGACCTGTAAGTTCAAATCAAAAGTCTGTCTGTGTCCAAAACCTATACTTGCTTTCACAACTAACTATATACAATGTGTAGGGTTGTCTGCAGCAAAAGAAATAGTGTTCAAACAAAGTTCTGAGCTTCTTCCAACTCTTGGCTTATCCTCCTCTTCCTCTTCCCCAAGTTCATAATAGTTCCAAAAAGGTCTTGGGTTTCCCTTCCCCAAGGACTCGGCTCTTTCAACTTTTAAAAGTAAATATCAGTTCACATCTTCTACCTTTCAAAACAGTACCAGTTCAACTGTTGGTCAATCAGGCTCTTCAATGGTTTGCATTTATCATTCACTTTAGCAACTGTTGCAACATACCAGCTCCTTTACACCGTCCACCCATTACACGTCATGCAACCGATAACCCTAGGCACTTTGTTATGCTTCTGTATTCTTCAGCTTTTGCCAACACAGGTTTTCTCTTAATATTTGGCCAATACTTATTTCACATTCTTGGCAATCTTTTGGCTTTGCCACAACTTATTTCTCACACAACTCAATCTGTGGTGTTTACAACTTTGCACCACCTTGCTTTAACTTCCTTCATAAATGTTCACCGTTTGTTTTCTCTTGTGCTATATTCAAATATATTCATCATATCTTATAGTTAGTATTGACGCCTGGAAACACTTGTATATAGGCGCCATACAAATGCCCAAAAATAAATAGATTCAATGATGCTTGTTGCAACTTTCAAAAAGTATTTCTAATACCTTGCAGCTTGCTCTGTATTCAAAATCACTTAGTTTGGCCTCCTATAGCCCTTGTAATAGTATTTGGTTCGTTTGGCATTCTGCCTTTCTTGTTTGCAGCCCCCTGAACGCCCCAGTGCAAACGTTCCCTTCTTTCCTCACAGCAGCCACAGTGAGCAGCACTTGCCTTCCTCTGCCAGGCATAGCTCCGCTCTGCCACCACAGAAGCTAACGAGAGCACCTCTCACTCTGGCAGCGATCTGCAGCACTCAGGAGGCTTTGGTGCCCCACAGCTCCCGCTGTGGACACCGGGCAAAGAGGATTGCAGGTTTTCCGACCCTCTCACAGCCGGTTCTGGCCCTGGCGTCTCACTCTTGCTCAGCATGGCTTCATTCAACCAGTTCCTCTGAAGCCGGCGGCGCTTCTACGAGCTGCATCCTTCTCTCAAGGCCGTCTCTCCCTTTCTGCTGGGCGGTTGCCCTTCTTCTACACCTGTACCTTGTTAAATGTTTGGAGGTGCGAGTCCTCCACTTCAATTGCCTGGCCATGGGGAAATCTATTAGCTGCACATGCCTGGCTATTATAATGGAACTCGTCCAAAGCCCTCTTCCTCATCTCAGTACCAAAGTGGTGTGAATGAATGGATGTGTGCATAACTCCCGTTTTTTTCCTCCTCGCCCCCATCTTAAAAGGAAATGGCTGTGGGACATTTTGGTGGCAGAAAGGGACAAAGAATTATCCCCCCTGCCTTTGTAAGCTATTATATCGGATTCATTTTGACAAGGGAAAGGGGGATACCATGTCTCACCCAAACATGTCTTCTCACCATTCTCCAAGTTCTCCAGCATGGGGTCTGGCATGGATTCACATGCTCATGAATATTCCCCGTCGTCAGGCTGGGAATCCTCGGTAAAGAAAAAACCAGTATCAGTTTCGTTTCTGATCTGTCTTTCGTAGTAATAACCAATCACTGGTCTCTGCGTCATACTGACCACAGCCAATGACTGCCCTCCACCTAAGCACCGCCTCTGGCAGCCATCTTCAGATTTTTACCGCACGTTCATGTGTTGGGATCCTCGTGCTATTGCTCTCGAGCGTTAGTGCTATTTTTCGCGCTTTTTTCACAAAAAAACTTCGATTCTTTCGGTCAAAGAGCCTCAAGCTCCACCGATCCTACATCCGATCAACGGGGACCCGTGTCGGATTCATCTGTGCCCCTCAAGGGTGAAGATTTCGTCGAGCTACACTTCGGAGGAATCCAGAAGCTTCTCAGGCCCGGTCTCGGAGATGGCCCAGGAGAAGGGAAGCTCGACGCCCGGAAAGCTGTTCAGGGTCTGCCCTGGATGCCAGCTGCAGAACGTCTTCAAGGAGGACGAACACTCTTTCTGCCTTTACTGCCTTCATGAGGACAAGACGCACGTGGAGAAGGACTGTGCGTTTTGCGGCAACATGTCGGAACGGACCATGAAGGACCGCCATCAACGTCTCGCCAACTGGCTGGAGGGTAAGAGCCCGTCTGGCGAGAAGAAGAAGAAATCCGAGCGGTCTTCTAAGACCTTTGAGGGCGCCCCGGCGACGGGGGCCCAACATAAGGCCAAGCACCGCGAGTCCGCTGGCACCGGGAGCGCCGAACGTTCGGGCTCTACGGGCACCAGGCAGGGCGCACCCTCCCCGGCACCATCAACCACGAGCCAACGCTCTGGGTCGGGTAAGAGGAAGGCCGAGCACCCGGCGAAGCTCCTGGAGAGGCCCGGTCGAGCTCTAAGGCAGAGGAGGAGCGTGGCAGTGCCCCCTCCCTCAAGGATAAGGCGGTGAGCGCACCTAAGGTGGTGAAGGCCTTGATCCATCCGACCAAGCCCTCTATCGAAACGGTCGCGGCGGCCCTGGCTCAGCCTGTGGTGGCTGCACCAGTGGTGGCGACCTCAGGGCCCAGAATCTCCCTGCCTCCTCGGAGGGAGTCTTCCTTTGTGCCCATCGATAGGACCCCCGTGAAACCCTCCGTGGGGAAGAAGAAGGGGGGGCAGGGCGTCGTCGGAGATTCGGCCTCAACCTCAGAAGAGGAGCTGATCGAGGTCTTAAGCCACGGCCTAGGCGTGGAAGAAGGCCAGCCCGTCGGAATGGACCCCGACGCAGGTGACGACGACAACATCGTCGAGGATACCGACGGGGCCCCTGCCCGCCCGTCGGATTCCCCTCTGCCAGCACCGCAAGACAACTCGGCGGCCATTTTGTTGGCCATACAGTCCTTATGCTCCGAGATAAGGACGAGGCTACCGTTACCGACGGAGGAACCTCTCCCGTCGGGGGATCCAGAACCGGGACCTTCTGGTGTTCCCCCTACCAAGAAAAGAAGGATCCATCCACCACCTCCTTTTCAACCGTCGCGCCCCGTCCAGCCCTCCTCCCCGTCCACCCGAGGGGATGATACGGGGACTGACACGGCAGCGACGGGTACGGACGACGAGGCATACGACGAGGATTTTCCGTCGTCGCCTCCCACCAGGGCTTCTCCGCCCGACGAGATCGGATCTTTCCACTCCATGATCTCCAGGGCTTCCGAGCTTTTCCAACTCTGCCCTGAGGAGAAGAAAAAGGAAGGCTTCCTTTATCAGCGGCGCGAGGCCAAGAGGAAGACGGTCCTCTCAGTGCCTCTGTTGGACGACATTTGGGATGAGGGCCTTTCCCTCCTCAAGAACCCTTCCACGACGCCAGCTAGAAGAGACCGGTACGAGAAAAAGTACCGGGTCCCGGACACGGCCCCCCTGTGCCTCCGGGCGCAGCCTACCCCGGACTCCGTCGTCTCCGCGGCAGCCAGGAAGAAAGCGGGGGGGGGGTGCGGCCTCCACATCGACTTCCCCGCCGGACGGCGAGGGAAAGAAATTGGATGCTATGGGACGTAGAGTCATCTCGTCGGCAGCGACGACGATTAAAGCGGCCAACGCCTTGGCTATCGTGGCCCGCTATGACAGGGAGCTCTGGTACAAGATAGCTCCCCTGCTGGATTTTCTGCCGGACGACAAGAGGGCGGAGGCCCTTGAGATCCTGCAGGAAGGTGAGGTGGCCTCGGACCACGCCATCACCGTGGCGACGGACATCGCCGACACCGGGTTCCGCCAGCTGGGCAACGGCGTTTGCCTTCGACGTCGTGGATGGCTCAAAGCTACGGATTTCCGGCAGGACGTCCAGACCAGAGTCCTGGACATGCCCTTCGACGGGAACAACCTGTTTGGGAAGACAGTGGACGATTCCCTTCAGGCCATCAAGGCGGATACTGAGACGGCCCGGGCCCTTGGAGTCCTGCAACGACGGACGCCCTTTCGGAGCGGCGGAGGCAAGGGCGCCTCCAAAGGTTCCGGCGGCGGTTTCGCTTCCTACCGTCAAGCGGCCCTGCTCGTCGTCGCAAGAGGCCTACAGAGGACGAGGCAAGTCTAGCGGACCCCGCCGTCGTCGCCAAGGAGGTCAAGGCGGCAAGGCCGCGCCCAAGCAGGATTGAACCGGCCGTGGGGTCGGGCCCCCACCGAAGCACCCCGGTGGGAGGCCGGCTGGCGGGCTTCGTCAGCGTGTGGGAGTCCATCTCCACCGACCGTTGGGTGCTGGACGCCCTGGCCCGGGGCCACGCGCTCGAGTTTCAAAGAAGGTGCCCGCGCGTCCCCCCCGTGGCCAGGAAAGAACTTCACGTCCCTCAACTTCTCCTGGAGGTAAAGGCGATGCTCAGAAAAGGCGCCATCGAACTCGTCCCAAAGAGGCTTCGGGGCTCCGGAGTCTACTCGAGATACTTCCTCGTGAGGAAGAAGACGGGAGGATGGCGCCCCATCCTGGACCTGCGACGTCTGAACAAGTTCATCAAGGCGCAGAAGTTCCGGATGGTCACCCTCCAGCACGTCCTGGGTCAGCTGGAGGAAGGAGACTTCCTATCGTCGTTGGATTTGGAGGATGCCTACTTCCACATTCCCATCCTAAAGGGGCACCGCAAATTCCTCAGATTCGTGGTCCAAGGGCGTCATTACCAGTTCAAAGCCCTTCCCTTCGGACTACGGTCGGCACCCAGGGTATTCACCAAGTGCCTCGCACCGGTGGCGGCGCAGCTGCGCCGCGAGGGGATTCACGTCTACCCCTACCTGGACGACTGGCTCATCCGCGCCAAGACGAGGGAGCTCGCCGTGGTCCACACGGCAAGGACCGTCCAACTCCTCACGGACCTGGGATTCTCCGTGAACTACGCCAAATCCCACCTGGTGCCCGCGCAAGTCGCACTGTTTCTGGGAGCCAGGCTCGACACAGTGTCCCTTCTGGCCTCCCCGTCGGAGGAGAGGACCAGGACCATCTTGGGCAAGGTGCAACGGATGTTGGTGGCCGACGCGGCCAAAGTGAGGTCCATCAAGTCCCTCCTCGGGATGATGTCTTCCTGCATCTACCTCATTCCCATGTGCAGGCTCCGGATGCGCCCGTTGCAAGAATTCCTGGATGCGCGCTGGATCCAGACGACGGGCAGCTTCGAGGAAAGGATCAAGCTCGACGAGAGTTTCCGACGAGCGATACGGTGGTGGGGCACCCGCGCGCATTTGACGGCGGGCATGGACTTCCAGACCCCAGCCCACCAGGAGACCGTGACCACGGATGCCTCCCTGGAAGGGTGGGGAGCGCACACCGAAAATCTGCACGCAAGGGGACTCTGGCTCCCGACGGAGAAGTCCCTGCATATCAACGTCCTGGAGCTCCGTGCAGTGTTTTGGGCCCTCAGGTCCTTCCTTCCGTCCCTCAAGGGCAAGGTGGTGAGGATCTTCACCGACAACACCACCACCATGTTTTACATCAGGAAACAGGGCGGAACCAGGTCCCCAGCGCTGTCCAAGGAGGCGCAGGACCTGTGGCATTGGGCCGTTGCCCAAGGGATTTTTCTGGTGCCGTTTCATCTGGCAGGGATAAAAAACACCATCGCCGACTCACTCAGCAGGGAGCTGCGCTCGTGCCACGAGTGGGAACTACGGCAGGATCTGGTGGATCGCCTCTTCCGACGGTGGGGCACACCCCAGATCGACCTGTTCGCGACGGCGACGAACACCAAGTGCCGGAGGTTCGCCAGCAGGTTTCCCCAGACGAGGAGCATGGGCGATGCTTTCTCGTTCCCCTGGGAGGGCCTGTTCCTCTACGCGTTCCCTCCCTTGCCTCTGCTAATCCGGCTCGTCAACCAGCTCAAGAGGTCACGGTGCAGGATGATCCTCGTCGCACCTGCGTGGCCGAGGCAGATATGGTTCCCGGACCTTCTGGACTTGTCAGCGTCCCCGCCGATCAAGCTGCCGGCGGACGCGGATCTACTCTCCAGGGAAGGAGGCGCCATCCTCCACCACGACCCGAAGTCGCTGAACTTGCAGGCCTGGCTCCTGCAGCGCTAGAGTTTGGAGGATACGACATACCGGCCGATTGCAGAGAGGTTCTTGCAAAGGCCAGGGCGTCCTCGACTCTTAAATGCTACGGACACAAATGGAAGAGGTTCTCTGTCTGGTGCCACGCACAGAAGATTAACCCTCTACGTGTTACGGCCCCCCAAGTACTGCCGTACCTGCTGACGCTGGCCAAAGCTGGTCTGGCACACGCGTCCATCAAGATTCATCTTGCTGCGATCTCCCGATACACCAGAACCACGGGGCGGACGTCCTTGTGGTCTCATCGTCTGGTGAAAGAGTTCATGAAGGGACTGTTCAGATCGTTCCCGCCGGTGAAGGCTCCGGCCCCGGCGTGGGAGCTCAACGTGGTGCTGACCAAGCTCATGGGACCTCCGTTCGAGCCTCTGCACTCGGCCCCGTTGAAGTTTCTATCGTGGAAAACAGCTTTTCTTGTGGCCATCACCTCCGCACGACGAGTGGGAGAGATCCAGGCCCTTTCCTGCAAGGCCCCGTACTTGACTTTCCACGACACGAGGGTAGTGCTCAGGACGCACCCCTCCTTCATGCCCAAGGTACCGTCGGACTTCCATCTCAACGAACCCTTGGTGTTACCTGTGTTCTTCCCGTCGCCTTCGTCGCCGGCTGAGAGGACTTTGCACTCGCTGGATGTAGCTAGAGCGCTGAAGTTCTACGTGGACCGCACGAAGGGTTTTCGGAAGACGTCACAACTCTTTGTGAACTTTGGACCTGTCAATCAGGGGAAGGCTCTCTCGAAGGCTTCCATTTCCAGATGGCTCTCCGGCTGTATCATGTACTGTCATCGGTTGGCAAACCGACCGCTGCCTGGCCGTCCGAGAGCCCATTCCACCAGAGCGATCGCAGCTACCACGGCGTTCCTTTCTGGTGTGCCCATGCTGGACATATGCAGGGCTGCTACGTGGAGGTCGACGCACACCTTCACGAAATTCTACTGCGTCGACCGGGATTCCAGGGAGGAGTCCAGGGTCGGCCAAGCAGTGCTGCGCAACCTGTTCGCCTGAGGTGAGCCTGGTGAGGAGGTAAGATGCTTAATGTTGAGTTTGATGTAATGCTTAATGTTGAGCCTTTGCCACCTCCCGTGGTTGTGCATGTGTGTACTGCTATGTATTCTTTATTCATGAGCATGTGAATCCATGCCAGACCCCATGCTGGAGAAGGAACAAGTTACTTACCTGTAACTGTTGTTCTCCAGCATGGGTCTGGCATGGATTCACATGCGAACCCTCCCGCCTACCCCTCTGCGGCTCTTCACTTGGTCATACTGCCACTTCACGTGCTTCCAAATCTGAAGATGGCTGCCAGAGGCGGTGCTTAGGTGGAGGGCAGTCATTGGCTGTGGTCAGTATGACGCAGAGACCAGTGATTGGTTATTACTACGAAAGACAGATCAGAAACGAAACTGATACTGGTTTTTTCTTTACTGAGGATTCCCAGCCTGACGACGGGGAATATTCATGAGCATGTGAATCCATGCCAGACCCATGCTGGAGAACAACAGTTACAGGTAAGTAACTTGTTCCTTCCCTCCACCCAGGTGATCCTCCCTCGCATATCCACCCCCAGGGACGGGATACAAAAGTGATGGCCTTTCCCTGGCCACCTGAGCAGAGGATTTCAGGGGGGGGCGCGAATTGAGAATGCCCTCAGGTTCCTCACAACTTCCTTCTCTCAGATTCGCCATTAACCACATTTTGGATATAATGTTTCCATCTGTTAGGAGGCCATTACTTGGTTGGAAACTGATGTTTTCTCTTGCAGTATGGAGCCTAGCTTCTTTGTAATTTATGGACAAGGCTGAACTGAAGCACATTGTGTGGCAATTGGCCTTCCTTATAGCCTTGAAATCGCCATCCTAGGTTGGAAAAAACACCAAGGATTTAGGGACTTGCTGAAAATAACTCTTATTAAGCTGGTATCTGATGGTTTTCCTCTATCTAGTTTGAGTTCTCGGTCCTTCTAGTTACTATCTCTTTGCCTAGTACCTTTTGGATGAGCCATCTATTGAAGGATGGATTTTCTTGCGTAAAAAAAGCTAATTGTTCTCTGCCCGATTGCCTGAGGGCTTGCTCAGTCGGAGGATAGGGTTCCAGAGGGCTCTGCTTGGCAACAAACCTATTGTAGAAATCTGCTTTGCTGCCACTGCCTGATAACACATTTTAGAAACCTTTTTGTACCTTATGGCAATTCTGATACCAGTCCTGTTAGTCGGGTAAAACATGCTGCTGTCATGAATTTGATTCGCTAGTTCGAGTATCTGGCTTGCAGCCTTCTGGTTTTCTTGGGCACCTTGTTCTCTGTTCTACCCTGTCAGTTATCCATGATAGAGAAGGAATCATTGTAATGCTTGTTCTCCAGTACATGCCTGCATATTCATAACCTATGCCCATCCACGCCTGGGACGCCCATCCGCCTCTAGAATTCTCTCCCGAATCTATTCGGATCCACTCCAGATCTACCCTCCTTCAGAGAGAAAATAAAAACATGGTTGTGTAGCTTCACCTGATTTCTGCAGTGCCCCCTTCCTTTCCCTCCTACCACTTCTACTGAGTATTTATCCCCCTCTTGACTTTGAAGCACCAAGATGCCGGAAAGGGTGACTGCGCTATGTACAAATGACTCGATACATTACTGACCCACTGAAAATCCACTGTTCTGTGAGAACCAGCTGGCATCCTGCGTTGGGCTTTAAAATGAAGCAGTGTGTGCTGGGCTTGTACAAGGAATTTTGGGTGCGCAAACAGTCCAATAAGATAAATATAACTGATTTCCAATTGAATCGTTATTATTGACCTGTGGGAAATTCCAATCTATGAATATAAGGAAAATTCCCACGATGGAGTCTGTGACAGCTCCCACGTACGCAAGATGCCTGGTAGATTGCAGCAGCACTGCCTGGATCAGTAGCGCAGTAGGGTCCACACGGGTGCAAAACATAAACGCGGACCCTGTTCATAGTGAAGAATAGGTGCCCGGCAGGTCAGAGCATTCTCACTCTTGTTGAAATGTATCAACCCGGCCTGACCCACGTTTGGGAATCCAATGACCTTCAGAATGATGCCAGCATGACACTCACTAAAATGGAAAAGTTGGCGATCATCGTAAGTAAGTCATCGTAACATTCTGATGTCTTCTGCAGCTATTTGGCCAATCGGCAGTGTATTTTTGATGGAGACAGCCAGGCCTTGGTCAAGACATATGCTGACAAAGCCAGCAACCATCTGAGCCACAGGACAATTGGCCTCTTCCAGGATCCTTTTGCACAAGATCCAGGATGATGGGTACTATATAGTCCACCAGACTATCGGATATTGAACTGATTTCTTTTCTTCCGCTAACAAGAGCCGCTTCTGATATAAAGTCAGGATGAAAAAACAGGTGCACTGTAAGTCTACGGGGCCCAGAAGATCCTGTAAAGTTGCGCTTCAGCATGTCCTGACCTGATGTCCGGTTTATATTAACCTCGTTGTTAGCAGTAAGTTCTTAAAATCAACAAGCTGCTCACTTTTCTGGTAACTGTGCAAAGCACAAGGCTTTCACAAGTGGGGTGTAGGGAACACACAAATAAATGTACTGTATTAAACAGTTCAAAAGGATGGAAAGCAAGAACATTTGCAAATTCAAAAATAATTTAGACTTTGTTCATATTCATGTATATGGGGACGTGCATAAAGTATGCCTTGCTTGGTGAAGCCCAGCACCAATGAGAAGCCCGGAAGTTGGCAAATGCCAGAATACAGAGCACCTGACATCATTAGCCTGGAATTCCAATTTCCTTCAAAACAAATATTGCAGAAAATGCCCTTTTAAATGTCTACATGCATATGTTTTATCCCTGCCTTGGGATCTGACACGACATGTGCACCACCCACTAGCCATTGGCGAGTGATAACAGACTCTTGGCGAATAGGAAATGTTGTTCTGTGTGCAGGTGGCCAAATGACGGGTCGAGTGACTTTATGTCTGGTAGGCAGCTTGAAACTTACTCTTTGAGTTATTAATCATCTATTTTTTTAGTATATAATCTACAGAGCATTGGCCTTTAATACTCGACCATAGCAGAAAGAAAGGAGCCACTATTCCAATCGATAAGCAAACTAATAGTTGAAGATCTAGTCCCCTGACAAATGTCCTGCGCCAAACATCGGGAATTAAAATGTTGTTGAAGTAGAAGATGGATCCAAAGAGGGCTTTTTAAATTTTGGCTATTAGGTGGCACTCTCAAGTTGTCTATAAGCCACAACTATTGCCATGGGAGGTGAAGATGGAAGAGAGGAAGGGTGTGAGAAGGCACATCCAGCCTGTGGGTGTTGTTTGGCTTTCTACCCACCTATCGATGACCCATGGCTGTGCAAGTCCCAATGGCCATTCCCTCTTCTCTTGGATGTCGTTGAACTTGTGTGCTATCAAGGAAATTCAGTGTTATTTCTAAGCAGTTTTCTGAAAGTTAATGGCTCAATTGCAGCTGTAAACCAGCTCCAGGTGTAATAAAAATGTCTTAAGCAAATGTGCCTTCGGCCGCTTGATTGATAAGATGTGTGTTTTCACATCCGTTTCTTGCACGGAATACCTGTGAATAACCAGGCACTACCATGGCATGCCCTGGTAGTGACCCCATTTGCCAGCTGTTTCTTTCTATAGCTAGCTACCCTTATGACAGTGCCAGGCAAATGCGTGTTTGTATTTGTATCCACGGATGGTGAATGTTGTCCTACAAGGGAATTCAATTTTGTACAGAATAAATGTGACGTATATGGAGGTGTGTTGAATGAATGTGTGGTCAGATTTGAAGCTAGGTCGTTTCTTGAATCATAAAACAAGTGTAGACCATCAACATGGCTATACGGAAGCTTACTTTTTGGTGGCTACTTCTAATCCCTGCATATAATCCCTGCAGTTCTCCTATTTTCGGGGAAGGTTAAATAAAACCCTTCTGATTGGCTGCCCACAAACGCCCATGAATGAGAGTCGCGGCTCCTCCTGGCGCAGTCTCATGTTCACAGGAGTTTATGCATGGCGGAAATAACGTATGGGTCAGAGGTTTTCTCAAGATGTCTGTGTTTTTGAAGGGTTTGCTCTGTGAATTAGGACAGTGTAGGCTGGTTTTGGGAGTATTGCTTGTTAAGAGTCACCTGAGATGTTAAGGAGTTAGTATGCAGATTCATTTAATAATACCCATAAGGTCCCTTCGACTGCTCAAAGAGCTTTCGCATTGGACAATCTGACGGCTTTACGAACCAGTACTTCCAGCCAATTGTTCAGAAGCTGTATTCCAAAGTTTCATGCAAGGCGGGAGTATTTAAAGCCAATTCCCTGCGACACCCCAGGCGATTTATGTTCTAACCACGCCTATATTCTGATATGTACTATATACCATGGTTACTCATTACTTGACCCTCCAGTTGTTTTAGACCAAACCTCCCATGATTCTTCACTATGCTGGCAACTGATCATGGTAGTTGACCTTAAAACATCTATAGAGTACCTCATAATGAGTAACCATGTTATGTAGAATTGGGTGGTGCGGGTTCTAATAGGTTTATAGACCCTGTGCCAAGGCCCTTTTTGGGGGTTATGGACTTGCATACCTCGTTAAACACCACTCATGCACTCAGGCCTTTAACCGGTCTTCAGGGCCAATAAATCCTGCTATGGCCCTCGGGCGGGTTCTTGAATTCTTAATGATCACCTGTTTAAAAGGAGGAATGTTTAAGGTGAGCTTAGCCGGTTTGGAAAGCTAGTGTAAATGAACCCAGGAAAGGTGGACCTCCTAGGTTTCCACTGGCATGCACGCACACGCAGCCCTTTCCCAGTCCGACACCTCATTGCATATTACCTTGCACCTCAGTGCGAGAGCTGTGCACGCATTAGTTGTGCATTTGCGCGCTGGAAAAGGCAACGTTTATTAAACGAGTGGCGCGTCCATCAATCGTTCGGGGACGGCTGAGAGTACTTCGTTCCCTGCAGCCATCTTTGCTCTTCAAGTTCAGTTTAAAGAATGCAAATGTCATGCGTGAAACCGGCAGGACCAGTCTGCCAGGGAGGCGCCTCCTTTTCTCATTATCAGCACTCGGGAAGTAGGTAAAAGAGACATGCTCCGGTGCCGCCTTTCAGAACGGGCTTTCTGAACCAGGTCCGCCCTAAGCTGACATGCTCCTATTCTGCCATTTAACCGTTTAAGGGATACACCAACATCTTCATCCAGTTTACATGGCCCACGGCCTCGGCAAAGACAGACCTGACGCACAAGTCGTCACGTATCATGCAAATTGTTTCAGCAAAAAAGGAATCCGTATTGTTATCGGAAATGGTTAAGAGGTATACCTGCCCGTGGGGGCTTCTCTGATGAAGTTTGTTAAAAACCCACACGCACATATTTGAATATTCATCCGTCCTCGGGCAACCGCCAGTTAACGCTTACTCTCCCTGTCAAGCCAATTGAAAGCGCCGAAGAAAGGAGGCGGGAAAGTAACACCCGTCAGGCGTTATTCGTGTCAAGTTGATCATTCTTGGCAGTCAAAATACCCTGGGCCTGTTTTGGCATTGTGGCCAAACTCCCTTTAGTTGCTTGTGCGTATGAGCTGTGTCGAGTGCACAGCCCGGGTGAGGTCTAGAGGGTGTCGCACGCTCCCTTTCTGAGCTATGCTTGTACCCTTTCTCAACTCTCATGCTGGACTTCCTTTGCATCATGTACTCATGGTGGCCCTGAATCATGCTGTTCCCATCTTCATCCTGTACCCTGGCTTGCAACATTATGCGTTACTACTCACTTCTGCAATTGTATGCGCTCTGCCCTCTTGCTTCTCCACTCTTTTGATTGCTAACTATCTGTTCTCTCCTCCTTTCCCTTCTCTCTTTTCCTATCTCCTCTCCTTACTTTCTTCTATGCACTTACTCTATCAGAATTGTCGCTGGACCTAGTATGATAGCAACCTCGTCTGTCTCCTGTCAGTCCTAGTACGATAGTCGCTTGTTTTGTTCCTCCCCTACCTTTCTGCACCCCTCTCCCTCACCTTTTGTTAACCTCCAGCTCTACCAGAAATGTTGTCAGGCCTAGTATGGCAGTCACCTGTCTGTTTCCATTTCCTTCCCACTCTCCCCTTCCCTTCCTTATCTATGTCTTAGCTCTTGCACTATTTGGAATGTCATCAGGCCGAGTACAATAGTTACGATAGTTAATTTCACATCTTTACTGTTCATGACCTGTAATTTTCCCTTGTTCCCTCCCTTGCCTTGAAGCACTTTGAAACACATTGTGTATAGGCGCTATATAAATAAACTATCATATCATTATCATATCATAACAGATAAAGGGTCTTCCCTCTTTTATGGGTGGGGTTGGCAAAAAAATCCAGTTTTATGAACCCTGTCTGGTAACGTTCAGGGCTTGTCTTTGTGCAGGCACTGCATCTGCTATGCAGACAGTAGGGTAAGGGTCTGCAACCCGTGGTTCTCCAGATATTTCGGACTACAACTCCCATAATCCTGCACTATTGACTATGCTGTCTAGGACTGTGGGGAGTTGTCCAAAACTTCTGGAGAGCCAAAGGTTGCCCAAAACATCTGCAGAGCTCAGTAGGGTGTCCTACAGTGGTTAAGTGCAACAGGTAAGAGACATTTCAGAGATGTATGCGTGGAGCCTGTTGCTTTGCTCAGACATGTCAGTTGCCTTCTCTGGGAGAGTTACCTTGCATTTACTTGCCTTATGCAGCCTACAAGACCTCGTATCAGGGGAGAGTCTTGACATTACCTTTCATTATAAACAGCCAACAAAACAATCTGGAGCTCTTGAGCACATCTCAAGGGCATCCGGCGCCCATATCCTGTGCTAATAAAGCTCCCCAACACATTTAAGATATTTGTGAAGGATATAAAGAGGAGGTATCCCTCAAGGTCCTCTCCTTCTTCCTCCTGGTTTTTACCTTCTATTTTCCAACAAACCACTCCATATCTCATACATACATACATACCTGCTCACAACTGCATTCCACCTGTTGTCATTTTACCCAAATGTTTGTTTACTCCTAGTTTGCCATATTTCATTCACGCATTCTCCCCAACTCGCTCTTCCCCTCTTCTCACTTTACATTTTCCTCTCATCCCTCAGACTACGATTTGGTTTAACACCCTGGGGCGGGGGTCACAATTCACTCAACCACTGATAAGGACTCTGCGCTTTAAATCCACTACGGTGGTGATTCGCGCAGAATAGAAACTAAATAACATAACGTTAAATGCTGTATGAGTTTTGGGAAGACTCGCAAGCTCATAGTAGATTTCAAGACCACGACGAACAACCCAGAACCATGTGTCAAGAATTTTGTATTTAATCATATTTCAAGTTGTGGCAGTAAGAAATAAAAAAGAGGAGGTGGGACCAAATAATTATTTTACAAGTGCAGACAACATATTTTGTCTGAGCGTTTTACTTGACAGAGTAGTTAGTTGGCCGATTTCCAATTCCCCCTTCTTGATGGTTCCATCGTATGTGCCGATTCCTCCGCATCGGAAACTGTGAACAAGACAATGTAATGATAATGACGTTGAAAGTGAATTTAGACTTAAATTAAGCCAGTTGTAGTTGTGGATCTTTCCACCAACAAGGCTTTTCCCTCTGGTAAACACTCCTGATGCATTTGCGTTTGCCGCAAGACTGCATAAGGTTCCTATGTGCACTGAAGTTCCACTTGTCCTTCACTGAATATAGATCGTAAATTAATTTTCTGGATTTTTGCATGACCTTTCTGCTATTATTCTAGATCTACTTTCACTGAAGTGCTTTGAAGCGACTTCATGGTGGCAATTGGCGCTATGCAAAAACTTAAAATAAAACAATTATTTTGTGCATACCACACAGGTATTTTTTCAGATGGAAAAAACCCTGCAAGTGTCCATTTAGGTACAATTTGATGATGAACGTGTCTTCGCTCAGGTGGCCTTCCAATGATCTTTCGTTTTTCAGAACGCGTAACATGGTGTAAATAAATTCCTATTATGCCTTCTTAATTGTTTTGCAATTCACCTGATGTCTTATTGGCATTTATTTATCTTGCAGAGGCAGCCTACAACTGGAGGTGAATAAGGGGGTGGAGAGAGCGTGGCCGCACTGTCTATTTCTTTCCCGCGAGGAGAAGCCTGGTGGGGTTCCCCCTACATCTCCACACACAAATCCATCCATGCGTATAAAAGACCTAGGTTGCCTGGGGGAAATGGTTGCTGGCACACACTTTGATCACTAGGTGGCAGTGCAGTTCAGTAGGTGGCAACCTGGTTGAAATAGACATGTGGTGGCATCGGCTAGATTGACACGTTACACTCGCACACAGAAACACACACACACAGAAACACACACGCACTTTGTGTCGTGTGTATAGGTGCGCAGGTGTATTGAAGTCCCAGTAAGAGCACTTTTTGAGATGCTTGTATCTTTGATGTTATCTGACTGCACAAAACATTCCTAAATGAATGCAAATCTGAATCTTGGAAAGTTTCGTGAACTTCTCCATCTTGAGTGAGTGTGGAAAGTTATTGGTGGTGTCCCAAAAGTTGCTTTTCCAATAGAAACGAAGGATAGTAGTTAGCGGCAATAAAAACTGCTGGTTGCTTTGGCACCAAAGCTGCATGATAACCTGGTGTCTGGTCTCGCTCGTGATCGTCACTTGGTTCTTTGAAAAGCCATACTGCCGTTGGCCAAAGATTTCCAATATTGAGTTAGTAATATTTCGAGCTTGCAGGCAAATTTGTGAACTTTCACAGTGCTTCTCTAAGCCCTGTGGGTCTGTGAACTATGCCGTGTCTGCGACTTTCAAATACACACATTCTTAATGGCTTTCTGATAGTTTGGGCCAGGTTGAAAAATGTTCTAGTAGCCACCATTGTATTTCGCGTTTTCTCTGTTGGATTCCCTTAATCTTTGGTGGGGGGATTAAATGGACAAATTGGAGCTCTCAGATTCACAGCCACCCGTCACGGTGTCGGGGGGGCACAAATAGGCGGAAGTGTCCCCAAAAATGGATGTCTGCTATTGTTGACTATATGTTGGAAAGTCTGCTCAATTTAGTGACAGCTGTACTAATGATCGACATTACGTTTCGCCACTAAAATTGTGCAATCGGTTGAATAATATTGAATGTTGTTTCTGTAGAGTGGCAAGTCGAAAGAAGGAGTCGGACTCACGTTGTTAACTGGTCGACCACAAAATTCTCTGCCACCATCTAATGTCGGCTGCCAACTTTGCACAGGAAGCCACAAGCTGGGTAGCGTCCTTCCTTGCGGGCAGAACATGCAGAGTGCTGAAACAGCTTGTGCCCTCTTGCCCCCATTTCATGTGGAGTACTCCAAGGCTCTTGCGTTTCCCTTACCCTCTACAATATATTCACCAAGTCCCTCTTGGACTCGATCAGCATTTCGTACACCTACTATGCTGATGATGCCCAGACCCTCATACCCCTTTCTGGCAACTAAACTGAAGACTCGCTCACACTAAACACTACTGAACCAGCCAAGCCTGGATGGCCACTAATGGCCTCTGTCTGAATGATGAGAAGACGGCGATCCTGCTGGTGGGGCCACCAGCAGAAATCAAGAACTTGAACTCTGCGTATTCCACCTTCAACACTGACGGCCTCCAGATCTCAGTCTCCCCCTCGGTGAAGACCTCGGGTGTCTATCTAGATGCCACGCTCTCCCTGACTCGCCAGGTTAGCGCCATTGCTTCCTCCACGGCCTACACCACTAAGCTAATCAATGCTGCCAGACCCTTCTCATCCCCTAAAACTGCCTTACCATTGCTAGAGCTCTCATTGGGTCAAAGCTTGATTACTTCAATGCACTCTTTGCAGGAACCTCAGCACACATCTGCAAGCTGTAGCTGATCCAAAATAACGCCATTCGTGCTGCCCTTAACATTCCGAAACAAGAGCACATCTCAAGGGCCAGGCCAGATGCCTGCTGGCTGCCAATCCGAGAAAGAATCACCTTCAAGACTTGATCTATTACACATAGGTGCCTTGCCAACTCTGTGCATCCTTATCTTTCGCAGAACGTCACGAACGCCCAGTCTTCCAGACCGGTAAAACAGGCCTATGCACATCGGCTCATCCAACCGTTGTTCCACTGAGTTCAAGGGGGTGATAGACGCTTCCACACTGTGGCAACCAAACAATGGAACTCTCTTCCACCTTGCTGGGTAGCCGAACAATCCTACTGGGCCTTCAGAAAAGCCCTAAAAACCTGGCTGTTTAAGATAAGGCCCTGCGAGTCAGCCTTGCTGTCTTTGACATTCATTTGTATTTAACTGGTTGTAACAAGGCCTGGGTGCCCCATGGTTTTTGTGAGCTTAATAAATGCAAAAATAAATAAACTGTTTTTTTTAAAAAATAAGAAAAATGCCTAACAGGCCCTATTGTTATGGGAACGTTCCCTACCTAACCAAACTAACTAAGGGTGCTCGTCTGTCATCAAAAGTCCAAAGAAAAAATGTTCTCAGTCCAAAACCCAGCTTTAACTGACCCTACCACTAGAATTCATAACTTAAGATTGATAAAATGTATATCGTCTGTGACCGTCCTTTTGGCCATCTTGTTTGGAGCTTTATTTCTCGGTTTTCAATTCCAGCAAGTCTGATTTGGCCATTTACTGAAAACGAGTTAGTAGGAACTATGGATCCTGCTTCCCAGTGTCTGTCTCATGAGTTTCTGTAGTTTGTGCTGTATATTCATTGGTCGTCTATCCCAGAGTGTGGGGGACCTATCAATGTCCTTCTTGCTATCTCTTTGGGATGTAGTCTTGTATATTCCATCCTCTTATTATTAGCCCTTTAGACTCTTTAAACTTGACTCTTTTTTTTTCCTTTTGGCGTTTGGTATAGCCTTAACAATTGTGTGGCACCACCAGTACTGGGGCCTCTCTATTGGGCTCCCCTTCCTCTAACTTTGATTTTGGAGATTATTACTTAGACTTAAAACTGAGTGGTTTTCAAAGTCTCTTAGTAATGGCCTTCAGGGTTTCTCCACAATTATACCTGGCAGCTTTCGTGTGGTTTCATCAAATCCACATTCACACTTTCTCAATGATTTACTGTCCTCTTTGCAGTTCCTTTCAATGAATATATTTGGTCTCGATTGCCACCCCCTTCTCTGTTCCACCCTTCTGGTGGGGGGATTTTTGGGGTTTGGCGTCGGCACAGGTTGATTTCCTCCTCTCGTGGGCTCTTCTTTTCTCCACTGTGGATTAGTTCTCTGCATCTCGCTGTGTCGATGTACTCTGCGTATGGCTGCCGACTGGCGGTTTTGTTTCTCCCGCTCTCTCCAGTGTCGGTGTTGTTGATTGCTCTTTAGAGTCCTTGTCCCTTAGAGCGAGTCACTCCCATTGAGGCCCCATTCTACCAGACCCCTAGGAATTGGTCTTGCGGAGCGGCCTTACCTCACTAACCTCAAAAGGCGTGATTTCCCCCTGGGGAGTAGGGACAACTACTCTCCAGGGACTGAAATAAGATTCTATAAGCAGGAGCTAGAGGCAGATCCTAGGTATTCAGCATTAACCAGTGACCAGGAGCCACCACTGGGGAACAAGGAGCTAGTACATTGTGAAATGCTAAGTTATCATTGTGTCCATCATTTATAGCCCTGTATGCTTGAAATGTAGTTGAGATGTGCCCTAATATGTGTTTATAGATGGTGCCAAATGCCCAGAGTTTAATTCACCTAGGTGTGGTAGTTGGGTATTAGTTGGCCCGAGGAACCGAAAGTATCTCTTGGTAGTTGTTGGTGTCAAGCTACCCAAACTCTTTTAGGCTACAAGCAGGAGCTAATAGCTCCCGGCTCCTCTCAATTATGAACCCTGCTCTCGCTTTGTCAAAAAAAGCCTCCGTGTGAAGTTCCTATAAAGCACGAATGGCTCCCATGACCTTTAACTAACTGGCAGGGATTGGCACCGACTAGTGACGGGACCAGAAACTACTCCAACCAAAACTGTGCAGAAATGACCACCACGCCAGCGGGCAATCTTGTTTTTCAGCTAATGTAAGAAATGAGGTCAGGGCCTTGCTTTGCCATCCCTGTCTGGTATGTTTTCTGATTCCTTTAGGAACTGCTAGAAGGGTCAAAGTATCTTAATAAATGTCCCAGGCTCTCACTACTGCTGCTTTGTATCTTGCGGAACCTGCTCCAGTAAGGGCAGGAGGGGGACTGGGACCAGGTGTTGGCAAGAGGTTCGAGCCCAATAACGGGATCGTGTCACGTATTTTGTTTTACCACCGCTCGCAGGAAGGAGTTTATTTTAGCTATCACAACATTCCTCTGCCCACAGGTGTGGCAGACACACACACACGGCGGCGAGCGGTGTAATGGAACGACTCTCGATTTTTGATGTCTGCAGTGAAACACCGGCTGCCTAGTGAGATCACCTCTACGAGACGTGCCAATTCCTGCCCCGCGTATCCTTGTGGTTTTAGAGTGCGTATTTTCCATCTGTTCCTGCCGGCTGGCCAGCAGAATATGGATGACTTGTAGGGCAGCGGCAGATAACCGTGTATTTATTTTTTGAACGATAGTACTCTTTTCTGGGACCGCCTGGTGCTGCTATTCCTGGGCTCTGAATCCGAGGGCTTGCTGCAGGATGTACATGCTCTGGGGCGCCTCGGGGCTTACTGCTAGGCACTAGATGCATTGTAAGTGGGGGCGCGCATCTATAGAAACTATACCTCATTGTCTCTTGGAAGTACCCGGCCGTTAAGTGGGTGCGTGATAGCTTCTAGACTGGGGATCTGCAACCTCTGGCTCTCCAGATGTGTTGGACTACCAGTATCATTAGATTGCGACTGCATAGACGATTGTGAGGGATCATGGGAGTCATAGTGCAAAACATTTTAAGAGCACTGGTTGCAGACCCATGAATACATTTAATTATTATTTTAGTTACCCAGCACCTTCAAACATTCTTTGGCTTTAAATCCTGTGTACTGGTGTGGATTTAATGGCTACAGTGATCACCAAATTAAAACGCCAAATTAATAAAAGTATAATGCACTAAAAATACGAGTTTATTTAAGCAGTAAACTGGCGATCACCATTTTTCACTTCAGCCCAAAGTTTAAGGTGGTATGAGGACATATCGTTGAAAACATTGTTTAAACCCTGCATGTGGACTCGCTGCACCTGCTACATGTAAGTGCCACTCAAGATCATTGGCCATTAACCTCCCTTCCCCTACTCCTTCAATATGTACATGCTGGTTGATATGGGTCTTCAAGCCATACCGACATTCAAGGCTCTCAACATGTAGATCGGGAGGCCTGCAACCTTTTGTGGACTGCAACTCCCATCATTCCTTAGCCCTATATTAAACAGCAAGGGATCATGGAACGTGTAGTCCAACACAGTTTGAGAGCCATAGGTTGCTGACGCCTGGTGTACGTGAACAGCACACATTATGGAGCAATTTAAAACTTGATAATATAACACCAAAAAAGGCAGGGCCCTGGTATTTCTGAGAACCAAGCGCAATCATTTTAGTATATGCCGTTTTGTGGCAGTTCCCCTTTAGTGGTGGTGATGGCGTATCCTTAGGCGGGGCTTCCGTTTCACGTCAGATGCAGGGCCACTGGTGGGCGTTGTTGGATCGGGTTTAGGGGACATTTCTGGCCACTGTTTTTGCTGACGTTTGATGGAACACGCTTTGGGCTTGCAGCGTTTGAAATGACTGGAATCTATTTCGATCCTGCTTGTACCCTCGAAGGGCCTGGTTAGGTTGACCTACAACTACTAGGAGCTACTTTTGACACCCCCCAAGACAATTGGTACAATAAAAATATACTATGCGCCTTGAAACACCTTTTGCGGTATAGGCGCCTTATAAATACCCAATTAATGAATATGTGACATTAACTGTCTGTATTGTGCATAAAGGAACACGATATTTAAAGCATAATGAGTTATGTATAATTGACAAAGTTATACTTTGCATTTAATGCAGAAGTTAGATTTCAGTCATGCTTTGCACAAGCACCTCTTTCTCCTGAACCAGCTCCTGCTTGACCAATCTTTTTTTTCTTCCTTAGTTTGGGCTATTGGGTGTCGCTTGCCACACCTATAAGCCAAAACTATTGCATTCGAGTGCAGATAGGGAGACATAGCATATGAGGAGGGACACACAGTGTTGGCGGTGTATGGTTATTTTCCCACCCATTGACTGCCCATGGCCGTGCTGATCCCTATGGCCATTCCCACCCCTTTCCCGCCCGTCAAAAACACCTCCTCATGGGAACTCTTTGAGCTTCCTTTAATCATGCCTTACCATCAAACTTTGCACTGGAAGTGCCTGCAAGTGTTTTTTCAAAGCAGTCTTCTGATATTTAATGACTTAATTGGAGCTAGGAACACGTGACTGGTGTAATAAGTGTCTTAACCAGGTCTGCCTTCAGCCACTCGGTTTATAAGCACTCTGCGTGTCATTCGCTGAAGTTCTGTTAAAAACAAACATTGACAAAGCCAAGTTTTGGCTCGGCAGTAGATATTAGGATTTTGCTAGGGACTGCTATTAGATGCCCAGGTACTCATGCCATTTTGCACCTGCTGCCATCAATAGCCAGTTAATACCACTATTGCAGTGCCTGGCAAGTGCCTTTAGCATGCCTACACAAAAGCCCAAACAGTTGGCATTGCCAATGCTTGTTTTAAACCTGGGCTTGGATGAGCAACTTTAATTGTGACGTGCCAACTATTCCTGATAATGACCTTAACGAAGATCATAAGGTCTATTGGCAATTTCCCTACTTTTTAGGTGACTAACCCTCTTTGGTACCCACCTGCAATTTCTGCCACCGTAGCAAACACTATGTGCCGCACTTTCCACCAGGGAAAGGCGAGAAAGCTGCACTTGGCAGTTTCTAGGTGCAGTCTGCTCTAGTGAAAGTGCAATTTTTAAGGGAGAAACACTAGACGCATTCGTAGCAGATCTTGAGCAGGAGCTGGCTGGCCGTAGGGGGTAGAAGTCATTTGGATTTTGACAGCACTGGCCTAGCCACTGCACACATACTCAACCCTGTATTGTCGGTATCCAACAAGGACAGGTGTGGTCTAGAACGACAAGACCTCTAAACGCCGAAGAGAAAAAAGGAATGCATTTCCTACACTATATAGTTACATTGACCTCAAACGGATGTGGAGATTTCGGAGAGGAAGTGCGCCTTGTGTTCGTGTGTACATGGGGGTTCAAGGTCAGTTGTATAGTCATTTGCTAGTAAGAAAGGTTGCCCAGTAAATTGCCTACCTGCTGCAGAACTGTTGGTAACCTTCAGGTCACTTGTTATAAAATTGTGTTCTTAAATACAGAGCTGGCTTTAGGGGAGGGCGGCCGGGCGACCGCCCGGGGCGCCACGGCCACCTAGGGCACCATTAGCCCCTGCCACGCCAGCTCTGGGGAGTCTTTCAAGGGATCCCCCAAGCTGACATAGTGCAAGAAGGCGCGGCAGGTGCCCCTTTGTCATTAAATGCGCCCGCGGCGGCAGAGTGCATTTAATAACAATTGGGTGCTGATGCGCCCTATTCACATCATTACCTCCTGGTAAAGAAAAGTGGCACATCCTGGCCCGGCCTCCCCCTCCGCCCTGCCTCCTGTTGAGCAGGGGTGCGCGGGTAGGGCGTGCCAATTCGCCCAGAGAGCTGCTGCCCCTAAGGCCGGCCCTTCTTAAAAATCACCTCTTTATATTAAGCACAGCGAGATTGTTCCATTGTTGGTGTGCAACTGTTAATATTTGTAACAATGCGAACACGGTTGGGTGTGCGAGAGTCATCGCGCTACTGTACAACTGTGATTACGCCTCACATGGGCAACTTGGCCAAAGCTGGGAAGCCGGAGTAGAGGGTTTCAGGGGATTAACCGTGTAGGGTTGACATTGGTGGCCTTAGGTTTCAGCAATTATGGGCTGATAACTTTTAATTGCACTTAATGCAGGTCTGGCTGCCTAAGCACTTCTTTCTTAATTCTTCATTTAAGGTGGCAGGGCCTTGTCTAAGCCTCTTTTTCCTTTGACTTCACCCACAATCCTCTACTTTCTTATCCAAAGACCAAGGTCTTGGATACACGGGCGAGATCACAATACACCTCCTCTCAGACACAGTCAAGTGCCCTAAAACCACTACGGTGGTGATGGCCGCTGTCTTTGTGTTACTCCTATTTTATACATTGGCAGTTACCCATTTACTACTAGTCAGTGAAAGAACCATGTTGCTTACTCCACTGCAAAGTGGCATGGCCAAGGCCCTCGTTATACGTGAGACATTGGGCCTCATTCCGAGTCCGGAAGTCAGTCTACAGCGTCCCGGGCATCTTTGAGGCGCGCAGTCACCCCCGTTGCCGTGCAACGCACAGAAGGGTCAGTACAGGCCCTACTTGCATTATGGTACGTGGCAAAGTATAGGTGATCACTTGCTGTACCATATTCGTTGTCTTCCCCCAAACTGGGATGGAAATGCATTCTTAGGGGCGACAAAACGTGACGTGCAGCTTTCTGAAATAGCGCACAGTTTTTCAGAAAATGCGCATGTTTTCCCAGGGGAAGTACTTAATCCTCAGGTGGGGTAATTCCCTACAGTGCAGACACCCTCTGGCATATTTGTGCGATTTCCCCAAGCAATAATGACTGTCGCCTCATTGGGAAGTCAAAGTCCTAACAAGCCCTAAAACGGGACCTTTTGCCCTTGGAAAGGTCAAGACACAATAACCTGGTAGATATCTGCCGCGAGAATCCCATCACCCTTAAACTGTGCCCAAGATTGCTCTCTAGCACGCGCGGGCTGACCATGGAGGGGTGGGGGGCAGCTTATGTGAGAAGCCAGTTACTGGCAAGGCGAAAGTTACAGATTGGCACGGTAGCCTCATTTGTTTAAGCAAACATCCTATTTTTCAAAGCAGCCAGATCCGTGGTCATAAAAAGGAAAATTGATCTCAGTTTGCCAGCCGATTCCCCTGGGCGTTGCGCAACGGGGAACCGAAATAGTCTTCCTTCCTCCTATCAAAAGTTTGTGTTGACGTTGCTTGATGCTTGGCAGATTTCCTATCGCTCTTGGCTTCTTCCGTTCCGGCTTTACCAACGTTTCAAAGCAGCTGGGCAGAGTGAAGCCGGGCCGTGCCGTCTTGGGGGGCGGGGGAGTGTGTGTGTGTGTGTGTCCGTCCACAGTGACACAAGCTTTTCTCGCAAAACAGGGCCGAATTCTTAAGGGCACTCATGCAACCTACGTTTCTTGCAGTTCTGCTCCAATCGCAGTCAGTAGGCTGTCTTGTGAGCCATTCTGCTGCCTGCCACATGCTACCCCTCTTGTGAGCCATTCTGCTGCCGCCTTCCACATGCTTTCCCTCGTCTTCCACATGTTGCCTCTTGTGAGCCATTTTTCTGCCGTCTTCCACATGTTGCCTCTTGTGAGCCATTTTTCTGCCGTCTTCCACATGTTGCCTCTTGTGAGCCATTCTTCTGCCGCCTTACACATGCTGCCCCTCTTGTGAACCATTGTGCTGCCTTCCACATGCTGCCCCTCTTGTGAACCATTGTGCTGCGCCCTCCACATGCTGCCCCTCTTGTGAGCCATTCTGCTGCCTGCCACATGCTGCCCCTCTTGTGAGCCATTCTGCTGCTGTCTTCCAAATGTGGCTCCTCTTGTGAACCATTCTGCTGCTGCCTTCCACATGCTGCCCCTCTTCTGAGCCATTCTGCTGCCGCCTTCCAAATGTGGCTCCTCTTGTGAACCATTCTGCTGCTGCCTTCCACATGCTGCCCCTCTTCTGAGCCATTCTGCTGCCGCCTTCCAAATGTGGCTCCTCTTGTGAACCATTCTGCTGCTGCCTTCCACATGCTGCCCCTCTTCTGAGCCATTCTGCTGCTGCCTTCCACATGTGGCCCCTCTTGTGAGCCATTCTGCTGCTGCCTTCCACATGCTTACCCTCGTGTGTGCCATTCTGCTGCTGTCTTCCACATACTTTCCCTCTTGTGAGCCATTCTGCTGCTGTCTTCCACATACTTTCCCTCTTGTGAGCCATACTGCTGCTGCCTTTCACATGCTGCCCCTCTTGTGAGCGTTTTTTCTGCTGTCTTCCACATGTTGCCCCTGCTGTGAGCCGTTCTGCTGCCGCCTTCCACATGCTGCCCCTCTTGTGAGCCATTCTGCTGCTGCCTTCCACATGCTGCCCCTCTTGTGAGCGTTTTTGCTGCTGTCTTCCACATGTTGCCCCTGCTGTGAGCCGTTCTGCTGCCGTCTTCCACATGCTTTCCCTCTTGTGAGCCATTCTTCTGCCGTCTTCCACATGTTGCCCCTTGTGAACCATTCTGCTGGAGCCTTCCACATGTGGCCCTCTTGTGAGCCATTCTGCTGCCCCTTTTCACATGCTGCCTCTCTTGTGAGCCATTCTGCTGCCGCCTTCCTCATGTTGCCCCTTGTGTGAGCCATTCTGCTGTCGCCTTCCTCATGTTGCCCCTCTGGTGAGCCATTCTGCTGCTGCCTTCCACATGTTGCCCCTCCTGTGAGCCATTCTCCTGCCGTCTTCCACATGCTTTACCTCTTGTGAGCCATTCTGCTGCTGCCTTCCACATGTTGCCGCTGCTGTGAGCCATTCTGCTGCCGTCTTACACATGTTGCTCCTTGTTAACCATTCTGCTGCCGTCTTCCACATGCTTTCCCTCTTGTGAGCCATTCTTCTGCCGTCTTCCACATGTTGCCCCTTGTGAAGCATTCTGCTGGTGCCTTCCACATGTGGCCCCTCTTGTGAGCCATTCTGCTGCCGCCTTCCACATGTGGCCCCTCTTGTGAGCCATTCTGCTGCCGCCTTCCACATGTTGCTCCTCGTGTGAGCCATTCTGCTGCCGCCTTCCACATGTTGCCCCTAGTGTGAGCCATTCTGTTGCCGCCTTCCACATGGTGCCCCTCGTGTGAGCCATTCTGCTGCCGTCTTCCACATGCTTTCCCTCTTGTGAGCCATTCTGCTGGTGCCTTCCACATGTGGCCCCTCTTGTGTGCCATTCTGCTGCTGCCTTCCACTTGCTGCCCCTCTTGTGAGCCATTCTGCTGCCGCCTTCCACATGTTGCCCCTCGTGTGAGCCATTCTGCTGCCGCCTTCCACATGCTTTCCCTCTTGTGAGCCATTCTGCTGGTGCCTTCCACATGTGGCCCCTCTTGTGAGCCATTCTGCTGCTGCCTTCCACATGCTGCCCCTCTTGTGAGCCATTCTGCTGCCGCCTTCCACATGCTGCCCCTCTTGTGAGCCATTCTGCTGCCGCCTTCCACATGCTGCCCCTCTTGTGAGCCATTCTTCTGCCATCATCCACATGTTGCCCCTCTTGTGAGCCATTCTGCTGCTGCCTTCCACATGTTGCCACTCCTGTGAGCCATTCTGCTGCTGCCTTCCACATGTTGCCACTCCTGTGAGCCATTCTGCTGCGCCTTCCACATGCTGCCCCTCTTGTGAGCCATTCTGCTGCCGCCTTCCACATGTTGCTCCTCGTGTGAGCCATTCTGCTGCCGCCTTCCACATGTTGCCCCTAGTGTGAGCCATTCTGTTGCCGCCTTCCACATGGTGCCCCTCGTGTGAGCCATTCTGCTGCCGTCTTCCACATGCTTTCCCTCTTGTGAGCCATTCTGCTGGTGCCTTCCACATGTGGCCCCTCTTGTGAGCCATTCTGCTGCTGCCTTCCACATGCTGCCCCTCTTGTGAGCCATTCTGCTGCCGCCTTCCACATGTTGCCCCTCGTGTGAGCCATTCTGCTGCGGCCTTCCACATGCTTTCCCTCTTGTGAGCCATTCTGCTGGTGCCTTCCACATGTGGCCCCTCTTGTGAGCCATTCTGCTGCTGCCTTCCACATGCTGCCCCTCTTGTGAGCCATTCTGCTGCCGCCTTCCACATGCTGCCCCTCTTGTGAGCCATTCTGCTGCAGCCTTCCACATGCTGCCCCTCTTGTGAGCCATTCTTCTGCCATCATCCACATGTTGCCCCTCTTGTGAGCCATTCTGCTGCTGCCTTCCACATGTTGCCACTCCTGTGAGCCATTCTGCTGCCGCCTTCCACATGCTGCCCCTCTTGTGAGCCATTCTGCTGCCGCCTTCCACATGCTGCCCCTCTTGTGAGCCATTCTTCTGCCATCATCCACATGTTGCCCCTCTTGTGAGCCATTCTGCTGGTGCCTTCCACATGTGGCCCCTCTTGTGAGCCATTCTGCTGCCGCCTTCCACATGTTGCCCCTCTTGTGAGCCATTCTGCTGCCGCCTTCCACATGTTGCCCCTCTTGTGAGCCATTCTGCTGCTGCCTTCCACATGTTGCCACTCCTGTGAGCCATTTTGCTGCACAGCAGCCATATTGCTTTTTGCAATGTTTCTTATCTGACAGCATACATTAGCATATGTTGCTGCTAACTCTAGTGTTTGTATGAGGATTGTGCAGAGCTGCTCTGGAGCTTGGGGAAATGTGTCCCGAGTGTCTGGGTAGCAGGATAGTGTGGGAGAAAATGGCCCTCTACTTCTCCTAAGTCAGAAGGTTGGTAGGTTCTCTCCTACCCGAGCGTCCAGTCTGAGCCCTGTCAGCCAGCCTGCGTTTCCTGCTAGTTGATTGTATTTGGTGACTGTTTGCCTTTGATGTACCTCGGATGAGTACTATGCAAGTTTCGTGTTTTGCCTCGGTGATCTGAAGCATTCTAGCTTGTTGTGGTAATCGAGTCCTGCTTTCCAGTATGTTGTCTATTGTGTCTTTGGGTCCTAGCCAATCCATCCTCTTGTGCTTGGTTTCCTATCCTGGGAATCTGTGGGACACTGCCACAAGTAATGGGCCTGTTACGGGCATTTACTGTTTGTTGCTGTAGTCCCTGTTAGGGAAAGGAGTTGGGCTTACTGATCCTGAATTTCAATATTGGCTTTTGTGTGTTGGACAGCACAGGGAACCTCGCTAGCTCTGTTCTATATGCTGGTTTGGGGAGTGTCTAGACACACACAGCACTTGTTGCAGACCTGGAGGTTCTGGATTCCTGTGGGAGATTTGTTCCATGCGCATACTGTCTTTTAGCTCGCTAAAACGATTGCATTTGAGTACAGCTATGGTGAAACGGCATATTAGGACGGACAGAAAGCTTATAGGTGTTTGGTTATTTACACACACATTGACTGCCCATGGCCTTTCTAATACTTATGCTCATTACCACCCACGTGCCTCCCTGCCCAAAACACCTCCCCCTGGGATCTCTTTGAGCTAGGTTTTTCAAGCCTTAACATCAAACCTTGCCTGCCAGCTTTCTTCTTCAAAGCAGTCTTCTGAGAGTTCATTACTTAATTGGAGCTGTAAACCTTCTACTGCTGGAGTAAAAATGTCTTAACCAGGTCTGCCAACAGCCACTCCATTAATTTTTTTTAGCACTATGCGTGTCGTCAACGAAGTTCTGTTAAAACAAGCGCTTCCAAAGCTGATCGTTTTGGCTTGTGAATAAGTATTAGGCATTTGCCAGGCACTGCTATTTTATACTCGGGTCCTCCCACCGTTTAGCAGCTGCTATCATCAAAGGACAGTTGATACCACTGCGGCAGTGCCTGCCTGGCAAATGTCTTTCCCAGGCCTAAACGAAAGCCAAAACTGTGAGCATTGCCAGTGCTTTAGTTTGAATAGTATACAATGCAGTTAGAGCTTATTTTTATTTTGTACTGCTTTTTTCACCATTTTAAAACTTCAAGATACACTTATTCTGAGCCCTAGGTGAGGTGTGGTCTACACCATCCTCAACTTCTGTATCATTACGGAATAGTTTAAAGTAGTTGCTTTTGTTCTTTGCTTTATTCTGGAATATAATGATTTTGGTCTTTTTATTTAGGTTTATCACCAGGGCCCGGGTCTTGCAATATTCTTTGAGGATGTCATGGTTGTTTTGGATATTTCTGAAAGCCACCGGGGACCCCACACTCTGGGTTAGGGTATTAGTATATCTAATGATCTCGGAAAAAAGTCCAGAGGATGCAATTTAAAGACAAAGTATCAAAGGATTTTATGAAACCTGATATATTATTTTAATATATGAGTCGAATCATGATTTAATCGGCACTAAAGTTACACTTCACATAGCAGGAAAATTAAGAGCACACAAGTTAAATAAAATCCATATCATTCTATCGTTTATTCATTCGTCCATCATGCATCCATACACTCATACCAAACAACAATGTGTATAAGATACAATCCTATAAAAAAAGTCATAACATACAATTCATCAGTTTAGTTGTTATAGAAAGAAGCTGTACAGTCAATATACATGGCCAAAATCAATTGTACAAGTGGTCAAAGGTTTGGATGGGTCACAAAACTGTCCTTAGGGCGACCTCATCTCAAATTAAGTCCTGGTCTTGCTTGGAATTCTGGGACTTGTAGTTTTCAACTATTTCATTTTGGAAAGAAAAGGCTCAAGTCCCAGAATCCGAAGGGGGAAAAAAGAGGACTGGGTGGCCTTCTCGCGCATGGGTACTGGACGCTTAAGAGTGCTGCCTCTGGTATGGACTCTAACCTTTAGTGAGGATTCCAGAATGTTCCTTTGTCTGATGTTTGGTTAGGTTGTGAGGCCTGTTTTGACAACATTCACTAGCCAGCCATTTTAAATGACCTGACACTTCTATTTGAAGAAGTAAATCCGAAAAGTGTAATGTTGGCGATTTGTTTGTCTACTTGATGGTGCTGTGGTTATTCCATCGTATAGTGGGCAACTGATGGTAACAATCATTGACAAAGCCAATAGGTCTGACTTCATAAATGTAGATTTTCTTTGTCCATGAGTGAAGGTCTGGCTTTAGAAAACAGGAAAAATAGCAATGCACACTAATCAATGAATCAGCAGGGAAACAAAACATGGTTCTGAAAGCATCATTTACAAATGTCTTCACAACTTGCACAGCTCCAGCCGTTCTTATGCAATGGCTGCCTCTCTAAGAGAGCTTTCACCAGGATGCTCCTGTTCTGCTACATGGAGCAGCTGACTAGCACCAAGGATCCTCTCCCTGATGTATCTTCAGGAGCCTGGACGGAGAACTAAAGCTCTGTCCATTCCGACCTAAAAATTATACGTTTTATGCTGTGCACCCATTGTAGCAATCAAAAAAAGGCCACTGTTATGGCAGGCCCAGCAATTTCGGGATACACACTCGAGCAAACAATTTATGTTGCCTGTTCTAGACTATGCAGGCCAGGGGGATAGCTCGGGGGCAACGGGTTTCCCTTGAAAGCAAGACCACGCAGAGCAACACAGGTTTGAATCCTGTCCGGTGCTTAGAAACGGGTCTCTGGTATTTAGCGCGTTCTGAAAGATGAATGAATGATTCCGGCATAATTATGTTCCTCATGGTGGTGTGGTATGTACTCCCCCCCCCCCCATCTTCACGAGGGGCCCTTCTTTCTTTTGATCTTGCGTGCCTCCAATCTGATTTCTGTGTAGTGGGGCCGTTGGACTGAATGACCCGTTTGTTGTTCTTCGGAAAAGTCAACTGCTCATTCTTTGAAACAGAGGATGTGTCCTAAACATGCTTACCAGTTTGAAACCAAACTTGATTCTTGACTCTGCCGCCCACTGGTTCAAGAAAAGACGCGGAACCTTACGTGTGGGAAGATTAGTGGGCCGCAAGTTTGATCACTCCTTTTAATTTAAAAAGTTCACGCGGTCCATAAATAATCGGCACTGGAATGTTGACTGAAGTGGGGCATTGCACTCGTTTTATTTGAACAACTTCCCAGAGGAAATGCTTCACGTTTGGAGCACCGTTCTGCTGGGTCAGAGGTCACTTCTAGCAGGTTCCAAGTTCAGAGTTCGCTTACTTTTCATTTCATTGCGTTCATAAAGCACATTTGCCAAAGCGCTCTATCAAAAAGTTTTAAAAAAGGTCAAACAAATAAGATGTTAACAGCTCAATTGATGCCAAAGATCATTCTACCAATAGAGATTGATATATTTTAGCAAGTGGGCCAAAAATGCTCAGGGTTGGAGCGAGAGGAAATGCTGGAGAAAAGTGGCCCAGAGAGCCGATGTACAAGGGGATCGGGGCGAAGGAACACAAAACCGGGTAGCGAGAGCGAAGATGGCAACGAGGCGCATAGAAGGAAATGGAGCTTGAACAGAAAAGCCAATGCGCAGACTTTCGTTCCAGGGAGACCACGAATAGCGAGACTAGCCAATCGCATTGGTCTAAGAAAAAGAACACTGCAGCAGGACTTCATCCAAGCATACGGTATGTATACCCTACACCACGTCTGTGGACACAGGCCACAGCCACCCATCCACGCACCCTAGAATGCAGCCATGCTATTCCGGTCTAGCAGCACACATAACAGTCCACACTGAAACCCCTGACGTACCTCAACACCTCTGCCATTAGTATACAGCTAGAACCAACTAACAAAAATGCTGTCTAGGTGGGCACACATCGAATCATCAGCACTAGCACTCTGTCCTAAACCACCAATAGGGCCCACCCACGTGCATGACCTGCGGGCTGCTTACTGGAGCATAGCCAGCTCACCTAAATCCTAACCTGGCCAAAAACTGCACACAAGCATCTTTTAATTTGAACTCTTAGAACCTCCTGCACACTGACTGCGGTCGCCAATGGTGTTCCAGCAACACAGCACATTGATGCCATACAAATGGGGAAAGGGAGCCAAATAATTAACGAATACAGTACAATATAAAAGAGGAGAAATGCACAACTTGGAGTCTCATCAAGGTAAAAGTGAGAAGAAAGGTTGAAAGTGGAGATGATGGAAGTGAGACGAGTGATGTAAATGGAAAAATAAAGGAACTGAGAAAAGTCCCCTGGGGGGTAGCTAACTAAAGAGGAAATGCTGACAAATCTCCGATTTGCCAAGGCAGCTACAGCAGTTGGTCAGTGGCCTTCAACTAAATCACGTCTGGCGCACTGTTATGTTCAGTCTCAGGCCTTGCCTTATATTCTTCGATGTGGCCCCAGGGTATGTAATTTCAGTTACTTTTCTCTTGTTGCAATAGCTGTTCTTTTTTTTGCTGCTGTGATTTGCAGTGTCATTCGAAACCAAATGTGTACAAAGTATGTAATTTAACGTTCTGTTATTCGGATTTATACTGTACACTGCTGCCATTTGCACGTTCTCCAGGTGCTCTGATGGATTTGAAAGAACATGGCTGGTTGAGGTTGGTGGGTCCAGAGGGAAAATGCAAAGTTACTTTGCTCTTTTGTTGATTCGTACAGATCAGTAGTACATGGAGCTGTGCGTTTTGCAAAGAATTCAGCATGCAAAGAGTAAGAGGTTGAGCTTTCTGTTTAAAAAGGGGTCTAGTGCTGCCCCTCCCCCTCTGACGTCTGAGCATGTTTTTGGAAGAAGGGTACTCTACCACATTCTGGCCAAAGAGAAGGTGTAATGATTACTTGCTGAGAGTCAGCATTATGATGGCTTGCCCCCAAGAACAAGCGGCCTAGCTATGCAATGCAACATATGAAAGAGTATACGTTGGGAAATGGAGGACATGGTGATGGCTGAAATATAGTGAGGGCGAGCTTTGTGTCACAGGGGGAATCGGGGTTTCATTTCAAGCAGACCGTGTAATATGACAGTGAACCACAAAAAAGAGTGGCTTCTGCACTTGGGCTAATTTTGAAAAACCTGGGCTTTAACCATGAGTTACTAAGGGCAATCTCGACGTGGTGCCCCTGCTCACAGTGTCTTAGAAGGGCACAGCTTCCTCACTGAGGAGGCCCAACAAGGCTGAAACATTGTCTGGGGTTGCTGATGGTACATTTCTCAGACGAGAATTTCCTAGCATTTCAATGCTGGGCTGCCCATGTGGGCGGGACAAGAATGATATGCAAATGGATATTTCTCCTCTGTGAAAGGTGCAGTGAGCTAAAACCTGGATGTATGCCCTCTTGAGGGGGAGCCTTCCTGTAGCACAGTCTATTTGGCTGCAGTCGTTCTCAATAGAGGTCCCCCCACACTTTTGCTAAACTATGAAACCCTCATTCAATTTGTTATGTTGATTAGTAATGGCAAGGATCCTGATTTATAGTTACATGTTTACCATTTTATTTTCAGATTTGTTTTTAATACTTTAAAAGGTCTCCAGTATAAATATTTAGGATATATTCAGGAAGAGCGTGTGCACTATGTTTTTTAAAGGCACTGGAGAATGATTGTAACATAATTTACTGCAGAGCCGTATGTAGTCGGGTGGTTTGGCAACGTCGCCAGGTCCCAGAGATTATCTTTTGAGATCACTGGGCAAAAAATACATTAAGCGTGTAAAATACCCCACCTTTCCGTTGGTAATTAAGCATAAAGCTCTGAGTTGGGGTGGGAGGGCATTACTGCTTCAGGTAATGTCTCGGGCCCAAAGATACAGGCCCGAGCGATGGAAGGGCCTTAACGCAGGCCCCGGGGCATTATCCTGAAGTGGAAATGCCCCCCAGCGAGGGGCTTATTGCTATTAGTATCCTGGGGTAAAATCCCTGAAATAGTAATTGCGTAGAAGCGGTTGGAAAGCTCAGCCACGTCGGATCTCCTGAAAGCGGATGAACGCGAGTGTTGCTTGGCTACGTGTGAAAGAAAGGACTAGTCTGCTGATTTCAAGTTCATTGGTATGTTGTTGAAGGGAGCAATGTTGGAAGGATGTTCCACTGGCTAAAGAGATTCTCGAAAGCATTTCAACATTACACTAAAAAGGTTTAATTAAATCAACAAGAAAAACTCTGTAATAATAGTATGAGTAATGGAAAACATGGAAAGGATTGGCAATAGTGGTTCCCAAATACTGAGAATATGCAAATGAAATGCGCACAAATATTATTTCGATTACTTGAAGTTAAATTGCACATTGACAAGGAAAGAGAAAGAACAATTGGCAAACTGAGGAGTAGAACTACTTCTAGACATGGTGGGGAAAAAAGGAGTAAAGGAATTGGGTAAAGGGGAGCCCACAGTGGCTAGCATGGATACGTTGCATGGAAGAGATTGACTCGGAGGAGCACAGTGTCGTGGTGGTTCACCATTGTGAAGAATTGGAAGCCAGTCCTTTGTGTTGAATGGCTTGCGGCTGCCAGTAGCTGTTGATGGATGGATTACGGTGACCAGCTACAGACGTTATTTGTCTGGTTTCAAGTCTGGCGTTAGAAAGAAGTTGAATGGCAGTGGCTCCCATACAATGGTTAGTGTAGATGGTGCGTTAGTCCTTCATGGTGACTGATTTTCTGCATGAAGGAGCCCAAAGTGTTTTTTCCTAAAGAGCGATTGGTGTACCAAATTGTTTCTTTGGAACATTTGCTGTTGGGAAATTATTGTGGCATAACAAAGATACATGGAGCATCAGGAGAGGGCTTAGACATATACAGGAGAAGGGATTGCACAGGACAGTTTGGGTCAGAGGGGACTGCATACATGCGGCCACGCAAGTCATTGCAGTGACGTTCGAGAAAGGAGGGGTGAGTTTATTGAAAGTAAGGGTCGCATATTGTTTCCCACTTTCATTGGAAATTACTTAGAAACATTGGCAAGGTAAAAAGCGAAGACCTTGACCAGCACGGCATGCAAAATGGTTTGGGATGTCAAACCTCACCGCTTTAAATTGAAGGGTGTAAGGAAAGTTAGAATTGAAAATGCTGCAGGAACGGAGTTTGGTAAGGTCAGGGCGAGAAATAGGAGCTTTGTGCACAGCTAGGTCTTTCCCATCGCGACATAGATGTTTAATTATGCTGATGAAAACATTGTTTGCAGACATCATTTGCTCATTGTGTGTGATATTCACTTTCTGGCCAAAGGGAGATATATTTAGATGGCGATTGAGAGCGGAGCAAAGAGAAATTAAACTCTGAGGTTGGTACTCCGTACCAGAAACTGTACGAACCTCCGCATAACGTTGACATAAAAGGGAGGCTAACACAGGAAAAGGTTTGAGTTCAAAGGCAGGAAGATGGTCCGTTTTGAGTAATTCAACCTTCGAACGTGTCAGGTTGTGTGTTAAGCTCAGATTTATTGAGTTCAGTGGTGTCCAAAGTGTGCACACTGAAACATGTCTCCAACTACAGCCAGAGAAATTGCTTAAATGAAAGCGACTTTGGAGTGTGGGAGACCTTGGGAGTCTTTCTTTGCTTGATAGGCAGGAGTAGTCCAGCCATTCCTCGCGGGAGAGAGGCCCAGTTAGGCTGAAGGAAATATTGGCTGCTTGTGGTCACGAAGGGAGACGTGTTGTGACGTTTCCGTGGGGGCAATTGTGGGCCGCGGTGTGTACATGGGCAGAGATCGCTGCAGGGAGTAAACCTTTTTTAGCCAAGAGGAAACCGCACAGATACGGAGATGCGGGTGAGGCAGCAGCGGGTCACGGAAAAGGAAGGGGCCTTGAGAAGCGTCGGGCGTGCGAACAACAGTAGGAGAGGGATTCCGGAGCACGTAACCCCCGTACCAGGACCAATGGGAAGATGGTAAGCGGACAATGACCGCTGGGGTATTAATTTGTAATTTTGGGAAATGTCAGAACCGCGAAGTACGGGGTTTTGAAAATGCCCGGACACGCCCCCGTGGTACACTGGGTACATAAGGTGTTTAAAGACTTGGTTTTGAATATAAAAATAGTGTGCATAAAATGGTGTTGCCTTTCATAATTTGGTGTTGTCGCGTTTTCTGCAATAAAGCCGTGATTTTGACTCTCTGCACGCGCCCATGCAGGGTCACACAGACTCGCGCTTCTTTTGCAGGAGGGCTGGAGCCTTGTGAAGAGGGATTGTTCCTTGTGGAAGGCCTTGTGGAAGGCCAGATGTCACTTAAGAGGTCAGAGTTCATCCCTCCAGGGCAGGCTCAAATTGCGTGCCTTGCATGCCCAAGCCCTGCCATGCCGTGACCCACAGTTCACTGGACTGCCTCGCGTTTCCGTCTAGACATCCGGTCATCAGCACAGAGGCTCCGAAGCCCGGGGCTCTTGTACACGTGGCTTCCCGAAAGCCCTGTGCGTCTCTGAATTGCCCTGCCCATCGATGCCGGCAGCAGGCAGATGACATGGGCCTGAGCAGGCACGTTTACTCGCCGCCGGGACATCCACTTCTAATATCCTCCCTTTCCCGGCGTTACCGTAGATTTCTTCCAGTACCATTTCACCTAATATGGTATATGTGTAATGCTTAATAGGTGGGGGTAAGGATATAAGTTAGGGTAGGGAGGGGTGAGGGAGGACGCGGGGGTTTCCACCGTATTATATATATGTTTTTAAGTAGAAAAAGTAAAAATAGATTGTTTTTGGCGCATTATATATATTTTTTTAAAGTAGAAAGAGTAAAAATAGATTTCGTTTTTCAGTGATATGGATTCGGTGAAATCTCCATTAAGGAAATATTTTCGAAGAAATCTATGCATCCTTCCTTTCCATTTAGAAATAAAGGCATGGTATAATGTCAGTGTTGCTTTAACAGCTGGTCAAGGACAGACAAAACTACCGCTCACAGATGCTGGACAATAACGACAGGGCCCTGAACTACAAGACGTGCCAACACATGAATTGTGCCGAATTGTTTATTTGATATATATATATATATATATCGGGTATGTTCTTGCCATGAGACCCTGGCTATAAATTGCACAGGAAAGTAAACCGCACCAGATAGACCTTGGACCCCAGTGGATAGACCGATGTCATAGACACGTTATCCTCACATTTACATTTAAATCTGTCCGAATATTTAAATACGGTGGAGTGCTTCATTTGAATGTTCGGGGGAGTGTTTTAAAAAATTAAATGGACAAAAATGAACACCAGGCCTAGTGTGCATTAAGTGCTTTGTGATCGAAGCCTACACCACTTTTATCACAGAGCTATCTGTCAAATATAAAGATTGGTGGACATTTCCTATGTTTCCAAAATGGTCTTGGATTTTATGCAAACAAGCCAGGAATCCACATTAATGCTATTTGTCTTTGTCCTATTTCTCATACGGCTATTTTGAAAGAGTACTATAAGTGTAATGGCCTGTCCGTCTTCGAATCATAACCTATCAAAGTAATTATGTGGCGATTTTTTAGGCTCTGATTATGTACTTTGAACAGTAGGGCATGTGTAATGGTCTTAAAATGTTCACTGGAAGTTTACAACGTTAGCGTAATAATGTACCTATGTACGATCGCTCCCCCCCCCCGTAACCACCCAAAAGATATCTGCGTTTTTTTGTGTGGTTGCGCAGCTGTCGCCAATGGCTGGTGTGGCTGTTATGCAACGTGCACCTGGCAGCATGACTCACCTGAATGGACACACATACATAGAGTGAGAGGGGGGAAAAGAGCTCTGAGAGAGTGTGAGAAAGGGGAATGGAGTGCTGGATCGGCATTTGGTGTCCCCTTATGTCATTCAGATGGCTTGCCCTTTCTGCATGGCATCATATTCCAAACACCATATCTTGTTATATACTGGCGTGAAATGTGTTCTTTCTTTTGGTTTCTTTCCTGTCCCCACTGGCTCATTAAAAGCTCATTACAACGCAGGCTTGTGCACCGTATTCCTTTTATTTATAATTCCGGATGTTTCCCCGATTGTATTTAAGACTGAAAAGAATGCAGATTATACTTGATAAAGTACCCGAAAATTAAACGTAATGGGACTGCTGAGGCATCGTGACTCCGTTTTAAGCACGGGGCAGAATTTCTGTTTCAGATCTTGTTCTCACACAAGGAATCTGCACACAAAGTGCATGGACGCATAGCCCCCCACCCCCACCGCCTGTAGTCCCCAAATGAAGGTTATGCCCCAACATAACATCAGTGAATTAGTCCAGCATTTGACTTAGAAAGACCTTGACTTCCATAATTAACGCAACCCGCCTCTATTATAGCCTCCCCAATGGGCAGAACTTACACACTGAATACTACTAGCTAGGCAAAAGGCACTCGCCACCTCAATTCTTAGCGTGCACACAGCACTCCATGTCTAACTCGCCAAGAGTCTATTCTCACTCGCCAGTGGCTAGGGGCGAGTGCACATTTTGAGAACTGCCTCTTTGTGGTATGCTCTGCCGGCTTCCCCCTCCCACCCGCAAAGCTGAAAGAGGAGAGAAGGGGAATGCGTAAAAACAAAGAACACACCCTCATACATGATTAACGACGAAAGTAATTTGCCTCAAGCAGCAAACACTGCACCAAGGATAGCAGGGTCCCAAAACAAGCAACACATGACCTCCCACAGTCCGGCCAAGTGACCTCAGCGATCCTCTGCAGCCAGCCATAGTTAACTCGGTACCCCTTTGATGGAACCCGATACCCTTAGGACCTGCATGGTGCCCCTCTTTGCTTAATACTGGCGGCTCTCTCCATTTCTGCAGTGCTGATAAACGAGTAACATCTCTGTTTGCAGGGTACTGAGTCTTTCTGCTCCATGGATAAAGAAGTGTGCACAGTCACCACCCCCGTGTAATGGGGCACTCCACATAGGCACGTTCTCCACGAAGACCCGAACCTCCAGTGTTTTCAGCACTTTCCCGATGGGCTTTTCCTTACTTTTACCCCATCTCGCGACACTGCCTTACTCTAAGGAGTTCTGTCATTTTGACGTTTACCACCATTAAATATTTGGTGTCTTCCCGGGTGCACACTGATCTCACTTGCGTGCTGGAAAACTTAGGCGAGGAATTGCATCACGTCCGCTAAGCCCTCTCTTAGCCAAGTGAATCACTGCAGATCTACTCATCTGCTTCAACATTGCCGAGGAGGGCTCCACTTCAAGATGGCAACCGTGGCCACTATCTTCATGCATAATGGGTTTGTATCCAACTGAGGGGACCTGGCTTGACATCTGTCACCTGTGGTTTGCTTGTTACACTTTCCATCACCTCGGCTGTCGCTGGTAGAGCTACCAGATCCCGCCAAGCTGTTCATTCTCCAGTCTATCTTCCCCTCTTCGAATGTCATGCACCACACTCCTTCAACAAAGAGGTGGGGCAGGGGGGCAAGGATGATTTATTTCTGACCGCTCCCGCTTATCTGGCCCTTCATGCCACACACACACACCAGGCATAAGGAGCTACCCTGAGGCTGCTGGTATCTTATCTTAGGAACTCTTTCTTCTCTCTCCACATATCAGCTTGGGCTGTGGGTTAGGGCATAAGGGGGCGCAGCAGGAAGCTCTCCTACCTAGGAGCAGGGGTGGCACTTAAGATAGCTCTTTGTTTTTCTTCTGAGAGGTTTCCCCCACTCAGTGATCCCTCCATATCCTCCACAAGGCCAGGCTAGCCGCTAACATGGCCACCTTATGGAGGCCTACTACATGGCTAATCCTTCAGACCGAACGGGTGAAGGAAAGAGAGTCTGCATGCTTCTTCTACATGAGTTAACTTGCAGACAATCCTAGTGCTGCCTGGTCCGTAAGTGAACAAGGCCATCAATCGGTGTGCCCTCCAGATGACCATTGTCATTCCCAGGTGTTCTATTTACATATGGGTGACTCATGTCAGTCTTGAGTATTTTAATTGCTTGAGAGTGATCGATAGGTCGCTAACAGGCTAACTCCTTAGGCTAAGTTATTACCACTAACCACCCATTCGTTCCCATAGGGGGACTGTCACTCAGGCCACTCTGCAATCAGAAGCCCAACTTTCTTTATGGGTAACTACGCCCATCATACCATTCCCAGTCTGCCGAAGGGTAAGCATCACAGATACTTTCAGCCGCAACATTTTTCCTCCTCCGCTAGGACCACACATTAACTCTGCCATGCATTGTGGGTGGCTTTTCCTCCTCCGCTAGGACCACACATTAACTCTGCCATGCATCTTCCCATACATTAGACTTTGGTCGCCTAAGGGTGCTCCCCCTGCAGCGCTTTGAGATCATACCATTGCGAAAAGGCACTATACAAATGACAAATTACATTACAATGAGATAAGTACACCATTGCATATGGCATAAATTAGAGCAATACTTAAAGAATTACTTTATGGTTTTTCTTGTGCAACACCATAACAATGTTCTTCAAATTATTTTATCGCACATTTGTGCTGGATGTTCTTCTTCTTTTCTTAAGGCAGTCACCCATTTCAGCTTTTGTTTCTTGCACATGATCACATTGTACATGCATTCTAGTCCTTTACACGAAAGCTTGGGCACTCTCTGGCCCCTTCTTTCCCTTAACGGCAGTCTTGTATGTATTGTGTCCATTGGAGCCATACCTTTCTCAAAACAAACCTTCCTTAAAGGCAGCAGTTGCTGGCTCAATCCCAAGAGAATGTGAGGCCCACACTGGCCTCTTGTGCCCACTTCTGCTGAAAGCAGCTGCTGTAACCTTACATTGGAACATTGTTAGTGGGATGCTGCATTTGTGCACCAATCATTAGCCTCCACCACCAGTGACAGTTTGTTATTGCGAGAGCAAGGTGGTGGGGACCTCTATCTAGTCCTTTATTGTGTTCACATTAACTGTTCTTCCTTTGGCACATCTCAATCGTCTTAAGTTAACCCGATCCCTTCCTCATTCACTTTGACGTCACCTGTTCCTGAAGTTCCTACCGAGTGTCTGATTTTTGGCTCAGACACCAGGTCGCTGATGTGTATGGTGTCAAAGGAGCTCATAACAAATGCCACCTTGAACAGCACCAGCAGAGATGCATTTAAACAGATCTCTGGCAAATTGCATCGCTCATTTATCTACATAGATGGGGAGGCTTGTGTCTCCTAGGCCCTGCTTATTCAGTGCTGCTCATACTGGAAAAACCTTTAGTACAATGTTGTCTCCCTTCTTGTTTTGTGTAAAAGGCCAGGCGGGGGCAAGATACTGTAACCCACATTAAAGACTCTGGGTGTCTTTACGAGTCCGGCGGTAACCTGCTGGTTTTTCCAGCTCGGTTACCGCCGGACTCGTATTACCATTCCGCCTCCGTGATTCCCAGAATTACTGGGGCATTACAACCCCGGTGACCCTGGAATTCCGGAGGCGGAATTCGATAAATCTCGTGATGGTGCTGGTGTTTCCACGTCTGCCTGCAGGCGGGAACGCCACCTCCCGCCTGCAGGACTCGAGATCGAGCGGTCCGGAAAGAACAGTGGCGGCATGTTTACCGCCACTGTTATTTCCGGACCGCCCGACCCGTAACGAGGCCCTCTGAGTTAGAGGTAGTGGAGCAATACACGCACCTGGGCATGCAAATTGATAACCAGCATGACAACAGAGCACAATCTTAGAAGTAAGATTGAAAACTGCCATTTCACAGACCAAATTGATTCTAAAGAAATATGGCAAATTTTCATTACAATCAGAAGTTACATACTGCAACCAGAAAACAACTCCAATACTTCTATAAGGTCTGGGAACATGGCCCAATTTAAAGAACACAATGTTGCAAACATTATAAGGCAAACTCTGGAGGCAGATTCTGAACTTGCCCCAATGTGTACCAATCGCATTATTACAGCACGAGATTGGCCTTATTTCTTTGACTATGAAATATAAATGGCCACAGTGTGCTCTGTTCAGCAAATGCATTTTATCTAATAACCCGAACACTTTACTCTCGCCTCTTGCCTCTCTCCTGTTACATGTTTACATCAAATCATGGCTTTGCTGTGGATTGGAGAAATGCAGCTTGTGACATAATGGCAGCTGCGGACATCTCCTTAGATGTTCTCCTATATAATCCAGATAGAGCAAAGAAGAAATTAGATCTGTATGATTGGATAAAAACAAGAGATCAATGTGGTTTATACCAAGAGTTCAAGGAGAATCCCTTCGCAAGGAAGAGATTCGGAATATGTCAACCATATTTGATCTGATATCCATCGGTCGCCCTTCGATCTGCCTTTCTACGGTTTAGACTTAACCTTTGGCCAACCAGATCGGTATTGGCAAAACGGAAGCTCATCCCTATGTCCTTACAATTCTGTCAATTTTGTAAAAACGTAAAGCAGAAAGAAACACTAAGACACATGTTCATGGACTATGCCGCTGTAAGGGATAAAAGAGAATTCTATTTATGTAAATATTATATACATTTTAACACGTTTGAGGAGAATGAAAGATGGAATTTATTCTTTTCAACAAACCGAATGTCAATATGTATTGCAATTAAGAACTTTTTGGAAGCCGTGTTAAATGTATAAACAGTCAAATGAAAATTAACATGACACCGTATACCAGCATGAAATGCAGATTGGCTAAGGTGTAAAGTAGAACAACTAGATTGTTAAATGTTCTGTTTTGGTCACCGATAATTATGCATATTGAATTGGATTATATGTATCATATCTTAAGAAATGTCAGTGCTTTTACCTGACCCAGTGTGTATTGGGGTAGTTTTTAACAGTTTGTTTAATTGTAATGTATTTATCACTTTTGTGATATAAAAATATTGTAAAGTTGATTTATCAGCTATAACAATAAAAAAATTAAAAACCCACATTTCTATGATTTTTCCATTACCTTTTTCCCCATTTTACTTATTTCATGATCTGCATCTCTATCATCCTGCTGCGCTCTCCCCACCCTACCAGTGGGCTCATTTTCTTCACAGCCCTTTGAACAAGCCATAGCTCTCCTTGTAGAGGGACCTTGCACCTGCATGAGCGATTGTTCTCCAACTTCCGAGGTGACTGGTAGGGAACACCAGCTTCCACCACTATATCGAAAATGGCACATTTTTCCTGGGGGCTCTGAGACAGGCCTTGAAAAACGTTTCCTGCTGAAACGAGATAGAACATCAGATGCCCTCCAGACATCTACAAATCAATCCTCACACCGGACACACCATTGGAATGCTATAGAAACCTCTTTAATCTATCATTCGCAACAGGGAAAGTACCAAAATCATTCAAATCGGAGTACACCAAACCACTTCCCAAGGACATGGCAGGCGACGTGGAAGAGCTCTCTATCTATTGGCCTATTTCAAACATTCCCTACCCAGCAAAACTGCTAGAAACATACGTCTACGGATGAACACAGGAGCACGTAGAAAAATGGCAGCTGCTGGACCAGGCACAAGTCGGCTTTAGACCTTCGAGAGGAATAGCGACTGCGTGCCTGTCTATCTGGGATGACCTAAAGACAAATGCAGACTGACACAAACTCAGCCCTGATACTACTGAACCTCCCCACAGCGTTCACACAGTCAGCCATGGCATCCTCACCAAAAGACCAGAAGAAATAGGAATAACCGATTTAGCCCTGCTCTGGATCACATCATTCCTATCTGATAGAACGGAAACCGTCTGGATAAAACCTTTCAAATCCACTCCACTGGACACCAACTGTGGAGTACCAAAAGCATTGTCCTTATCCCCACTGCTCTTCAATATCTACCTGACTCCATTAATCAAGCTCATCAAAAGACACAGCCTTAAATGCTATAACTACGCCGATGAGACACAAATCATCTATAAAATCGAAGATGCACAAGAAGACTTGAAGACTGTCTAATAGAACTCTATCACTGGATGAACACAAACCGCCTCAAACTCAACCCAGGCAAGGCAGAAATCATGGTTCTATCGAAAGACCAGGAAAATAACCGTTATATGCCATGGCCCACAGAACTAGGAACAGCGCCCACACTGTCAGTTAAAAATCTTGGAGTCCTAGTGGACAACGTCCCAACACTAGAACCACAAGTTCGTCCTCTTACACCCCCCAGGATCTCCTCTAGAATCTTACAATCTTCACCTCCCGGCTCCTGCAGGCCTTTTTTTGTATTTATATACAGAAAGAACAATGCTCTTTTGATCACTAAAGAATGTACAACAGATAAGAAATCAGATTTGACGGGAAGCAGTGAGCTTCTTACAATGGGGTGAGTTTGTTGGACATTCTGACCAAGTTGTGGAGGGGAGTAAATGGAACGGTCCTTGGGGACAATACATAGGTGGATATGCATAGGTTAAGGACAATGAACATTGGACATTTATAAGTGTAGGTGGACGGTACGGCCAGCTGTGCTCGGATTGTGACCATGACAGGTGGTGTGCTAGAATGGGGGCAGAGGCAGGTTGGAGGCGAGGGAAAACACCAAGGAAGGGGAGTGCTTCCTTTATGTTTTCTTTCTTTCCTCCTTTTCCTTTAACATTCCATGCAGCCCCTTGGTGGACTGCATGCTTCAATCTGAGTACAGTCACCTCAACAAACACTACAATAAATAAAGTAATTAATCCAAACCCTGGTGTTTGTGCCTTTATTGCTAGACATCCCTGGCGGGTATAGGGTGGAAGACATGCAGACCTACCCGATTGGGCCCAATTTTGGCCACGGTCTACAACTGGCAGTCCTCTGGCTGTGTGAACACTTGCTCTAGGTTGCCCAGGGGTCCTGCATTGGAGTCACAAGTCTATGTCTGTCTTTCCCTTTGCTGTAGAACAGTCCTCGCCTAAATAATGACCAACATTCCTCATATGTAAACCAAGCAATCCCAAAACGGATATGGGCCCTCCAGTTGATATTCAGACACTTGAAAAAAAGAAATGTTCCTCTCTGGGATTTTCTTGTCATTCACGTTGTCAATGTTAGTAGGTACCCTGGGCTCCAGGGCACTGCAAGATACGCTTTGCCCTGTGTTTTGGACTCTGGTTCCCATGCTCCCTCACTATTGGCTGTGCTGGATAGGGTTGATGGGAGTTGTAGGCCTAAACATCGCAAGTGCTGCACGCTGCCGTCCCCTGCTGTAGGCTGAAGGTGACCGGCAAAGGGGCAAAATATGTTTAGAGACTTGGGTGCAGCTTCCGAATTTTTGGGCAAGGTTAACGTCTACAGTGACTTTTCCTTGACTACATCCTGTTATAAGGGAGCAGGGTGGGTTGGGGGTGGGGGTGGGCCTGTAGCTTCTGTTCTACTGTACTGCGAGTTTAGAAGTTCGAGTGGGGGTGGTAAAATACAATAGCATGGTTTAGTTGTTGTCTCAGCATTATTTTTCTATAATATTTTTGCTTTTGCTGAGGATTTTTTCTGATTCACATTCTCCCATGTGAATATGATTGACAAATGGTTTTATGTTTCACACAATAACACTAAAATATGTTCATACGCGTGCTGTACTATATATCCAAAAACCTATTACCCTTTCTAGTGGAGTTTTTCTATTTTATAGACTTTTTGGTGAGGGGTGTGTGCAAGTTGCGGTCCCAGGACAAAAGGAACCATGAGCTTGGTGGACTTGGACATTGGCTGGAGCAAGCAAACCTGGACAAATAGGTTCTGAATTGCGATAACCGCGCCAGACACAGCCTTGTATCCTAGCCTTACCTGCCACTCATATTCTGCAGCTGGCGCCATGCGCTTTAGCGACGAGTTGGGTACGTTATGCACGTTATGCAAGGGCACTGTTCTCCTTCTTTATCTTTGGTGCTTTGCTGCTCACTAATTATGTCCAGCTCTTTTGCTTTTTGGCCAGAAATTGTTTCGTATGGGCCACATGCCCCAATGTCTTGAGCAGAGGCACAGGTTGTAGAGCAGTGATAACACTTTACAGACGTAGATTTACATCTTAGGCAGAAAGCAGGTTGGATGAACCTGGTTTTTTTTTCGCCCTATGGAGATGAGGTTGGCACAGTTTGCTCAAAAGTTACTGTTCTACTTTCTTTCCACCTGCTGGACAAAAAAGGTTTTCAGAATTAATGGTATTACCACATGACCTGGCTGCAAATCGGAGGGGCACATTAATACTGGCCACTGCCCAGAGCTAGAGGTGCCTGCAGAAAACCCAGCCAGCACTTTACATGAGCAATGTCTTGGAGAATATATAAGGGGCAGCTTGCTACAGTGGACGTGTTCTTCTCTGTGGCCCCACGCAGTGGTGCGCCTTTACAGCAGTCCACTCATTCCCTGAGAACAATACCCACAGGCCTGGGAACATGAACTGCACGTTGCTAGAACAATAAAAGGACTTCTCATTCACATGGCATTCTTGCTCACACCATTCGAGTTCAGGCTGCACCTATATATTCCAACATGCGTCTACAACCTTGGCTTTTCCAGATGTTTTGGAGTTGAACACCCAGACCCCAGCCAGCATAGTCACCGTTGAAGGGTCAGCAGTCCAAAACATCTGGAGAGGCCCATGCTCTAAAATATGCCCCAGTCACGGAAACGGGATCTACGAGTGAAAATCGCTCACAAAAACACTTGGACAGGGACGCTTGCCAAAGGCCGCCCTCTCCAAGGCCACTCTGTCTCAACCCTTCCATTGCCGGGGAGGTTTGCCCCGCTCATGCACCGCACCAGCCCTCCCATTCTGCCCCCTCTCTAATGACACTTGCCTGTTTTCCGCCCGCCCGCCCGCCCGGCGCTGCTTGTCTCTGCATTCCCCTCGGAGGAAGCACGTCGCTCTACTGTGCATCCATCTTTTTCCAGCGCTGCTGTGAGCATCCCCCTCAGCACCCAGCGGCCTGCAGCCCATAGCGGAGGAGGTGAGGAGCGCAATCATGGGCAAGCCGACCTGCCTTCTGTAATCATCCCTTCTTGACATGCTCGCGCGGGAGCAGGCAATGGCCTGGTTTCAGCGCTTTGCAATGTCTTCCTGTACATTGGGAATGGAGAGAGACAGTGCTATCTATGCGTGATGGGAGTACACCGCTATGGTTGCCGAGTACTCCTCGCCCTTGTGTTTTCCCATTAGCAAACACTCGCTAAGCATTTCCTCTCTGTATATGCCACCGCCTTGCTTCGGCCCGGTGGCCAGTGCCACTCTGGAAATGTATTTTGGTGGGCTCAGGATGCACATTTGCTGCACACGCCATGCCTATTTTTTTCAAGCTAACTATATTTATAGGAACTTGTTCCAGGTCCCACTGCCTGGTGCAGCGAGTTTTCACGTGGCGATAATTGTAGATGCACTGGGAACCCGGAGCCCAAGAATCAGTGGTCGAAGTGTACGAAAAGAAGTAGTGGAGCTATGTTCCCTGTTGGTCTGCCCCACTCCCCACAAACACCATCGCTGCGCCCCTCCTACACACAGTCCAAACCCCCAAACAAACACGCCCATTATTTAAGGGAATGTTCAGTGCACTGCACTGAAGTGAAAGCTTCAACTTCTTCCTACACTTTTATTTTAAAACTAAACCCTTCCGGAACGGTTTCTTTTTTAAAATAAAAGTATAGGAGCACCGCTCCCGCCCACTTCGACCTCTGCCAAGAATCGCCCCGTTTTGCTAGTTTGCAATGGATTCAGTTTTTAGCATAAACCCAGGGCTCGAGTGCTAACAAGTGGGGAAACTCTCACGTATGCAGTGAGACGTGACGTCACAGGCAGTGAATTTAATGTGAAAGAAATGTGCATATTTAAGTTTAGGGTGTCTTTCTCAACTCAAAGTGCACAGCACAAAGGAGCATTTGCCAAGATAACATGTTAAAACACTGCTTGTAAATAAAAAAGGTGCACACCTTTGTCATAAAATGTGTAAGAAAATGTATCCTGTACAGCAGCAAGTCAATACGAGTGTTATACAGCCATCTGCTTCTGAACGTGCAACCTGGGTTCGAATCCTGGCCATGGCTTTCATTATCAAGTGGCGGGCGCACTTTCAATTTTTTTTCAAAATTAATTGTAAACTCAAGGTGAGGATGGCTCCCACCCTCTGAAAAAAATAGTTGAACTCGGTCCACCCGCGTGTTCCCTCAACTGGAGCCCTGCGTAAACCCCCTTAAACCATACCTGTTTTTGTTGTATAAACTGTGGACATTATTTGTACTGACCGCTCCTCCCAAGTCATTCTGGGCCATTCTCCTCTCCTACTTCCTTCTCCACCTGGGGTGTCCCCATGGCTCTATTCTCTCGCCTTGGCTCTTTAACATCTACCTTACTCAGCTGGCACTCCTTATCTCCTCCTTCTCCACAACTTCCAGTGTTATGCTGATGACACACAACTCTTCTTCAAACTTCCTGCTGACCCTCTTGCACCTTACGTCACCCCTGACTGCCTATCTGCCATCCAGTCCTGGTGCACCTCCAACAATCTCTGCCTCCAATACCTGTAAAACTGGGATCCTTCCCATCGGGTCCCCTGCTCCCTCTTTCTTCCCTTCACGCTGGACTTCTTCCATGGGCTCCCCCCAACCCCCATTCTGAAGCCAGAAGACTGAGTCATCTTCGACTCCTCTCTCTCCTTCCACTCAGGACATTGCCAAGAAGTCCCACTTTCCGTTCTTCCTTCTCAAAGGAATTTTACCTTTTCTCACCGTCGCCCAGAAGCTCAATGTTACCCGAGCACTGGTTCTCTCTAGGCTTGACTATTGCAATAGCCTCCTTCTGAATCTACCTTCGTCCAATCTGTGACCCCTCCATCTAATCCAGAATAGGGTGCAGGAAAATGTATTATTGGCCTTAAGCCCAGGGACCGCATCTCTCCTGCCCTAAAAAGTCTTAACTGGCTCCCTTCAAATCCCTCTGTATCATGCACAAGGATGTCTGGGGCTAGGGACCACACTATCTACAACTCTCTCTTACTAAATATTCGCCCTCTAGATCTCTGCGCTCCTCTGGCACCAACTCCTTGTGTGTAAAGCGTTTCGCTAAACCGAGGGCAGGAGGTTGATCGCTTTCCTCAGCTGGCTCCCTTCTTTGGAACAGCCTCCCCCTCCCTCTTCATCTTGAGCAGGACTTTATAACATTTCTGAAAATCCTCAAGACCTTCCTCTTTACCTCCTCCTTCCCTCCCTCTCTCCTCTGCTAATCTCACATTTGCTTGTTGGGTGTCCAGGGTTCTTATGCATCTTCAGGGGCCCTGAATGCCCACACCGAATCACACCAGCTTCTGTCTATCCTCAACACTTGCCTCGGCACACCTTCCACCTTCGAGGCTCGCACTTACCTTACATTGCACTTCACCTGTTGCTCAACCATGAGCACCCATCCCATTCCCCTCTACCTTCCGCACTTGCACGTTCTGAACACTCACAAGGCATAGTAGGTTCGCCCCCCGCCACTGTAGTTAATATTTTTGTATGTATTTTAATTGTTTCCCATCCCTTGTCCCCTCCCTGTTGCCCTGTGGGCGCTTTGAAACAGTATTTACTTCCTGTATAAGCACCTAACAAGCGAACAATAAATACAATACATATATCTTGCTGTTTGGCAGGTGTGGCGTACATCGCGAATGCTGTAATGGGCGTTTCCTTTACCCAGTTATCTCACTTGGGGGCTATTCTTGTACATTTTCTTGAGTGATACAAAATGCCTTTCTTTTAAATAGCTGGTGAGGCTTTCCTGGATAAAGTGTGTGCATGTTTTCTTTTGAAAAGAACACTGCCAGGTGATGGATACAGACAGAAAACCTGAAGAGCCAGCTTGAACACCTTCTCTTTTGTGCAGCGAAAGCATGGGTATTAGCAATTTAGCAAACCTTGAGCGCCGGGAGACACGCACATGCTGCAGCCAAGAGCCATTGGTTATGCAAAACGTACCGTTGAGCATGGCGAGAAGGCTGGCCAGGAGATAGCTGACATTGAGGTGGAATAATATATTGTGATGTGCTGTTGGGGAGTGGGGGAGCGGTCTAAACTTTCAGAGTGACAGTCATTATAGACTGTATAACGATGCTCTGTAGCAAAGAGGGTTGTGTCTGTTAGATAAGCACACCATGATCGATTGGCAGAAATCAATAATATAGCAGCAAGGGATAATTACACTGAGAATGTCAGTACACATGCGCATAATGGAATCTAAGTAGTTCTATACCTGGTTTTAAAAAAAGGCATAGACCAGTGAAACAATGTTTTGGTCTTCATGAAGACAAGACTTGAAATACTTAGCTATTTGTTGAAACTGGTCGACCATCCTAGAAGATTAATTACTAAGGGTGGTGCATTTATCACTGTCCAGTGGCACGGAAGGATAAGCCTATGTGTACAGATTACATAAAATGATAAAGGTTATGTGTGTATATATTGGGCAACTTGGTACTAATATATATTCACTGAAAAAACTTGGTTAAAGGGACGTTATGGTTAAGTTGGACTAATAAAAACCTATGAAATTCAAAGAAAAAAACTTGTTAAACGGACGTTATGGTTCCAAGTAAAACCGAAAAACCCCTGAAATTCACCAGTTATGGTAAGCTAAGCAACCATAACTCGCGCCACCACCGTGCACTGTTAAGACTAACAACCAGGATATCAAAGATAACATCACAAATGTCATTGAAAATGGGGGAAAAAGAAATTTTGGGACCCCCCCTAAAACCTTGCCCCCCTGGACCAAACCTCACCAAACTTTGCAGAACAATTCACAGTGGGCCATATACTTTTTTTGCAAAGTTTGGTGAGGATTCGTCCAGGGGGAGCGAAGTTATAAGCTGCCCAAAAAGTGCTCTTCCTATGGAAACAGCAACTTAACCATAACTACGTGGCCGTGTAATAGTATATAGTATAATATATATACAGTTCCATCATTGAGTTGGTTGCAGGGAGGTGGTCTTTTTTTATGCCGAAGATCTTAAGAGACAATGTGCCTACTTTTTTTAACTTGCATTAATGAAATGCATGAGGGCATGCTTTCAGTGTAGCACATCTGGTGTTCAGTGATGCACTCTTTGAATTGTTCAATAGGAGGTTGCCTTTTGTATGGAGTAGAAGTTTACCTTATATTGTGGTTTCTGATGCTTCAAGCCCTGAATTCCTTTACTGCTCACCACCGCCCCCATCCATTACTGTTTTGCCTCTGGCAATCCTCTTTGGGTGAGGTGTCCCCAAAGGTCTTTGGATTCCCCCATCTTGTGGTGTTCGTTCGTGGGCTGAGTTTACGGCCACTTTCTCTGTAGGTCGGCAGCCCTGGAATCGCTGTACCCTCAATAAGACCAACCTAGGCTCATTTAGAGGCTATGGTTTTGCCAGTGATTTAACATGTGTGCATTGTGTGGTTGGTGGCATAATGCATGTCCAAGGAACAGATCCCAAGACTTGACCATCCACATTTCAGGAAGCCTGCCTGCCTGTTCAAACCTTGGTTGCTTACGATCCCTTGCCTCTCTTCTTGTTTGGGTCCCTAACAGGCCAAGCAAACGTATCCTCAAAATGAAGAGCCAATAGATTAGGGGGGGGGGCTTCCATTTTACTAAACGATGTGATTGTCAGGGACTTATAATCTGAAGCCTATACTAACCATGGCAGATGTGGTAACTGAATGGCGCCAAGTGCCTGAAGAAACCTCGTTTTGTTCCTCTTGCGGCCAAGAATTTCTGCATCTGGATCTTCTCCCACCAGCTGAATGTGTGACCATTTCTCCTGCTATGTGAAGAGGAAGGGTCCTATACCCATGTGTCAATCAGCTGCTTGCTCATCAAATATGGCAATTATTTTGACCAATACCTGTTGAGGAAGAGCCCCTCAAAACCCCACCCACCTCACCAGGGCTCCTTCTTGTTTGGGAAATACTGTGGAACAGCTGCATTCTTGTTTTAATGGAAGATAGTTATTTCAGTTTTTAATTGCATATAAGCCAAAGACGTCTTGGCACTAACAGCAGAGAGGAAAACTAATCAGAAGAGGAAATTAATCATGGAGGTGTTCTGGACTTTGACAGATGATTTACAAAAGGTTCTGAAGTTTCTACTATTGAACAACTTTTCTCATATAGCAGAAGAGACCAGCCATATTGTTTGCTTTGGTAAGCAGCTTCTCCTTTGCGGAAAGCCATAAGCCGTCTCCATGGCTGTTTTGCATCCTATGTTTGTGTGCACTGTTGATTCTACAGCAGATTGCTTTCATCCCGTCCATAGTGTTGTAGCATATGTATGCCACCTGTCCCATTTCTGGAAATACTTGGTTTTCAGTTGAGATTATGGAAATGTGTAAGAGAAACAGTACATTTTCTGTGATCCCTAACATTTCAAGAAGTACATGAGGCGACATCTACACAACTTTCTCCGTCCTTCCAAAGTCGCTCAGCACCGACTCTTAACGTTCCAATGAAAAGGCGTCCGCGAAGGACATGCCAATTATCCAATGCATTTGGGAGACACTAGTGCAATTTTGATTTTAACTTTGCATTCTGGAAGTTATGCATTTTTAATGGGGAACTATTCAGGACTAAAAAAACTCAGAAGGCAGAGTCAAAGCTAGGGCTGGACTAGTGTCTCGCGAGTGCATGGATAATGTAGGGATGTATGCATGTGACTGTTTGTCATGGAGGTGGTTCTGAAGCTCATTCGCTCCTCCGATTGAAAGTACGTGAAAGCCGTAGCAGCAAAAAGCACTGTGAACCAGGAATACTTGGAATTACCTTGAACCCTTTTTAATGTGTGACATCTGCATAACTCTCAACCATTCGTATCACAAAGGCGGGTGAAAACACCCGATTTTGTTTTTGGTGGGTGAGAGGCCCATTGAAATGAATGGGCGTGCTGGAGGCTTGGCGGGTGAGTCAGCTGTTTACAAGGCGGGTGACACCCGCCAAAAGCGTGTGAGTTGAGAGCTATGCATCTGCGATATTGAGAGACGTTCTCAACGACTGTATTTGGAAATGCACATGATTCGAATGTATTTCCTCCAAAAATCAAGACTGTGTACCATAGCATCCAAGTTTAGAATTATCTCCCCATGAACTTGTGTCTGGAAGAAAGACACCCGATTTTCAGGAGACGCCTAAAAACTCTCCACTTTAAATTGTTTGAAAGGCCTTCTCTTCATTGTTGTGTCAGGTTTAGCTGATTGGTCTATCAGTTTATGGAGCACCCTGATGGCTTTGGCGCTATATAAATAAAAATAAATAAATCCAAATTTACTTTCCTAGTATGGACTTTCACAAAAACCCACATTCCTCTTGAGCATGAAATGTTTGCTAAGTTGTTTTACTATTGCGATGACAAGGGTTCCTGACTGTGTAATGTTTCTTCCAAATGGGCCGAGTGTACTACACGGCAATGAAGAGCAGCCTTGGCGTGTACTTGGTGATTTAACACGGGAGTCCACTTATCAGGTCTTGCTTTCCGACTGGGAGCGTGACCGGATGTGGGGGAGCGGGAATCACGAAACGATCCCAATCTGTGCTAGCTGCATGAATAGGACGCCCGACACAGTCCCGCCGCGCACTTCCTGGTTCCCACGTCACTTCCTGTCCGCAGCGCGTGCAGCGTCCGGGCGGCATTGGGGAGAGGCCAGACCGGATTAGAAGAGACATATTTGGACGATCCTTGGGGGGGGCTTTCCCAGCGCTCCTTTCTATGGATGAACCAAGAGCACACATGTTCTTCAGCCATAGCTCTCAACCATTTGTCTTGCAAAGGCGGGTGAAATCACCCGATTTTGTTTTGGCGGGTGAAACGCCCATTGAAATGAATGGGCGTGCAGGAGGCTTGGCGGGTGAGGCAGCCCTTTGCAAGGCGAGTGACACCCGCCAAAAGCGGGTGAGTTGAGAGCTATGTCTTCAGCATGAGATCTCTTGAGACTCGCATGCTTTGATGAATATCCCCCACTGTCGAGCTTGAAATCCACTGGAAAATTGAACTAACCAGGTAAATGAATGTATGAACGCTGCAGAACTGATTTGCTTGGAAAAAAAGTAGCAGAAAAGCAGCAGCCCTTTATGCAACAGGGCAGTTTACATCCCTGTGTTGGGGTGGGGTATTATTATTTTTGTAGCAAGAGAGCACTTTACAAGTCAGTACACATAGCTCTCAACTCACACACTTTTGGCGGGTGTCAACCGCCTTTTAAAGGGCTGACTCACCCGCCAAGCCTCCTGCACACCCATTCATTTCAATGGACGTCTCACCCGCCTTTGCAACACAAATGGTTGAGAGCTATGCACTACATTTATCAATGCTCTCATCGTTCTGGCCACTTTGGTCAAAAACCTTTCCTCAATAGGCGGCCATCTCCAAATGGCGCCCTCTCGGGAAACGTCACATGCGCTTATTGTGCATGGCCGTCATTTTAGGGGGGGTTTGTCCCCCGTCCCATTTTTGTGGAACACCATTTTGTCCCACTTATTTAGCAAGGGCCCCTTTCATTTAGATGGCATTCCCCCCATCCCCGCCCCCTCATCATTTTCAGCAAAGTGACTCCACTGTTACTGTGCATCCGCGAGGAGACCAGGAAGTGGCAGCTGATAGCATATGAGGTAATGAGGGGTACCACAGTGAGGTGTGTGTTGATGCGTGGTGTGGGGGGAATGAAGCTGGAAGGGGAGCATGTCAGAAGACCAGAGGTTGCGCAGCTATTACTGCAGAACACAAGGCAAGGGAGCGGAAAGGGTGAGGGGGAGAACAGGGGTTGCAGAGGAGGGCATGGAGGGGGCACATGCACAGAGAAAAAGTTTCTATGCAGCACTGAAACCGGGTTCTGGAAACTGCTTTGGTGAAAACAGGATGACGGGAAACATCACAGGTCAGCTCTTGTGCGGTTCCTCTCCATTTAGACACAGATCTTTTGCCCCTCTCTTGCAAGCATTAGGAAATCTTCTTGGCTTCTGCATGCCACCCCACGCAGTTATAACCCAATGGCATGGCCTCCCCCCACCCCACCCAAGGTAACAAAGCTACACAAGAACATGAGGCCATGGGAACACACTTTCCTTAAAGGGGGGAGTCCTGATGGGGTCAAGTGGGCGTTCAAGAGGTACTTTTAAATTCGCTTTGTTGGGTAACTGGGTTGGTTATATTTGCTGGTGCTGGTCAATTTGCATGCCTCACCACATGTTTTTTTCAATTGTCTTGTATCATTACATTGGTTAACTCCACTTAACTCTTACTTTTTGCAGGGGCCGCACTGGCCATTATGCATGCCCACAATGCATATAGGTATTATTGAGGGTCATGTGCATAGCACTCTCCCCAAACACAAAACCGACAGGTCCATCTCTAAGGTACCACCAGCCCGCACAAATGCGGCTGTGCTCTGCTGAACGGGTACTGTGCACCGCACTCTGGGAATACGAGGAACCTGTTACAGAGTCCTGGCCTGCACACACACAACTGACTTCACATCCTAGCTCTGGACAAATTGGCCACAGTAACAAGCTTAAAGTACCAGTTCGGAGCACCCCTCGGAACCTACATACACCTTCCAGTCACCACCTACAAACAATAACATCCAAGACACTGTCCATCCAAACCTCAAACTCGAGTCTGTCAGATAGCAGAGCTGTGCAGGCTCTGCAGTGTCGACAAAGGTACTGGACTAAACAATCTAGAACAGCTGTGCTCTATAACAAATATCTCTGTATTGACATTTGAGAAGGGGTATTATATGATATGTGGCATTTATAACGCGCCTGCACACATGTGTTTCTAGGTGTGACAAGACAAGTGGAGGGAAACCAGGGAGGAAAAAATAACAATCTTACTAGGCCTTGTGTCATTTTGATCGCGCAAGTGCAGGGAAGAGGGAAGGGGAGAAGTGCCAGTGGGGAGGAGGAAGTGCTGTTAACTCACAAGTGCAGCCAGCAGGAGGCTCATAAGTGAAGAGCGAAGGGACTGTAGGGTTGCAGATCCAGACCCTTAAGTGCAGGGGAGCACAGAGGCAGTGCAAGGGCAACTGGACCTGCAGGACCCTGGGCCCGATGTTCAGAGGGTGACCAGTGCGTGGAGAAGTCGGGTGTATCAGCAGGGGAAAGGAAGAGAGAAAGCAGAAGTGAAAAGGAAGGTCTTGAGTTGCTTCCGGAACAGGAGGTGGTTCTGCTAAAGTGTGAGAGAGGCAAGGAGGCTGTTCCAGAGGGAGGCCCCAGCCGAAGAGATAGATCTGCCCCCAACTCTCTGCTTGGAGAAGCGTCTGGCCCTCCGAGAGTTGTAGGTGAATGAGCGGAGAGCTCCATAAGGAAGAGGTTTTGGAAGAGAAAGTTGGAGGTACAGCAGTCCTAGGCCCCAGAAAGCCATGTGGACAATGCAGAGGGTTTTGAAGTTGATCCTTGCTGCCACGGCCAGCAAAAGAAGAGATTTCCGAGCTGGAAAGATACAATCCCTACGCTTGAGGCCAAGGACAAGTCTTGCAGTCCTGTTCTGGATAAGTTGTAAAGGTTGAAGAGTAACGGCAGGAAAGTTTAGAAACAGGCTGTTACAATAGTCCAGCCTAGAGAGGACCAGAGCTCTGGAGACGGTGAGCTTCTGGGGGAAAGTGAGAAAACAAAGAGTACCTCTGAGGAGGTGCAGCTGATAGTTTGACTTCTTAGAGATGTCAGAGATTTGACGAGAGAAGCAGAAGCTGGATCAAAGATGACACCAAGGTTCTTAGCCTCACAGGAAGGTGCAGGAAGAGGGCCCAGAGTGGGCAGCCAGAGAGAGAGAGAGAGAGAGGAAAGGAAGGAGCGGGTGTCTCAGTGAGGAGGATCTCAGTCTTAGTGGCATTAAGGCAGAGATCATTGGTGGTACACCATTCCTGAATTGTGGCCAGGCAGTCTGGTATGAGAGAGGAAGCAGATGTGGCTGAGGGGAGCCTGAAAGAGAGCAGAGTGTCATCCGCATAACATTGAAAATTGGAGCAGAAAGTAGCGCTGCAGTGGGCAAGAGGTGCCAGGTTTAGTGGTTGAAGAGGTTAGATCACTGGGGAACACCACAAGTAGAGCGAGAGCTAGAAGAGAGGAAAAACCCCAGTTGGACCGGAGCGGGTCAGTCGGTGAGAAAGGTGGTCAACCAGGCCAGCGCTTTATCAGAAATACCAAAGTTGTCCCGGAGACGATTGAGAAGGATGGCATGGTTGACTGTGTCAAAAGCAGTGGATAGATCAAGGAGAATGAGGACACAAGGGAGATTAAAGTTTGGAGAGCAAGTCTTCAAGGGTGTTGAGGAAAGCAGTTTCCGTGCTTCTGGCAGCTCTGAAGCCAGACTGGTGGTCATGGAGGAAACCAACAGATTTAGTATGCAGATTAAGCTGGGAGATGGCAAGCTTTTCCAAGCGTTTTCCCAGGAAAGGAGTAATGGGGATTGGGCGATAGTTGGCCTCAGAGAAAGGATCGTCCAAGGGCTTTTTTAGAAGGGGGTGCACAAGAAAGTGCTTAAGGGGGAGGCAAATGTACCAGTGGCAAAGGAGTGATTGCAGAAAGGGTGTCGATGTGGTCCTTGATTGTTCTGGATGAGCAAGGGAGAACCTGCTTTGATGAGCCTTTCATAGATCAGACTTGTCTAGAAACATCGTCAGTGGTGAACAGGAGACGGGGAGGAGAGACGGCCTCAGATAGGCCAGGAGTGGTAGAGGAAGAGGAGATAGAGGAAGAGATGGTGGACAGGATGTCCTGTGTTTTAGTAGTGAAATGAGAGGCCAAGGCCGTGCATAGGGTCTGGGAGGAAACCGGAGAGGTAGAGACTGCAGCAGGATTGGCCAGCTCCTTGTCAAGCAGTTCAGTGGAAACTAGCATATCTAGTCCCTTTTGACCTTTTTGTAAAATACCTGGGGGACCCAGGATGACACCAGTGCCCTCTTTTAACAAGCACAGGTAACTACCTCCCTGTTGGGTAGCTCCACAGGTTTTTTAACTTGGTCCTTTCCTGCACCAGTAGAATAGTTTTTAATTTGGGCCCTTTTTGATCGATGTCTAGAGTACCCCGCTCTGCGTAACCTCTGCATATTTCCAGCCTCGCCCCAAGCCGAGCAGACATTCCACTTTATCACAGCCTTGCAATACAATATTGTTACTCAGCTGTCATGATGTACACCATTCATTAATGTTTCTGCCTTCGATTACTCGGGTCCTACCCTGTCGCTGCCACAGAGGTTTGTTTCCAGGGGTCCTGGCCCTTGCATAAGCCAAGATTCTCAAGTTTTAGCTTTATTCTGCATTTGTGCCATCAAAAGCGGAGTACATACTGTAAAAATTGTTTATAAAATCGGAATTACATTTCTTAAAAGCATATAAAAAGGATAATAACATGCCTTTTAAAAACAGTATAAAACCACCAAATGGATTCAACCCCTCCATTTCGGCACATGGTCATCCTCATTAACCACGCCCTATGCAAATATCTAGCAACAAAATACACAATATTAAGGTCATCGCTAATTTACAATCCTCCCCTCCATGCTATAAGGGCCATCAAGTAACCACTCACTTCCTCCGGTACCTTTTAATGAAGTGTATAGGCCTGCCTGAAACATCTACGAACTAATGGCTCAATAGGGTTACCGGTTTCCTCACTAACGCCTCCCAACCAAGCCACCAGTCACAAGATAACCAACACTCAAACAGAAACAAACATTCTCTAGCCATTGATCTTTTATGGATTCACATGGTTTGAATATTCCCTGCCGACAGGCTGGAAATCTTCAGTAACATTTTATCATAGCTTATAATAGAACTTGAAGGCTTACTTTGGTAGCCCATCCATGTATTTTTGGGTGCATTCTGCCTCAGCGAAGGGGACGTCGAGTGACAAGCTCTACCCAGGAGGCCATCTTCAGATTCTTATCGCACATCATGCTGGGCAGACCTCTGGGCTTTCTCTCCTGGAGAAATAAGGCCAGAAACCAACATACTTCCTTCAAAACTCAAATCTTTTTTCAAAAACAGATAGGTGCTTTTACCTTTCAAATTTTGAAGAAAAGTCATTAAAAATGTATATGAAGGAGACTAGCTGTCTGAATGCATTCGTTGTCTATATCCAAATCACACACAGGAGGATTGTAAAATGGGTGCCACATTTAGCCTAAAAACTCTCAAGGATATAAAAAGGAGAATAGCCCTTTGGTTGAATGCAGGTAGGTACCCACCTTCAGCGGCTGAATCTTCGAAGTGTAGTGGAGGCCAAATCAGACAGGCCGAAAACTCATAAAAGGGCCAGGTCAGAGGACATAATGTTGTCGTCTGCTATTAAAAAAAAAAAAAAAAAAAAAAAAAGGAACAAAAACCGAAAAATCTGTCGACGACCTCGCCAACGAGAGACCTGTTTAGAACAAAAACTACGAAAGAATTCACCGGAAATGCTCCGCCAATTAGCGTGGCGATGCCTGCTGCCACCCAAAAACCATCGATAGCAGGTCCACGATTGTCTTGTCCGTGACCCACTCATTGTCGGCTTCATCACCGTCGACGACCATCAAGCCGTCGTCAACAACCTTGTTGACGCCAAAATATGCAAAATCTTTGTCGACGACGATATCTCCTACATACCCATCGACATCAACCAGGCCTTCAAAGGCCACGTCAGCAGCATCAGCTGCTCCCTCGACGACAGTACCGTCCATGAAGTCGAAACAACATTGATGTTGGCAGCGACGGTACATCGAATGTCGCCAACACCTCTCCTTATTAAGAAAAGTGGTCCACGCTGTAAATAACTCAATTCATTGTATACATTGCAATTATTTCAGGTAAAGCAAAGCGTACAAAAAGTCACGGGGAGTATCTCAAATATTCTAACATCAACTTTATGTGAAATAGAGAATTACATTATTGTGCATACAAAAACAGTAAAAGCAAGTAACATATTTAAAAGATTAGTCATGGGCGCCCCTCTATGAGAACGAACACGGCAAAAATTGCCTCTTCTATTGGATGGTACCCACTCTAGAGTCTGCAGCCACATTTTAGCTCGCTGTACCTTTCACAGATGGGAAATATCCATTACATATCAGCCTTTGTCCCACCCATATGGGCAGTCCAGCAATGAAATGCTATGGCAATTCCTTTCTGAACAAGAGTACCAACAGCAACCCCATACACGTGTTGGCATCATCAGTGAAGTGGAGTTGTTCCTCTCTGAGCACAGTGAGCAAGGGGTCCACGTCTGGATGACCCTAGATACCTTGGGTGACTAAACCGAAGGCCCTTGAAAAAAATCAAAAGATTAGTCATGGGTGCCTCTAAATGAGAACGAACACGGCAAAAATTGCCTGTTTTATGGGTATGGGGTTGCTGTTGGTACTCTTGTTCAGAAGGAAATTGCCATAGCATTTTAGTGCTGGACTGCCCATGTGGGCGGGACAAATACTGATATGCAAATGGATATTTCCCATATGTGAAAGGTACAGTGAGCTAAAATGTGGCTGCGGACTCTAGAGTGGGTACCATCCCATAGAACAGGCCACACACATTTTCCGTTCTGCCCGACAATGACAGCAGGAAACAAGACTCATTTGGCAAGAACATTCTAGCCAATAGGAGCCACAACAGTAAAATCAGCAAATTCACTAGCAATACTCTGAAGATAAGACCACCAGATGTGGAACCGATTGACTCTGCCATTAGAGTACTTGCCAGAAGATAAAAAAAATCTGGCCCTAGACTTCCTGTGAACAGGGGAAGATGCCTCCAATCATGCAATCAACATAGCAGTCGATATAGAAGAGACCGGTTTTAAACAAGTCAATAATGGCGCTCTGCTACGAAGACGGGCATGGTTAAAATGCACAGATGCAGGCAGATATTCAGTGAAAGGTATTAGACATGCCTTTCGAGGGAGACCAGGTACCAAAATTGACAATGCCCTTAAAACCATAAAAGCAGTTACAGAAACAGCAAGATCGCCGCTTACTTTGCTAACAGCGAGATGCCCTTTTCGCTCCTTCAGAGGAGCCTACGGTCGTTCCACTGCAACAAACCCAGGCGTCAAAGGGTACTGGAAGGGAACCTTGTATTCACAAACATACTACCAGGGATATATCGCGGGGCGTACCCATACAAACAAAAACACTACAAGCAAGTTCCAAGAAGGCAACAGACAACATCTGCCTCTAGGGGTAGGCAGCAAAAACAAGCCTGACATGCACCAACCAGTAGCACCCACAGCCCAACTGCAGCAAGTGGGGAGCAATCTACAATATCATCTACAGCAGTGGCAACAAGTGACCACAGACAAATGGGTGTTAGACATCATACACATCATACAAAGTGGGCATGTCCTAGAACCCTGATGACCCCCAATATTTCAACACCAACCGCACTTAAACATCTTAAAGTGCGAAGTAGAAAAACTGCTCACAAAAACGCAATCGGAAAGGATTCGAAGCATCAGAGGGGCCAAAAGCACCTACTCACAATTCTTCGTAGTAAAAAAAAACAGATGACTGATGGAGGCAAATTCGGATCCTAAGAAGTCTGAACAAATATGTCAAGAAATAAAAATTCAAAATGGTCACTCTGGCAGAAGTCATAAAGTCAATAAAGGAGGGTGACTTCCTGGCGTCACTAGAACTCAAAGACGCATATTTTCACATTACAATTCGCAAAGGCCACAGAATAATTCCCGTCGTGGGCAAAAATCACTATCAATTCAAAGTCCTCCCATTTGGTCTTCACTTGGCCCCAAGAACTTTCTCAAAATGCCTAGCCCCAATAGCCGTGTCGTTCTGGAGAAAAGGATATCATGTGTGTCCATATCTCGACAATTGGTTAGTATGAGCTCCACTGCCCCTGGCAGCGGAAACAGTGATTCAGCAGGTGTCCAACATCCTGTTACGCCTTGGCTTTGCAATACATTCAATCCTGCTTCAGGCCATCAAACAAGCTAGTGTTCCTAAGGGCACAGTTCAACACCACAGAGTGCCGGGTGTGCCTCTCTGTGGAAAGGGCAGCGTCCATACCCCCCCTAGTCATGCGGGAGCCAGGAACACAGTCAGGACCGTCATGCAACTCTTAGGCAACATGTCTTCCTGCATTCCCCTAACCCAACACTGCAGTTTGCAAACAAGACTGCTTAAAGAATTCCAAGCAGATCAGTGGTCCCAACTAATGGGAATGTGAGCGACAAGATAATAGTAACAAGGTAAATCACAGAGAGCTTGCGGTGGTGGCTCATACCAGCCCACCTCCCATCCCGAAAGGGGTCCTGTTCAGGGATCCCCCATTCCAGGAAACCCTAATCATGGATGCCTCACTTACAGGATGCGTCGCGCACACAAACCAGTTATCAGTAACATCAACCAAAAACCTTGAACGAACATCTCAACAGTTTGTGACATTCGGCCCTCCTAACACAATTCGGCCTATTTCAAAGCAAAGTATTGCCAGATGGGTTTCCACTGCAATTTCCACGGCGCGCACGCCCAGGCCAGCCAACCACTGCAAGGACCTGTGCGTGCTCATTCCACTAGGGCAGTGGTATTGTACAGCAGCTCTATGAACAGGGGTTTGTCTTTCGGCTATAGGCCGCGCAGCAACCTGGGCAGTTCCGCACACCTTTGTCAAGCATTACTGCATGGAGGGACAAGGTGAAGATGGTATCGGGTAATATTATCCCTATATATATGGTCGCCGTAAATATCGCCGGGAAACGGTCGTGGGGATATTATATGGGTGACCATATATATGGGGACAGGGGCAAAAAAATAATTTTTTAAAAAAGAAAGAGAGTTTTGGGGTTGCGGGGGTGTCCCCTGCATGTTCTATGCAATAATGTCGCCACATAAAACAGCAATTTTTCGGCGATATTTTTGCATGGCGAGATTTTTGTGGCGACATTATTACATGGAACCGTGAAGATGAAGCAAGGGTTGGAAGAGCCATCATACAACGCTTGTTTCAATAAGGTATGCCTTCTCCCTTTACACCTCGTGTTACAAATTAACCTGCTATGGCAGTCTATTCAAAGCATGCAAATCCATGAAAGATCCAATGCTGGAGAAGGAGTATGTTGCTTAGCTGTAACTCCTGTTACAGGTTAGCCTAAACGTATTATTGTAAGCTATAATAAAAACATACAGAGGATCCCAAACCTGTCGGCGGGAAATATTCAAAGCATGTCACTCCATGAAAGCTACCAATGCTGGAGAACAGTAGTTGCAGGTAAGCAACATACTCCTTACCCCATCTTCCTGGTCTGCTTAAGTTCACCCGTCTCGGCTCGGGGTACACACAGATTTTCTGCCTGCCAAAAGTTTTGATCTGATGTTTGACTGAGAAACCACTGTAAGGAACTCATGGTGACAACAGCAAAGACAGACTCAAGTGATCACAGTTCGAGGGTGTTTATTAAACTGTATAAATAGGTGAGAAAAACGCCTAATCTAAACCTAAATCTAAGATGGGGGCAAGCTACGACCATCAAATAATAAGGCAGTCGTAGTGGTGTCTTGTCAAATAAAAAGGGGCTTTACAAAAAAAATAATTGCTAAACCTTACAGCTAAGTTACAAAATAGTGTGGGATAATGTTCACCAGAATAGAAAGAAGTGTTCACAAAATAATAAGTCAGGATGGTATAACTGGGGTCTCCCTTCCCATGTTTTTTAGCAGAGCACACTCGTGGGCTTTTCCAGCACAAGCTTACAGTTAGTTTCCAAAATATCAGGGCCTTCTCTGGCCAAGTCTCTTTTACACCAAGACTCTTGCCTCAGAGGGCCTGATGTACTATAAACAACAAACAAAAAGTTCCTTTCAGTAATTTTCCCGTCGGGTGATTTCCCTTCACCCATGGATCCCCCTCAACCAGGCTGCGATCCCTCTTTGCAACGTTGGCCTCCCTCAATCGGTTTCACTACTGCCTTTCATTCAAGATATCCGCAACTTGTAACATTCAAGAGTCTCAATGTCTTTTTAATCAACCATTCATTGTGGACATCCCTCAGCCGGGTTCACACTTGTCGACACAATGTTTACGGGGTGTTAAGTTTTACTCTCATTCGCGGGCATCCCTCAGCCGGGTTCGCATTTGCCAGTTTAACATTGTAACACCTTGCAGGATTTACCTCCCTTTACTTTTTCCAGCCCCTGATCAGGCTTTCTCTTAAGCCCCCAGTTATGCTTCACCTTAGCCCCCGTCGGGCTTCAACCTAGCCGTTTGCACAGCGTTTCCCTCAGCCGGGCACAAATGCCTGTTTTACAATGTCAAAACTTTGGTAATGGGTTAAGGACTTTCGATTGTACAAGGGGTTTTGACTGTACCCTTGTATGACCACCTTAACTTTTTTCCGGCCTTTCCTATGGCCTCTTGTTACTATATTGCTCACAAGAGAAGGGGACCAGCCAGAGTCTTTCGAATGGACGCCCATGTGGCGCCAGACCACTCTGCAGCTAGTTTCTCTCTGGGCTTTAAAAGTTCACTTAGCACACAAGTTCTTTGTTCATAACAAGTTGCCGTTTGCAACCTTCGCTCAACAACGTCCGGTTTCCTATTGGTTCTCCCTCTGACTCAACGGCTGTGCGGACCTCCATGTTTGTTTTCTCTGGAGTCAAGGACGATACCACGGTAGCAAGCGTGCTTCCCCACCTCGATTATCAGTGTAGACATCTGTTACACCACACGTCGGCTGTAGTTCCCGGCCTTATGATTCCTTTTCATGGCATCTTTGCAGGTCTAGGTCGAAAAGGGCAAGGGCACTTCCCTCCTTGTTGTCCTTTCCGGTCTTGTTGCCTTTCTTCTCCTTTGGAATTGCTGTCCTGGAATAGCTGCTTCCGTGTGTGTTTGTCCTTGCTCAAAGTGTGCTCTCATGCTCTGCCTTTTATCCATGTGGGCAAAGGAAAGGGCCGTCAGGTGTGTGTAGTTATTGTCAATTTCCTGACTCTGCCTGACCCTTGTATTGGGACACGTCAGGCTCTGGTGCTAGTCTGTTGTCTTTCACAGTGTAAGAAACTGTGTCAGAAAGGGGGAGGGCTAGGGGTAGGATGGGGAAAATGTTTTATACGGAAGGGGGTACCGCATCTCACCTGTCTGTGTCCCACTTCCACACACCGAAGACCCTCCATCCAGGTGATCCTCCCCCACTGGTCCACCCCCAGGAACTGGATCTAATAGCGATGGCTGTGTCCTGGCATCCTGGATGACAGATCTCTGGGGACTAGCGGGTGAGACACCTTCAGGTTACCATTGACTACTCACTGCTTGTTGTCCTCCCCAGAAAAACATCCAATCCTCAGTTTTAATGTCAGTGGGACCCCCCGCCACCCCTAAAATGTCATTCAATTAAATCTACCGATTTGATGTGTGAATATGATTTTAGAAAGTGAATGGGGACAGTAACTTTGACAGAACAGTTAGCTATTGGTTTGCTTGAGGCTTGCAGCCCCCACCCCCAAGACCCACCACTCCATTATATCCCCAAGGAATATTTAGCAGAAATAATGCCAAATTGCGTCTTTTAATGAAATTTGAATACGTAACACTGTTTTAATCAAAAGGATTTCAGGACCACTTTATGAATTGATTTTTCAAGCATCTGTTCCCACAAGACAGATTTCTGAAAATTGGGGCCAAGTTGCACGTTTTAAACTGACCCAAACATGCTCAGCAGCAGGTAACACCAGCATCCACCTGGACTACGAAAGATATGTAATGACCTGCCAAACATTTAAGAGGGCATTCAATTTTCCAGATTTGTGCAGCACTGATGATTGGAAGACAAAGACAATACATTTGCAGGTCCCAGCAGCACGTAGGCCCAGACTCCCCTTTCCCACTTAAAATGCAGACACAGCAACCCACATTCTGAGCAGCACTTTAGGCATACCTTCACATACCCAGCAGCAGGTATGGTCTGCTTCCCCATGGCCAGAAACAGACATGGTAGCATCCTTATGTCTGTTAACAGGCACGACCCTCCTTCACAATAGCCCCTAAAAGTTAAACTAAAGCCAGCCACTTTCCAACAGCAGCTGTGTTCAGCCCGCTCGACCCCCCCAATGCCCAGCAGCACATATTGCCAGCATCCCAAGCTCTCCATCTACCTACACACCTCCCACCCATACTGCCCCCCTCCTCCTCCTTTCTTTCTCCTGTCCTCTAAATGTCTGCTTTTTTTCAGTGCCTTTCTATTCATTTTCGATTTTAAAAATTTGTTTTTTCTTCTTCTTTTTATGACCTTTGGTGTCTTCGTGGGTTCTATGACGTTTCATCGACCACTTTTTCTTTGAAGCATTCTTTTTCGCTGTATTTCTATAAAAAAAACTCTTCTAAACCCTTTTTATATTTGGGGGTGCCCCTCAAATATATCATACCACAAATAGCTCCCTATATTGTAAACTCTACCCCGCACCTCCAAAATATTTAGAAGAATTTTTTTTGATTAAAATGCATCGAAAAAAACACTTCGGGAAAAATCTCTGCCGATGAAACCACGGTATACCGGGTTGAGACAAAAAGATGGCTCAGTGTATTGAGCGGTTGCTGAATAGATCTGTGTTCGCCCTGTGGATAACCATTTTAAATACCACCAGGGACTACTTGGCTGTGGTTCCATCTGAAGCTGTTCAATTCAGTGCCATTTCATATCACAAGTGTGTACCAATGGTTATTTGGTACCTCGTCTGTCGCTCCCCCATCCCCGTACTGTTCTCCGCCCCCCTCCCTCCAGCACTATCTGAAACGTTGTCAGGCCTAGTAAGATAGCCGCTTGTTTTGTTCCTCCCCTCCCTTTCTGCACCCCTCTCCCTCACCTTTTGTTTTCCTCCGGCTCTACCAGAAATGTTGTCAGGCCTAGTACGGTAGTCGCCTGTCTGTTTCCATTTCCTTCCCACTCCCCCCTCACTGCCTTATCTTTGCACTATTTGAAATGTCGTCAGGCCGAGTACGATAGTTAATTTCACATCCTTACTGTTCATGGCCTGTAAGAATGTTGTATTTTCCCTTGTTCCATCCCTTGCCTTGAAGCACTTTGAAACACATTGTGTATAGGCGCTATATAAATAAACTATCATATCATTTACAGCACCTTCGAACAACAGAAACTGCTAGCAAGACATTTGCAGAAAACGCTTTGTTTTCGTTTCTTCCATCCCCATCTTTCTCTTTTATTCTCCTTCTCTTATTTACTTTCCAACACTTTCTTCCATCAATGTCCCTTTTTATTTCTTCTTTCCATCTCCCTTGTTCTACCCAGCTTTTTTTTGCCTTAAATTCTTTCTTGACCTCATTTTTTTTCTTTAACTCTGCAAATTTCATCTTCTTGTTCTCTCTCTCTCTCTCTCTCTCTCTCTCTCTCTCTCTCTCTCTCTCTCTCTCTCTCTCTCTCTCTCTCTCTCTCAATCTCTTGCTATCAGTCGCCCATTTGAATGACATTAAGATATGATACGAAGGAGCTAAAAGGAGCTCCTGAGTATCAGCATTAACAAGTGAGCAGGAGCTATCACTAGGGAATGTGGAAGTAGTAAATAGAGCTCCGCATATCTAACTACCACATAGAATGCAAATGCACAATTCCGTGGCTGGGAGTCTACAGATTCATGCGAGCTTCCCACTTTCAAGAATTTATCAGGGTTAAGAAGGTCAAGCTAAGCAGTCCTTTCCAGGAGGTGTTGGTCCCAGAAGGGACAGTGTTGATCCTGACGACACCAGAAGAAACCCTGTAGCTACTTGTCAAGGGGCTAATCTGGATACCTGGAGCAACCCCGAGGTTCCTATATTAGGAGAGAAGTCATCTGATACTGGGGTGACCACAGCATACATGCCAACATTCTGAAGCACCTGGGAGGTAGATTTCCTCAGCAAAATCAGGTGAACTTAATTTTCCCATACAAATGCTTTGGGATCATATTTATGTTAGGCAGGAGAAACTGGAAAAACAGCACTATTTTTCATAGAGAAATCATGAGTCTCCCGCCTAAATCAGAAGGGTATGGCATGTATGCCACAAGGCTTCTAGGTCTCCCCTTATCGCATCAGTCTTCCACCAGCCCTGCGGTAGCCTTGTGGCTAAGCCTAGTACCAGTTCTATGAAATTTGCCTGCAGGCAACATTTGCTGTGATGCAGTTTGCTGTTCCTCTCAGTCTCTCTTTTGCCCCCGCCCTTGTCTTGTGCAGGGGACACTGGTGCAGCCCCCACCCATGCAGTATTTAGAATTCCTAGTTCTGCAACGACTCTTTTGCCACTGGCTCCTTCCCACAACCTCTCAAGCACTCTCTTGTGCACCCCCTCATAAAAAAAGCTGTCTGCGGACCCTTCCTGCCCGGCTAATTATTGGCCAGTTTCCACTACACTCTTCTTGGGCCAACTATTGGAGAAGTTGGCCATCTCCCAAGTAACCGACCACACGGAAGCTGTGGACTGTCTTCATGACCACCAGTCTGGCTTTAGACCATCCAGAGGCACGAAAACTGCTCTCCTGAACACCTGTGACGATTTGCTCTCTAGCCTTGACTCCTGCTCTCCCTCTGTTCCCATTCTCCTTGATCTCTCCTCTGCCTTTGACACTGTGAATCATACGACTCTCTTAAATCGTCTCTGCGATAATTTGGGCATCACGGACCGGGCACTGGCTTCACTGACCTCTTTCCTTTTGAATCCGCCCTCTCGGGTTCAAATGTGTCCTTGTCTCTCCTCTACCTCACTTTTTACCTGCAGCATATCTCAGGGCACTATCCTCTCGATGTGGCTCTTCAACATTTACCTTGCTCCTCTTGCTCACTTGATCTCCACCTTCTCTCCTCATTTCCAGTGTTATGCGGATGACATACAGCTTTCCTTTGAGCTGCACTCCTCTACCTCCTCTCCTTCCTCTCTCATTCCAGATTGTCTGACTGCTATTCAGGCATGTTTTGCTGCTGAGGATCCCTGTCTTAACGCCAGTAAGACTGAGATCCTTCTCATTGGACCGCCTGCCCCTTCCCTCCAGCCTGGCTGCTCTCCTTCGGCCCCCACCCTCTTGTGAGGCAAAAATCATTGACTCCGCTCTCTCCTTCTCACTTCATATCTCAGACCTTGCCAAGAAGGCACACTTTCAGCTCTACCTCCTCAGAGGCATTCTCCCCTTCCTCACCTTCCCCCGGAAAATCGATGTCTCCAGAGCTCTGATTCTCTCCACGCTGGACTACTGTAACCACCTCTTCCTCCATCTGCCTCTTTCCGCCCTCTTCAACTAATCCAGAATAGGACTGCAAGACTTATCCTTGGCCTGAAGCCGAGGGACCGCTTCTCTTCAGCTCTAAAATTTCTCCACTGGCTCCCAGTGGCTGTGAGGATCAAATTCAAGACCCTTTGCATCATCCACAAGGCTTTCTGGGGCCTGGGACTGCGCTTATATCCAACTCTTTCTCCCTGAATACCTCCCCGCTAGAGTCATTCCGTCCTCTAGCTCCAACTCTCTGCAGGTCAAACATTTCTCCAAGTAGAGAGCAGGGGTAGATCTCTTTTCTCGGCAGGAGCCTCCCTCTGGAATGGGCTCCCTGCCCCTCTCAGACTTGAGCCGGATCTCCTTAAGTTCTGGAAGCTCCTCAAGACTTTCCTCTTCTCCTTTTCCTTCCCTCTCCCCCGCTAAATTCTACCTTGCTACTATGACTGGCTGCCTGGTCCCTTCTGAGTCTTAAAGGGGCTAGGCCCTCCTCTCACCAGTCTTCCCCAGTTCCTCATTACCAGCACTTGCTTTCGGGCACCTTTCCCAGAATAGCTCACTGAGTCCGGGCCACCCTTTCTCGTACTTCTACCCTTTCCCCTGTCTCCCAGGGCATTTGCCTTCTATGAACTCCCCTCGTACTTACCCAGCCTCAGCCCTGACCCCACGCCCCCTTAAACATCTTTTAAACTTGGTTTACTGCACTTGCACGATCCAAATATCACAATGCCTAGTAGGACCATTTTCTGCTGTTTATTCTCCCCTGTTCCCTCTCCCCATACAAATGTCCAATAAATAAATTAAATAAATACATTCTGCATGTTTTACTACTCACAATTATGGTTTGAGAAATCCATTTTTCCCACTTCTGCTGGATGTGGTGAAAATAGCACCAAATTCATCATAACCGGGCTCGCTATCATGTACTGTGAACCCTGTACTGCTGCCCCCCAGTTTCGCAGTCTCACCGGTACAGTGGTTCTTTCCTTTCATCAGCTGCCAAAGAAACCGATATGCCATTTACACAACAGTCAGTTCGAAAAGCAACATTGATCTGGCTGGATTACCTTTCTACAAACGCGTGTTTTTTGTTTGAACATGAATTTTGCATTGCTCTGGATAGTGTGAGAAAGAAAGCAGGCATTTTACCGTAGAAAATGTGTTCTGAGCTCAAATTCCCCAGCATTGTTGGTACCTTCCTTTCTTTGGTCTCTTGCAGATGGACCTATGCGTAGAATGGCCATTGATTGTTCCTCTGCAGGGCTTCACAAAGGTGAGAAATTGCAGCCTACCAGCCGCCTTCAGCTATGTGATTAAAGTCTGCAGGCTATTATGAAATGGCTGCACTCCTTTGCAGGTTGCTATGAATGGGCCTATCAATACTATTCGGGAAATCCAGGACAGGAGATTCCATACCTTGTGCCTGCCTTGAGGCTGTGGGTGATGGGAGAAGGGCACACTTGTATTGAATGGACACCAAGATTAATAAACACCATCCCTTAGTATGCAGGATAGCCCTTGTAAATCAAAGCATATGAGAAGAGCATTGTAGAGTAGATTATGACAGTAGAAGTGCAAGATTAAGGTCCATGACTAATGAGAATGCGAACAAATGGATCCCATGTTCGTGGAGATGATCTGCCGCAGATGACTGATAAACTTAGTCTGTGGCATTCGGTCCAAAAAGATAAACCAGGCACTAATAATGCTGCATTGCAATTGGAAACTTCCTGTGCCCTTCCTAAATGGGCATTTGAATTTGAAGAGCACAGGCTGTTCCCTTTTCTAATCAAGGCGGGGATTGAAGACAGGCTTAACATCTCCAACTTATCCATGACAGGATGTTGGTTTAGTCTGTAGGGATCATGTGAGGAAATTGACCATCCACACGTTGGGTGTGTGCTTGCCTACGCTTTTTTGAAATTTTAAATGAAATTGAATGATGGTAGATCAACCTCCAGAAAATGTGTGGGCCTAATCGGCAGACCCTTTCCTATGCTCACCACACGACATACACATATATCTGTGTACTCTGGGCGGACAAAGCCTACAGGCACCATCCCCCTGTCATATTTAGTTGGAATATGACGGCCAAGAGTACATCAATGCATCTCAGAAGGGGGAAGGCAAAACCTTCCTTCTACTTGCATACTAATTAGAGTTCATTCAAACAGGCCCACAGGGGGCCTGGTCGCAGGACTAACAAAGGACAGGAAAACCCAACAACCTTTGATATGCACTGTGTCAATCCGAATCCAGCTCCCGCAGTTTCAAGGGCAGTGACCCCATTCAGAAGGTACGAATATGTGGTTTGGCGGCGACCAAGTCTGGTCTCGCCACAGCTTCAAGGGAGACCTGCCGCTTTAATCGGGAACCACAGAGAGCTCAATTAACCAGAGAGACCCTTTGATCCACAACAGACAGTAAGATGTGTTGGACTTGGTATTTACATGTTTTCATCCTTTTACCTTTTCTGTTGCAAAGCACTCTGGTTTGTTTATTTTATTTATATAGCGCTCCAGACCCAGAGGTAAAAGGGTGCTTCAGGACAAGTTACAAAATACAATATATACAATTTACAGTTATACATTCGTGCAGTTTGTACAATATATACAGTTTACACAGATTACAATGGTTATGACCTCATGCATACAGGATATTGTTGGTGGACACCCAGGATTGGTTAATTAAGGTAGGCTTAGCCTCACCAATCACTGTGGCCCATTTGGCTTTAAGAGGGTTGAGCCCCTGTTTTGGCAGATTATCTTAAGACTTTTCAAGGACCCTGGCTGAAGGTATAGTCTGCCTTACAGCTTCCGCCAGTGAAGGAAGGCCAGGATTTCCAAAGAGGGAAGCAAGATCCCTCGCCTAAACATCTCTCAGGGAACAGAGGGAGATTCTGATTTTAGAGGATCCTCCAGCAGCTCCAGAACCGGTACCCAGCCAGCATACAGCATGCCCTGCTAGGTTCTGCAAGTAAGCTTCCTAAGTGGGAAGTGCCTGAGAGTCTCTGTACCAAACCCAGGACATGGCCGGTGCCTGCAACACTCTCCGCAGCTTTGGGCCGTCCGACTTTAAGGACGACATGAACCCAGTGAAGAGGATAGGAGGAGTACATCAAAAAGCATCCGCCGACATCAACCTTAAAGGACATTATCAAGCCAGTCGAGCCCCTCGAGCTGCAACCAGACTGCACCACTGAATGTTGTCACACGGCAGTCCGTAACATCACCCGAGACACCTCGACCAGTGCTTCAGACCTGCCAACTAGCACTGAGACAATGATTCCTGACCCTGAGCTGCTGTGTAGGCCAGCTGGCAGCCGTCCGTCCAGCCTCGCTCACTGAACTGCCTGATACCCGCATCTGTCTCCCATTTTGAACTCTGTCGCACTAGCTGCAAAGCACCCTGAAACCTACTCGACCATGTGGAGCACCAAGAACTTCTACAAGCATAAGGTACATTGCGGTTCTGTCCCCCTGGGCCTTCTCCGAAGCCCCCTGGTGACATTTTACGCCCCCTTGCTCCCTTAGTGTTGAAACCAAGTATCCTTGAACTATTGCGAATAATTACTTTACCAACTACCCTCCTGTTAGTAGACAGAGTGCATCCCTTTTCCTTCTTGAAAATGTCTTTCCGCTGCATTCCTTTACAGGGTGGGTTGTATTTTATAGTGTGCTAGAACTGTCTCTTGTGATAATAATAAAGTCGATATTTGTATACAACCTTGACTGGGTCCCTTTTATCATTGGGTAATAATTGTATTTTCGCTGTGTTGCAAATAACCAACGATCCATGACCTTGCTCTGATAGGCCCGCCGTTCCGTCCACATTACCAAAATTGGAAAAGAAGGTTTATAATTTGCTTGTGTTTGCCTTTTGGTTCGAATCCCTTCTAGTGTACTAATGGTGTGGGGCTGATTGATGGTTTAGAAACTGATATTCATTCCTGGACGACTGGGAATACTAGCTAATAAAAAAAAGGGGTGTCCCTATACCCACCAATAGCCCCACTATAGAAGCTAGGCAGACTTTCGGGACTTCGGCAGGCAAAGAACTGGAGCAGAACCTAAAGTCAAAGCAAAATAGTGACCCACAACCTGTAGTAAACACAATTCCCTAGAGCAGGAGCACATGTAAATCACGGAGGCACTGGAGCAAAAACAAGAGTGAAAGCAAAGTACTGGTGCAAAACCTGGAGGGTCTCCCGTTGTTTCAACAAAGTAAATCACTTGGTGGTAATGTACTTAATTGCAAACACTTCAAATTACTTTGAAATGTGTACATGTAGAACAGGAGTTTGGGTGTTTGGGGTAAGGTTAGAAGGGGACGGGTGTTATGGGGTGGGACCCCCCACCCGACGTGAAAAGAAAAGACATTTGAAGAAAATCGACGTGATTGCAACAAAGTGAAATTACCACAAAGTAATTTTACTTTATTGTAATAACGTAGAACCTACAGGAGTCAATCTGTGTGGTCAGAATAGGACAATTGGGAAATGAAAGACAATCTAAAGAACAACCCAGAGAGTTCTTCCTCTTCTCAAGATGCCATTAGCCAAACCTGGTCCATTTGCTTTTTCCTCTGAGCGCAGTTACGGTCTTTCATAGCTCTCTGTATGATCATCTTTTAAGCTAATCACCCCAGATGCCCCAGGGGAAGCTGCTCGAACACCAGGCTGCTAGGGGCATCAGTTCAAGGGAGAGGTGTAGGATTCTACTCCCTCCCCCTATTGACCAGGAGGTCGTTCCAAATGGGAAATTGAAATGTTTGGTCCATTGTAAGAGACATCGGGTCCAAAAACCAGAATCTGTTAAACCACCAGGGCACTATTGGAATGAGAGAACAATGCTGTGTCTGCTGGTGTTTAGGCATCTTCTCTTATTTGATCTCCAAGGTGTGTTTGTTGAGTGACATAAAGCATGCAGGTCCACCTGAACAGTACTCTAGCAATGGAACAACTTCGAGTTGACCTCTGCCTGGAATTGCATTTCATGGTTCGCGCATAAGACAGTTCTAGACGTTTGCTTTTGTCATATTGTTTGCACGAAAGGTGGAGAGCTTGCAGAGATCTGCCATGACCTGCTGCCCACTCCCCTCATTTCAACTGCAGAAGACAAGCAAGGGGAGGGGGTGATTTAATTCCCCCGTCATTGTTCACATAGTACATCACAGTGGAGTTGTCCATCAATATCCAGGCCACTGGCAAGGACAGTTCTGTGCGCTAGAGATTCTTGCACACTTAAGTGGTCTTTTCGGTTCTTAGCAGTCTGCAACTAGATCTCCCAGAGTCACACCCCCTGCAGAGCAGGAATAAGTTGATGGTTATGGTCATAGGCTTACAGACAGAAGCTACTGCTCACTGATGAGGTCCAACAAGCCTGAAACATGTCTGGTGGGGAGGAAGGGAGAGGTGGGCAGATGGAGAGAGGGGGGGAATAATAGTAATCTGGAAGCCCTGACTTCCGACAGAAAGAACCCAATGGTTCTATTTTATGAACCTCCAGTACTTGACATGGAGGAACAATGAACACCCTGCTGGAGGGGCATAAAGCCTGATGCAAAAGCCACTTCCATTTTATCCTCTGAGGATGAGACAGGGCTACAATAAAATTACGCTAAACCTGCAGCTTGGGCAACTTCGTTAACCTACTCGACCTAAGAGAAATCCACTCGACCCATGACCACGGCTGACAAAAACTGTAAATGCACTTTCGAAGGGATTGTGTCCTCTGGCGTATTCCTTATCTTTGATGTTATCCATTCCAGCTTGCTGGCCTCGGAAAAAGTTTTCAGTAGAGGGCGCTGCGCATCGACGTCCTTCGAGTCAGTGTCCCTCGACAGCCTCCATATCGGCACCAACCTCATCATGAGTATAGATAGACTCACGTCCATTGCTCAGTTCCGTTTTTCCGCGCTTTGTGGGCCTCGGAAACGTAACGCTCGGTTCCTTTCTTCAGAAAAACCTTCTTATTCCTCGAAGATTATTACCATTACACGATGGCTTCTTCATCCGAACCATCGACTCCATGGTCTGGTTTCAAGAAATGTTGTGACTGTGGGAAGAAAATGTCGTTAACGGATCCTCACAGGATCTGTATGTGGTGCCTGGGATCGGAACATCACTGTTCGGAATGCTAGGATTGTATGTCCATGATGGCAAAAGCCTTGAAGGAGCTTAAGGGAAAGTTAGAAAGAGGTAAGGACTTAAAAACTTCTACTCCCTCCAAAGTTTCTTCGGCTGAGTCGAGACATTCGTCTCCTCATCGACAAAAGAAACATTCCCGTTCAAGATCTCAAAGCGGTTCTCATCAGTCTTCAAGATCAAAACACTCTAAGAAGAGGCGTCGTAGATGTCCCTCTTCTTCTTCCTCTACTTCCCCAGAAAGGGTCACCTGCCCCACGAAACACAGCTCTCCGGCTAAGTGGGAGGAATTCCATGAAGAAATGCTTAGCGTCTTCGAGAAAGCGGCCTCGACCCCCTTGGAGACGTCTAGAGGTGATAACCTGGGTGAAAGACCTGAAAAATCAAAACTCTGCGAGTCGTTGAACCCATCGAGAGAAAGTACTCGAGAGCGTCATGAATCCTCGAGTAAAATCAATAAGACCGCGTCATTGACGCCGTCGTTGAAAATTCCTTCGACTCACAAATCTGCGTCATCGACGCCTTTGTCGAAGGGCCCTTCGACGCATAAATCGGTTTCATTGATGCCGTCTTCGACGCCACTGTCGACCCCGATAAAAGACAAACCTACAACTGTCACTACGTCACAGGCAGTAGAGGTGTCGAAAGCTCCGACCATGACGTCGAGGATGCCATCGACAATCTCGACGACGCCGAGTAGGATTCCAATCCTCTCGAGTGCATCGAGGTCTTTTCAAACTTTTACAACGCCCTTTTCAGGATTGTCGAAGCCTATGACGTCCACGTCGACAACCTCGACTTTTTCTCAGGCAGTGACAACAAATGTAGCTCCTTCTGCTCTAGAAATGGGGTTTAAACCATATCCTAGGTCTGACTACTTTAGAGCCTTGTCCTCTATATATGAGGAAGGGGAGGATTCCGACAATGAGAGACCCTTTGGTTTGCACTACAATACCCATGCCAGAGGAATTCATCTCTGAGGAGAACAGGTTAAAAGACCTTCAAGAGTCTCTACATGAGGCAAGTGGTTTAGATACTTCTCCAGAAGTAGAGTTTGCTAAACCAGACCCTGGAGAGCATGCTGAGACTCCTCATAGGATTCTGATGGCCAGAATAATTGAATTCATGGGGTGGACTACACCTGCACCTTCTTTTTAGCAGGATGACCTTACTGATATTTTAGATAAAGGTCCACAGGAGGATCCTGTTGTTCCTTTTCATACTGTTCTGCAAGGAAAACTATCTGCTAATTGGGAAACTCCTGAAGTTATCCATGCAGTAAGTCAAATACTTTCTGCTAAATACAGAGTATCAGCTTCAGATCCTGAATATCTGAGCAAGCATCCAACTCCAGAGAGTTTAGTTGTACAAGCAGCGACTTCATCTAACAGTAAGTCGGCATACCCTACTATTCCACAGGACAGGGATGATAAAAGATTTGATGCCATGTCAAAAAAAGTATTTTCGGCATGTAGCATGGCGCTTAAGTCTATCAACGCCACTTGCATGCTAGCAAGATTCAGCCACACACTTTGGGAGTGTGCTTCATCTGCGGCTGACTGTCTCCCAGAAGGAGAAGAAAGGGATGCATTCTTAAACATCATGAGGTATGGAAAGGATGCAATGTGCGAGTCCCTCCAAACAGGCATTGATTCTGCTGACAGCATCAGCAGGGCCATGGTGGCAAGTACCACAATCTGCAGATTTGCGTGGTTGCGGAAGTCTGGTTTTGCTTCAGATGTACAAGCCAGACTTCTGAACATGCCCTTTCATGGCCCTTCTTTATTTGGAAAGAAGGCTGATGACAGCCTGGAGAGATTACAAACATCCAAGACAGCAGCAAAATCCCTTTGGGCTGCAATTCGGCAGACTCCAAATCGCCCCTCAGGAGCTTCCTGGAGGGGTAGGTCCTTTTGCTTTTACTCCGCAGTCGGAAGAGGCAGAGGACAGCCAGCTCAAAGGGGCCAGAAATGATTCACCCGTGGTGGACGGGTCAAAAGTACAAAAGCCGCAGCAGCAGGTGCCACTTTACCCTCGGCATCTGTGTCAGCCGGTTCTAAACCCCTCTGAGGTATCCCCTCACAAGACACCAGTAGGGGGCAGGTTAACTTAACACCTGGCAGAATGGCAGGCTATTAAGTCAGATGCTTGGACATTGGAGACAGTTGCCCAAGGTTACTGCCTTCCCTTCCTACACACTCCTCGGAGTCATCCACCAGGGAACAACTCTTTGAAGTTTCCAGAACCGCTCCTTATGCAGGAGATTTTAGACCTGCTAGAGAAGGGTGCCATAGAACCGGTACCTGTAGCGGAGAGGAACAAGGGTTGGTATTCCCCCTACTTCCTAGTACCAAAGAAGGATTGAGGACTGAGACCCTTTTTGGACTTGCGAGAATTTAACAAATTCCTCAGGAAAGACAAGTTCAAGATGGTAACCCTTTCTCAGATGCTTGAGGCCCTCCAGCTTCAAGACTGGTTGGTATCTCTAGACCTTCAGGATGCTTATTTCCATGTGCCAATCCATCTCAAACACAGGAAATACCCGAGGTTTGCATTTGGCAACTCTCACTATCAATTTCGAGTTCTGCCATTTGGGTTGACCTCCGCCCCGAGGGTCTTTACCAAGCTAATGTTGGTAGTGGCTGCAGGTCTAAGGAGGGGAAGGGATCCACGTCTACCCCTACCTGGACGATTGGTTGATCAGAGCAGTATCTCCGGAACAAGCTCAGATCCAGCTAGATTATGTCTGCCACTTCCTTCACAAGCTGGGCTTCTCCCTCAACTTAAAGAAGTCACAGATGATACCATCACAGAGACTCCAGTTCATTGTAGCAGTCCTGGACACTTCCCTGGGAAAAGCCTCACCACCAGAGGTGAGGGCTCAAGATATTCTACAGATGGTCACCAACTTTCAAAATGCCCAACGTCTACCAGCCTTCGACATTTTGAGGTTGCTAGGCCTCATGGCATCCTGCATCTTCCTAGTGCCAGAGGCTCGCCTGAGAATGAGATCCCTCCAGTGGGCACTAAGAACCCAGTGGTCGCAATTCTCACGAAGAATGTCAGATCTCCTGCAAGTCCCGGAGAGAGTAGCTCGAGACCTTCAGTGGTGGGCCTGTCGGGAGAACATCTTGAAAGGAGAACAGTTTTGGCAACCATGGCCGGAGATGACGGTAGTCACGGATGCCTCACTCACAGGGTGGGGAGGCCATGCCAACGACTTGACCATCAGCGGTTGTTGGTCTCCATCGGAGTCCAGACTACACATCAACCTGTTGGAGCTGAAAGCAATCAGACTAGCGCTGAAAGCTTTTCTGCCATCAGTACAGGGAAAGAATGTCCTGATAATGACGGACAACACAGTGGCCAGGCACTACCTCAACAAAAGAGGAGGCGTAGGGTCACTGCCACTGTACAGAGAGGCAATGCAGCTCTGGTTTTGGGCAATTCAAGAAGCAATCTCTCTATCGGCAGTTCACCTAGCTAGAGAGAAGAACTTGACGGTGGACGCTGTGTGCAGGCAGAGCAGTCTCCCACGAGTGGGAGCTAGCTCAGGAAGTCCTTCAAGAGATCTTCACCCTTTGGGGAACCCCTCAAGTGGATCTGTTCACCACCAGCATCAACAGGAAGTGCAATCAGTTTTGTTCAAGGTAATTTCCCCCGAGAGGAGCTCTAGGGGACGTGTTCGTAGTGGCCTGGGAGTTTCCATTTCTGCACGCGTTTCCTCCATTCCCTGTCATTCCTCAAATGATCAGGAGGTTGAGAAGATTCCGGAAAGCCATGATCCTAATTGCCCCGGATTGGGCCACGAGAACGTGGTACCCGGACCTTCTAGACACGTACATCTGTCCTCCGATTCGTCTTCCGCAAAGAGAGGATCTTCTCTCGCAGAAGGGAGGTCAGGTTCTCCATCCAGACATCAGAACCCTCATCCTTCACGCTTGGTTTCTGAAAGGTTGGATTGGGATCTCCCGGATGACGTCATGGAGGTGTTGCTTTCAGCTAGAAGGCCAGCAACAAAGACTTTATACCGCTGCCGTTGGAACACATTTTGCAGCTGGTGTAGAGAAAAGAATATTGAACCCTTTTCATGCAATACACCAATGGTGTTATCTTTCTTGCTTTACTTAGCAAATTCAGGTTTTCAAATTGGTACGATCAAGGGCTACCTCGCAGCGCTGTCTATCTTTAAGCATACTGCTGAGAAGCCTTCATATTTCAAACTACCCGTAGTAATCCAATTTCTGAAAGTGTTAACAAATGTCTATCCACCAAAACCTTTTCAGGTTCCTTTGTGGGACCTAAATCTAGTCTTAAAGTTTCTAATGGGTACTCCTTTTGAACCACTTAATTCTTGTTCACTAAAGTTTCTCACTCTTAAAATAGTCTTTCGAAGGGATTGTGTCCTCCGACGTATTCCTTATCTTAGATAGAAATCCTTCAGCTTTGCTGGCCTCGGAAAATTTTTTCGCCAGAGGGCGCTGCGCGTCGATGATCGCCGAGTCGATGACCCTCGACGGCCTCCGTGCCGACGTCGACGTCATCCTGCCTATAAAGGCCGCGCGCAGCGTCCGTTGCTCAGTTCCGTTTTTCCGCGCTTCGTTGTGCCTCGGAACACCGTTGCTCAGTTCTCGTCAAGATAACGTATATAATAACTACTATTTACCTCGATATCGATGGCATCCTCCTCCGACCCGACGACCCCTCGGTCCGGTTTCAAAAAGTGCCGAGACTGCGGGAAGAAAATGTCGTTGACGGACCCTCACAGGGTCTGTTTGTGGTGTCTGGGAATCACGCACCAGAGTTCGGAGTGTGAGGAATGCCTTTCCATGACGGCGAAAGCCTTGAAGGAGCGTAGGGGGAAGCTCGAGAGAGGTAGGTCAACTTTAACTTCCTCGAAAGCTTCTTCGGTAGAGTCGAGACGTTCGTCTCCTCACCATAAAAAACACTCTCGATCTAGATCACGAAGTGGCTCCCACCACTCGTCGACATCGAGACACTCGAAGAAGAGACGTAGGAGATCCCCTTCGTCATCTTCGTCGAGTTCTCCTGAGAGAGTTCATTGCCCCACAAAACGCAGCTCGCAAGCTGAGTGGGAGGAATTCAGGAAAAAGATGCTAAGCGTCTTCGAGAAAGCGGCCTCGTCCCCCTCGAAGACAGCTGAGGGTGATACCCCGGGTAAAAAACCCAAAAAATCTAAACGCCGCGAGTCGCAGTACCCGGCGGAAAAGTCAACCCGAAAGCGCCTCGAGCCATCGGGAGATAAAGCATCATCGACGCCATCGTCGAAAACTCCTTCGAAACAGAGGTCGGCGCCATCGACGCCGTTGTCGAAGGATTCATCGGCGCATCAGTCGATCGAGTCGACGCCGACGTCGACGCCGATATCGACGCCGGTGAAGGAAAGAACCACGGCTACTCCACAGCCAACGGTTAGACAAAAGACCTCCGACTCGACGCCGAGAACGTCGACGTCGTTCTCGAGCAGGACTCCGATCCTTTCGAGTTCTTCGAGGCCTAGTACACATTTCTCGACGCTTTTCACGGCGCCTTCGAGTACTTTCACGTCGGTGTCGACGACATCGACGTTTTCAAGGCCTGTGATGATGGCTCCTTCTGCATTGGAAATGGGGTTTATACCATTCCAAAAACCAATGTATCCCCCTTTAACCTCGATTTTTGAGGAAAGGGAGGATTCAGACCAAGATATTGATTTACAGAGGACCACATCACCAGAGCCAGAGACTTTCGCCTCTGAGGAAGGAAGATTAAAAAATCTTCAGGATGCACTTCAGGAAGCTAGTGGCTTGGACACTTCTCCTGAAGCAGAATTTATCAAACCAGACCCAGGAGAACATGCGGAGACTCCATATAGAGCTCTGATGTCTAGAATCATAGAATTTATGGGTTGGTCTGCACCTTCTCCTGCCTTTCAGCAGGATGACCTCACTGACATACTGGACAAGGGCCCACAGGAGGATCCTGTGGTTCCATTTCACTCTGCTCTACAGAGAAGGATTTTGACAAACTGGGAAACGCCAGAAATTATCCCGGCAGTAAATAAAAAACTGTCAACAAAATACAGGGTGGCTAGTTCTGACCCTGAATATTTGTCAAAACACCCTACTCCTGAGAGCTTGGTTGTACAGGCTGCAACCTCATCAGGCAGCACATCTGCATACCCCACTGCTCCGCAGGATAGGGATGACAAAAAGTATGATGCCATGGCTAAGAAGGTTTTTTCTGCCTGTAGCATGGCGTTAAAGTCTATTAACGCGACCTGTACGCTCGCTAGGTTCAGCCACACCCTTTGGGAGTGCGCTTCATCAGCGGCTGACTGCCTCCAAGAAGGAGAGGAAAGGGACGCATTTTTAAACATCATCAGGGATGGTAAAGATGCGATGTGCGAGACCCTACAAACTGGCCTAGATTCTGCTGACAGTATCAGCAGGGCCATGGCGGCAAGTACCACAATCCGCAGGCATGCGTGGTTGAGGAAGTCTGGTTTTGCCTCTGACGTGCAGACCAGGCTTTTGAATATGCCCTTTGACGGTTCTACCCTCTTTGGAAAGAAGGCGGATGACAGTTTGGAGAAACTGCAAACGTCCAAGGCAGCAGCCAAGTCATTGGGAGCTGCTATCCGTCAGAATACCTTTCGTCCTTCGGGATCATCGTGGAGAGGACGGTCCTTTCGTTACTATTCCTCATATGGAAGGGGCAGGGGACGACCGGCTCAAAGAGGCCAAGGAAGATTTACCCGTGGTGGACGGGGTAGGGGAAAGAAAGCCGCACCCGCAGGAGCAGGAGCCACTTTACCTTCGGCAACTGCATCAGCCGCTTCAAAACCACTCTGAGGTCTCCCCTCACAGAACACCAGTAGGGGGCAGGTTAACTCACCATCTGACGGAATGGCAGGCTATTACGTCAGATGCTTGGGCTCTGGAGACAGTGGCCCAAGGTTACTGCCTGCCCTTCCTACATATCCCTCAGAGTCATCCACCGGGGAACAACCCTTTGAAGCTTCCAGATCCGCTCCTCTTGCAGGAGGTTTTAGACCTGCTAGAGAAAGGTGCCATAGAACTGGTACCTGTAGCGGAAAGGAACAAGGGTTGGTACTCCCCCTACTTCATAATACCGAAGAAGGACGGAGGACTGAGACCCATCTTAGACTTACGGGAATTGAACAAATTCCTCCGAAAGGACAAGTTCAAGATGGTGACTCTCTCTCAGATCCTTCAGGCCCTCCAGCTTCAGGACTGGTTGGTATCTCTAGACCTCCAGGACGCTTATTTCCATGTGCCGATCCATCCCAGGCACAGGAGATACCTGAGGTTCGCAATTGGCAGCTCTCATTATCAATTTCGAGTTCTGCCATTTGGGCTAACCTCCGCCCCGAGGGTCTTTATCAAGCTAATGTCGGTTGTGGCTGCAAGTCTAAGGAGGGAAGGGATTCATGTCTACCCTTACCTAGACGATTGGTTGATCAGAACTGTATCTTCGGAACAGGCTCAGAGACAACTAGATTATGTTTGCCACTTCCTTCACAAGCTGGGCTTCTCCCTCAATTTAAAGAAGTCACAGATGATACCATCACAGAGACTCCAATTCATTGGAGCAGTCCTGGACACTTCCCTGGGAAAAGCCTTGCCACCAGAGGTGAGGGCTCGAGATATTCTGCAGATGGTCATCAGATTTCAGAATGCCCAATATCTCCCAGCCTACGACTTTCTGAGGTTGCTAGGCCTCATGGCATCCTGCATATTCCTCGTGCCGGAGGCTCGCCTGAGAATGAGATCCCTCCAGTGGGCACTGAGAACTCAGTGGTCACAGTTCTCAGGAAGGATGACAGATCTCCTTCGGATCCCGGTCAAAGTAGCCCGAGACCTTCAGTGGTGGGCCTGTCGGGAGAACATCCTGAAAGGAGAAATGTTTTGGCAACCATGGCCGGAGATAACAGTAGTCACGGATGCCTCACTCACGGGGTGGGGAGCTCACGCCAACGACTTGACCATCAGCGGTCGTTGGTCTCCATCGGAGTCCAGACTACATATCAACCTGTTGGAGCTGAGAGCCATCAGACTAGCGCTGAAGGCTTTTCTGCCGTCTGTACGGGGAAGACACGTCCTAATAATGACGGACAATACAGTGGCCATGCACTACCTCAACAAAAGAGGAGGCGTAGGCTCACTACCACTGTGCAGAGAGGCGATGCAGCTCTGGTTTTGGGCAATTCAGGAAGGAATCTCTCTATCGGCAATTCACCTAGCCGGAGAGAAGAACTTGACAGCGGACGCTCTGAGCAGGCAGAGCACAGTCTCTCACGAGTGGGAGATAGCTCAGGAAGTCCTTCAAGAGATCTTCGCCCTTTGGGGAACCCCTCAAGTGGATCTGTTCGCCACCAGTATCAACAGGAAGTGCGACAGATTTTGCTCAAGGGAATTTCCCCCGAGAGGAGCTCTAGGAGATGCGTTCGTAGTGGACTGGGAGTTCCCACTTCTGTACGCGTTCCCTCCGGTCCCTGTCATTCCTCAAATGATCAGGAGGTTGAGAAGGTTTCGGAAGACCATGATCCTAATTGCCCCGGATTGGGCCAGGAGAACGTGGTACCCGGACCTTCTAGACATGTCCATCTGCCCTCCAATTCGACTGCCATACAAAGAGGATCTTCTCTCGCAGAAGGAAGGTCAGGTTCTCCATCCAGCCATCAAGACCCTCAACCTTCACGCTTGGTGTCTGAAAGGTTGAGGTACAAGGATTGGGACCTTCCGGATGATGTTATGGAGGTGTTGCTTTCGGCCAGAAGGCCGGCAACTAAAACTCTATACCGCTGCCGTTGGAACAAATTTTGCAGCTGGTGCAGAGAAAAGAATATTGAACCCTTTTCTTGTGGTACACCTATGGTGTTGTCATTCTTACTTTACCTGGCTAATTCAGGCCTACAGGTTGGCACAATTAAGGGCTATCTCGCAGCGCTATCAATCTTTAAGCGCACTGCAGAGGAGCCTTCATACTTCAAAATTCCATTGGTAATACAATACCTAAAAGGATTAACTAATGTTTATCCCCCGAAACCTTTTCAAGTTCCCTTATGGGATTTAAACCTAATTTTAAACTTCCTAAAGGGTGCCCCTTTTGAACCACTACACTCTTGTTCATTGAAGCTTCTCACCCTCAAAACTGTTTTGCTAATAGCATTGACATCTGCTAGAAGGGTTAGCGAGTTGCAAGCCTTATCGTGTAAACCTCCACATACAATCTTTTACAAGGACAAAGTTGTTCTTCAGGTGAAGCCTAACTTCCTCCCGAAGGTAGTCTCGGAGTTTCACATCACTCAGAAGATTATATTACCTTCTTTCTACCCTCCTCCTCATCCGGGGAAGGAGGAAGAGAGACTGCACAGGCTGGACCCTAAGCGAGCCTTGAGCTTCTATATCAGCAGATTGGCTAAGATCAGACAAGCAGACCAACTCTTTGTAGGTTATGCAGGACATAAGTTGGGCCTTCCAATAACAAAACAAACCATCTCCAGATGGATTATTTTAGCCATTCTGGAGTGCTACAAATTGGCAGGAAAGGAGCCTCCTCAAAATCTAAGGGCTCATTCTACCAGGGGTATCGCAACATCCTCAGCCCTTCAAAGAGGGGTGCCAATTCGAGATATATGTGCGGCTGCCACATGGTCGTCCGCACATACATTTACCAAATTCTATAGCCTGGATTCCTCCTCTAGTCAAGAAACTAGATTCGGCAAGGCTGTGTTACACTCTGTCCATTCTGGAAGGGTAACATAACTTTTATTACTCCCGCCTCCAGTCACAATACCACTGCTATGGGAGTCTATCTAAGATAAGGAATACGTCGGAGGACACAATCCCTTCGAAGAACTAGTTACTCTTACCTTGTAACGTTCTTTCGATGGGATGTTCCTCCGACGTATTCCTTATCGACCCTCCCATCCATCCCCGCAGTATGACTTCCTGTGGGTTTGCAGCCTATGCTCCTTCAAGGTGATTAGTCTAATCCAAAAACATTACTGGGGACTACAAAACGGAACTGAGCAACGGACGCTGCGCGCGGCCTTTATAGGCAGGATGACGTCGACGTCGGCACGGAGGCCGTCGAGGGTCATCGACTCGGCGATCATCGACGCGCAGCGCCCTCTGGCGAAAAAATTTTCCGAGGCCAGCAAAGCTGAAGGATTTCTATCTAAGATAAGGAATACGTCGGAGGAACATCCCATCGAAAGAACGTTACAAGGTAAGAGTAACTAGTTCTTCTAGTGGCCTTAATTTCTGCTAGAAGAGTGAGCGAATTACAAGCTCTATCTTGCAAACCTCCTCATACAATCTTTCATAAAGACAAGGTTGTCTTACAAGTGAAGCCCAATTTTCTCCCAAAGGTGGTCTCTGAATTGCATATTACTCAGAAAATAACCTTACCTTCGATCTATCCTCCTCCCCATCCAGGGAAAGAGGAAGAGAGATTACACAGGCTGGATCCAAGGCGTGCCTTGAGTTTTTATATTAGCAGACTTGCTAGGATAAGGCAAGCAGACCAATTGTTTGTAGGATATGCAGGGCACAAATTGGGATTGCCAATCACAAAACAGACCATTTCAAGATGGATCATTTTAACCATTCTAGAATGCTACAAATTGGCAGGAAAAGAACCCCCTCAACATCTTAGGGCTCATCAACCAGGGGTATCGCAGCCTCTTTGGCTCTCCAAAGAGGGGTCCCAATTAAAGATATATGTGCGGCTGCCACATGGTCGTCCGCACATACTTTTACCAGATTTTACATCCTGGATTCCTCCTCTAGCCAGGAGACAAGATTTGGGAAAGCTGTGTTGCATTCTGTAAATCTTTAAAGGGAAATATTTCATCTTTACTCCCAGCTCCTCTTTACACAACTGCTATGGGAGTCTATCAAAGATAAGGAATACGCCGGAGGACACAATCTCTTTGAAGAACAAGTTACTTACCAAACTGGTAACGTTCTTTCAATGGGATGTTCCTCTGATGTATTCCTTATCGCCCCTCCCATCCATCCCCGCAATAAAACTTCCCTTGTAGTTGCAGCTTACACTCCTTCAAGGTTACTAACCAATGAATGCAAAGCAAATCTGAACTTCAAAACGGAACTGAGCAACGGACGCTGCGCAAGTCTATTTATACTCATGATGACGTCGGCACCGATACGGAGGCTGTCGAGGGACACCGACTCGAAGGACGTCAACGCGCAGCTCCCTCTACTGAAAAATGTTTCCGAGGCCAGTAAGCTGGAATGGATAACGCCAAAGATAAGGAATACGTCGGAGGAACCTCCCATCGAAAGAACGTTACCAGTTTGGTAAGTAACTTGTTCTTCTGTAAAATGGGGTATGTTTGGCATACTGCTGCTAGCCATGCACAGTGAAATGTTTGCTTGCCCTTTACTGCAAAGTAAATGTTAAATAAAATGTTTAAACATTCCCTGCTAATGGTACTCTCCCTTCATAAAATCTACTAGACTATGCAAGTGGGTGAGTAGACTTTGCGAGCTCCGTATGAATGTCTGTGAAATGTTAGCTGCATGAATGGACACGTAGATATGATAACACAGCACTGAAAACAGTTTGAACTAAGTGCTAATATAAAATGCAATAATAATAATAGAGCTAAGTAAGCTATGGAGGCTAACTACAGTTTATGGTATTGTAGTAGATCTGTAAATGTACAGACTCGAAATAACTATTGATCACTACTTTGTGTAAACACCTAGTTAGCTTTTTGTATTATGTAAAAGGAAGAAAATAAGACTAAGCAGAGTGGATGGTGTAGCAGGCAGATAACTTGGTGTTATAGTGTAGTTTGTGGCTATCTCACTTACAGGTTAGCTAGTATAAAGAAACAGGGAGATAAGATGGAAGGCCAAGGAGTAGGAAAGCAGCTTGTGGGTTGAGCACCAGTTGTGCAGATGAATGTAACCAGCAGGTCACAGAACAAGGTTTGACTTCAAAAGCATTTGGCTGTGTGATGTACATTCTCAAAAGTGTTCACTCGTCAATATGATGCTTCTTCCCCAACAAAATAAAATGTAAATGACACTGAGATTTCGATACACTAACCTAAACTTTACTGTAAAGCATGAAGACAATACAGTGTTTTACATTAGCAATACTGTAAGTGTACATTATATAATAACTTACATTTTTAGGAATGGAATTGCATGACTGTCTTTAAAAAAAACTAAAGAAAGTTAACACGTACTCGTCTTTGCCAGACAGGTTATAGTTAGGTTAATAAAATCTTGCCTAACACTCCGACACATCCTTTTGATACGTAGGAGTGGAGAAGATGGTTACAGCTGCACTCTCTCTGCATTAGCTCCTATGAACTTTCAGTGAACTGAAAGAAAGAGGGTGTCGAGAGCCATGAGGGAAAATGAGGAATGTAGGGTGAGCTGTGCTGTCATTGAGCAGGGTAACTTAAATAGCTAGCTTTGCTACACAAGTGTCAATTTAATAAGCAAACCTACAGAATTGCATAGCAAATTGCTATGCGGCACTGCTTATTTTCTGCCTTGCAGAGGAAGCAGGGCTGTTAGACACAGCTTTGACTTTGTTCAGCAAATTTTTTAGAGAGCAGTCTCTGTCCTGTCCTACTTTTTGCATGTGGTCAATTGCTGTGACTTCTGCCCCAGAGTTATGCCAGGTCTTAAATCCTTCTTTCCTTCTCTGTTAAGGCTTTGAAACAGCCCAGCTTGTCCAATGTTCATTTATACTTCTCTGCCGTGAACGACACACATCATTTGGATGGGAAGGTGACCTGCATGCTCGGGAAGTACATTTCTGTGAGCAGTGATGACAGATGAATCTGCACTGGCTTCAGTTAAGTAAGGGAACTGAGGTTATACTGATCATATAGAGGGGCAGAGAACTCTGTTACGTCCCCTACTTTCCTTGTGTCCTGGGTACTCTTTTAGTCACAGTTCTATAGTCTGGAATCTTGATTTTAAGATTGATAGTCTGGTTCCTTAAGTTAATTCTGTTTTACCGTCTTAACCCAAGAACTCTGTCATCAGGTTTATGATCTGGCATTTTATCTGAAAGAGTATCTGTTTGCTGAAAAAGGAATCGGAGCACTTGAAGGAAGTTGTGCACATTTTGAAATATATAGACAATTATATTGAAAAATATAAACAACAAAAGCAATAGTTAATTACAGTCCATAATGTCAGCTAAAACCCCCTCATGGTGGAAAATCACTCAATAGAGACCCACTAGGATGACGGACAATGGAGGGGGTATCCATCAGTCAATAATCTTGGGATCTATAGTGACAAGACGTCAGGGAGCATGGGCCCACTTCTGAAGAAAGTCACCTAATGGGGCAAAAGGACTTCCTAAACGGAGGGCCCAGTTGGGCATAGGAATGTCACTGTGTTCTACTTCCAATGTCACGGTTCCCAAGATAGCTGAGAGGGTATTCCAGGGAAGCACGGCCACATGCCGTCCTTTCCCTGGAATGTCAGTCTCAGTATCCCTGGGATATGGGGAGAAGAGGAGTATGAGGCAGGAGGGAGTAGTGTCTCCTCTCACTGTTGTTTGCCTTTCTCCCTCTTGCATCTGCGAGTACCCAAAGCTTCCTAATTACTATGCTGTCTCGGCATACTGTGTTACTAACCTATAATGCATTCACTCCTGCTCCTACTTAACCTCTCCCCACGTTTTCTCCAATCACGCTACAACTTCCTCCTTTGCTATCCCTATTATAAAACTCACCAGTCGTATCTCCCACTACTCCATTTCTCTTCCACCTCCTTCCAACAAACAAAACCGACAAGCTAACCATACCTCCTCCTAAAACCTATCCACCTCACTTCTCTTCCTCTGAGACTCAACTTCTCTACTCTTCCTTACCTCATAAACTGAACATTGCACTCTGGAATGCTCAGTTTGTATGCAACAAAACGTCCTTTATCACAGACTACTTTCACTCAGGCTCTCCTTCTCTAGACTTTCTTGCTATCACGGAAACCTGGATTTCTTCATCTGACACTGCCACACTGGCATCCCTACACGACTTAGAACTATCCTGCGTTCACTCTCCTCAACTGACTGGCGGCATAGGTGGAGGCGTCAGACACCTACTCTCTTCCCGCCTCAATGCCGCAAAAATCCCCAACGCCACGTCCTCTCTTACCTCTTTTGAATTCACCATCTCAGCTATTGCTCTGCCTCACTCGGTTCACATCATCTCCATCTATAGCCAACCTGGTCCCACTGGACCATTATTTCATGTCCTTAGGCAACTCCTTGATTCTCTTACCACTAAACATCACAACATTGTCACAGGTGACTTTAACCTTCTCTCTCCAACCACGTCTCAGAAATCTGAACTTGATTTTTTTCTTAGTGACCGCGCTCTCTACTCTATCCAAAACCTACCTACCCACACATGGGGTAACTCTTTGGATATTTTATTCATCTCCACCTGTCTCTCAGCCACTAAAACTACTGTCACACCGTCCGTATCTTATCACTCAATGGTTTCCACCACCATCTCCTTTTCACCCTCTGACCTTTCCTCACCACTTGCTTCACCTATTAATAAAAGGAAATTTAAACCTTCTGCCATTCTCTGTTTTCTCTCCAACCTACAGTTCTCACTCTCCTCCTTCACACCTGATACCTCTTCCACTAACCCTGCCTTCTCCAGTTTCCAATCCCTGCTAAATGACTCATTCTTCTCTCACTTCCCTCTGCTTACTTTCACCCCTAAGTCTCAGAATCCTCAACTATTGGCCATCCCAATCATACACTCTCTCCGCACAGGCATTGATATTTTATTTATATCGTGCTCATACACAAGTGTTTCAGAGCGCGACTAGGTAAGGGCGGGGGAATAGGGGAGAACACAACAACGATTAAACTAGGCACAGTGACATTGAAAATGCTCAAGTGTAAGGGAAAATTGCATGGAAGAGGGGAGAAGTGGAAAGTGCGGAACTGAAGCGAAGCAGATAAATAATAATAAATTAAATAAAAAAGGCAATAGGCAGTGGTAGTGCAGCCAACAAGTGGCAATTGCTGAGTATAGTCGACAGGGTATGTCGGATAAGTGCAGAAGAAAGGACAGGGGGTGGGGGACTGTATGGGTACGGATACAGACCCCAGTGCAAGGGGTGGCCTGGAGGCAGTGCAGGAGGGTGGCAAGGTGAGCAGGTACCTGGGCACGGAGGACAGAGGGTGACCAGGTGCACAGTGCCGAGAGAAAAAATTAAATAAGTAAAAACCAGTTCAGAAGGGGAGCAAAGGCCAAAGCAAAGGGGAAGGTCTTGAGGTGCTCCAGAACCGGAGATGGTTCTCCTGAAGTTTCAGAGTGGCAGGGAGACTGTTCCAGAGGGAGGCCCCAGCCGAAGACCAAGATATACCCCCAGCTCGTTTCTTTGAAAAACGACTGACCCTGTGGGAGTTAGAGGTAGAGGAGCAAAAGAACTCAAGAGGGGAGGTATTTACGCAGGGATAGTTGAAGGTATTTTGGACATGCGTTGGCTGTTGCGAAAATTGAGGCGTACCCACTCACATGAGGACCTGCAACTCTACCTCTCTACCCTGAACCCTCTCAAGTCCACTCTTGATAAAGCTGAAAGGCAACTCTACCTAACCCTCATTGATTCCTACTCCAACCATCCTCACCGGCTTCAAGGCCCCCTAAACTCACTCCTCACTCCTCTTAAGGTTATGACTATCAAATCCACTCTCACAGCTAATGACCTAGCTGAATGCTTCACTGCATAAATTACCAAAATTAGAGGCTCTCTCCTGACCTTCCTCACACTCCTTCCTCCTGCATTTTACACTCTGCCTACTCTATCATCATCCTCTGCCTCCATCTCCCACTTTAGTCACACTAATACTGACAAAGTGCTATCTCTGTTGATGAAGGCTAGCCCCTCTTGTGCCCCATCAGACCCTCTTGCTGCTCAGCTAGTTGAGCCTATTTCCCATATAGTAGACTCTCCCCTCGCTGAACTCTTCAGCCTGTCCTCCGACTCTGCTTGCTTTCCCTCTGTTTTGAAAACAGCCACCGTCATCTCTCTCCTAAAAAAGCAAAGGGCTGACCCGAACCTACCGGCTAACTTTCACCCTGTGTCTCTCCTTCCGCACTACTCTAAAGTGCTGGAAAGGGTTGTATTTAACAGTCTCACCAATTTCTTAGACATCCATAACCTTCGAGACCCCCTACAAGCAGGTTTTCACTCCACGGAAACTGCTCTCATGAATTTGCCCAACTTCATTGCATCTGCTAAGCAGTCAAACCTATCCGCTGTCCTATTCTCCTTGATCTGTCTGCTACCTTTGACACTGTCGATCACTCTGATTTCCTTAATATTCTTTCTTCTTGGGATTCGTGATCAAGCACTTGCCTGGATTGAATCCTACCTTGCACCTTGGCAATTCTATCTCTTGGAGCAACGCCTCTCAACTCACTCCTCTAACTGTTGGTGTTCCACAAGGCTCTGTCTTGGGTCTGCTCCTTTTTTACACTCTACACTTCTGCTCTTGGGGCACTAATCTCCTCCTTTGGTTTCTCCTACCAACTCTTCGTGGACAACACCCAAATCTTCTTTTCTGTTCCTGAATCATCTGATCTCTCTATCAACATTTGCAACTGTGTCACTGCCATTAAATATTGGATGGCTTCACACTCTGATGTTAAACTCTACCAAAACAGAGGTACTCTTCTTACCTGCCAAAAGCTCTCTCATCTCTTCCTTTGCCTAGCCAGTTCGCACCTGACACTTTCCCCTACTCTTCTGCAGCTAGAAACCTTGGCATCATCTATGACCCTTCTCACACCTTCACTACTTTCAACTCCAGAACTGGAACACCAGCTCACCTCAACCTCCTAAATATTAGGAAAATCAGGAACCCTCCTTCCTTTCAAAATCGCAAGCATCTCTTAACCCCTCTTGTCTTCTCTAAACTGGACTACTGGGCCAGTATCCTCTTTGGTCTCCCCAACTATTATTTTTGTCTTCTCGACAAGATTATTAGCTTGGCTACCAGGACTCTCTTTGAACTTCCTCACTCCACACACCTTATACTGTCCCCAGGCTGGATGGCTGATGATGCAAAACAGAGCCAGATTTAAATGTCTCCTCCTGGTTCACAAATCTATCCACGCTAAGGCACCACTGTATCTATCCTCCTCTATCCAACTCTATATGCCTTCTAGTAATCTCCGCTCTGCCTCCTCAACTACCCTTGTGGCTCTTCACCCTCCCCGTACTTCCTCTTTTCTTGCTCCACTTGCATGGAATTCTCTTCCCCCGGACATCCGATGAACAGTCCATTCGGATTTGTTGAAAACAAAACTAAAAGCCTATCTCCTCGCCTCTGAATTACCGTATTAATCTACCTCTCATCTGCCTGCTAGCTAATATTTTTTCTTCGCCTCTAACCTGCCTCTGTCTCTCACTTCCTCTGCCTCCATTCTAACACTTCACCCATCCTGGTCATGTCCGGAGCACAGCTGGCAGTACCGCCTACCTGCACTTAAACATTTCCAATGTTGGTTGTCCTTAATCTATGTCCACTTATGTATTGTCCCTGGTGACTGTTCTGTTTACTCCCCTCCACAACCTGGTCAGAATGTCCCTCAAGCTCACCCCATTTAAGAAGCTCACTGCTTCCGGTTAAATCTGTTTTCTTATCTATTATACGTTCTTTTTGTGATCAAAAGAGCATTGTTCCTCCTGCATGTAAATAAATCCACGTCCTGGTCTCCGTTATGCCAGGGCCACACCCCCCACCATACACACACAGCATCATTTACAGAAAGTACTAGACATAATTTGGATCCCCCTGCCAGCGCTACAGGCAAATGGTACAGCAGTCTGTCAGCAGAACGCGCCACCAGCACCCTGAGAAGGGACTCTAGCATCCTGCCCAGTCCTAGGGCTCCGCGTTTGGTATTTGACAAGTAACACTCATATTCCTCCCTCCACCACCTTAAACCACATTGCACTGGGCAAACTCCTTGCAGAGCCTGGGCAGATCCTTTTTCCTGCTTACTTACTTAGCCGGCAGTAGATGGCAATGGCAGGACAGCGTTTAGCAGAAGCTACCGCCACGAGGGCCTGCTCATCGTTTTTCAGGACTCCTCCTCCCATCATCTACTTGAGCCCAAAAGGCTCTATGCCAACTGTTTTCTTCAGGCGTTACTATTGAATTGCACAGTGCAAGTGCTGTCCTTTTTATGGTACATTGTTCTTCTCTTCAGCTATGCCTCTTCTTTACGTTGTGTCACGCAGAGCTTTTGCATTGGGGCACTTATTCTGATGACGGTCTTTTCCTATGGAAAGAAAAGAATCTGGAGCTTGTTGTGTGTACTTGGACCTGGTATCCCAACTTTGGACATCTGTCTCATTTCATTTTAAGACATTTAAAATCCCATTAACCTTGCTTTCCAGGAAATCTTTAAAAACTTCACTTTTTTCCCAGTTGACTTACTGCACTTACTCAGCTCATTGTCAAGAGACTCTGAGGACACACAACAAATCCTTCAAGCCACCCCGCTCATTGTTCCGGGGCAACAGCACTCTTAGCGTAGCTATTGATATGTTCAAACAATCCACCTTAAAATAAAAATAAGAGTGATGAGAAAGCGAGGTAAAGATGTTTATTCTCGTGTTTAGCACTTTGTTCCGTGCTGCTTGTGGAGCTATAGGCTGCCACCTGGTAGACGCTAGATCATTCAGTGACTTTACCTTTAGTGCTCAGGTAAACTGGTTCTTCCCAAGTTGTGCTCGCCAAGCAATGTTTTGGTGTCTGTTCTCCACACCTATACCCCTCACCATTCCCATTCCCCGCTCTCTCTCACTCTTCCCTTTATTTTTCTTAATCTGTGTCCAGACGTTCGGGGAAAGAAGAAACTATACTATAAACCTGAACATTACCCGTTAGTAGTCCTTTTAAAAGGCCAGCTAGATTTTCGAAGCCTGTATGATGGAGCCCAAAATGAGGAAAGCAACCTTTCATGGTCCCCGTTGTCCAACTGTTCCGTAATGCCAGGGGCTAGCGTCCTGGTATATTAACAATTTGAAAGAATCTAGCAGCTCAGGAGTATTGCAATTACTATCAATAATCACTTTTCTTTTTTAATTTGTCCGTTTAGGATATCTCATTGAGGGCTATTTTAGGTATCTTGATGTTGGCTAATTTTAAAAACTGATAAAAGCAGCATGCAGCCAGAAGGTATTTCATAGGGTTGAGGATGTTCGCAATGCACACTGATTGTTTTAAACATACACACTGTTGTGGCTTGCACACACTTCTAGATAAAGGATGAATATTTGAAGCTTTGGAACTGTGACTTCATAAAAACAAGGCGAGGCTTCAATCACTTGCTGAATGCTGAAAGATCCTTTCTCTCAACGACAGTCATAGGCGACATCGATAGTCAAATGCCATTCTACGCGCAAGGCAAGAGTTTTTTTTTTTTTTACTTGTGTCCCAGAGGATTTGTGTGGTCTCCAATAATGCATCCTGGACAAAGACCGGAAGTTGCAAGGTTCAAGAACTAACATCTCAGGGGTATTTACAGTGATCTTCACAAAACACGTGCATCCCTCTGCTTCTTGTAAATAGTCTACACATTAAGGGCAGCGAGCCCTAGCCCTCCACCACCCTCATAGGTCGATAATAATACAAAAAGAAAATAACCCATGAAACTCCCTAGATGGACACACTTCTTTTTTTCTGCCATGGTGGTTGCTTGGTACTTTTTCTTAGGATCACGGTGTGTTGATTGTTTCTCTGTGTGTGAGAAGACAGAGGAAACACTGCATGCACCCACAATTAAAACCCTTAGGCGTGGCTATTTTCATAGTATATTTTTGTGCCGGATGTCCAGCTACCAGTACAAATGATAGCAGTTAACATTAGTTTGCCTGTGCACGTCATTCCGTCTGTGTTACTAATCACATTTAACACAGAAGTCCCTTTGCCAGTGTGAAAGACCAGAGGGTGTTTCACTGACTAAACCCCAGGGATCCCTTACTCAGGTGGCCAGGGCACGGCCATCGCCTTTGGATCCAGACCCTGAGAGTGGACAAGTGCGGGAGGATCACCTGGGTGAGGGTCCCTCGGGGAGTGGGGGAGGAACGCCTGATGGCGAGACATGGTATCCCCCCCTTTCCAAATACCCCTGTCCCTTCCTATTTATAGGATATTCCAACTTCCAAGACCCCCCCTTTCCTATACAAACGCTGAGCCGAGGAAGAAGAGGTCTGAGGCTAAAAGGAGTACCTACAATACATTGAACATGTTCCACCAGTAAGATTGAGAGGGTCAGGCACTTGATCATATATACATACACCTGGTACCTATTAGCCCGCACCACATGGTTAAAAGGTGGACCACTGAAACACACTCTGGGGAAGGTGATGCACGAGAAGGAGCAGTTCATCCAGGGTGACCACGAACCAGATGGAACAGAGTGACAGGCTGAGGGATGGAACCGAGGGACGGAGAAACCTTGGGCACCATGGTGAGAGATAGTTATCTCTTTTGTATTTCAAGCATACCAGCCACCCTTCTGGGTGAACGGCAGAGTAGGGGAGGTGCAGCAGCAGTTGTGGCATCAGCCTTGACTTCAGGATCAAAGCCGCGAAAGACGAAAATGAATTAGCACAGCCGGTGAGTTGATGAAAGCAATGAAAGTGTGTTAAATGAAACTCAATGGCAACAGTATCCGATGAATGAAGGCTGCGCATGTGCTGAGAAAACCCAAGAGAAAGCAAAGCATTATAAAGAATTGTAAATTTAAGATATAAAGTAACAGAGTGATCTGACGAAAGAAGATTGCCCAATCGAAAATGTCTCTGTGAAATGCTGATGCCATTGAAGCGGCAGTAAGGGAAAGAAACTGAGATAGAAGATTTGATCTTTTATTAGGTTTGATCCCGAATGAGGGAAACCTGGACGTGAGAGCTGTCTTTGAACTTTGAAATGAGTACGGTGCTTGAAACTACATTTACCAAGAGGCCTTGGTGTAGGAGAGAAAACGTGATGTTTGAGGAAAGCAGGTCAAAGTGGTCATGCCGAGGTAAGGGAAAAAGCCTTGCAGTTTCGAAAGTCTTTGACAGTGGAAGAAAAGTGAAAAGAGACTTGAACCTGAGGGATTGGAGCCTATGAAGGAGTGATTGAAGCTTTGAGAGGGGAACCCCCACAAATTGTGATTGAAAGGTTTGAGCCCGGTGGAACTTGTACTGAATTGTGGTAACCAGAAGGAAACTAACTTTTGTTGAACTGTATTACAAGACTTTTCGTGGAAGGCCAAGTGGGCCCTGGTCCACGAAACAAACTCCACCCTTGTGCCCAAAGCCAGATGTTGCAAGGTCCAAGTGTGCCACCTTACCCCGTGCTACAAAACATGGGGAAGGGAGTTTACTCAGCCATACTGACATTTCTTTTGAACACTGATTTTTCTTTTTGCATTACACATTCCCTTTACACATTTATTTTATTAGAAAGAGGCCATGCATTAGGTGTATTAGTATTGGCCATTTTATTTTGACTAAGGACTGACTAGAACTGTTTTGTTTGATGGTCGAGAATACTCCCATCTTAGTTATAGGGCAAGATAGGAGTTTTCCAACCCCTTTTAAACCATCAAAAAAGATTTTAAAACTTGCAGCTCTTTGTGTCGGTGTCTACTTGTGATACCATGCCACGCTCACACCAGACAAACGCTTCATTAAGTAAGTAATAACTATCATAAGGTTGCAGTGGCATGATTACTGGTTCGACGCCTGGTCTTGTGGTTGATGATGGTGTCAGGACACCATGATGTCGATCACAGCATGACCGTGTATGGGTGGTCATACTTGGATCACTTTGCCAGTATCCACGTGCTAATCTAGAATTAAACTTTGTTGCAGCTGTAGCAGGGGTCTTGTTAAAATGATTTTAGGGAGCAGATATTAAGTGCCGTTGCTATTGAGAGTATTTTCTCTGAGATTTAAACATTTTTTAACTGTAAAGCAGAAATGTTTTTGTAATAAATATTTCTCCAGCATTGGATATTTCTAGATTCACATGTTATGAACATTCCCTGTCAAGCTGGGAATCCGTGCTTAACTTTTAGATTTAGTAATTGGACCACAAAATAGACGACTATTTTTTCTCTGGGTGCTTTTGGCCTCCACCAATGGGACGTCAAATGTGTAGCTCCTACCCTGAAGCCTCCCTTCCGATTCTAACCGCGTATCAGGCTGGAAGGAGTCCTCGTGTTGGTTCTCCTCAGGAAAATCTCCACAACTTCAGCTGGTTGAAAGATACCTCCACAAACTTTATTTCACCTGTCTTAAAGATAAGTGAGGGAAAGGATGAAGGGCAAGAAATCTTTATTTAAAGCCTGTGCCACCTGTGGCTTAAAGAATTTTTATGAGGGGGATAAGCATACTGAATGCATTTATTGCTTACACCCCCATCACTCTGTTGAGGATTGTAATATTTGAAAGGGGTTTAGCACAAAAACGCTCAAAGACAGGCACAGACATCTGGTCTGTTGGCTAAATGAAGGCCACACACCCCATTCAGAAGCAGAATCTTCTAGAAGCCTGGCAGGCCAAGGGCACTCAGAAAAGAAACAGCCTACACCAAAAAGGGCTAGATCGGAGGAAAGACCCGCTGGGGCACCAAAACTGAGCATCAAAAAGGACACAAAACCCCAGGTGATGCAGTCATCGCTAAAGGAGCCTTTAATAGAGCTTTTGTCAACTGCAGTAATCGGCTAATTACGGACTCGTGAACGACAAACTCGTCGCCGACAAAGAACTTGTCACCCAAAGACAAACTGCCGATGGACGGTCAGTCGACAGCCACGAGGGCTAACCTCGTCGGAGGAAAAACATTGCTCGTTGACGGGCAATAGCCCAACGACAGACAAGCAGCGCTCCTCGGTAAGCACAAGCCCGACGAGCACAAGCTCAAGCCACGCTCGTATACAGAAAAAGCCTCAATGACGACAGAAGAGCCCTCGCCGGCGAGTCACCCATCGACGGATAGGCATTCACTGATTGGAAAGCACTCATCAACAGGGTTGTCGATGAGAAAAGATTTGTCAACAAGTCAACAACTCGTCAACAAGCAAAAGCTCTAGGAAAGAGGACCAGGAAACACCCGGGCATAGCCAGTCGATGATGGGAGAAACGTGCTCATCGACGCACAACGAATTTCAGCAATTACAACAGCTAGTAACAGGTAAAGTGATAAAACATGGCAAAACTCTACCAAAACCGACAGATGAGGCCATGCAGACCCAGGACACTGCACAAATGCCCCGAACACTGCAGCCTCACGCAGGAGAAGAGTGCGGGACTCTCCCCAATAAAATACTGCCAGGTCATGCGTGAAGAGATTCTACAGTATGAAGTGGATTCCGAATTCAAAGAACTCTATAAAGAGTCAGCTGTTTTTTTCGGTCTTTGAGGATTCAGTGGTAATGGAGAGCGTTTCACGACCCCAAGTTACGCCACTCGGGTCTCCACGTCTTCCACATGATCCTAAAGATCCACTTGGCCGATTCTTCAAATGCAGACCCCAAAACTGCTATTAAATCTGCAAACTGTGCTGTCATTGCAAGTGTTGTCCACACTTAAAATCTGTTGTCCCAGCTGGGTAGCAGGTTCCAACTGCAGTACAAGCACCTAGAGCACCAACCCAGGAGCTGCTAGAAGTCGTCCAAAGAGAGGGATCAACATCTCCAACCAAGACAAAGCACACAAATGTCACTCCACTGCACAAATCCACCATGAAGCGCAAGCATGTCGGCAGGTCACCTTCCTCCTGTGGTGACATCCTGCAAAAAACAAACATGGGGAAGCGCTTACGCATACTTGTACCAATAAGTAGACAAGTGGACCAGGAGGAAGGGGAATTCACGCCCATGGACACTGGCCAAGAGCCTCAAGAAAATTATAAATAAAGGGGTAGACCTGCACTCAAGTCCCTGATCCTTCAGGTATAGTACATAGCTATCAAGCAAAAAGTGGACCACTAGATCGGGATGACACTCACTAAGTTCAATACATATCAAATTTTATTCAATAAACTCATAACAAGAAAACTCAATCTTTGCAACATAAAATACAATAAAAAAACAGTCAATTCATTCCTTCAATCACAACCACATACAAAACTCATTCAGACATTCATCTATACAACACCAAAGTCATTTCTAAACCAGTAAGCATTGATAATATAGCTATACCAATTATTTTCAGTTATCACATTAAACAGTAACCCAGTCCATAGTATCAGGTGTCATTGTATATCCGGTAATATATTTAACCAGATGATTCACAGAAAAAAAAAAGCGTCAACACATATTTCGGTCGGAGACCTTCTTCAGGACGTAGGGCATAGAGAAATGACTCAGCCCTGTTCTCAACGTATATGGGCCAGTAGTCAGTCCCCAAGTTCCCACTCAAGGAATGGTGAACGGGACAGCGGAAATTAATCCTCCACTGGAATCAATGTATATGTTGAACAAGCACCCATGGTGCAAAGTGGATATCTTCGGGAGGATGGGACTACCAGTTGCCCCCCCTAGAGCCACGTGTAGTTCTTAGTGGAATTGCCTTATCTTCCTAGTATGTATCCATCAGTGATCATTCACGAGGCATAAATCTGAGCGTGAAGCCCCCTTGCATGGAAAATACAAATGCCGGCACCTCCGTAGGTCGCTCGGCTCCAATCGCACACACATCAGTGAACTGTGCACTACGTCCTGAAGAAGGTCTCCGACCGAAATACGTGTCAACGCTTTTTTTGTGTGAATCATCTGGTTGAATATATTACCGGATATACAACAACACCTGATACTATGGACTGGGTCACTGTTTAATGTGATAACTGAAAATAATTGGTATAGCAATATTATCAATGCTTACTGGTTTAGAAATTACTTTGGTGTTTTATAGATGAATGTCTGAATGAGTTTTGTATGTGGTTGTGATTGAAGGAATGAATTGACTGTTTTTTATTGTATTTTATGTTGCAAAGATTGAGTTTTCTTGTTATGAGTTTATTGAATAAAATTTGATATGTATTGAACTTAGTGAGTGTCATCCCGATCTACTGGTCCACTTTTTGCTTGATAGCCAAGAGCCTCAAGTTACAGAATCTACAACCGGTACTGGGTCTCTACCCCCGGATGATCGGTGGGACACGGACGATGATCAAATGGATGACCCGGTGGAGTAGCCTCAGAAACACCAACCCCACCAGACGAGATTGGAGCATTCCACGCACTAATAATGAAAGCTTGCTAAGAATTTGACATAATGCCTACTCAGGACAAAAAAGAATGTTTTCCTTTTGATCACATACACAAAAGAATAAAATTAGTAGTATTGATCCCCATCCTCAACAATGACTGGGAAATGTGGAACTGACTTTCAACCAAACGACTTCCTAGCCCAATTAGATCTAAAAGACGCATACTTGCACGTACCAATTCATCCCAAACATCAAAAGTACTTGCGGTTCACAATAGGAAAGCAGCATTATCAGTTCAGTTTGCTCCCGTTTGGGTTCAAATTTGCCCCAGGAATGTTCACCAAATGCCTTGCGCCTGTCGCAGCAGCCTCCGAAGAAGAGGACAGCACATATAGCCATATCTCGACGACTGGTTAGTGCGAGCACCAAACGTCGTAAAGGCACGCACATCAGTTTCAGAAACTAAGCACTTACTACAGCGTCTCAGATTTGAGATAAACTTTTAGAAATCCTTGCTGCAACCATCCTGGTTTTTCTAGGAGCCCAATTTACAACATCTTAGGCTCTAGTGCGCCTCTCTCTGGGTCAGAGTGCACACACTCCAGTCATTGGTTCCTCAATTTAAACCAGGGGTACAATTCATCATAAGGCAATGCATGAAACGACTGGCGACAATGTCCTCATGCATTCCGCTCATACCCAACTGCAGGCTCAACATATGCCTGCTACAAGAGTTCTTCACAACCAATCGGGCCCAAACAACAGGATCGTGGAGGACAGAGTGCGGATCACACAGAAGCTCACGCACCAACTGCAGTGGTGGACAGAACGATACAACATCACATGGCGGTGCCCATTCTAGGACCCCATTCTGGACAAAAGACTCATAACCGATGCCTCCCTGTCGGGATGGGGAGTGCACATGGGATACCTACACATCAAGGGCAAGTGGACAAAAGAGGAAACCAGTCGCCACATAAATATTTTGGAGCTCAGGGCGGTGGGTTATGCCCTAAAGTCGTTTCTACCAGTACTCTGTCAGAGTTCTCACCAATACGACCATGTATTGTATCGGGAAGCAGGGAAGTCACCAACGCTATCCCAGGAAGCGCAACAAATTTGGCACTGGGCCATCTCCAACAGAATAACTCTGCAAGCCTTTCACCTCTCTGGGGTGAACAACAAGATTGCGGACAGCCTCAGCAGGGCGACCAGCCAATCCCACGAGTGGGAACTGTGTGACGGCGAACTGGATGTACTGTTCGCCAGGTGGGGGTGGCCAAGAATCGATTTGTTTGCAATGAAGGAAAACGCAAAATGTGCCCAATCCGCCAGCAGGATGCACCAGAAGGGATCAATGGGGAACGCCTTCTCGTTCCAATGGACAGGCCTATTTTTTTTCAGTTCAGTGTGTTAAACGTGTATGTTCTAGTGAAAATAAATCACTGTGCCATCATAAAGTATGGACTCAAGTCAAATTGACCCCCAGGTAGGATGTAATATGTATCCTATGGTCATAGCCTATTTTAATCTGGTTAGGAACGATTGACTTTACTCTGGGTCATTGATATTGCATATATTATGTTTGATATTTGTATAGTGCCTACTGCTTTTGGCATGGCCTCAAAGCGCTGCATTGGATGGACGCCCTTTGCAAGAACTTGGTCTGTGCAAACATGCAAATAAAAGGAGGAATAGAATGCGAGTGAACAGCAATTGGCATTTTGTGATAAGCAGACGATTACTAGGTTGAAGCATTTTAAATCGTGCAATGCATATTTCATGCGTAGCATATTGCGACGAGTGGCTATGTGACAGTTGGACCTATTTTTTTCATGGGACTTTGCTGTATTCTTTGGGTAATGGCGCAATAGCGGGCAAGCGAATTGTAAATAGTCTTATCAATCCCTAGGGCAACTGTTTTCAGTTGAGGGCTGCGCTATACTTTACATGCAGAACACATGCATCGATGGCTAACATGCAGTCAACAAGGAAATTACATGCACAATTGTCAGCTAAGACAAAGATACCACCAGCATATGTCCTCTTGTCAGTAGCATCTCGTTATTGCAGTAAAATGTGGTATAATGGAAAATCTCACAGAAGCAAAATTCAGTGTGTTGAAACCTCACAGTAGAGAAAATTTCAAAGTGGTGAAACAACAGTACAAAACTCAAATGTTGCGAAACATCGCAGTGGCAGAATTCAGAGTGGACAAAATTCAAAAGCAGACATCAGAATGGTGCAAACCTCACATTAGCAAAATTCAATGTGGTGAAACCAAACAGTAAGTAACAAAATCCAAAATGGCAAAATGTATAAGCAACAGAACTCAAAATGATACAAATATCCCAGTAGAAAACGTTGTGGCAAAATTGAAGCCACACAAGTTCCAAGTGGTGAGACTTCACCGTAGCAGGATTCAAAACAGGTAGAGCTAAACGTGGTGACAAATGATGGATTCAAACTTTTTGTGAGTAAATTGTGTCATCCCTTACCTTGTTTTCGGTGGTCCTTTGGGTCGGCAGCGGGGCTGCAGATACAGTCTGTATGTTACATGTTTTACTATGTTTATTGAACATATAGCAGCAGTTGCAATCGTTATACTTTATGTGAATGCTTTCTTTGCTGTGAATATGCCTCAGAGGAATGACTGCCTTACTGAGAATTATGGATTCCAAGCAATGGGACGTCAGCAACATCACCCTGGTCAATGAGACTTATATTTTTCAAAGCAGGACTACATATTTAATTAATAAAACACTGCATACGCGGTGCTGCAAGTTGTTAGCTGGACATTGCAGAGCAGAGCTGGGCACGACTGTGATCATTCTCCAGTGCTTAATGAGCAGCCTTCCTAGCATGCCTTCTATTGAACACAAAGCTAACTATAAGCATTCCAATCTGCATTGTGGACATAACAGCTGCACAGCCCTCCACTTCTGAAAAACATGATTGGAAGGATGTGGTTTACAGACAAATGCACGCCTGCACGAAACGCCCACCTACTGACTAAATGAAGTATATGTCTTATTGACTTTACTAGAGAAGAAAGATCAGATCGGGCACAAGACACTTAAGCTTCCGGCTCTTAGTATGTTTTTCTTTTTTCTTTTGTAATGCTAAGCTGACAATAACCAAACCCTGCAGAATGTCAAGGTCGTGCGTCTTGCAAGTCACTATTGCATATTGAATTTGAGGATTAGATAAGATATGATAAAAGTAATATGCAATATGAATCAATCAGATAATATTGGATTGTCGGAAATTGGATTGGATATTCCTAAAGAAGGATTTATTATCCAAAACGTGTAGGATAAGAACTATCCAGACAGAAGATTTAACTGGCATGTTATGTTATGTTTATTGGGTTTATATAGTGCTTTAATCCAAAACGCTTTACAGCATAACAACAAGGTACAATAAAGAAAGAAGCATATATACAATCATGAATCCCGGGACGATGGCTCAGCGGCAGCGTGCGCGTCTTGGAAGCAAGGCGGCACGAAGCAACAACAGGTTTGATCCCCGGGTCCGCGCTTAGAAACCTCTGGGTGTTTAAGCGCGTTATAAATACGTAACTAAGACAAAAAAAACACAATTACGCAACTAAGAAAAACAAACAATTCCTGTAACAGCGCCTCGATGCCTGCGGGCTGTGTGAGCGCTTTATAAATGTAAAATAAAAAAAAAATGAAGCAAACCAGTGAGACAGTATGTAGAACAATTTACTTAGGTGGAGGGGAAGGGAGAGGGGGAGAGGGAGAGGAGGTGGGTAGGAGGTTACAAATAGCTGAAGTGAGACCAAGGAGAAGGGGCAAGGGAGGGAAAGGAGATGGGAAGGGAACAGGGGAGTTGGAGAGGGGAGAAGGTAGGGAAGGAAAGTCAGGGGGGAGTGGAGACGCAGGGCTTTCAAGGAGGTGCGGAAGGATGTGTAAGTGGGAATGGAGCGAATAGAAAGAGGTAAGGAGTTCCAATGTAGGGGGGGCCAAGAGCTGAAAGGAACAGAAGCATGAGGAGGCGCATGGGGCAGGGGGTACAGCGAGTAAGAAGAGGTCAGCAGAGCAGAGTGAGCGGCAGGGAGTGTAAAATGAGAGGAGAGAACGTTCTGTGAAATTTGTTGAGAATTAGAAGTCATTTTTAAAAATGATTCTATATTATTCTGTGTACTAAAGAATTGGTTAACAAGCGAGAATATTTTTGTGATAATGGAAATGACAATAATCAATAAATCTTTAATTTATATTACAATATTTGTAAATATAAGCATTTATGTAGATTGGTGAGTCTGTATGATGGTATTCAATTGAATGCTTGTTTGTATTCCGCTTGGAGTGCGTCTGGGAGCCCCACCAGAGATATGTGGTACAGGGTTAGATATTGTTAAGATTAGGATCCTGCCAAAGATCCATTGAAGTAATAGCTTATTATATAAAAACAGTGTGCACCATTTTTGTGTTCATTTATACAGCAAATTATGCTACAATGCTGTGATTTCGCTGCATGCCTACGAATTCATGGATTCAACTAATGGGACACATATATTAAAAGTGCTTAACACGCATTCTGGTTCAATAATGCCATCTTTGGTTGGTGTTGGTGACATTTACAAATCGCATGCAAACATGATTCGCGAACACTCTGTTTTCTGTTCTGTATCATTGTCAAAAATGGATAAATTCGTTGTGTATACACTGTGGATCCAAGGATCAACAGGGTACTTTAGATGGGACACTTAAAGTAGCTTCAGCATGACCTTGCAGTGTGATACAAGGGACGGTATTGGAGGATGTCCATATGTGTCTCTGTGTTGGGTTGAAGGTAGGTAGTTAGAGTTGACAACCGGGTTACAGAAATTAAGATGTGGTGGGCAGAGACTGGACATATGTAATTGGCACAATCCTATAGACACATCGTAGAGGTGCATTTGTTGTACATACAGTCCATTGAAGGTGTTCAGTCTCCAAACATCTGGGATGACCATGTTACCATGGCAGCAGAGCATTCCTACGACCAGATCTGCAGAGTCACTGCACCCCTACAATAATTTAGAGGATGTGGTGTGCGGTAACCTTGTCCTTTAGAAAAACAATATATGTGTCAAACCATCTGCAGTTGTGCAGTTAGCTTAAGGTGTTCGTGACTTCGTTGTTGGGTAGCAGTAAGTTAATTTGCAGCGCGTGAAAGGCCACAATCATAGTCTGAAACTTGCTGATGGTATGTCACAGCAGTGGACACTTTAAGTAACCTTTCTTTTTATGTTGAGGTTTGAATCTTTCTGCATGAGATGACCTGTGGGGCAACAGTGCCCCTGGACCTGACATCTCCTTGCATGCAGTTAGATCTCTTGACATGTCCTCTGTCCCAATTCCATATTTACGCAGAAAATTGAGGTTTTACAGCCTATTTTCACAAGTATGGCAGTCTTGCCAGATTTCTTTTTTTCAATAGTGCTTTTCCACTTCCGTTTGGTAGCCAAGAACACCTTGAACGCTTAACAAAAATATCTCCTATAAACACCAAAAAGTGCTTCATTAAAAGCCATGGATGAATGGATGAATGGTAAGCACTGGTATTGCTGTGTGCAGCTTCCACTTCATCATTGTTATGTCCTCTGCGCCATGACAGTAGAGGACCAGCCCTATACAAGGGATTCTTGGGCGTGCTTTGAGTGAGAGCACAAAGTCCAAGTTGCTAGGCCAGGTCCCTCTTGAGAAGAGACAATAACAATGGCATAGAAGATTCCTCAGACTGGTGCAAGCGTTTATGAGGACTTCCACCCACCACATGTTTTGGTTATAATGATATGCACCATGGCGGGTCTAAGTTTCATGGTCCATGGAATAATGCACAGCAGGCTCACATTTGCTATGGTCCAGTGTACGTAGGGGGTGGCCAGAGATGTACATGCCACGAAAAGTATATTTTCCTGTTCGAGCATACCTGGAAATTGTTTGATTTCTACTGTTGGAATCGGTTGTACATGAGCTCAGACTGGTCCTAACAGTAAAAGCACAATACACAAAGTTCTGGCTTAGGAGGTCTGTGTGAGCTACTATGATGGTCACTTTAATGACTTGGTGCTCGTCAGTTCATCCAATGTTAATGGACCAATGTCCTGTAAAATGTGCCCTCTCCTAAGTGTTCCCAGAAAACAATGCACCCAGGTACTATAGAAAATAGTCTCAGCCGAGACATTCTGCCCTTGGTCCAAGGCCCCAGAAGACACTTCAGCGCTTAGCTGATTTTCTGACCCCGTTGAATGTCAGGGCTTCCATCACAGCTAGCATGGCGAGCTTAGCTGCATGGCTTGTGGGAGAAGCAAAAATACTTCTTAACAAAGCACCCAATGTGTCTAAATGGAAAAGATTGCGCCTCCGGCGGTCCTCATAAACACACCATGGGTATGATCTGAGATTGCAAGTCTAAGCACTCGCCATTTTGCCAAAGTTGATCTGAGTAACGAGGGAGAGATATATTTTCTCTGGATAACTTAATTTACAAAAATGAGTAAGCCAGGAGTATAACTCTGGTCTTGGGGTGACACAGTAACTAAAGTATTTCTTCTGACACACAGAAGGAAGCCGAAAGCATTTCAGTATTACTTTCTGGTTTCAATGACTGTACAGTGTGGTAATGGCCGGAGTCAGAGTTAATGGGCTCCAGTGCAGAAAGAGAGCTAAACAACATGGCGGACGGGCACGAGGAGAGATCAGAATGCGGGCTGAGATCGGAACCTGCATTTGGTGAGAGCTGATTGCTGACGCCGCCCCCCTCCCCCACCACCGGCGCCAATGGTTTTTTTGTTCCTTCAAAAGGCGCCTCAAGTCTTTAGAGGAGGCGCCTGGGACTTCTATGCGTTTCCCAAGGTGCCATTAGAGCCCCTGGAACCTGTGTGTTGACTACAACGGCTGCGGGCATAGACCAGGCCACTGAGAAGCATGAAGCGGGTGACATGTGCACATGCTAGCAGGCTGCGGAGTGTTTGCTCGACTCCTTGCTCTGCCTCGTCCGTTCCTTCTGAAGGTATTATGAACCTGGTCATTTTCCTTCCACCGACCCTGCTCCTTAATCGAAGACTTCACATGGTCGATGGCTGAAAGCCCCTGCTGCATCATTCCCATCCACAAAAGAACATTGGGAGATGTGTTGCAACCCGTGTTTGGGATTAATGTAAAGCTGCAGCCAATTTCTTCTAGTTTGGCTCGTTTATTGGGGAATGTTAAAGGATGCCAGTTGGACTGTGGTTCTGCACTGCACATGTTGTGAGTGGGAGGGTTATGAATCACCGAAAGAACAATTTCACAAGCGAGTGGTTCTGCGGCGCAGGAATATTCCACCCCCAAGAGTATAGAGCGGGACGTGGAACGCTCACCAGGGCAGAGCGGAGCCAGAGTTGAGGCCTCGTCGTCTGCGTTGGCCATTGTCTAACGTGCTGACAACTGTGACAGCTACGGAACCTCGCACATGACATGATGCATTGTTTGCTCATGGCCACCATATATGGTCATAATGTAAAGCTGGCGTTTATATATATACTGGTTGGATGTATGACTTTGCTTCCCCTGCATTCACTTCGACATCTGTACTTCTCCTTACCTTGTATTCTCCTGTCTTTCACTTCTCTTAGCATTCACTTTGTGGGAGGTCCCCTGTCCCGGCCTTCTTTTTCTAGGCGAAGAAAAGGGGGGGATAACCTACGAGTTAAAATACTCAACAACATAGCCACATATCCTCCTTATGAGCTGGAAGTTGTGGCGCCTGGCAATTTTCTCATTCTTTCCAAGTGTGGCCTGGGAGTTTTCTCAAAGTTTCCAGAGAAGCCGGCTGCCTTGGAGCCATCCACAAAAACTCACAAGTGCGCATTGTAAGTGGCTTCCCAGAAGATGACTTTCAGGAATACTGTGTCAGGCTGGAGGGTTTCAGTTTATGGTCACTGAATTAAGTGTCGTCACCGACCTCCGCTTATTGGTGCAATTCTGATGGAAGTCCCCCGGCATTTTAAGAATAAGCATTTGAGCAGAAAAAAACCCTAATCGGCTGTATGTTGTGCCAGAACAATTGAGTCGGAACAGACACAACAGCCCGTGATAACATTTCCAAAGACTCTTCCCCACAGAACCTAAAATTGGAATATCTGTGATGTGGGGTGGGGAACACGTAACCCATTTTAGTTGTTCCCATGATGATTTGTCTGGCAGTGGTTTTGTGCTAGCCAATGTTCCAGCGTTTAAATGTCATTTTTTGTATTTAAAAAGCTCCCATTGCGTCCAGTAGATGAGGTTGGGGTTTGAGAGAAGCGGCAGGAGAAATGAAGCAAACTTTAGCGGTAGACCACTGTGCTACGAAGTTTCTGTATATTTTCAGGATTCTTGTTCACTTTTCAAAGAGGATAATTGCATTGGATCTTTCAGCAACACATATACAAAAATAACTGCTTGCTACGAGTGTGGTGCAAACCTTTCTTTAAAGAAAATAGCGCACACCACGCTGTTATTTATAGTGCAAACTAAGTGCCCTTTGGGTGCTTGCAGACAGAGTTGTGCCCCGAATTGGCCTTGGCTCAGGGGATGGTTAAAAGGCTGTTGTTTTCGGGATATTTCTCAATTTCAGATTTTATTTGGTGTATTCAATTCCTAGCACACATTTTTTATGACAAATGGTTGAAAATTCCAGTTTGACGAGTTGTATAGTTAATGGTGCGACATATGACCATTCTGACGAACTATCATCAATACTAATTACTAGGATGACAAAGCAAAACAGAAAAGGCAATCAAAGAGAAGGCCAAGGAGGAAAGGTTAGGGTTACGGTTAGGGTCACGTGGGATTATTTTAGTGGAAAGGTGGTCGGAAGGGGCAGTGGAAAGAAAGCAAGACCAGTCCACAAGATTAAGAGATCCAAATGACCTAACACAAGATGTGAGCAATTAGGCAGTCCTCAAAGTGGATCACAAACGATTTTAGGTTTTGCCTAGAGATTCTGGGCGGGCATTCCACAGTTGCACATGTTGAGATTTTTTGGAAGACATCTGTGATCCAATGAACCCTCTTGGTGGAGAAAGCATAAGTCGTTGTCTTTAAACGGTGGTCTCTCCGGATGTTCGGACTACCTCATCTTGACAATGCTGGCTAGGGATGATGAGAGAAGAGGTTTAAGGACCACTAGTAAACCAAAGGTTGCAGACTCCTGTTCTACAAATACTTTTCTTTGAGATTTAGGTGCAGTTTTGAAGAATCCTGTTCTTCTGAAGTGCTCCTCTAGACTTTTCGTCCTTGGAATAACTAGGTGGGTTACACAGTGCAACGACGGCTGTCCTCTACCAAAGTAGCGAAAGTACTTGTGCACCGTACTCTTCCAAAAGATGGAGAGATGTTGAGGCCACCGTAGGCCCCAAAACACTGGAATGCACCTAGTGTAGCAGTTCAACTGTATGCTTTGTAGCTGGTCTAGAATGAGTGGCAGATCCCTTTGTGGAAAACTTAAGCCATTTATTTTAAGCTATTTCAAGCTAAAAACAGTTAATCATTTTGTTGACATAAGTAACTACTCCCAAGAGTGGTGCAGAGGGCTCTGGGAACACTTTGTCAAATGCCCACTGGAAATGAGGTTGGCTGGAGCGATGCCCAATTTGAACCCTTCATTTAAAAAATCCACCACCTGCCACTGGCAAGCCGATGCCGGATGAAGATTCCTGGTGCAGCACCATATGGTAAATGAGGCTCAGTAGTGAGAATATGCTAATGCAGATAGATTATGCTGTGGATCTCGACATTCCTAAATTCTGGAGCCCATCCCACTAGGTACAACATTCCCATGGTGTCGTATGGCAATACTGGATGAATTATTGGAGCTGAATCCAATGGAAACAGACAGTTTTACTGCCAATAGTCGTAGTAGTGGAAGCTATGGCATTCCATCCCAAAATGGGCCTGCCCTTCCAGCAACACTAAGGAGCCTTTCTGAATAATCTTACTGTGGACTCTGGTCATGACTGGGAAAGGAGAAAATACGTACAGTAACCCTGCCCACCACTGTGTTGTCACTGAATCCTGGATCAAGACCTTCAACCCTAGCTTTTGATGACAGGCACCAAGGCAAACGGGTCTAACTCCCCACCTCCGGGTCAATAACTGGAAAGCCCCTGGACTGAAATGATAATTCACAGAGGAAGGGAACCGGCTACTCGGGCGATTCGCAATTGTTTTCTCCTTGCCTGGTAGATATACTGTGCTCAGAGGGCAAGTGTTTCTGTGCCCAATCCCCACTGTCTGCCACAACCTTCTGTAATTAGAGACATAGCTCCGTCTGTTTGCTTCCATACCGTCTTGTGACCCGATTGTCTGTGTATATCCGAATCCGCTTCCCTTGCATCCATAGCCTGAACATGCTAAGAGTGCGCTTGACTGCTGGAAATTCCCTCCAGTTGGATGATTTACCTTCATTGGTGTCCCTTTCCACTCCTGAACGGTTGCCTCCTATCCCAGTTCACTGGCATCCATTGTATGAACCATTGGAGTCTCAGCTTCCAGTTCCATGGCTTTGAATGGATTCTGTTAATTGAACTACCATCTACCATTGCAACTGTTTGGTTAGTTTGGAATTGGGGATCATCCACACATATTCCCCTGTTACTGGGGACCAGATGGAGCTCACATGGGTAAGGAGGGGACACCTGTGCAATCTGGCGTATGGGACTGCCGAGAGAGTGGCTGCCATGTCACTGTGAGACTGTAACCTGCGGTCTAATCCTGAGCCAGTAAGTTCTGCAAATGCGTCTGGAGGGCCTACATTCTGGGGTTGGAAGTATGCTTTGTTCCTTGCCGCCATAAACTGTTTCCCAACGTACATCGGATCTTGGGTCCTCTGGTGGTGTGATTTTGTTGAAATTTACAAGGAACCCATGCTGCAAGAGTCTCGCAAAACTCAAGTGGTCTGACAATTTGCTTCCTTCCAGGAGATGACTGAATGAGAATGACGTTCAGTTATGGAACAACGCTCATGCTGTCTTCGTGGAAGTGACCCATAATGGTCACCAGGATCTTAGTAAAAACTCTTGCTGCTGTTAAGAGTCAGAACAGGAGATCTCTGAATATCTCTTGCAACCCGAAAATGCAGGAAGGGTTGGTGTTTCTATGCATCTTGCACATCCAATTGGGTCAGATGGTCACTGGGTTGGATCAAGGATATCATATATCTTGAAACATCTGTGGTGATAAACTGGAGGTCTTTTAAATTCATCACCAGTCTATATTCATATTTGGGTTCCTAACCAGAAACAATTTGCATAAAAATCCCCTGATTTTGTCGCACTCTGGAGATGGTTGGACCCCTTCCAGCAAGACCTTTCTTTTCAAGGCTTCCCGGGGCAGAGGAGTGATCTTCAGTTCAGTTTGTTCTCCAAATGCACGTGGGCATACTTGATTGCATATTCTGATGTCGCAATGTCTAGGACCCATTTGTCCTGCACGTCTGTTCAACCAGCCTAGTACCAGCTGATTCACCACTTATCAGAATGTGTCGCCCTCTGGAAAAGTGCTAATTTATTCTGCAATTGATGACCCCTTGTATGGACCTAACAAGGCACGCTTTGAAAGGAACTCTTTCAGGATAGATGTCTTCTAGCTGCCATCCTTGAGCTCCTTGCCGATGATGCACCCTGTAACACATCACAATTAATGTCCCACATGTACTGGGCCCTGTTTATCCAGGAACTCTAATATCTTCCCACCTCCTGCTATTCTGCCTGCAGGTTTTGGAAACCAATGCACAACAAACAGGGTAGAACATTAAGAATCTAAATGGGAAACCAATTTCTGCCGTAATATCCCATAACTTTTTAACACATCAAAAACGGACTGTGAAGCCTTATTTTAAACATGCATAATCCTTTTTGTGCAAGCAAATGCATCAAGACCCCTCATGCTGTCCCTCAAAAAGAAGCACACCCTGACCCTGTCAGCGAGAGCTCTCCCTGGGTTGCCGGTGGTGCGCCGCCTTTCTAAAAGGGATCACGGGAGAAAACTGTCCCTAATACCCAGGGACCTAGGGAGAGCTCTCCCTGACAGGGTCAGGGTGTGCTTCTTTTTGTGGGACAGCTTGAGGGATCTTGATGCATTTGCTTTATATAGGTTTAAAAACGTGCTTCACAGTTCGTTGGAAAGCAATCATCGGCGATTGTGCGGCCGGCATATGCCGAGTATGAGCCTGCTCTGGCAGTCCGCTTGATTGCTGAGTAAATCCGATTGAGGGCTTTTTTAACACAACCTCTCAAGGCATGGGTCCTTTGGGAAAGACAGTCGTCTATCCACTCGCCTAATTGGGGGAACAGCTTTTGCATTCCCTGGATGCTTTTCACCACATCGCTTTACTGGATACCGCTTATGTAAATATCAAGGGAAGGGTATTTTTCCTGTGGCCTTACATTCCTTTAATAGCAGCAGCTTGATGTCGTCATTAAAGGGAATGTTTGATCTTGGAACCCCCTTGAACTGTTTAAAGAAATTCTTTGCCACTGCTTCTGCTGGGACAGGAAAATTCAAATTATCCCTCATATGGTAGTATGGTTTTCAAGTCTTCCTTCTTAATAGATTTCCCAGCAGGAATAGCAGCTGCTTCCCTTGCTTCATTCACTGGGGTCTAGTCACCCCCCTCATTTCCTCTGCCCCCCCCCTGTGGGTGCTGGGATTACTAATGGGGGCTGAGCAACGAGCTAGTTGGTTTATCATACTGGTACCAGGACGGGCTGCTTTATCCGCTTACTACTGACTACACTTAGTAATGCAGCGCAAGTTTGACAAGATTAGGGGGGGTGGTCAAAGCATTTTTCTGACGGCACACAACAGCCAGGCTCTCAGTTGACGACCCGCAACAGCACCCTCCAGTGAGATGCTGCATTACCTGGATGCCCTACAGGGCCGTGAGCTGGGCAACCAGTCCCTATGCAGTGCCGGCCTTAGGGCAGGGCCGCCCAGGGCCCCCTGCCATGCCACGCCCGCCACGCCAGCTCGGGGGGAGTCTTTCAAGGGCTCCCCCGAGCGGGCGCGGTTGGAGTTGGCATGGCAGACGGCCTATTAAAATGAAATGCGAGCGGAGCGCATTTAATAACAATAGGGCGCCTGCCGCGCATATTGAAAATTGTTCCCCCGACCCACACCCTCCTGCATGACCATTGACGCGCGGGGGAAGAGGAGGGGTGCAAAATGTTGGTTTTGCTGCCCCGGGCGCTGCAGCTTCTGAGGCCGGCCCTGTCCCTATGGGGTCCACAGCAGTGCATCATGGGCTTATGCTGTCACCGCCATTAGCCCCACAATGCAAGGTGTGAACTAAATGGCAGTGGAGAAAAAAGAAAGAAAAGGCTGTGGTAGGGCTGTCTGGGGACAGAGGTTCTTCAGTGAGGACTGTGGTGAGTGGGTGGATGGGAGGTAATAGGGTGTTGCTGCTGAGCTTGTATTTAAGCTTCAATGCCCGGAGAAGGAAAAACATATCCTTCATTTTGGGTATCTTTCTTGCATTTTCGTGCAACCATTCCTCCTCTGTAAGGGTGGGATCCAGATTCAGCCTACCTACCTCTTTTTAAAGGATGTTAGTCCATGCTACCTCGCCGGTGCACTCAGGATCTGTCCTGTGGCTGAGCTTAGGGCTGGCCCACCTCATTGACTGACGCAGAGAAGGCCTTTGTGAGCGTGGTAGGCTCTTGTATAGAAAATATTTTCTTTAACACCTGTGTTTTAATTTCTTCCAAAGAGTTCCAGCCACCTACATGAATTATTCAAGGCATGTAAAGCTGTTACTCAGAACTCTAGTCACAGGTAAGTAATGCTGCCCATCTCAGCAAGTTGCTGATCCTCATCCCACGGAAACGTGGCTACCCAACAAAATGAAGCATTCTACCACAAATCAACATAGAATAATATGAACTCGACAGATCAACATAACGATGGCACAAAAGGACACGGATACATCTCTCCACTACCCCTAATAAAAACATCAATATTGTGCATACTCGCCCTCAAACACTGAACAAAACACACTTGTACCTCTACCTCAGCAACAACCTAAAACCACCACAAACGGCACACACTCCACAACACCCAAGAGGAAAGTAAACCAATTACACATATCACCCCATACACACTCATAGACCAAACACCACATGAAGTCTAACAACTAAAAACAAACCAGCACACAGTGACCGTTTTCCGGACTGAGGTTACCAACAGCACATCAAAGCTCTTGTGGGAATACCTGTTTTACTAACGCATGGATGACACTCTGTGTCTACACGTGTAGCCTGTAGCTTGGTATACATAATGTTTAGGCTTGGTAGTATCAAATATTCCTGACTGCACTAGATTCATCATTGTTATAGATTGTATATATTGCTATATTTGTGTGTATCACGCTATGATCATATGCAGTCTGGCATGCTCAGCTCACCCCTGCTCCATCTGCCAGTCTGATGTCGGTCCCTGGTTGTCTGTGGTTGGTCCCTCTGCACTTCACCTGTCTCCCCTAACCAGTTAACCCCAAGCCTCTGTGCAGCCATCTTGTCATGTTTCAGCCAAGTTTGTCCCCTTCTTCACCTTCAGTAGGGATCCCAGAGCCCCCTCCCTGAGAATAGGTGAGTTTGGGAATTCCCTCGACACCTGCTTCCTGCCCAAACAGTGGCACAAGCAGCGGCTGGTGATCCCTGGAGCCCATGGTCCTTGATCCTGTGGCTGCGACACCCCTCAAAAAAAATATATAGCTAACCGAGGGATAATTTGACTGTAGCAATCAGAATCACTCCCAAGGCGACACTGTATCTGGAAATGTACTTCCAGCAGTGGCTGCAGGGTGGAAAGGGCGATAAACGGTGCCCCTCAGCCCGTGGTACAGGGGAGACTGGTAAGTTGTGTTGCCGAGGCGAAGCTGCTAGATCTTTGTCCCATTTCATATCTCTCTCTCTTCACATTCCCTCTCTTGCGCCCCTTTCTTTCCTCCGCGAACACGTCATCCTCACTGCTCCGCTGGCACCCTGAGAGCCGGTGCCCCACCTTAAGATCTCAAGCTCATTAACTAGCCTGAGACCCTGATTAGTCCCTCAGACCCAGTACACACTGGGAACCCAGCAGCCCCCAAGGAGACCAGAATCCTGGAGTAAACCAGCACACCCTGAAACTACATACACCCTGAAGCCTTGCTCAACCAGAGACCCCCGTCTGAGAACGGTATACTGAGAAGCCGGTCACCCTGAAATCTCCTATTTCTAACCTGCGAGCCCCTACAACCCTGAGGTCACCTGAATAAACCTGAATATGTAACTGACCTATATACAAGGATTCAGTACTTCCTTCTTGCATGCTTGCTGGCACACTCCTTGCTGGAGGGCGGGAGAACACAACACAAGAGTACTATCTGTGTGGCTAGGCTACTGTGGTTCGGTCCGTGTCTCCCATCATGGCCACCATCTCCTGGTGTATTTCCAAGTACAAAGTCTCTTGTACTTTTCCCTCTCAATCCCACCAACTATGCCCTGCCAGCCTTCCTTCATTTTCAGATCCCCCAGAGTACCTGGAGACCATGGAAATGGCAGCGGCGCACTGTATAAATCACAGTAATGTAACATTCTAGCTCAGCCGTTGCTGCTCCTATCCTTAAGGAACGTGCTCGGAACTCTTCCTCACTCACCACCATTAGCATCTGAAAAGCTTTAGCGTAGGACCCATTTGTGCGACTCACTATAGGTGTCTGCAACCTGTGGTGATACATATATTTGGGACTAGGACTCCTATGATCCCTCACAATTGAATATGCTGTGTAGGGTTGATTGTGGTTGTAGTCCAAAACATCTGGAAAGACACATTTTGCAGACCCCTGCCCTAGCCGCACTGGAGAGCACAGATCCGGAATTGAGGATGCATGGACGTGTCCTATCATCGCAAAACCAACAAAGCGCTTGCTTGATTATTTAGCTGCAGCAAAGGCCCTAACCTTACTATTCGTTGACGAATGTTTGGTGTGGAGTCTAGTAGATGTCGCGGGTCGGAAGGAGGAATCGGACACGCTGAGGACATTATTCAGTATCTTTAATTAAATGATAAATTAAAGGCCCAACATTCCCTACCTTATCTAAAGGTCCTTGTCAGTTGGCAGGATGTCCAAAGTAAATGTGTCCTCTGTCCAAACTAGCTATCTAACCCTACCACTATATCTAAGTAAATTAAATAGGCCACGAGAGTGTGTTATATTCGCCTGGTCTTCTCTCCTGTTCAGATCTCTTTATTTACAACTTTTCTCTGTGGTAGAGAAATGTTGTGACATAATCTCTTTAGATAGTCTTGAGATCAGTTCTTATGGGTCTTCAAAGACATGCTTGGTTTTCGTACTTTCTGTGTTCGTGTATTTGTTTTCTCTGGCGGTGGTTTCTCACACCCTTGTCATTCCTTGTAGACACTTCCCAGTCTTTAATTTCAGGCTTTGCCGAGTTGGGTTTATCTTGACCCTTTTTTTTTCTTTTTTTTAAGGCTTTCCTTATAATGTATTCTCTCCGTCTTAAACTTTCTCCTCTTTTATCTTGTTCATAGGGCATCTTCCCTTCCTCCCAGGGGATTTGTTTGTAGTCTCTGCTTGTTCTCCACCTGAGTTGGGTAAAGCCCCTTTATATATTCTTTTCACTTCTCTTGTTAACTGGTTTCACTTTGAATATTTCATCCTCCCGACTGGGACGAGTTTCTCTCTTCCGATGACCCTCTTCCCCAACCAGATTATTTGTTACTGGTTTTCTCTGCTTTTTACATTTCCAATTATGCAGTCTTATAAGAGACGAGTTTCATCAGATCTATAATGGAACCCCAGTGGCCTCCCACTTCTCTAGTTTGTTCTGGTACTTCTCTGTATGCAGGGGAAGGTGAAGGGATGGGGGCGGGGTGGCTTTGCTTTCACTCAGGTATGCTTTCTCCCTCTTCTCGGTTGTGAGATTCTCGTTCTCAGTTCCTCGTTGGGTCGCTGCTATACACCGACACGGATGATCAGAAGCTATCGATGCTTTCCAGCATGGTGATCGCTGCATCGTTGTTCAGGCGTCCTGCCCACCACACCACACCGCACTTATGCTTACGCCACCGCTGGATACCTTGTTCCTTCTTTCCTTCACACAATGCTTCCTCGCATCTGCACACACATGACCTCTCGCGTTTCGGACTGCGTTCTCTAACACAATGAACGTTGCAGGCTCCTAGAATTGCCTTAGCTCCACCTCCACATAGTGTGATGAGTTCAGGGGACTACCCCTGCACACAAGGCTCTCCTCTTCCTCTCATCAGACTTGTCTCCGTTAAATATACATCTCTTGTTGACACATCTTCCTTTTCTTTTCCACATGGGTTTCTCTTTGCATTGCCTTCATCCAAATGAAAAGATGTCACCTTATTTGTTCTAATAGGCATTCCAATGTATGTTGCTATAGTAGGTGGTTTAGGAGTGCCTCACAGGAACAGGGGTCCTTCTCCCAAAGGGGAAGTCTCTTCCGGTGAGGTCCCACTTGCCTGAACTCCTATTGAGTGTCTTGCGAAGCGGGCTCACCTCTGTAGACTCAGAGGGAGTCTCCCCATTGGGGAGAAGGGACGAATACCGGTGATTCGTCACATAGGATATAGTTTCGCAACAAGGCACAACATGACAGCTGTTTCCTCCTCTTTTGCGGATTGTGCAGGTTAGACATTTCCTGCCTGCCACTGATGTCCTGTCTGTCCGCCTCCTGCAACCTTCCTCTTCCCCAGGCTGTCATCGACTGCCAAGAAAAGAAATCGGCCCAAACCCTTTCCAGCATTCTTTGGCCATTGTTTATAAAAGAACATTCCTTAAGGGACTTCACTGGAAAGAAACACACATGTCCTTTTTTAGTTGGCTCCGGAAGTGAAGCAAATCCTAGCTGAGTAGTTCGCCTCGCTGTGTTTCAAGAATGCGATGGTTCCTATTGCTGTTCTGAGTCTACTTCAGCAATGTGTCGATAACCATGCAGACCCCATGGTTGCCCCCACACTACACAGCACGGCGCCCATGCAAGGTCGCATTTCAAGTTTTTAGTTTTCCCTCAAAGTTGAATATACACCTTCCTGATAAGATTGTTTTTCTTTTGTTTTAGTTTGGCACATTACCAACATTAGCAGGTCCCCCCCAGCCATCTAAAAACCCTTCCCCGTCTATTTTATTTAGAACATTTCTGAAAGTGTTTTCTTGCCATGGTTATCCTCCATGTTGTACGTGGCTGTCAAGCATATAAAGAGGAAGTGACATCAAAGGAATGGTGGATGTACAGTCTCAGTCTAGATTATAGCCAAGAAGGGGCAAAGTGAAAGGTCGCATTTTCTCTTACTTTATATGGGCAGCCTCGCTTGCCTTTTAATTCTAGCCCACCAATAGTAGTAGTACGAGTAGTGCTAGTGGTGCTGCTATTAGTAATAGTGATTTGTGAAGGGAGTACAATTATTACCAGCAGTAGTGACACTACTACTAGAAGCAATGCTATTACTGCTACTATCAGTAGTAGTACTTTTAGCAACAATAATAGTACTATCAGTAGGAATAGTTGTAGTACCACCAGTAGAGAATTACCAGCAGTATGAATGTTACTTCTACTACCAATAGTAGTAGCAGTTTTAATATTGCAAACATCTTTCGAAGTACCACTACCACTAATGACTGTAGTAGTGGTAAAACTGCTAGTACTATTACTTTGTTTAGTACTGACAATATAAGTAGTTTCAGCACAAGTACTACTACTACTCGTATTACTGTTTCTAATAGTATTGAAGCAGTAATAGAACTAATATTTTTCAACCGTGCTGGTATTGGTAGTTGTAATCGTACTAATGCTGCTTGTAGTGGTGCGAATATTGTTAGCAGTTGGCACTGGTAGTACTATATTCGTACTAATGCTACTGTTTGTTATATTGTGTTTCAGAGCTTTTATACTGTGCCGATCCCTGCTGTAGTGTTCTTACGGCGCTGTTACGTTGTCAGAGAAATTGTCCATTACTGGTGTACCCAGACAGCGGTCTGTCGATGATGAAAAAGGGAAAACTTGTGGGGGGTGGTGGGGGCCTAGGAAAGGAACGGACAGAGTTGATTCTAAGGAAGACCCAATTGTCTTGAGGTAGAGGGAAATGGTGGGCAGTGGATCAGACGGAATGCAGATCTGAATTTGTATTCAATTAAACGTGATGATGCACTTCCTCTCCTCTTGTGATGTCACTTCCCCTTTAAGGGCTTGAAGCCAGCTAAAAAAAGGAGGGCACGTGTAGCATGAAAGATGCTTTAAAGGTTGAAAATAAGATAGATGGGGCAACAAAAGCTGAAAATAGGCAGAAAGAAAAACATTAAAGGTTCGGAACAACCTGTTATTTTTGTTTTAAAAACAGGTATGCCCTCTTTTAATAAAACTTTCGTGCAAAGCTCAAATGACTGCTAACATTACAGAAGCTCAAACAGATCGCTGAGCTGAAGGCAGGACTTCGTTTCTAGGAACATATTAGCAGTAAAACACGCGAGTAAATAATATAGCACTGTGGGTTAATGTATGTGCCGCAGAGAGAAATCGGTGACAATCCTCGACCTTTCATTCTTCCAAGGTCGACGTAATCGAGGCAGATTTGGGGGACGGAGATGTTTGTTGCAAGACTAAGAGCCTCCATAGCTAGTGCGGCAAGTGCTGTATAAAAGCGAGTTCTCTTCAGTAAAGTTCCTAGTAAAAAGGGGCCCTCATTTCAGACTCCTGTCTCCCATCCTTCTGCTTTCCTACTGGCAACCCTGTCATGTTAATTAATGCTCCGAGTGCAGTGGGAAGAAAGTTCAGAGCCACAGCCGCCATAATTTGCCAGAATATGTAAGCTCTCATGTCGCCCTCTATGTGGGCAGCTAGAGTCTGACAATTCTGCCGCATGGCTGCCAACTGAGGGGCTACATCATTTCTTTTGTTCCTTATGAAATATGTTGTTGAGGGATATTCGTGTGGTGTTCACCTCAAGCTAGTCTTACCTTCTAGAACCTCCACTCTGGTAACAAAGTGCGCCTGCCTCTTTGTAGTGGATTGAAGTTTTAGGACTTGTACTATAGCACAGGGGCAACATGCTGGTCTTGGAAGCAAGACCACACAGAGCAACAGAGGTTCGAAACCGGATCTGCGCTCAGAAACCGAACTCGGGTATTAAGCGCGTTATAAAAAAAAATATTAAAATAAAAACATCTGCACTGTTATGAGCCATTATGTGGGGCGTGGCCTGGAGGATGGCCAGAGGGGCGCAATGCTCTTTGAAAGGAGTATGATGACGATGACTCTCTTAAATAGAAAAATAAGCACTTCTGGCATTTTGGATTTGGGATTTGTGAGGGAGGGGACAGAAGCAATACTTTAACGGCAGGGGTTGAGGGGCGACTGGTGAGAGAAGAGAATCATAAAGTTGATACCACTGCATTGCAGAGGTTAATGTTTTCAATCTCAAAGCTAGACTTCTGAAAAAGGATGTACAGAGCATAAACATCAATAGCATATGGACCCTTCTGCTAGCGGCAGTAAAACAAATCCTTTTGCTCAGAAGAAGCTACACACTCCTCAGCCATAAAACGTCCACACTTCTAAAGGTAAACTTTGTGGTGCAAATCCCTTGCATGCCACTGGCTTCTTACTATCCAACACAAAGCAGATCAACAGAGTTTTCTGAAATAAACATTTGTCAATATTCTTAAGTGCCTCTTAACTGGTGGGGGCTATGCGAAGTTACGATATTGAGCATACAATATTGAGCATTTATGCTGTGCCCGTCACCACCGTAGTGGTCTTACGGTGCCAGGCCTTGCCTGTTAAATGGCATATTGTGACCCCACCTGGGTGTCATATGACTCTAGTCTGACGGTAAGAAAGGCTAGCAAATGAGGCAGGGAGGCGATGGGAATAAAGAATTCGTCTGTAGATAGGAGGTTTGGTGGGAGAGAGCAGGTTGGAAAAGTGGGTATGGAATATGGTTGCGATAGCTGGGATGATTGTTTCTTAGCTGTCATTTTTTGGGGGTGGTGGGATTGTCTGTTAAGCATGTGAGAAGTACCAGGAGAAGCTCTGTTTAGGAGAAGGTTGTACTGTGATGGCAATTTCTAGACAAGTCGATGCATGGTACTAGAGGTAGTGTGTGGTTGCTTGATGGACTTGAGAGGTGCTTAAGCAAACATTTCAAGTATTTTTGTATTTATATTTTATATAGCGCCTTAAGACAAGGCGCTGTACAGAGAAACATAGAGCGGTACAATAACAATGAGCAAGCTAGACAATAAAAACAATAAATCACACATGTTGGTGAAAATGAGACTTCAATGACTTACGAAATAGAGGATAGGCAGAAATAGAACGAATCGAGTCGGGGGAGGGTGTTCCAATGTAGAGGAGCTAAAAGAGTGAAAGTACGAAAGCAAGATTGAGCACATGGGGACCAGCTGCCACCAGCAGAAATTGAGAAGAAGAGCGAAGAGAACGAGAAGGGGTATAGAAGGATACCAGGACAGAAAGATAGTCAGGAGCCAGTCCATAGAGGGACTTCAAGACGAAACAAGACATTAAATTTGAGTTGAGAGCGAAAAGATAACCAGCCAAGAGTAGCAAGGGAGGCTGAGATAGAATCTGCGAGAAAGAAGACCAATAAGACAAACAGATAAGTTAAGGACAGATTTTAGAGGGACAACATGAGAAATTGGGAGCTCAAAGAGAGCAGAGGAGCAGTTGAAAAGTTGGGGGAAAAAATCAAGGAAGACATCCACAGTTGAAGCATGAAAAGTAAGAAACGGGCGAGCTTTGCGGTTGTTGTTTAGATGAAAGCGGCAGGCGTGTGAAGTTAAAGGGATGTGGGGAGAGAAGGACAGAGTCAAGATAAAGCTCCAGATTTCGAGCCGTGGAAGAGATTAGTAGCTGGGATGGAGGAAAGGAAATAAAGGACGGAGGAAGAAAAGGGGGAAGAGAGTTAGCAGGGAAAAAGAGAATCTCTATTTTCCCAGCATTACGTGTGAGATAGTGAGATGACATCCAAGATGTAATGGCTAAGAGACAGGCAGAAAGCGTGTGGTGAATATCAGAGGAAAAAGAAGAGGGAGAAAAAGTTGAGTATCATCAGCATAAAAGTGGTGTGAAAGACCAAAGGAGGAACTGACCGCGGCAAGAGGGGGAACTGTAGAGGGGGAACAGAAAAAGGCCCTGAACAGGGCAAGCAGAAAAGATTCAGAGATTTGCCGGCCCACGAGACAAACGTTATTTGACACAGATATGTAAGAAACCAGGAAAGGACAGAATCTGTGAAACCAAAGGAAGAGAGGGACGCCAATAAAAGGGAGTGATCAACGGTGTGGAACGTAGTAGACGGAACCAGAACAATAAGAAGGGATGAAGGTTTAGAATAGCATGCAGTAAGTAGTGAATTCAAAACAGAAAGATGAGCAGTTTCAGTAGAGTGGTGAGGGTGAAAGCCTGAATGGAATTGTGGGAGAATAGAGGAATTAGAAAGAAAAGTAGAAATTTTAGAGTAAACCAGCCGTTCAAGTAATTTTTAGAGACAGGGTAGTAAAAGATGGGACGAAAATTTGAGACAAGCAATGGGGCAGCAGTAGGTTTCTTTAAAATTGGGATGGTGGAGGCATGCTTAAATGATGAGGGAAAAGTTGGTCGAGAGACGGATATTAAAGAAGGAAGTGAGATAAGACGCCAGAGAAGGATAGATTTCAAGAATGAGTGCAGAAGGAATTGGATCATTGGAGAAACCGTGGGGTGGGCCTTAGCCAGTAGAATCGAAGTGTCTGCATTGGAGATTGGTTGAAAGCAGGAAATTGAGGCAGAGGAAGCAGGAGTGTCGGGAGTGCAGGTGAGATGGAAGCTTTGATATCAGAACAGAGGGAAGCTACCTTAAAGGAAAAGTATGGAGCGAAGTCAGAGGCTGAAAGAATAGAACTAGCTGAATAGTCAGGGGTGGGAGGAGATGGAAGACGAGAAAGAATTTGAAAAAGACGCCTAGGGTGGGCGGACAGACAAGAAGAGAGAGACAGAGAGGGTAGAGGCAGCCTCATCAGCAGGTAGGGTTGCAAAAGAGGAGTGGGGGAGGAAGAGCAGAGATACAAGAAGAAGTAAAAAGTGAAGAGTTAAAGTGGCGTAAATAACGCTGATAGATGACGCGGAAGAGACGACAGGGGAACGTGAAGACGGTTGAGGAAAAAGTGAAACAGAGAGAAGATAGTGATTAGAAAGCTAAACTGGAAGTGAAGTAATGGAAGAAGCAGAAAAGTAAGAGATAAACATAAGATAAAGACAAGAACCAGAAATGTGAAATGGAGGAGTAGGAAGCGCGAAAAGGAAATGAGAGTCGAGAATTGAGAGAAAAGGGAGAGTGGAGTGTGTCGACAAGAGCTGAAGATTAAAGTCACCCAGCAGTATAAGAGGGGTGGAAGAAGGAAGAATATAGGCAAGAAGATGCTCAATATCACAGAAGGAACCAACTGGGCTAGGAGATCGATAGATGAGCAGAAAGGAAATAGTTTAGGGTTTTGAAAAGATGTTGTATGAAAATTCAAAGGGAGAATAGGTAGGGAGAGCCAAGGGCGAAGAGATACGTGAGAAAGAGGATTGGGAGAGAATGGATTTATTGCAAAGTGATCTTGTATTCCATAATCAAAGGTCAATACCTGCAGCATTGGGAGTAAGTGGAGGATAGATAAGATTGTCAAAGTTTTGAGTGGAAGTAAGTTTAGGAGCAGAATGATTGCTTTCTGGAGGCATGAAGTTAAGAATGGGAAGGAACAAGAAATCTGTTACCAGCACTAGAATGGAATAGGTTGCTGAACCAGCAATTTGCAGAGATGTTTGTGCTGGTGTACGGAAGGAAGGTTGAGCTGTCATGGCCGTTCGAGATGGAGGCCGAGTAAGGCACTTAGGAGCTGATGAAATTGCAGTAGGACAGCAACTCAACTGGGGGCAGCCGCAGATAGCGAGGTGTGAATTTACCCGACTACACCTGAGCTTCGCCCAGGCCCGATGTTGTCAGGCAGGCAGAGCCGGTGAGAGCGATGCTGGAGGAGTGGTCACGAGCGTTGCCTGGCAACAGGGAATGCCAGTTTGTGCACCGGAGGAGCGGGCGGGCAAACAGATTGAAGGTAAAAAGTGCTACTGACGCCCTCACAACTGGGCAGGTTGAATTCAGACTCCCTCAGTCACGTACAGTCCTAGTGGCAAATGTGAAGAGCCACAGACCCTGCAGACAGCGAGGTCCGCCTTTACCCAAAGTATGGAGGCTTTCAATAAATTAGTGATGTGAGGCACCTCCCTGTGTCGGGGAGAGATTTTGGTTTGCCAAGCTAGTTGGCAGATGTGTCGGCGCAAGAGTTTGTGTATAGATGAATGCTTGGGAGGGTTATATGTGATTATAGAGAAAACAAAAACAGCCAGAAAAAAATATTGAATTATTGTTTCTTCTATTTGGGGGGACTCCGTTTCCCTATGTGTATAAGCCCACCTCAAACCCCTCCCCACCAGTTGTATCCCCTTACCCCACCTCATCTTTGTTTCCACAAACATTTGGTGTTTTCTTTTACTGTTTTTGTTTTGTTATAAATTCCCGCTCTAATTGTTTTCTCTGTAATCACTGGATACCGCTTGGGAGACATGAGGCGGGGGAAGGGGAAGGTACCAGGAAACAAAGGTGAGCTAGGTCTGAGAGGTTAGTAGTTGTTAAACTGTGAGATAGCTATTATACACATAGATGAAGGATTTATCATACCCTGCTACAGTATGACAGCATAAAGGTCACAAGGTTTAGTTGGCTCCTGGGCAATGGTTCTATGTTCTTTTGCCGCCAGTTTTTTTTATGAGCTTTTTAACTAAATTTAAAACCCCTATTATTTAAACCCTATCACTAACCACCTACCCCTTTAGTGTCCTTACCGAGTTTTTTCGATGAATATTTTTTGTTAAAAAAACGAATCGTTACAAAACTTGACTGCATATACCCTGGGCGATATAGGAGATGTATCATTGTTTGATTAGCTAGCTGTCGTTAATACAATTCTGCTTTCCCGGCGTTAGAAGACAAAGTGTGATTTAGTTGCAAGAATGTGCATATTCAACCAAGCGAAATCTAGCCGATAAACTGGGCATTGGGGAGTTGGGGGGCTGCGAGCATTAAACAGACACCCAAACAGGCAATTTGTGGAGGAAATGTGTGGAGGTATTGCTTTAAATCAGGTGATCAGGTGATGGGTTCACGAGGAGCTTGGTGTGTGCTGAAGGCATGGCCTGGAAGTTGTGGGGATCTCTAAAAGCAAAAATCTTCCTGTACTCCATCCTACAGATAACCGGAGGGGGATCTTGTACTGGCGCACCCTCCGACAGATGTAAGAGCAAAAATCAGGTTGTGCAGAATGAGTGCTAGTGGATGCAGTGTTGGCATATCTTATGGTAAAGGCTGTTGGAATTGCAAAGCAACCTCTGCCATTACACAACCTCGTGCCACTGGTGAATTGTGCTGGGAAGTCAGTGTGGCTGCTCTCAAACTAGCTCTGTCCTAGTTTCAGCATGTGGAGAGTTGGGACCAGACCAGAAACTGCTGCTCAGATAATAACACAGCTCAAAGCGTTGGTCATCTGCTTTATTTTCTGTGCTAATTTGGTGAATCGCTTCAACCCAAGTGATCTGTCTGTGTGTAACCTGCAGGTCATAGGTTTGAATCCCAGAAGGGCATATTCAGTCTTTCATACCTCAAAGGTATAGCACGTGGAACGGGTACTTAACGCTATTAGCACCACTGTTCGCAATCTGGTAGCCCAGCATGCTGTCAGCTGTGTTTTTTCTAAGAATTAACAGGACGCCTAGTGGTGTCCCGCTCATTCCTAAAAAAGACTGTCTAGAGATGGCCGCCACAGAGTTGAAAGATGGGGCTCCAAGAGGAGCCCCCTTACATTTCGATGGTGGCCGGAAGAAGGAAGACGGAGCAGCAGCGGCAGGCTGCCGCCGCCACATCCATCAGGTAAATGGAGGTGGGATGGACGGGGAAAACGAATTTGAGGCAAGGATGGGTGGGGCAAGACGGCGGGCGGGGGAAGCAACCGCCAGGTTGCTCAGAACGTGGGCTTGCATAGTGGATTCAGCCTGTGATCCGAAGAACAGCAACCTGATTGGTTGCTTCCCCTCTCTCAGTGCTAATGCTGCTTATATTCCAGTTAACACTTTTAATGGTCAATGAAAGCTTGAGGGTGTCTCTGAGACCTTGGGTGCCTCATCTGCCCTTTGGTGTGCTATTCAGACACCTTTTCTTACTAAAAAAAAACAAAAAGCGCCTCTTTTAATACTGCCACGGTTTACTAATATAAAGGCAGTTGTGGACTGCTTCATAGGTACAATAGCCATTATTATTTGATGATGCATAGATTAATGTATCCGGTAAAGTGCATTTTAAGGCTATTGTAAATCACATTGGTGTTCTGTCATGCATGGCAACATTATTCATTCCATTCGGGTGACACTAGTCCAGTCCTGGTTTTAACTTTGCTTTCTGGGACTTGTAGTCCTGGATTTACAATGGGGACATTCAAGACTACACGTTCCAGCATGCAACGGTAAAAACAGCACTGGACTAATATCTACCAAATTGATAATGTTGGTATGTATGCGCAGATAACTCTGCTTTCAACGGCACAGACCACCTTCGTAACCTATCCTTACGTGTTACAGTTAGGTGTGCAACATTCTGTTAAATAAGTCTTTCAGCAAAACAAAGTGTCGGAATGGCAGACTGATGGTACCCCGCCTCGACTGCCTCTGCACTGCCCTGAGTTTTCAGATGCTAGTGCAAGATACTGGAACAATGATGATGGTGGAAATGGAAGAGGGTACAAATATGATATTCCTGCGTTTCAGTTGTTTGGCTACAGCCTAAGGAAAGTTTGAAGATCCCCCAAATGTGCTCAAGATTATGTAGCTACAGGAGTCTGCAACCTTTGGCTCTCAATGTGCTTTAGACTACAACTCCTATCCGACCTTAACCAGAGTAGTCAATGGCGAGCGATCATGGCTGTTACAATCCAACACATCTGAAGAGCACCAGGTGATAGACACCTCACGGAGCACATACGGTGTCCGAGATGTCACTCTAACCATTGTTATGCAAGGATTCTGTACGCACTCAAGCCTTCTAGTGGGGTGTGGGGGGGTATCACTTTATGAATTAGTTCAGTTCTCTAATGGTTTTTGTTCCGCTAATTCCCTCGCCTGACCTGATTTTTTAAAAAAACTAAAAAGTGAAATGTATTAGCTGCTGAACCCATTTAAACTTTGAATTACTGTAAGCAGGATTAGCTACTGTTTTACTTTGCACCGGTGTAATCATACTGGAATGCATATCCTGCCGAAGCCAGAAAATGCAGTAGCGCCTATTGCACTCAGTATTTAGATTACATTTCCCAAAATTAAGATCACGCTGTTGTACTGCCATCGAGGCAGGGAGGGCTTTAAGATACGTGGCAGCATACCGCTCTGTTCTACACTCTAGTAGCAGGGTAAAACTTGCTAAAAAAAAACTATAAAAATAATACAATTGGAAATAATTTAAAACCGGGTGGGAGAGATATGCAAGTGCATGCCTCTTGATGCATCATTCTGCTCTATTGACGGTGGCTCCGGCAGCGGGTCTCACAAAGCGCTATGTTATACCTGGTCCACAATATAGCTTAACGTCCATTGTTTTATCAATTGCCATTGTGAGGGGTCAGTAATGTGAGGTAGACAACTGTTTGATGATTTATCAAAACATGCAATTTTATTCTCAAAATAAATGTAGTAAACTGCCTCACTATCCCTACTCTACTGAGGAATTTCCTGACTAGCAAAAGCTAAGGGAAACACTCTAACACAGGATATCCGGCCCTCACACTAAGCAACAAATACACAAAGACAATATATGGCACTACAACATATAACATAAACCACATTGGAGAGTTTCTGAATAACCTTCTGATGTCCTCGGTGCATTCCCTGCCCCAGGGTCAACTCTGCTAATGTTCAACCAATGAAAGAAATGTCTCAAATCAGTTCTTGATGTTCCAAAGTAAGGTTTGTTAACCAATGTTCCGTGATAGCAAATCCCTTCTTCTTGGGGAAATATCCACTTGCCACTTCCAACAAATAGCACCAATGGTAATCTCAACCACAATGATTTGTCACCTTTTCCCGAAAACTTGCCACAGTTCAAAAGAAATGCAGTATCCACAACTGTCAGTGATAAACAGTTCTTGGTTAATAGTATTTACTTACAGTTTTAGAATTCACAATGGTATATTTGCCAGGATGACTTCACAGTGCTGCTGATTTCACTTGAACAACTTCACTTCTATTTATTCACCATGAGAACAGTCACCTTTGTCTCGCAGTGCTCCGCTTTGTTTAGGCTACTACAATGTTGCATCTACTGACAACCAGATATACCACCACAGTTTTAGTACTTTGGATTACTTCCACAGCTTCAGTGATTTGTACTTCCTAGACGGGCTTTGACAAGATATACTTTAAAGTACTTCCACACCTTCAAGTAGGCAAGGCACACTTCCTCTGAACATCTCTCTTCAAAAGGGGCAGCCTCTTTGCCCGTCTTGTCTGTCTGCCACAATAACAATCTGGGTTTGCCTTTAAGACTCATTTATCTCTGTCTTCCACAGTCTTTGGCACTACAAGTTGTATCAACTTCAAAATAGTCTTTACAAACAGCCAGTTTCCCTTCACCAACGTTCTCAGCCCAAGTGATTACCCAGAAGCCTTGGTGGCACTCTCCTTGCACGCATGTATCTTAGGCCAGTTGAACTGTTATTAACTTCACAATGACAGATTGTTGTTCAACTCTAGGCTGGTTTCACTTTTAATATAGGGAGGCTCTTGGCTTGAGCAATGCTTATTCTCGTCTTCATTAGTAGATACACTTGAACTTCTTATATATGCAAAGGTGTGCTGTGTTAAAGTAAAGAATAGAGTTCAATCTTTCTTTAGGAATCACAATTGGGCACACACAACCACTTCTTAAGGTAGTTTTCAAAGGTTAAAGACTTGTATTGAATTGTATTCTCGTGCAAAGTAAAGTATAGAGTTCTTTTGGGAATCACAATTAGGCACACATGACCACTCTTTGATATAGTTTTTACACGTTAAAGACTTCAATCGATGTTTTATCAAGGTTAGGTATTCAGTAGTAACTTTCACAACGTTCACTCTTAATTAGTGACATGCGACCACTCCTTCAGGTAGATACAGTCTGTTAATGGTTTAAAAATGGGTTTAAGCAGCATTTTCTCTCCTAATATACGCGAGTGCTACTATCCCATTGTTCATGTATTATAACTTCAACTAACAACTTCAGCCCCCTTTAAATCACACACAAGTGAATAGGGAACTGGATACTGTTGCCGGCAAATCTCGTGCCAAGGTATTACAACGCCAGGCTTCACTCACTGGCTTCTTCAACACTTGCTCTGCGGATTGCACTGCTTCCATGACTTCTGCCAAACTTATACTGCTTCCGGCTTCTTGGGTACGCGCACCCTTCTTTTCTGAAGGTGTCTCTGGTCCAGCCACATGTTTTGGAGCCACTTTCGCTCCTGAGACCCACGGCTTGACAACCGCACCTCGTCTTGGTCTTCAACACGTTTGCTGCATGGCAACCACAGCAATCAGGCTTGCATGTGGAAAGACAGCTCTCCTTCACTCCTTCTGCTGAACAACCCTCAGCACTTCAGAGTTTGGGTGAACACCTCAGAACAAGCAGGTGAAATCTGCTGTCTCTACGTTCCAGCCTCCCTCTTGTTCTCCCACTTCTGCTTGGTTTGCCAGCTTTGTACCTTCTTCTTTCTACTACAGCTCACATTCTAGTCACAGTTCTAGCTCCTTCCACTCCTTCCAATTGCCTGCATCAGGGGGGGGGGGCTTTTAAACCTCCCAGGTTTCTTCAAGTGTGGGCTGTTAAACTTAATTGCCTGACTACTGCAACATCATGCCTCTTCAGCCTCTTGCTCGTCCCAGTACTCGTGGGATTATGGGACTTGTAGTCCCCTTCAACAAAGTTAGTTCTTTTGACAATTGAGTTGATTTTAAGGGTAGATTTATTTCCCTTAAACGTATTGAAAGATTAACTTTTAGAATTTGTGGTTACAGAGGAAGATATTTGACCTAAGGCACATTTACCCAATCATGTTCCTTTATACCTTTGGGAGTAAGGACAGTGTTCATCCTGAAATGCTTTAAAAGATCTTTCTGTTAACAAGGTTTGTTTGGATTTAACAGAACGTGTACCCCGGGTCGCAGATCTTATATGTGGGTCAGGGACACTATAGTGGCAATACGGCATTACATGTTTTGGCAACCCAGAAAGGCACTTCCTTTCAGAGGACAAGCTCTGTCTCATCCCACGGGATCGCCTCACTACCCTGGGCCCTGTCTCCTCCCAGGTGATCTTCCCGCAGTACTCCACCCCCAAGGTTAGGATAAGGAAGCGTCTGCCTTTCCCTGGCCACCTCGGAGGAGACTTTAGACAGGGTTTCAGTGAGGGATCCATCGAATTCTTCACACAATGTACAAAGAAACATACCTAGGTTTGGAAATGACATTTTATTTTTGCTTGTCTAATATACTCCTGACATGAATGCAAACTGCATTTTTACAGTCTAAAATATCTTTTACTCTTAGGTCGAGAAACGTATACCCAGGGTGAGTATGAAATGGTGTGCTGTGAGCGCAAGGAGAACCGTCATTCATGTCAGTGGGCAAGTCATGTTTGTGCCTGGTTTGGGTATGTTTGACCAAATTCTTTTGGGTCGTGGCAAACTGACCGCAAATCAATTTGGTCTGTGCCCAATTTAAACGCGTATGGTTATTTTTTTGTTTTTTGGTCCCCTGCCTCCAATTTTAAGGTAACGGGGGATTCACTCGCACCTCCAAAATTGTAATATATGTGACCAAATTGGCCCGAAGGCCTAATCACCCATGTAAAATTCAACCAAATCGGTCATTAGGTCAATTGTTTTCCGTGAGATAGGCAAATACCTTGTGCCTGGCTAGTAGCTTGAAATCAGTATATAGTGGGTAAACACTCCTAGCAGCAAGTGGTATCTGGAGCCATGTGTGCACTGTATGGGAGTTTTAATCCCTAGTGTGCTGGACCGAGTGGCATAGTCGTCCAAGGGTCCTGCGGAGAGAGAAGGTAGGTATTCGTGCAGGAATGAAAAGGACTGGGCAGCCCATAATTGATGTTGAAGGACACTTGGAATATCTGGATCTTCCGCATGGCCATCATGTGGTGGCAAGTCTCCAGAACATCACAGCCTGCGATAACCACCAACAGGGAAGTGGTGAGCAGTTCCAAACACGCATGAACGGTTGAAGAGCTGCACAAGTAGAATGCGAGAGAGTACATGAAGTTTTTGTTTTAATTAAAGTGCAGTTCTCGTCCCAATGAGTATACCTAAATCTAAATCAACGAGCGGACCAGCGCGTTCTTTGTAAATAAAGCCAATCTTTTATGAAATCCGTAACTTATATTTACCCATTGGAACTGGACACCCCACCAGGGAATCTGCCTGCCTGTCAACCATTTTGCAAACTTGAACCCCCACCAGAGCGTGCTATCTTCAGGACCCAGATGGCCCCTGTGAAAGTGCTTCATTCTGATTTTTTTTAATGAAAAGTAAACACTTAGGGTGCCCTTATTCTGCACAGGAAATGCAAATGGCTCTATGCCTCCGTCCCCCCTTCGACACTCCTAGGTTCTTTCGCTCTCCTGCTCTGCGCAAGAGCAGCGTCCTTCGAACGATGACTATGCAAGCCCTCAAGCGGGCTTGCCAAAATTGGTTCGGGCCAGGGTCCTGCATCTTCATCTGGTGGGCCTTTTCCTCTCAGTTGGGGGTGACCACCTGAAATCTCTCCCCCCTGTGATTTAAGGATTATTTTTCTGAAGCTGTGGTTTAGCGACATCTGTCTGCTGAAACTGATTCAGAAAGGCTGTATTATCAATTTAACTTGTTTTCTTCATCAATGCCCAACTATCCAAACAAGGCGGCTTGGTGCTGTAAGACCACTATGGAGGCGTTGAGTGCTGTTTAAAAGCTTTTCAAAGAATAAACATGCATGCAAGTGTCTCGGATGTACTTTGCTAAGGATACAAGAACAAGTAACTTCGTTTTTTTGTTTTGAGAGAATAACAAGCTCATTGGTCCTGAGGAAGCCTGGTTAGCCAATAATCGAACAAGAAACCCAGGCAGCAAAGGTAGAGTCAACATTTGTTTGCATAAGGCTGTGGGCAGAAATGGGCGGGGAAACTGGCAGAGTATTCTTGTCCCAAACCTGCAGCCACGGAGCCCACAACCCTTGGTTTTTATAGGATTTTACACGAGGTTCATACAGAAGAGTCAGTAAGACACATGTTGTCGATTATATTAACATCCTTCAACCTTCAGGAGCATGGTTTGACAGCATCATGTGAGGTCTGCACATTTCCGCCCTGCTTACCCACCTGATGCAATCCTCAGCCTCTAGCACATCTTTCTGTTACAAGTAATAAGCCCCATCTGGTCTCTGACACACACGTGATCCCTCTTCTGGCTCTCAGGCAGGTAAATCCAACTTCATTGGTGATATCTCACACATTACTCAGGCATACCCGTGCATCAGGCAGAGAACAGCGTCACAGCCGCGCAGTCTTATGGGCTCTCGTGTGCGTGCCAGCAAGTCCAATCTGTCACTGCGTCATCTCCCCAACTATAGCTGTGGTTCTGCTGTGCCCGGGGTCTCTGAGAAGTAACATAATGCTGGCTGTTGCAGTCCTATCGGCAGCAACATTCCTATCACCATTGCCTATGTTTATCAATGGTGCAAGGTGACCCTGGCAGATGTTTTAGACTGCTATGGAACTTCTACGGTAACTCTGCCTTGAGCATCATTTTGTTGTTGCTTGAATTCTGAGTGCAGTTTGGTGGCCTCATGCACCTGCGCCTGCTCACCTTTTCTGAGGGACCCCCTCCCTAATGTACTCTTATATATTTAGTACACTTGGTCTATAATCGATGCTATGACATGTCGGCATACGAGATATTCCGCTGTTTGACGAGAGGTATTCAGCTAATGTCTAGCTACACTACCTTTTTGGTTTGATTTCTTATCACGCGTGTGAGGTCTTTGCACCCAAGGTTCAGTGGCCCACAGTAAGAAAGTGGCTGCTAGGGCTCCTTCCTCCTTCTTGCACATAGTGCCTTCAGACTTGCAAATCAATCAGGAGATGTCCCTGGCTGCAATCTTCCTGAGATCACACCCACTCCTCCGATGCTGGCTTGCACTTTACAGGAGTCATCACATTGTACCTTGACTGGATGAATGGTCGAAGGGAATTCCCACGAGCGCTTTGCCACCAGTTGCTAGGAGCGCCGCTTGTCTGCTCTGTAGTTTTCTGTCTCTGCAAATGTTGCCCCAATCATGGGGAGCTCCCTTCTGTAGGGCATATTTGGCTATTCGGTTCGATCCGAGGACAGCAGAAGCCTAGTACAATTGGTAAGACGTTAGGACTGACCTTAGACTAAGCTGAACTGCCAAAACGTCTCCCTAAAACTCCTGCTGACTCTGGATATTTACTCTGGAGCATTTGTCTCAGACACATCGTCAGTGGGATGAGCTGCACAATACCAGCCGGCAACCCGACTAAAGCCGGTGCTTCGCTTGTCCTGGAGCTGCCAGTAGCTCAGCCCCGGCACTTATTGTTGAGCCCCAAGACTTATTTTGAAAGAGCCTGAGCACTGGTGCGTCTGGCAGGAAGGGCGAGGGGAGGAAGTGGCGTGGATGTAATGGGCCATTTCCGGATTCATTTTACTTTTCCCTTCCAACTGCCACTCAAAGCACAGAGAGAGGACATGGATAGTATGCCAGATGCCTGCCTACATGCCTTTGACAGCTTATTAGATGCCATGCGGGCCCATCTCATGTTTTCTCATGCATCGAATTGCCAATGAACTGTAGATCTCGCATTGTTTACCGGGGCCATCAACATGCCTTCAAAGCAGCCCATTTTTCTACTCAAATTGCACATGGAGAATTCTACAGATTATGGAAATTTGGTTTGCCAACTAGGGATAGCTTTCTGTGTCTTCTCACCAAATCACTTCTAATGTGTCCTATTTGCATACTATGCTTCTACCAAAATGGAAGTCGGTACAGCAAAAGATTTAAATACACTTCATCACCATGCCAGAATATACTCCGTGTTTGACTTGAACACGCTGTCTGTCAATCTAAGTGACTGTAATTGTCTTGGGAGGATAGCTCAGGGGCAATGCGCTCGTGACGTGAAGGAGCGCAGATTCGATCCCCGGGTCCAAAACCTCCAGGCATTAAGTGCGTTGTAAATAAACAATCACAATAATAATGTAGTGGACTGTAAATGGGAAACACTTCCAATTTATTGGGCGCAATCGTTTCAACATCGCATGCTAGGACACTTCGAGATGCCAGTGGTCCCTCTAAACCAGCACTATCCCTTTTGTTCATCTTGCAAGAGATTCCTTTTCCTGAGGAAGAGAGAGAGGGCTTTAGACTTAAGATATATCTGCAGGCCTTCAAAATGACAAAGAGAAAGAACACAAAAAGGTTTGATGTGTCGTCATTTGGCATATTTCAAGATCTCTCGCTGTTTGGATCCAAATAGATCTAGGTCCTACTAGGGGAAGTAATATTTTTTTGAACTAGGAGGATCGGACGTACCGGTTTTGGGGGACAGTCATGTATTTTCGCTGCATGTTCTCCTGTTTGACAAGCATCTACTGAACAGTCAAATGTCCCAGTTTAAAGAAAAGGCTATTATGCTATATTCTTATCAGGGATTTTCTCAAATAAGGCGTAAGTACAAGTGAGGTAGGCAGGGAAGGCAGAGCTTGGTTTTTAGTTTTGGCTAATAGGTGGTGCTTTTGTTTGATTATTTATCCACCCAATGACTGCCCTTTGGAAAGCGAATCCCTTTGGCCATACCAACCCACTAGCTGTCTCGCCACCCTCAAAACCCATCCTCCTGTGATCTCTTTGAGTTAGCTCTATCTCATTGTAACCTCAAACTGTGTGCTTTAGAGGGCCTGCCAGTGATATTTCGAAGTCTCTTCTAAGTCTTCATAGAGTTCATGGCTTAATTGCAATTGTAAATGAGCTCCTGTGTAATAGAAATGTCTTAACCACGTGTGACTTTGAACATTTAATTTATAAGCAGTATGTGCAGTATGTGTTCCCACATCTGTTCACACTGAAGTCATGTTAAAAACAAGCATTGGCCAAAGCCAACAGTTTTGGCTTGTGTATAGGCATTATGAAATAGGCATTTTCCAGGCCTGACATTATATATCTAGGTACTCCCACCATTTCCACCTGTTTCCATCTTGTGGCCAGGTAGTACCATAGCAATGCATCGCAAATGTCTATCCCAGGTGTGCACAAAATCCAACTGTTGGCTTTTCCCACGAGTTTTATAATTTATGTATTTCATGCAAGGGGAGAGGAGTGACCTGCTTGCCTGAGATCTGTTACCATCCCTGCCACACACTGCTCCCTAAATTCTAACTCACTATCAGACCCTGTTTCTTTTTTTGGTGTCATCTCATGATGCCTTCTCCACCCTCCCCTCTGCTACGCCCCCTCACGCCCCCAATGTTGTGCCTACCACTTCCAATGCTTTGAAATGGCTGAAGGCAGTATACAGGAAACCTACATACATGTGTACTTTGTATTAAATCAAAAAAGTCATTTTGCCTTTTTTGCATACCCCTTTAGTTTAGTTAGGGGGGGGTAGCTCGGTGCAATACACCCACCTTTGGAACAAGATGATGCAGCATAGGTTTGATACCTGGTCGCATGCTTAGAATTTGGAGTGGCCTGGCATGACGTGTGATCGAGGTTCCACAGGCCACCTCTTGTGAAGGTGTCTCGGTTGCTTCTACCTGCTTGTGCACTGTAGACTCTTTTGAGGCCCCTTCACATAAATGTGGCTTCATGATATTTAAGGGCGTTCTCTGCATTTTCCTTCACACTGAAAGCAGTGGGTACAAGGACCACTGAGAGAAAGGTGTAAAGACCCGAGCAGAGAGCACATGAAGACTGTGCACATAACCAGAAAGAGGACTGCTGAAAGTGACTCTCAGAAAAGACACGTGTAGAATGATACATATGGATAGGACCAACGACTCCTAAAAATAGGAAGGGAGATGAAAAGACCCAACAAGGGATATTTAAAAAAAAATACATCCTACAAAGGTAATGTGTGAATGAGACACAGAAACACAGAAGAAAGGATCCAGAAAGAACTTGCAGAAGGTGAAAATTATCCAGAGGATGAGATAAAGTGACTTGCAAAAAGGAAATGGGTGAAAGAATACAGACATGGAGTGGAAATAGTACCCACAGAAGGATAAACGATAAAAATATTGAAAGAGAAGTAAATTAAACACAAAAGATGCCCAACTTCGTCATGAGATACGCACTATTAAGTATGACCCATTCTGCTTTAAATGTGTTATAAGTGGGTTTGTATGCTTATGTAGTCGCATTCCCAACACTGAGTTACTGTCAGGTAGGTAGTTTTGTATGGCACCAGTTGTGGGGGTGGGGGGGTCAAAAGTAGCTCCTTGCATAAGTAGTAGCTAAATAGCTCCCAGCAATTTCTAACCCTGCACCCTCGAGGCATCAAGAGAAGAAAGGAAGCGGGGGGGGGGGGCAGGGGGGGAAGACCAACAGAAAGAGAAGGTGTCAAAGAGACCGTGGTCTAATCGCGTGTGAAAAATACGGTTTCCTGTGCAAATGTTCTACTTTGCAGACCGGTGAAAGGCCTTATGAACAATATTAAAGGGAAATGAGAAAGTCCCTTGTCGAACCTTTGGATGCTTTCTGGAACGCTTTCCACCTGCTCGACTAACCCTGTATCCCAATGGATCACATGTCTGTGGTGGAACTGAAGTCATTCACAAGTGGTGGCAGTTCATGCTTCTTGGGCGTCCCCACTGAGGACCACGAGCGGCGTGCCCTTGGTCTTCCTCCCACCACCGACACCATCGAAGAACGTCATGGAACCAGGCGTTGCCCTGTGCGAGCTTTAGAATTCAGAGACTTAGGAATGAACGTCTTGCAAGGAAATCACGTGGAAGGCCATCATTCCCAGAAATGAATGTTAGCATTGTAGTTCATAGCTACTGGACTGGCCTTAAGGCGTTCGTTCGAGTGCTGTTTATTTGCTGGCGGCTTTTCATGTCGACCAATGTTGTTTGTATTGAAAGTTCATGGAATTAAATTTGAGATAAAACTGAAAAGGCAGCTACAGGTAAAAGTGATATGAAGCATGGATGTGCTCATGAATGCGTGGCTTGGGAATGGGAATCCTACAGGAATTCTTTGTGGGCCTAGTAACGCCATGTGGTAGCCTACATAGAATATGGCCGCAGACTTAAGTTTGTGCACGGAATCCGACGCAACTCTCCGAGTATTGATTACTTAACGAAGAACCTTCTCTTCCTCATTTGGTCAGACAGTTGATTAGTCACTGTCTGGTCCTGTCGCCCGTAGGTCACTCACGGCTTGTTGACGTAGGGAGTAGGAAGAAACTTATGCCACCACACGCACATTCCTTTCTCACATTACTTCCACAAGCTGCAGAATACATCTGGAGGGCACTGAACACTGGGTGATTGTGCGGCTTTGGCTGTAGTGCGAGTAAGGGTCATTTCGGAAGGTTTCATAGCACTTCCCATGCATGCTTGGTCAGGACGTGGAATTGAAGGCATTCTTCTAGTTGATTGCTTCCTGATAGCCCTTACACGGGACATCATTTGAACCAAAACTTCCCCTAGCATTTTTTTTGTGAGTAGAAACTGTGGCGATCATTTTTAGTGAAGCCTGGTTTCCATTCCTCAAAGTATGTTTCAAGGTTTCTGATGCAACAGGAGGCACAGCAGAGACCATTTAAGGTGGGTTCGTGAATAGTTTGTTTGCTCAAAGCAGAGATGACCCCCTTTCTTGTTCCTCTTAATTTCCCATTTTACTATCTTTATTGAGGCAGTATTTATTTATGAAGCCGGAACCCAGCCAGTATAGTGCATGGCGGGCTTCCACCCTCAATAACACTAAGTAATGATATGTTAGTATACTTTTGCACTGCTCCGGATGACCACCATCGTAGCTTCAAAGGGCCAATATAGCAAACGAACCAATTAAAAAATATCAGTAAGTCCCGCAACAATGAATTCTTTTGGGTGTCTTCTTAATCCCCCTTCTAAACATTCCTGCTCTCAGTTGATCTCACTTACTGATTCCTATTACCTTCCCATTCCCCTCCGCCACCCCCCATCAGACTGGCCCTTCTCTTTACCTAATCTTTTCCTCACTTCCTTCAGCCAAGCCTGTCTTCTTGTCCCTTCTATGTCTCTGATCACTCTTTACTTTACTTTTCTCTCTCCCCTTACCCTTGCTACTACCACTCCTCCTTCACCTACTTTCTCATTGTAATCTTTGTTCCTTTGACTCTGTATATTTACTCTTCTCTGCACTCTTCTAGTCCATCTATTACTATTTTTCCTCATTTGTCTCATGATGTGGCTGCTAGTACCCTTCATTCTACTTTGCTTTCTGTACTTGGTTCTGTCTATCCTCTTTGTTCTTTTACTCCCACTTGTAAAACTCCTCCGCCCTGGCTTACTTCTGATCTTATCTCCCTCTGCTGCCGTCTGTGTAAAGCTGAGAGGCACTGGAAAAAATCCGGATCACCGTCTGATCTTGCTGCCCTTTTCTTCTTTACAATCTTCCTTTGATTCTGCCTTACTTGCGGCAAACAAATCGTATTTTCGGATTTTACTGTTTGTCTTTCTCACCACCTGCATCATCTTTTCCAACTTCTTCACAATATTCTATCAACTGAATGTCTTGACCCGTTCCTCCTTTCACCTTTCTTCCTCTGACTTTGCTAGTTACTTCACATCTAACGTTGCTAATCCTCACCCTGATTTTGCTTTCTCGCCCACTCCTCCTGCTTCCTCTTCTTCCAGTTTACCTTCATACTCTTTATCATTCTCTCCTCTTACTGATTCTGATACTTCTGCCCTTCATACCTGTGTTCATCCAACAGCATCTCCTTCTGATCCCCTTCCCGCATCTCTTATTCCACATGTATATCCATCCCCATCTTCTTCCCTCACTCATTAAATCATCTCTTTCTAACTGTTGTTTCCCTGCTACCTTTAAGCATGCTCTTATTCTCCCGATTCTAAGAAAAAAAGAAAACGGGCGCTTGACCCTTCACTCCTGCTATTTTTTGCCTAATTTCACTTCTTCCCTTTCTCTCCAACATTCTTGAGCGGGCTGCATATTCCCAGGTTGCTAGTTTCCTCAATCTTAATTCTTTTCTAGCACCTCCAATCTGGAATCTGCCCTTCTCATTCTACTGAGACTGCTCTTTTGCATGTCTCTCTCTCTCTCTCTGCTCATCATTCTAAGCTCTCCTCTATACTTATTCTTCTCGATCTATCTGCCACATTCAAAACTGTTGATCACACTCTTCTTATTTTCTCCCTTCTTTGGGTATTGTTGGGTCTGTCCTTGAATGGTTCTGCTGCTATCTTCTCAGCGGTCGTTTTCTGTAACTTGGTCTGGACGCACCTCTTCCTCACTTCCTCTTCTCTGCGGTGTACTTGGTCCTCTCATTTTCTCTCTACACTGCCCCACTCTCTGCTCCTATTTCTTTTTAATCTTACCTTTCATCTGTACGTAGATGATACACCAATCATTCTCTTTTTCTTCCTTTGACTCTATTCTGCACTCCACTATATCAACTTGCCTTTCTGCTGTCCAAAACTGGATGTCTGCTCATTTTCTGCACCTCAATCCTTCTAAGACTGAGGTTCTGTTTTTTCCGGCTTCAACTATTCCGTCTACTCTTTCATCTGTTTCCCTTTCTTCCTCCTTCATCTCTGCCCCTTTCCTCTTCTGCACGCTATTTGGTGGTTATCTTTGATCCCTTTCTTTTCTTTAAACTGCATTTCTCTTACATTGCTTGCTCCTGACAATATGCCCTCTATCATCCATTGTGCTCGCCCATATCTCTCATTTCATGCTACTAAACGTCTTCTGTTCTGCCTGGTGTCTTCTCGTATCGACTACTGCTCTTCTCTTCTTCTTGGCCTTCCTGCCTCACATCATATTCCTCTCCAATCTGTTTTAATTCTTCTGTTCGTCTTCTCTTCAACTTTTTCGCTCCTCTGTCACATCTTGTTAACTGTCTATTTCACTGCTTCCCTTTGAATTATGTCTTCTCTGCCATTTTCTTTATATTTTTTTTTAAATGTACCCACGGTCTGGCTCCTCATTACCTTTCTTCGCCAGTCTTGTTGTATTCTCCCTCTCAGACTCTCCGATCACAGAATATGCTCTTCTCACTGTCTCAAAACCCCCTGTGCTTCATCCCATTTCCGATCTTTTGCCCTCTTGGCCCCTAAACAACAGCATTCTTTCTCTCTCCCTATCTGCTCTTCATCTCTTCGTATTTTTCAATCTAACCTGAAAACTCATCTTCTCTCCATTCTTTGTACTTAGTGAGTTTCTGCTTCTCTCCACTCCCCGTTTAGTTTTTTTGCTGTCATGTAAAATGTACCATTTCCTAATATTTTGTAAAGGCGCTTATTTAAATCCAAGAAATGTAATGAAATGAGTCTGCACAATAAAAATCTCTGGCGACAAGAAGTAGGAGTATTCCCTAACGCTGCGAAGCATTCTAAAGCAAAGGTGGCTTCTTGTTACAGATCCAAAAGACACAACCTTGATGCAGCACAGAAGTGGGAAATCGCAACAAATTAGTGGTATAGTGTTGGATGAATTCTTTTGATGAATGTGTTCAAATACCAGATAAGGTATTGTGGGTTTAAACGGATTAAAAAACCTTCCACCTGAGACGTGAAGAATTAGCCATTTCAAGTCACACACAGCACAGCGTCACACAGTAGCTGTCACTGGTAGTTCACCCCCTCTTCAGAGCCATATGGGCAATACATTGTGGATATTCTAATTAGATCAAATGTCAAACCTTTGCTCTGGTAGAATGTATTTGGCAATTGAGCCAATTGGAGTGTACTCTTTAGTCATTGCACATCTGGATCAGAACAGGAGGTGAGCTTCCTTTGGGTACTGCGTGGCGCTGTGCCAGACGTGGTTAAATTGGCTAATATCTACATATACAGTATATATTGTCATTTCCTCAGAGTTAAATCACAAAAAGGTAGAGAAGATGCAATGCAATAAACTATACATATGGAAAACCTAAACTCAAGATAGTATGAATAAAAAGCTTTTCAAAAGTAATCACTTTAAAAGTTGTACACTGAAGACTAGGAACTCCTATTTAACACAGTACATTTAATGCAAAGGTAAAACCGATGTCTGAAACGCCCTGTGTGTGTGTGCAGACGCATGTCTAAGGCAAATGTCAAATACTTGCACTGTGTGTCTTTTTAAAATGGTTGACCATTTATAAAACATTGACAAGCAGAGAATGGGACATGAATTTAGCCAAGTAGAGCTCCGCCCAGTAACAGACGAGGACCATACCCGAGTGGGCACATGAAACAGGGAAGGAGGGCGGCAGCCCGGTGCTTTGGCCTTCAACAAATGGTCCCATGATGTCGGTGCGTATGAGGAAAGTGAAGATGCGCCTTTGGAAGGACTTACGCATGTTCACTTTAAACAATGCTTTACAATTTCAAGATGCTTTTATTTGGGAAATCAAGACCTTTTTACTTGGTGCTTAACAAGGATGGCGATAACCGCCCCACAGATGCCCACTGCAATTTCTTAGTTGTAGGCAACACACTCAACTCTCAGAGCAAAGGAATTCGACAAGTCTCTAAAGACGACAGTATCAATTCTTTTCAATATTGAGTCAGTTTCTCCACTATATGATATGATAGTTTATTTATGTAGCGCCTATGCACAATGGGTTTGAACGCTTAAGTGCCAGATATGTGAATGTTTGCTTTTCTTTATATTTTGGTTCACCAAGATACAGGTTTGTCACATGTCAGTCCATTCTTCCTTCTTGGGTTCGGGTTCTCTTCCAGTGGAGCTTTTCTAAAGGTTATCCTGATTTGCGTGTCTCCATTGGCTTCCAATTGTACTTTTATTTGAGTTCCATTAGTTATGTGATATTTTTAAGCCTTAAAAACTTCCTTCACCCTATTGCTCTAATCACATTTTTATTCATCACCCCAAGCGACATCTTCGTCACTCCTCTCAACCTCACGTTCCTTCTCATGTTGGATCCTTTCAGTTACTTGTCCCTAAATTATGGAATGTCTTGCCTTTGGATACACATCAGTGCTCCTTGCTGGCTCTGGTTAAGCCCCACTCCAAAGACCATTTGCTGAATGTTTCCTTCTCTTCAATTAACTGTGCATGAATGCCAGTGTATTGTGGACTGCCATACGTATCTTTATTTATTATCAATACATCAATGTCGTTTCAACTAACGGTGTACCGCTCTTTTCCTGTCCAGCACGTTAGATAAAAGCGATACATACATTCAAATAAACAAAAGAAATCGAGGCCTCTACCATCAGCCAGAGTTTATCCAAGGTCTTCAGAACACAAGTAACAAGTAAAATCCTTTCCAGGGGACATAGTGCCTATGTGAGTAGAGGTTTATGCAAAAGAAGACTTGGTTCGATGCATGAACACGCCTAGTCGGAGCCACAGAACGGCCAGACCCGTAGAGAGTATATTAGCATAACAGGCCTTGTCTAGGATGGGAGGGTGCGGTTTAAGGGTGCTGAAGAGATGACTTCTGGTGGAGAATAGCAAACAAAGCAAGGTAGAAACCACTGCTATTTACATTGGTAACATATTATTTTATTACAAAGCAGCCGCTCTGGAAAATGCGAATTTGAAGCTGTTCATTAGCTTGTTAAAGCTGTTCGCCTGCTGTTGGAGATGTCCATTGGGCACATGCCACTGGAAGCGAGCTTGCTGTGACTACATCTGGGAGCACGGGGTACCTTGGCCTAATCAGGAGCCGCCACTTCTCAGACACACAACAGAATCCACGTAGGAAGGAACATGTCTAGACTTAATCACACGTTACACAGTGTCATACTATTTATCCCAGACAAATGAAATGTAATGGGCATGAGCAGCGCATGGGCGTTTCATGGTAGCCTGCAAAGTAGAAGCCGTTTTGTGGGCAATGGAGAAGGTGGGCCCAGTGGAATCGAAGCATTGCAGGGGGTGTGGATTGGTAGCTAACTTGCGCAGTCAGACTGCCAGTATCATGCACTATAAAAAACAAACTAATCTTTTCAACCTGGAAGCACTTACACAGGTGTAGACTCCCTTGCCAACAAGGCTACTGCAGCAGTTTCCTAGCAGACACAGGTATTATTAAAACCAGGGACATCCGATTTGACGGGAAGCCGTGAGCTTCATACAACAGGGTGAGTTTGAGGGACATTATGACCAGATTGTGGAGGGGAGTAAATGAATCAGTCACCGGGGACAATAGATTTGTGGACATACATAGATTAAGGGCAACAAACATTGGGCATTTTTAAGTGCAGGTAGGCGGTACTGCCCGCTGTGCTCGGGATGTGACCATGATGAGTGAAGTGCTAGAGTGGAGGCCGAGGAAGTGAGGGACAGAGGCAAGGGAAACATGCTAACCTACTTCTCACCTGTCAGATAGCTAAGAGGGTAATTCAGAGAGTATAGCGTTCTTTCATCGAGGGGTGTAATTTTCGATGTTTGTTTTTTTCAAAGTACAGTTTACTGAAAAAACAAATCGAAATAAATAGGGGAGGTTGCAAAAGTATATATATATTGGGTGGGGGGTCGGGAATAGGTAAAAAAACCATAGGGGATGGTGTGCTTGGGGGTGGGGGAACCCCTGGAAAATATAAATAAATCATTTTCAATTAACTTTTTCAGTAAAACCCATTGAAATTACACCCGTCCATGAAATGACATAGAACCAATTCAGAGATTAGGAGGTAGACTTTTAGTTTGGTTTTGAACAAATCAGTGTGGACTGTTTCTCAGATGTCCGGGGGCAGAGAATTCTATGCAAGGGGAGCAAGAAGAGAGAAGAAGCGAGAGGAAGCACAGGGAGGGCAAGGAGCCTCGAAGGTAGTCGAGTAGGCAGAGCAGAGATTACTATTACGTTTGTGGAGTTGGATAGAAGGGGATATATACAGTGGTACCTTACCAAGGATAGATATGTGAACCAGGAGAAGACGGGTGTGAAGTGAGGGAGTTCAGAGTCCTTGTAGCGAAGTTAATGATTTAGTCGAGAGGACAGAAAGCATAGTTAGGATGCTAGCACAATAGTCCAGTTTAGAGAAGACGAGTGGTTAAGAGAGGCTTGGTGGTGTTGAATGGAAGGAGGTGCCTGATTTTCCTAACATTTAGGAGGTTGAGGCAAGCTGCTGTTCCAGTTTTGGAGATGAAAGTAGAGAAGCTATGGGAAGGGTCATAGATGATGCTGAGATTTCTAGCTGAAGAAGAGTAGGTGAGAGTGTCAGGTGGGATGTGGATCGGTAGAGGAAGAGATGAGAGAGCTTTTGGTAGGGAAGAGAGGGTGAAGGCTGTCCCGGGAAAAGGCCAACGGCTGTCGACAGTGTCCCTTTCAACAATCTGGCCCATCAAGTCCCTGTGGGGATGATGTCTTCCTGCACCCGTCTGGTCCCCTTTTGCAGGCTTCAGATGAGACCCCTCCAAGAATTTCTGGATGCCAGGTGGCAGCAAGTCACTGGGATATTGACCAACGCCTCTCTGGAGGGTTTGGGGGGCCGACACAGGGCATACTTATATTGAATGTTTCAGTTTGCTTACCGCGCCACTGGCTTTGCCTTTAACCGCACTTGGATGTTGGCCAGCATTCGGCATGATTTGTATTGTATGCAGCTGGCCCTCTAGAAGAAATGAGACTAGGAATTCATGTCGATCTATAATGCCCGATTTAAGATAGCATATTTACTTCCCACAAACTCCATGAAAAAAACATATCTCATTGACATGACATGCTAACCACATGAGTTACGATGCCATGCATACCATGCCAGTCATTGGCAATTGGCCCGAGTCATGGAAAGATTTCTGAAGATCAAGGCTCATGCTTTTTTCCTCTCAAAAGGAATACCACAAAGTTACATGCTTCAAAAACCCCCATCTAAAACAGGTCTTGCAACATGCATCTCCTTTCTGCTCTATGCACTGATTGGCAGAGTGCCAGGTGGTTGGGAGGAGAGCTCAGCGAAAGGCCACACCTGACACCCAGCCACCTTCGTTGCCTGAAATCTGCCAGAGGTTTATGGTTCCTCCTGCCTAATGGGTCTTGGCCCTCCTTTCACCCCTGCAGTGGGAAACGTAAAATCTCAAGAAGTAGTCCACAAGCCTTCCCTTACCCTTACAGAAAGGTGACTCCTGGGCACTACCTCATTTTACAGGAACACACCCGGTACCTGTGGCAGAGCGGGGTCTCCTCGCGATACTTCATGGTCGAGACAAAGAGATGGACATTTCCACACATTTCTCAGAAAAAAAGAAAAAATGGCCTGAAGGGTACAACTTTGAGTAAGCCCAAGGTTTTAACAAGCACCAGACCCTAGGCGTTCATTGTGCCCCTTATGCATTCTCTGATTTGTAGTCTTAAAACCACTTGAATACAACATATTGTCTTAGAATGGATCTGTGTGCTGTTTTAATGACTTCAGAGCAGGGTGTGGCCTGGCCTATAGGGAACTCTGGAGTTTTGTCAGTAACCTTCTGCACCCTGGGACCTTTGTGTGGTAATCTATTTTATTTTCACATTTTCTCATAGGAAAATGGTAGGGCTTGCTGAAAATGTGTAATATGTGGCCACTTTCAACATTATTTCTAGGTTCTCTTTTGGTTTCCTGTCCACCCCTGCTTCAGAGTCCTATTAGTATTTCTTTTTCAAATGCGTTCATTTATTTTTTAAACTTTTCATTTTCATTCTTCTGTAACATACTCTTCCATACATTTTGACTCATTCCCCTGGTTCGTAGAAAAGATGCCCTGACTAGAATATTAGGCTTTATTTTAACATGTCTCATGACAACTTAAACTAAAACCAGCAAACCAGTCGACACCCGGTTGGGTTCCAAGGAAACTTAAGCATTTCCTCTTCACCTGCCTTTCCCCGCTTCGCTAACGTTATTTGAACCTTCTCTTAGTCTTCGTTACTCACCAGATGGAGAACGTTTGCCAAAGTCCAGGCTTATAATTGTATTGCTCTCTCTTTTGCATGTAGTCCTGGAATGGGAGCCACACTTGAACAAACCTCTGAAAGTTTCCATTAGCTAACAGCCATTTTTTCCATTGCCAGGAGCCTACATATCTTGACCCACAATTGTGCAAGTATCGGGCCCCTTCCATTTTCCCAAACTGGGCCAAAGTTAAACTTGCCGCATACAATAAAGGAGTCAGTAAAGTTGCTCCAGACCCCCTCATTGCATAGACCCCTTCCATCACATTTCCCAGCACCAACATCAGTGGATCCAGAGGCAACTTGATTCCAGTTATATCTTTAATATGGGCTAGGATTTCTATCCAGAATATCTGGGATTTCTGACATGTCCAACACATAGGGCCTAAGGTACCTATTTCAACACAGCCCCTCCAACATAGAGGTGAGGAGTCAGCCATGATTCCATTGATTCTCTGGGGTGTGAGGTGCCATCTGTAACATTTTGCAGATTGTCTCTTTAATTTTAGTGTATTTAGACGCCATATGCGCTCTCTCCCAGATGTGTTCCCAGTCGTCTTGTGCAATATTCACCCCCTTCTCCTGCTCCCACCGTATCATATAAGGAGGTCTGTCTTCCAGGGCATCCCTACCCAATGATTTTTCTGATTTTGAAATCCTGCCCTGGACAATACCCTCCTTCAGCGAGGGACGCGATTCAGTTAGGTATCTATACCACCCCCAGCCCCTGGGCCTCTAAAGCGTATTGTTTAGTGAACCTTACCCCTCGGCAGATCAGAATCACCACCCCATGCTTCTTTTCACCACTAGAAGTAACGTATTGCAGAAAGTACTCCCTGTATTTCAAATTCACTTCATCCTGGACCAAGAGATGTGTTTCCTGTATAAAAGCCATACTAGCCCTCATTTCCTTTAGTCTCCTTAATATGACTGCTTTTTCTGAGGGAGTTGAGACCACGTACATTTAGGGTCAGTCATTGACCCATGGGTACAACATATCATTCCAGCGTCTCACCTAGATACTAGGTGAGACTTCTCCTGTTCTTTTGCCACCCGCATATGTCGACAGAACTTAACTTTATTCAAACTAAACTCAAACAAAATATAAACAACTCCCATCCTGTCTCTTCCTAACATTCTGTTATTTCAAGGGCAGTTTCTCCAAACCCACCCCTCCCCGCCCAGGCACTCCACATCATCCCTGCATAGTGCATTAACATAGTCAAATGCAAGGTTCAACAACAGAGTTCTGCTAGACCACCATCCCACCCATTTTGCATTCTTCCCCAGCTATAACCACACCAAGCGAGCATTCAATGTTTCACCCTTCCTCTTCTGCGATGTGGCCTGTGCTAGGTCTTGATAGGTTAAGATGGTTGCATCACATAACTTTGTAGGTCCCCATCGGCAATTAGTCTATGGATCGTACGTAATACGGATGTTGTTTATTTATTTCTATAGCGCACCGAACCTGGGGGTATCTGGGCGCATTTAAAAATTGTTACAGTAGTACAGGGGTACAGTTATACAGTTGTGCCAAATCAGGTACAACACAAAATACAAGATGGCAAATCTCAAATTACAGTTTAAGACAATATTTACAGAAGAGAAGGATATATAAATACAAGTTAGCACTGTGCTAGTTGCACAGGTTAAAGAGCATAAGGTTGGGCAGGCAGAATAATCATACAGGTGACAGTGATGTTTTAGCTCTTGTCGTCAAGGTTAGCTCTTCAATGTAAGACAAGTGATAGCTTTCTTCTTAAAGTTCGAGAGGATTGGGTAATTTTGAGGTGAGGTGGGAGGGTGTTCTAAAGCTTGGCAGCCATAACTAGGAAGCTACTCCCACCTTACTTTTCTAGTTTATACCTTGGGACTACCAGACTGGAGGAGTTGGCCGATCTAGTGATCCGGGTAGAAGATCTGATGGTGAGTTTCTCTCTAAGGTAAGGTGGGGTGGCCTGATTCAGAGATTTGAATGCAAGGGACATCGTTTTCAATTGGATCTTCTCCTTGATTGTCAGCCATTTCTGCCGTTTTCTCATTTCAGATGTGTTCTCTCCTGGGAATGCTCAGGGCCATCCTGAGTGCATCATTTTGCATGATTTGAAGTTTATTGAGAACGAAATTACTTGCATCCAAGTATAGGCCATTACAATAGTCCAACTTGGACAGAATAAGGGCTCTAGCTAGTATATGACAACTTTCTGTGGAGAGCAGTGGTTTGCAGGCCCTAATCGGTTTTTCCGTATAGGCTATAACTGAGGCCTTAGCGTTGACTTGTTTGTGTAAGTTTAAGGTGGAGTCTAGGTAAAAACCTAACGTTTTTACCTCCTTAGCCACAAGAATATTGTTCCCATATATATTGAAGGAGGTGTATTCTATGTTGAGTTTGTTCAGGTTAGTTGGGGAACCTAGGAGCAGCAGTTTAGTTTTATCATCGTTCAGGCATAGGCCATGTGTGGCCATCCATGCCTGAATGATTAGATACATTTTATTCACAAGCCTCGTATCTTCATCATAGTTTCCTGTTAGGGGTAGGAGGATCTGGATGTCATCAGCATAGTTAGTGTACATGACACCCAGATGATCCAGCTTGTCAAATAGGGGCTTTGTGAAAATATTGTACATAGTAGGGGACACACAGGAGCCTTGAGGTACCCTGCAAGAGATGGGGATTGGGTCAGCAGCAGCAGCAGACGGGGAGAAAACTCTCATGGTCCTATTGTTTAGGAATGATTCAACCCATGCGATTGCTTTTTGGGAGAAATATGCTGCAGTGGCGAGGTGATCAAAGAGTACTCTGTGGTTAACCAAGTCAAACGCAGCCGAGTTGCGTCTCATTCTGTTTTCCGCATCCTCCTGCTTTGTAAGGACAAATTTCATCTGCTGTTCCAGGTGCTTCAGCCTTTCTGCCATCACTGCCTGTTCATGTGCCTGGCCACCAGCGTAGTTTCAATCTCCTCTACCCTTCTTTACACCGCCTGCACATGGTTATCCTAGTCAGCAATAGATTTGGCCAGGTCTGTTGCACTCTCCTTTATTGCTTTCTTAAGCTCCAGAAGCATGAACTGCTAATCCATTTTTGTAGCTGGAACATCTTCCACACCTGATTGAGTGGGGGGTGAGCCTGCACTGCAATCTGCTGCTGATATTTCCTGGAGTTGTCCTGCGCCTGCATTTGTCTTTTAATATCCCCATATTATGGCCCTTTCTGCTTGGAGAGTGCTTTTGCCATTGTAGCGTTGGCTATAGCTTCCGCTGCTAATTATTGTATTGACTCTCTCAGTCCCCCCTTGGGGGGGCATGCCTGCATGGATCCCCACACTGATCAGGCAATAGCCTGCCGTACTACAGCTCTTCGTGTGAGGAATCCGACCATCCACATGGTGGGTGTTCGCGCCCCAGGTGTTTGCTCACCTGGACTTTTTTGACATTTTATATGAAATTGAATGATGGTAGATCAACCTCTGGAAAATGTGTGGGGCTAATCTGCACACATTTTCCTATGCTCACCGCACGACATACACATAGACCTGTGAACTCTGGGTGGACACAGCCTACAGGCGCAGTCCTCCCTGTCACATTTAGTTGGAATGTGACACCCAGGAGTACATCAAGGCATCTAAAACGAGGAGGGCAAAACCTTCCTCCTGCCATGGCCAGCCGAATTAATAACACAGCCTCCATGGGTCCACCCTATCCTTTGTTGGCCCTGCTGATGGCAGTGACGCATACTGATGAGTTCATTTAAGCAGGCCCACTAGAGGCCTGGTTGCAGGGCTAACAAAAGACCGGAAAGCCCAACCCCTTTGATATGCATCTGTGTCAACCTGAAGCCAGCTCCCGCCTCTTAGTATCAATAACAGTGATCTGTCTTGTCTGGTACATGCATTTACAGTAGGCAACCCCTCAAGTATCCTTGACTACTACAGTAGGCAACCCCTGCAGGGGGACCCCATTCAGAGGGTTTGAGTATGTGATTTGATGGAGACAGAAAGTCTGTCTCCACACAACTTCAAGGGAGACCTTCCTTTAATCGGGAACCACAGATAGCTTGATTAACCAGAGAGGCCCTTTGATCCACAATAGACAGGAAGATAGGTGAGACTTAGTAGTACATGTTTTAACCTCTTTAACTTTACTGTTGCAAAGCACTTCGGTTATGACCTCCCACATAGCAGAAGATTGTTGGTTAGGGGCCCATTTGGCCTTAAAAGAGGGTTGAGCCCCTCTTTTGGCAAATCCTCTGAAGACTTTGCAAGGAGTAACAAGAATAACTCATTTGGACCCAGGCTGAAGGTACGGTCTGCCTTACCGCTTCCGCCAGTGAAGGAAGGCTAGGATTTCCAAAGAGGGAAGAATGATCTTTCGCCTAAACATCTCCTAGGGAACAGAGGGAGATGCTGAATCCAGAGAACCCTCCAAGCAGCTCCAGAACCAGTACCCAGCCAGTGCCAGAGAGTCTCTGAACCAAAACAAGAGCAAGGCTGTTACCTGCAACGCACTCCTCAGCTTTGGGCCGTCCACCTTAAAGGACGACACAAGCCCAGCAAAGAGGGTAGGAGAAATGCAACGACAAGCATCAACCAACATCCACCTTAAAGGACATTTTCGAGTCAGTTGAGCCCCCGTGAGCTGCAACCGACTGCCTGCCGCAGTCGCTCACATCATCCGAGATGCCTCGACCAGTGCTTCAGACCCGCCAACCACCACTGAGACAATGATTCCTGATGCTGAGCCACCGTGTAGGCCTGTCTGCAGCCATCCGTCAAGCCTCGCTCGCCGAACTTCCTGGTGCCCGATACCCGCAGCTGTCTCCTGTCTTGAACTCTGTCTCAGAAGCTGCAAAGTGTCCTGAAACCGACTCTACAGTATCGAGCACAAAGAACCTCTACAAGCACAAGATACATTGTGGTTTTGTCCACCTGGTCCTTCTCTGAAGGCCGCCTAATTACATTTTACGCCGCCTTGCGCCCTTTGTGCTGAAACCAAGTATCCTTGAACTATTGCGATTTATTACTTTACCAACTACCCTCATGTCAATATCCAGAGTGCATCCCTTTTTCTTCTTTAAACTGTCAGTACCCTGCATTCCTTTACAGGTTGGGTTGTATTTTGTAGTGTGCTAGAACTGTCTGTTGAATATTAATAAAGTAGATCTTTTTATACAACCTTAATGGGACAGTTCCTTTTATCATTTGGGTAATAAGTGTATTTTCGCTGTGTTGCAACTAACCAACGATCCACAACCTTGCGGCTATAAGTGCAGTTCCGGCCACATTACCAACATTGGACAAGGAGGTTTATATTTGACTTTTGTTTCCAATCATTTCTGATCCCTTCTGGTGTACTAGAGGTGTGGGGCTGATTGATAGTTTAGAAACTGATATTCATCCCTGGACCACTGGTGGCCCGGAAGTAGGTTTGTCAGACTTTGGGCAGACCAAACATCTGTCTTTCAGTCTGTTAGGCAGACCCTACTGCACTCAGCACCGGGCCTGGTGGCATCGGGCCCCATTGTATTGCTTCATGGAAGGGTAAGGCAGCACTTCCATTCAGCCTCCACCCATTGTCCCAGCCGCTTCAGCTCCTCTACACCTCGGCATTGCCGCGTCAAATCACCATGACCTCTCAGGGGAGGAGATGGCAGGAAAACCTTACCCAGACCCTCCACAGGATGGGAGGCCTGCTCCGGCCCATCTTGTCTTTGCGCTGCAACGCCAAGGCAGGAGAGACTTGGTCAATGCTCTGGACGACTCATTCTAAAATTAACTCTAAGGTGAAAAGGGTAATGTTTTTGGCCTTGAAAGGGCACACATGTTCAAGTTGAAAAAGGAAAGGTGTTACTCCAACAAAAGTTTCAAATGGAAACAGTTCACACTTCTAGGGAATTGCTCCCTTCCCCAGGTTTCTCTTCAATATACTTTTAACTCCTAAGGGTGTGAGCCTTCCTTGAACTTCTCTGATCAACAACAAAGACAACTTGTATAGAAAATAACTTGGCTGTTAGTCCCAACTTCGTAGGATACCCGGTGTACTCGCCTGCCACGTTTATTCTCCACTTTTAATGTAACTTTTTACTCACAAGCTTGGATTTACCTGGTGTACTCTCCTGCCAGGACTTCCTCGTGTGATTCACCTTACACACATGGAAAATTGACTTTGCCTGCCGTATTCTCTTCTAGGGCTTTGGCCTGTGTTTCACTTGACACACTTGCAAACTTGCATATATCTTGCATTCATTCCAATATTTCCCTTTTGGAAATATTGGGTTTCATATTCCCTTTTATGCTTTTCATTTACTTTATTTGTCCTTGGTAAGATTGCTGAAATGCCCCGGTGCCCCAGCTTCCCACTTGCGGACTCGCCGGTTTTCTGTGGCGTCTTTTGGTTCTCCGGGAGTGAATGCAAAACATCGCTTCAGTGTCCCGCACCTACTTCCCAGGCACGCCGACTTTGCTTGTTGGCTTCTTCGTCCCTCGCGTCTCCTGCTTGCCTACTGTGTGTTTCTCCGTGTTCGGTTGGCGTGGATACTGCCCTCAGGTTCCCGTGATCACCAGCAGGTTTTCCCTCTTCCTCTCACAGTTTCTATGCTGCGGACCAGCTTCTGCACTCTTCTGCCAGCCTGAGCCGGCTGGCTCCACAGGCTTCTCTGCAGCACAGCAGTCCCTCAGTCGATATCGAGAGAACAAGGCTTTCACAGGCAGCGTCCTCCATCTGTCAGCTGGTTAGGATTTTTAAATGCCCCGGCAATTATCATGTGCTCACAACAACTAGAGCGCGAACTGTGCTTTTCTCCTTTACTGATCCTTATTTCTCCATTCAGCTTTGTCGTCAAAGTACTCTCCCATGTACGGAAACGATACAGTTCTTGGTAACTTATGTATAGAACATTGAAAGGCATTCTCAGTGGTTTCCATGGGTGGTTAAAGGGAGCCATTACTATATGCCATAAAGGCGTGGGGAATGGAAGGGGTGTCCCTAAAAGGAAAAGGGGGATACTGTGTCTCATCCGATGATGCATCACCACTCTGGGGCCCATGTGGTCCTCCCTCAAATAGCGACCCCAGGGTCAGGATCAGGTAGCGGCTGCCATCTCCTGGCTACATTGGGAGAGGCTACTGCTGGGAAAGGAGTGATGAAATCATCAGATTCATTAAACTTATTTATTTTTTGGGGGGACCCTTGCTAAACTGATTTTCGAAATCCAGTTTCCAGAACATGTTGTTTTTGATCTTTTTCATAACAAGCTTTTCATAAAAAAACAATACAGGCCTCCAGCAATAGAGTAGGCTGTCCCTGTGACGGGCGGTCTTCTGATAACCTTAAATACTCCTCTTTCCAACTGGTTCTGAAACCCCACCACACAGTCATCGAAGTCAGAGTGGCCTTTGTCTACAAAGCTCGTAACACCTTGGCCTTAAATACACGTCAGTGTACAGGGAAGGAACCCAGCCCTACCCCCAATCCCAATCCCAAGTTTAACAGAGAGGGACTTCTCTATCGGGACAGTAATTCAACACACCAGCAATCTATGTACCAACTAGCAATGGGACATGGATGTCGCAAATAAATATGTAACTAATAGAGCATGCCAATCAGCTCAGAAATGCAGCGCTGCTTCTTGTGTCTTGGCATTCGGTGTCACTGCCATGTGAGCTACAGTGCTGTGCCGAACAGGTTCTTCATTTTCGTTTTCGGCCCCTTCAGATTACAGGAGCAGCATGTTGTATACAAATGCTTGGTAAGAAAGCAGCATGTGTTTACATAGCTTTTACGGCTATATTTGCTCTGCGTCCACCTGAGACATTGACTAGATTCTGGCACCATTTATAAAGTGGGCAATAATCTCAAATGGCCATTTTTTTACCTTTACCAATAACCATTGGACTGCTTCCTGAGGGGCCGGTTTTGGTGAAATGTGTTGAAAATAGCTCATTTTAAATATTTGATCAAAACTACCAGCTATGCAGTGTAGTAACTCATAAAACGGGTCCTCTGTCCCCAAAAACTGGCCCGCGCTATCTTGTTGGCCTGGCCTTTCGGACATTGCCCTGTGCACAGTCCAAGACTGGATTTGACACCTCTGAATCAACAGGCGACATTTAAAAGGGTCCCCTGTACTTCAAGGATTGAACTATTTAGTGAGAAGGACCTGAAATTAGCTGCTGGGTATGGCACAGGAACCAGCTCTGGAGAAAGCGGAGCCAGTAGTACACTTGGTGGGCAACACATCCATCGTGCACCCCAGATTCAAGCAATGTCGCTTTCTCCATCCAACAGAAAGCATTTTAGAGGAGGTTAAGTCTAGTAATGTGAACAAAGCGAGAGATTTCCAGTTCCGTTCTTAATAGTTTTGTCACAATGTAAAGGAAAGTTCTGCAACCTTTGACTCTCCAGAGGTTTTGGTCTTGGACTCCAACGATCCCTCATCACTGATTATGCTGACTATGGGTGATGGGAGTTGTAGTGCAAAACCTTTTGCGAGGCAAAGGTTGCCGACCCCTGTAAGAGTGATTGCATGGGTGCCTGCTGACTATTGGGACAATGGCCAGTACCTGCATTTGAAGTATTGAAGTTCCCAAAAAGCACACACTTGTGAATCACACTATAAGATTCATATTATTCCTGCCACTCTAGGCCCCTGGCATGCTGCTCTTAAAGGGTTCAGATGCATATTTATGGAAATCCCAATTGACCAAGGCAGTTGTAATGTCAAATGCATATGTTTATGGGGGCGCTGTTGCGCTCGGCGAAGATGGCCGCCTTCTGATCAGCTCCGAGCCGCGAGGCGTTCCTTGTGTTAATATCCTCCTGTTTGCCTCGGCGTGTTCAACAACCAACCAACGGAGGGGAAAGCTGGTGTGACTGGGCTTCTGCTGGCCTCGTCCCGTCTCCCGGACTTCTTTTCCCGCGGAGCTGCGGGCCTCCGTGGGTGAGGCGGGAGCGAGTGCTTCCTCCGACCCCCTTCGGGGTTCCGGAGAATCGCGGCCGTGTCCCGCGGCTTGCGGCCTTCCGTGGGGGGAGGGGCGTCCTTCCCGCCCTGCGCGACCGCTCTCTACTGCCTCACGGGAGAGCGGCTGACCGGCGCGGCGGCCTGTCCCCTGGACCTTCACAGGATTCGAGAGCGTTTTGCTCCGCTGCCCCGACCTAGGCGGCGTGCCGACTTGGAACGAGCCTCCATTCCTGGCTCCAGGCGGTGAGTTGGGCCCCTGGTCTCCGCCGCATACACCCTGCTGACGGGCGGCCTTGCACGGCGTGGGGTCGTCACTGAAGCGCGTTGGGCCCGGCAGTATCACATTCTCTATGCTGGACTCCCTCTCATGATTTCGGGCGCTACACCTGGCCCTGTCTGGCGGCAGTAACTACATTCCTCCGGTATCCTGATACCCTGTGTGGCGCTGCCCGGCTGCTCCGGAGCCCACCCCCCCGGCGGATCTCTTCCCGGGCCCATCGGCCTGCTTCATGGACTAGCCGGGGGACGGCATGAGGCATCTGTCCCTCCCTACTTACCTACTGCTGGTCATTTTATTGTGCCGAGGTACGCTCTGACCCCCGAATCTCCCATACGGATGCACCATTGATCCGGGACATACTCGCCTTATTAGTATACCAGAGTGCTGACCGCCTTGCAGCCGCACACAGTGGTGTTCCCCGGTCCCACCTCATTGCAATGGCTACCAGAGGCTTCTCCTGTTTCTCTTATTAGACACTGTCTCCTTGGCCCTGGCCTCTACAAGTTTTCGGAGGTCTACTTCACTGGCTACTACACATATTAGCCGACCTGGGCGATCCTCCTGGCCCAGACCCGGCAGCCCAGCATAGATTGGTCCCTCCCCATCTGGATTTGAAACACCGCATCTCGTGTTGCTGGCCGACTGCGGCCCCACACATACCTGGTGCCCTCCCTTGGCGTCCCTCTCGCCCCCCCTGTCCGGCCCACCGGTTTTGAGTTCACCTTCTGCCGGCATCATGTCAACGCGGACGGGGAAGAAACAATCCTCCATCAATATGTTTACGAAGCCTCCGGGGGGATCCGGTGCGGAGACACCTGCACAGGAACCATCCACTTCACATGAACTGGAACCATCCGAATCTCAGAAAATGATGGAATACATCCGTGAGGGGTTCACCACAATCCATAGCAAACTAGACGACATGAATGGTACGATATCCTCTATTAAGGCACACATGGAGAGGACTGATGGTCGTGTGACTGAGATTGAATCACGGGTGAGCACCGCTGAGGATGGTCTGGGCTCCCTTCGGGCGGAGGTCTCCACACTATCCGCCCGCGTGACAGAGGTGGAAAAGAAGAATGAGGATCTTGAGTCTCGCTCGAGACGCAACAACCTCCGCATAATCGGGGTGCCGGAGGATGGCATACAAGAACCCATGGAGGACTACGTGGAGAGCTTGCTGCTCCGACTCCTTGATTCCCCAAAACTCTCCTCACAATTTGCAATCGAGAGAGCCCACCGTGCACTTACAGCGAAGCCCAGGCCTGGCGCTCCTCCTCGCCCGATTATAGCCAGGGTCCTAAATTTTCGCGACCGAGATGCCCTTCTCAGGGCGGCGAGAGTCAAGGGAGACCTTTTATTGGGCGCAGCCAGAATCCACCTATACCCGGACTTCTCGATGGCGGTCCAACGTGAGCGTAAGTCCTTCCTGGCGGTGAAGAGAAGACTGCGCGAGCTCCAGGTCAAATACGCTATGCTATATCCCGCCAAACTCCGAATCGAACATGCAAACCGAGTATACTTCTTCACGCTACCGGAGGAGGCCTCTAAGTTTATAGATGAACACTTTCCCGGCTGAACTGTACTCGCAACAATCTCTACCATTGCTTTAGGTCTTGTTACATTGAACCACTCGCTGTGTCTCGGGCCTAACATAACATGCTTTTATTGTGGAGGCGACATCATTGAGCCCTAACCCAGAACTCAGTTGGACTTGTAGCATTTCGTCACTCCCGGTTGCGCCATCTACAAAGGCTTTTGGGCCGAGGGGATGCCACCCATCTTGTCCTGTTGACATTGTGATGGAGAATGTTTATGTCTTTGTTTTCTCTCTATGCGATGCATCTGTTGGTTTTTGGGTTATGCTACAGTGGGTTCTGGCTGCTGAACGGTCGACGGCACTGTCTTCTCTCCGTCGGTGCGTCCCAGCTATTCACCACATACATCCTTTGCCCGTTTGATTGTCCGGGAACTCTGTGGTAATCCCTCGTTCCTAATGTTGGGACTGACCACATACACCATCCCGATCAAGCTGTTCGGATGGTTACTCCATATAATCTCGTTACATTGGTTCATTATAGATGGCCGTGCCTTCCCTCCCTCCCCCCGCGGGTCCATCCCTGTATGAGACTTGCTATCATTGCCAGGCATTAAGTTTATTCTAAAATTGCCTCAAGGTACGGAGCATCGCCGCCAGGCCGACTTACAGGCCCCCCAGGCGTTGATGCCATTGTTTTGGATTTGGTTGGTTGTATATGGGGTGTTCATCCCTCTGATTGGGGGAGGGATGTGGGAGTGGGTGGGGGGTAGGGGAGTTTACGTTAAAAAAGGCTTGGTGATTGCAGAAAGGGTAGAGTTCAGAGCTCCATGGTCTCAATGTCATCACAGATCTGACTACAATAGGGACTGGTTATGGGGGGCACTGTTCCATCCACCTGTATTCCTCTATGTCTACTTTGGGAGTGTCGAGTGAGGAAACCCTGACATTCCTGAGTTGGAACGTGCGGGGGCTGGGGAACTACAAGAAAATGAGACTACTACAGCTTCAGGCTGAACGGCATGGGACTAAGATCCTCTTTCTCCAGGAGACACATGCGGTTACTGAGTATTGTGAGAAGTTTGCTAAAGCATGGGGACCACAGAGATACTATACCTCCTATTCTACACAGAGCCGGGGGGTTATGACCCTTATTCACAAGAGTATTAGATTCAACCCCATAGCCACGACAATAGACCCTCTGGGCAGATATGTCTTACTTCATGGCACTTTACAGAATAGGGAAGTGGTCCTACTAAATATCTACGGTCCCAACATCGACGATCCGGAATTTTTTACACATCTCACGTCTCTCCTAGATGGCTTCCCGTTGGTACCGATTCTCTGGGGAGGCGATTTTAACACGATATTTGATGTGGATCTCGATGGATCTGGCTCTCGTCCCCGTCAACTCACTAGGGCTGCATATACTACACTCTCTTCACTTCCTCGCCTGGCCCTGTTTGATACATGGAGGCTCCTTTACCCCGACTCCCGCGCCTACTCCTTTTATTCCTCGGTGCATGATTCCTTCTCCCGGATTGATTGATGGCTAGTGTCTGATATACTCATAAGGAGTGTCTCAAGCTTGTCGATCCTCCCCAGGACTCTCTCCGATCACTCACCAGTGATTATCACCCTATCCTGGGGCTCGGATCACGACCGTACTAGACACTGGAGGATGAAACCACTTTCCCTCCTCGACCCGGTCTTCAGTTCGGAGTTGGAGTCGGCGATTGAGGAGTTCTTTGAAACCAATACCGGCTCTGTCTCATCACAAGCCACCCTCTGGGAATCTTTTAAAGCCTACATCAGAGGCATCGCTCTCTCTAAGGAAAATGGCATCCTTAGAACCATCCGTAGAGAGATCGCCGAGAGCGAGGCCACACTGTCCGAGTTGGAGGCCCAATATGCATTAAATCAAACTCCTTAGACCCTTGCGTTGATCGGCACGGAACTAGATACCTTCCGCGCACTTGCGGACCGTGAGCAGAGATTTCTCGATAACCCTGGGCTAGCGAGAAAATACAGTGAGGGTGAACGCCCATCCCGTCTCCTGGCTAGGCTTCTCCGCCGTGAGTTTGGTGCCCCACCCATTCCTGGCGTCGAGAGACCTGATGGTTCCCTAGCCACTTCCCCTGGTGATATCAATTCCGTATTCCTCTCCTTCTATCAATCCCTGTATGCTAACGCGGACAGTGCCACTATATCAGAAATCGACATCTTTCTTGACAAGCTTCCCCTATCGGTTCTCTCCTCCGATACCATCGGAGCCCTTGAGAGCCCATTCACTCCCCTGGAACTCTCGGAGGCCATAGACTCCCTCTCATCAGGCAAATCCCCGGGATCTGACGGTATACCTGTTGAGTTCTATAAGCGGTTCAAGTCTCTTCTACTCCCTCGTCTGGTCGCGCTTTGGGAGGAATCGGTGGAGGTGGGTCAGCTCCCTCCCACGCTCCGCGAAGCCACCATAACCGTCCTGTTAAAACCTGGTAAATCCCCCACTCAATGCGGCTCTTACCGCCCACTCTCGCTAATCAATTGCGACGTCAAGATTTATGCAAAGTTACTTGCCTTACGTCTGGCCCCCTTCATGCCACATATCATTCATCCGGACCAGGCGGGCTTTATTCCGGGATGCTCTACCTCCCTGAATCTGAGGCGCCTTTTCAATATTATAAGCAGGGTGAGCCCGGATGTCCACGCAGTAGCCGCCACGCTCGATATGCAAAAAGCTTTTGATTCCGTCTCATGGAGGTATCTCTGGCGGGTACTCCACAAATGCAAATTCGGCCCCACGTTTCTTTCCTGGGTCAGGCTGCTATATTCAAACCCCGAATGCTCCTCTCTCTTCCAAATAGCTAGGGGTACTAGACAAGGTTGTCCCTTCTCTCCATTGATCTTTGCTGTGGCAATGGAGCCGTTCGCGGATATGCTTCGCCAATTTCATTCTCATAGAGGCCTACGCACCGCCGGTTTCTCTGATATAGTCTCCCTATATGCCGACGATGCTCTACTCTTTATTCGCTCCCCGGAAATCAACCTTGCCCCAATACTGGAGGATGTTGCTCTTTTTGGTCGCATCTCTGGCCTGACGGTAAACTGCGCTAAATCAACTCTTCCCGCTCACCCCCAGCACACTCCCCTCTCCCGATAGCCTGGGATTCACTTGGGCCCAATCTGAGTTTACCTATTTAGGTATAGTGGTGTCGCGTCACGTTGATCGGGTTTTCCAGAAGAATTATCAAGTATACCTCACAAATCTTATGCTAAAAATTCAGGGTTGGGACAAACTTCCGATTTCACTGGCAGGTAGGGTGGGAATACTGAAGATGGTGGTACTCCCCCAGCTATTGTATAGATTCGTTAATATCCCGCAGTGGCCGGGAGTCGAGTTTTTTCAGACACTGATACGAACCCTCAATACTTTCCTCTGGCACTCTGGTGCGGTCCGCCTTAAGTTCCAGACCCTTGCTTCCCCGATGGAAGTGGGTGGCTTCGGTGCACCTGACTTCCTCAAGTACTGGCTGGCAGCTCAACTTCAACACACTGCACATTGGTTCAATATATCTGACCCCCCTCCCCATGTCAGACTAGAAAAGTTATCGGTTGGTGACCGCGATATCAGATCCCTGGTGATCGCACCCTTGCCAATAGATTCGGGTTCACTAGACCCGTTGAGGTGCACATCCCTGGCTTTATCCAAAACGTGGCAAATATTGGGCACCACCCATCCCTTCCATGGTAACTTCCCGATCTGGAACTTTGTCCCGGGGATCCCACAGGTCCCCCCATCGGTTGTTCGCACATGGGCTGAGGCGGGATTCGAATTGCTCCGAGACATATTTGAAGGTGGTAATTTCATAGAATGGCCTGACCTCCCACCGTCCCTCAGACAGAGACCCTCTGTGTGGCTTCAATATTCATCCCTCCGTAGAGTCCTCAAACATAAGTACACATGCTTCCCAGCGTTGCCACCTGATGAGCTGGCGATCACTGAACTGTCCTCACCTTTCCCTAAGAGGGGGAAAATTTCCAGACTATACACCCTGGTACAATCCAGATCGCCCCCTTCATTCTCCAAATTGAAGCTCGCTTGGGAGTCTGATCTCGGATTGGAAATGACTGAAGACCGTTGGTCCCATATGTGCTCATGTATCCAGAGGGTCTCCTTCAACTCCCGATTCAAGCTAATTCAATTTGAGCTACTCCACAGATACCACTACACCCCAACCAGACTACACCGTATCTCTAATAGTTCCTCCCCTAGATGCCCTAGATGTGGCCATGATGACGCCGACTATATCCACATGATCTGGTCATGCCCCCGCCTCACCCAATTCTGGGACACAGTCTGCTCCACTATCTCGTCTATTCTTGATCACCCTATTTCCCCAACCCCAATGAAATGCTTATTCCACGACTTTCCTGAGCTCCACCGAGATTCTAGGAGACTGGCTGGCCTCTGTATGCTTCTGGCTGTGCGGACTATACTACTTTGCTGGCTTAGGCCTACCACCCTGACTCACGCACAGTGGCTCAGAGCAGTCACTTGGGCTTCCGATACGGAGGAATCATGGGCGGTACAACAGCCCGCCTGCTCTAGACCCAGAGACATCTGGTTGAAGTTCCGCTCATTTATGTCCCCCCCCCGACACCGACTCAGGTCCTACATCCCCAGCCACCTCTTCTCGTTAATCCCCAGTTGTCTCTTGTATGGCCCTCCACCGAGTTTCGTGCTGTCCTGCTATGTACCCTCCCTTGTTCGCGAGGCGAGTCCCTCGACTTATTGTATAAGTCTGTGATGTTTTAAGTTGTTTTGATTTTATATGTTCTGTTGTTGCTCACCTGTATCTGTGCTACCAAGCTGAATAAAAATAAAAGTTTAAGAAAAAAAAAATGCATATGTTTATGTGACACAAGCTAGACTACAAGCAAGAGCGAAATAGCCACTAGTTCTTTACATTAAAAGCTGCCTTGTGTGTGAACATTAGATCTGCCATGGGACCTTGAAGCAGTGTCATAGTCTGTTTTACAAATAGATTTGCAACATACTCGCCTAATGCGAAGGTTCACCACTCAAACATGTAACCTCCATTTATATACTCAGGTTAGTTCAACCGAGTAAAACATAATTATTCAATTCAACCTGTACCTACCAAGATAACTGCAAGTAGTGAATCGGACCTCAAAATGTGCACTGGCCAATGGCTCGTGTTTATGGACATTGTGCATGTGGAGAATTGAAGAGGCGAGTGACTTTTTATGCCAGACTAATAGCTGGCAATTTGACATTTTTAACCAGAATGAAGAATGACTAACCGCTTTAAGTTAATAAACTGCCATTTGTTTGGCTATATTGGCACCACTTGCCACTCAACATTTGCACTTAACCCTAGGCCGGCCAAGCAAGTCAAGCAGATGGAATGTTGCTATGTTTGATTCTCCAACCTACAAAGAGAGACTTCTGTATGGAAAATGTAAATATTGGGCGACTCCTCGTGCACGAATCCTAATCACTTTTCTACTGGTGGCATACCTTGAAACACTTCATCCAAAGCTTTTTTCTATGTGTGATCACTTGCTCTTAAAATTCTATTCCTATGTTTTGAAATCCATCTATTGGTCATTTGGGGCCTCCCTCTGGAACAGCTTCCCTGCCTCTCTCAAACTTGAGCAGAACCACCTCCAGTTCCAGAAGCAACTCAAGACCTTCCTTTTTGCTTCCACTTTCTCTCTTCCTCTCCCTTGCTGATGCACCTGACTGCGCCGTGCACTAGTCACCTGGTCACCCTTTGAGACTCAAACCCTGGCTCCTGCATGTCCAGTTGCCCTTGCACTGCCTCTGGCCACCCCCGCCCTTAAGGGCCTGTATAGGCAACCCTTCAGTCCCTCCTCTCTGCACTTGGGAGTCACCCGCTGGCTGTGCTTCCCCATTCCCTTCTCCTCTTCCCTCTTCCCTGCACTTCACAGATCTGAATGACACAAGGCAGAGTAAGATAGTTATTTTGTCCTCCCTTTGTTTCCCCCTCCTTGTCTTGTCACGCCTAGAAACACTTGTGTACAGGCGTGTTATAAATGCCACACCATATCATATCCACATCTCCTGCCCAAGGCATAAAATAAGCAATTGTTGCATAACAATTTGCTATGCAAATCTGTGGGTTTCCTAATTAAATTGATGCTTGTGTAGCAAAGATGGCTATTTAAGTTAACCATTCAATGAAAGCACAGCTCCCCCTGCATTCTTCTCATGCTCTCAGTACCCTTTCCACCCTATTTTCTCTGTTCATGGCAAGTTCAAAGGGGCTAATGGAGGTTGAGCGTAGCATTAATCATCTTCCCCACTCTCAAGAGCCAAAGGCATGTGCAGGATTGCTAGGCAAGAATTAGGTTTTTTCTTTTTTAAATAAATGAAAACCAGTAATCGGGATGATATGTTTTAATAAGCCAACTGTATCTTGTCTGGCAAAGACCAGTTTGTGCAACTTCATTTTTTTAAAAAGAAAGTCCTGCAATTCCATTCCTAAAAATATAAGTTCTTACATAATTACAGTATTGCTGCTGTAAAACACTGCATTGTCTCCATGCTTTACAGTAAAGTTTGTAGTGTATTTCAATCTCATAATGTAAATTATATTTCATTTTGTTGGGGCCGATGCATCACACTGATGAGTGAGAATATTTGAAAATGTACATGATCACACAGAAAAATGCTTTTCATTGCAACCCTAGTTCTGTGACCTGCTGGTTGCATATATGTGCAACTGGTGCTCAACCCATGAGCTGATGGCATACTCCCATGATATTTTATCTATCAAATCTCTGCCTGCTACACCATGCGCTCTGCTTACTCCCTTACTTTCTTTCTTCTTACATAATGAATACAAAAAGCTAACTAGATGTTTACGCAAAGTAGTAATCGATAGTTCCATCCAATCTGTACATCTACAGATCGGCTGCAATAGCATACACTGTAGTTAGCCTCCAGAGCTCGCTTTGCTCTATGATCATGAGTACATTATATATTGGCACCTGGGAGAGAACTGGCCAAACTGTTTTCAGATCCTTTTTATCATATCTATTTGTGTCCATTCATGCATCTAATGTTTTACATTTTACAGACGCTCATCTAGGGTTTGCAAAATCTACTCGGCCACCCGCATAACCAAGTAGATTTTATGAAGCGCGAGTACCATTTGCAAGGGATGTTTGAAGCTTTTATGTAACATTTACGTTGCAATAAATGTCAAATAAAGGTTTCACTGTGCACGGCCTGCCTCTCGGTGGCAATAGTGGGCCAAGTAGGAAGTGGGTTTGTGGCAACATGCACCATTTTACAGAAAGCACATTTACGTTTTTGTCATCTGCTGCTATGGGTCGAGTGCATTTCTTTTAGGTAGAGTAGGTAAACTAAGTTACTTTACCTGCAGGTCTAGTGAATTCTTTTTAAAATCGCAAAGCCTGACTCTTCTCACAAATGTCTTACTTCAGCGGTACACAAAAATGCTGTATTGATGCACATTTTATGCCTTGGGTACAAATAACTTCCGATGACATTGAAAGTATTAGCATGACATTGCTAATGAAATGGGTTTGTTTGCTAATCAAGAAAATTTGAATGAGCAAACTATGCTAATACATTTTTGAAAACGAATGTATGCCTTGCCTGCCACTCTGCTTATCACGCTATTTAATCCCAGTATCATCGCAACTGTTCTATGCAGAGCCTGTTATGCCTCTTGTTTTCGATCGTTTACCAAATCCCAGAGTTCTCACGTCGCCACATGTTGTCATCGCGGACCAATCCCTCAATCTCATTGTGCCTTATTTGCACTCGCTGCTAAAACTGGGATAACCCGAAAGCTTGCGGTGCCGAGCTCTGCTGGAGGCGGCTCTCTGGCTCAGGGCACATTCTTGCAGAACAGGATCTTCATTCTGCGTATTGCTTCAGACACATGTCTGAAGGGAGAGTGTGCTCTTCTGGGCACTTTCTCCAGGTTAGAGAACCGTCACTTCTGTATTCGCTTACATTCAAGTTAGCAGTTTTGTGTAAAAAGAAGTATGGAGACAAAAGTGTAGGCGAAACAAAAAAATAAATAATTCAGTTTATCCAGTTGCGTCATATTTAAAAATATTGATAATACAGCCAACACGATGTTTTAAAAAACGATTTCTATTAGGGTTTTCAACAAAACACAGTGTAATAGATTACTGAAGCCCAACAGCACAATAATTGAGAGAGTTTTAGAAACCGGAGCAAGCATGGCTTTCACAAGCAATGCTTCGAGTACAGCAGGTCTATAAATACCCGTTACAGGAAAATGGCATAAAGGGTAGGTGGGACTCGACAAACTGAAGACCAGGCAAGAAATCATTGCAGGTACTTATGAGCTCATTGGATTGTATGTAAACAGGCAGACTATAAGATTCCATACGTGGCTTAGACCAGGTCTTGAGCCCAGTAACTACATTGCCCTTCTTTCTCACCATTCACAATCCTAGTATATTGCCATGTCGGCATGCCCATGTGCAGCCACAGTGTTGGATGGTGATGCTGGAGGAACGCCCTTTAAAGTCACGATTTGCAGGGGATGTTTGAAGCTTTTATGTAACATTTACATTGCAATACATGTCAAAGAAAGGTTTCACTGTGCATGGCCTGCCTCTTCGTGGCAATAGTGGGCCAAGTAGGAAGTGGGTTTGTGGCAACATGCACCATTTTACAGAAAACGCATTTACGTTTTTGTCATCTGCTGCTATGGGTCGAGTGCATTTCTTTTAGGTAGAGTAGGTAAACTAAGTTACTTTACCTGCAGGTCTAGTGGAATTTTTTTAAATTTGCAAGGCCTGACTCTTATCACAAATGTCTTACTTCAGCGGTACACAAAAATGCTGTATTGATGCACATTTTATGCCTTGGGTACAAATAACTTCCGATGACATTGAAAGTATTAGCATGACATTGCTAATGAAATGGGTTTGTTTGCTAATCAAGAAAATTTGAATGAGCAAACTATGCAAATACATTTTTGAAAACGAATGTATGCCTTGCCTGCCACTATGCTTATCACGCTATTTAATCCCAGTGTCATCGCAACCGTTCTTTGCAGAGCCTGTTATGCCTCTTGTTTTCGATCGTTTACCCTCCCCGCTACCCACCGCTGGGATGCCCCCCGATTTTAAAAAACATGCCCTCAGTGCTAGATTTCAAGACTGCTATGAGACAATCCCTCTGGTACTGTATAGTGGTGTCAACCCTCCCACATGAACCCCCAACTCAATAGACATATGTGCCTCTGATAATTGCTATACATTTTGTGAATTGATGTTCCACCCTACTTGAGTGCCTTATCCCAGAATGCGTACATTTATATGCAGTCCCTCAACATGCGCGCTAGCTTCTCTATCAGCTGAACGCATAGCCAGCAGGCATTACTTGCCAATAGTCTCACTTCCAGGGAGTCCAGTATCATCTAAATGTGACACTTGCTAGATAAACTTCAGTTTAAGAGCTAGCTTGCTGGTGTAAAGTGCCGGTCTGCGAAAAACAAGTGCTAAGGTGGGAAGGGAAAAGGGTGAAGAGGCGAGGTGCAAGTGCTAAGGGGAGGCCCGAGGGAAAGTTCCAGGGAATGCAGGTAAGCACAGGGAAGGGGGGGAATCGGTGGGGAGGCCTGGAGCCCTGTTCTACTCAGTTGGAACCAGGCAGCCCCCACAAGATCACTCCATAAGGGCCAGATTTATTTACTATCTGCATCTCCATCTCTAACCAACGCCCTGATCCGTTGCCTACATTACAAGGTGGAAGTGTGCCGATTTAATAACAAAAGCTTGACTGTACTTTCTAATCAATGCAAACCAATCTCTCCAGCCCTCGGCTTATCCTCCTTTACATGGGTATGGTATGGTTTCTGCTGCTTTTTTGCTTTCGCCCCACAATCCTCTTTTATTCCTTCTCAGTTATTGAGGCTGGTAGGCTCTGTAAAATATAGAGTAGCCTAGAGAGCAAACACGTTTTCACTGCGTTCACCTTTCCTCATAAGGCCCCGCACTGCCTCCGGGCTTCCCAGCACTTAAGGGTCTGTATGTGCAACCCTACACTCCCTTCTCTCTGCACTTATGAGCCACCCGCTGGCTGCACTTGTAAGTTAACTGCACTTCACGCTTCCCAACCTCCCTGGCACATCTCCACTTCCACATCCCTGGACTTGCGCGATCTGAATGACACAAGGCCTAGTAAGATCGTTATTTTGTCCTCCCTTTGTTTCCCCCTTCTTGTTGTGTCACGCCTAGAAAGACTTGTGTACAGGCGCGTTATAAATGCCACATCATATATCATAGGTGAGATTGTCTGTCCCGTCGCAAACATTCTAGTTTAATATTTGCCAAGACTTCATCAATGTTGTCACAATTCTCTTCTAACCCCTCACCAGGTGCTTGCCTTAATCTCATATAGTCCCCACGTCCATAAGTGGGCTGTAAAATAAGCATGCATGACTGGGAAAACGTCTGATCTCCCCCCTCCTCCCTGCCCCCCCCATTAATCCTACACCCAGAGACTTTCATAAATCCAACATCATCCCCGTCAGCAGGTTCGATGTGTCCTCGGGGTCTCAAAAAAGAATGCTATATCGTTTAGGTACAACAACAAATTGTGTCGAGTCTCTCCTTTCCATGCTGTCTTATCCCATCCTCTGGATGTATCAATGCCGCCAGCTGCTGAATGGCCAATATAAAGAAAAGGGGCGTCAAAGGAATCGATGGCTTGATCTCTTCCTTGCATGTATGGAGGCCAGCACAGTGCCATTGACCATGACCAGAGTTCTAGAAAGTCTGTTGAACCAATCAGTTCAGTTCAACTGAGCTTATAAACCTGTCTTTTCCTTTGCATCTGTTTTACCTCCCTGAAAACACTCTGGTATTGTACTTCCGTTGTTGATCGTTTGGCACCAGTGAGCTTTATCCGCATATGCAGAATTTCCAGCCCTTCAATGAATTCAGTGAGAAGTCCACGTTGAAGTCATGATCTACTGTATTTTAAGTTTAATTCGTATTCCTTTATTTCAAACTTTGGCTAACAGCGCCAAGTTTTTATCCTGCTTTTTTAGTTGTGTTTTGATTTCAGGTCTTGATGAAGGGGGCGCATCGCCAAAACACGAAGTACATTGCCTTGGTGCTGAAAATATAATTTGAAGTGAGATACATGTGAAAAACACTTCTATGTAAATTGATGGAATAGAAGTAACTAAAATCCCAAAAGGAGGTTGTCGAATTGCAAACTCCCAGGTTACAAAGTGCCCATGTGAGCAGTGGAAAAATAACTCGTTATTTCCAAACTCGTCTTTAAACCGAGATTTCTAAAGTGTATATTCAAGTAGGTCCAGTTTAATCTATCGAAGGCTTTCTCCGCATCAACCGCGATCTCTGCCACAGGATCCGCTCTGCTGTCTCAGCTTTGTAAAATGGCACTAACAGTCTTATATTTTCCATGTCAAACAGCCCTACATGGAGTCCTCCTGAGAAGGGTGGATTAGTAATCCCATAATAGCTTCTAGCCGCATGACCAATATCTTTGCCCTTACCTTAGTATCCAGAGCTAATGGCGAAATAGTTCTATAGTGACCACTGTGGGTGCAGTCCCTGTTGTGCTTTGGAAGGGGGATGATAACCGCGATTTGTGCAAGAGTCCCATGCGTGCATTCATTGAAGACTGCAGAGTACTGGAGCAAGATGATGGCAGCAGAGGCTGTATTCAAAATCCACTGGGAGCTTGTCCATATCTGCCGACTCACCCAAATGAATCTGTCCCACAGCACCAGTTATTGCATGAATTTCTCTCCCCACGTTCTAGTTTTCCAGCATCCACCTGGTTCATGGTGGGGAGTTCAACGTTCTGGAAGGAGTCCAGGTGCTCTGGTGAGGGTTGCAAAGTACCAGAGTATAGGTTTTCATAGAAATGTGTAAAAACGTGCATTTATACCTTGATTGGTAGATCTGGAGCACACATGTCATACACTTGGTCACTGTCCTCGTCTTCCTCGCAGCCTTTAGTTTCCATTACAATCGTTTTACCACGTTATCCCCCTGCTCCCAAAAGATCGAATTAGTACCATCTCCCCCTCTTCCTTAGCGTGCATTAACATTCAAACCTGGTTGCCTCACAAACTCATTCTCGACCCATGTTTATTTTAGCCTCAAGTTTGGCTACTCTTTCTCATGCACTTGGGGCTTTATCTGCAACACTACAACTCCACCTACCTGCACTTATCTAACACTTGTTGTCTGCACTTAACCCTGCACTGCCACCTGCTGGCCGCACTTCTTGTTTTCAATGTTTGATCCCATGTCTTGCACTTGCTCCTCCTCTCCTTTTCCTGGCACTTCTCACCTTCCCTCTCCCCTGCACTTGCGCAATCTCAATGTCACTAGGCCTAGTAAGATCGTTTTTGTACCCCCGGTTCCCCTCCCCTGCCTTGTTGCGCCTTGAAACACTTGTGTATAGGTGCGCTATAAATAAATTATATCATATCCTCACGGTGCTCGTGAAAGCTGAGTAACTAATGAATCGCCCCTGCATTGTCACCTTAAGAGTCCCACACTTTTCCAGAGGGACAGTTTCCAAGTTATTACCAAAATGTTACTGTATCTTTGACTTCTTGTCTTCCTGTACACCTGTGTGTGAAAAATGGGTGTGACTTTTACTATAAGAAATGCAGGGGCGGATGGTATCATTCCAGGATTTTCTATGTAGGCTTCACAATTACATGTTATCAGACTATGTCGGATGATCAATGGACTCTGCCTTCATAATGAGTGCCCCTCAGGATGACGGGTGCACAGGGTCCCGTCTTAATAGATATGTGTGTGTGTGTACACACACACAAACACACACTTGTTTATTCATGTTCATGGTTGCTGGTACTCCGAAATCCTCATCTTCGACTGATACATGGCCTCTTTAGTCAACAAGGTGAGAAGCGGTACAGTCCTTGTGCAGTGTTACAGTCTAGACTGTTTCATGTTTGTTGTACATATTTTAGTACTATAGCAATGGGGGCTCTGGCCAAGGACCTAATTTCTCACTTAATAGAGTATGCTAGTCCCGTGTTTGTCCTTATGTGTTGTGTACCTGTTGTATCTTTTGTTAGTTGTGACTTTTATTATGATGTGCTACTCATTGGAAGTGATGCCCAAAAGACACTGTCTGGTGGCCTAAGAATCGTTTCTCACTGGCGCGCTCACTATCATATAAAATGTATATGATCAAAATTTAAACTACTGAGCGTCTCATGGTTTGCTGTAGGGGAGAGAAAAACGTTGCTTCCCATCTCTTCTGTGATGCTTGGAGCCTCTATGCGTTTTGCCTACTATATTTTGAATACATGACTGAGGTGATAAGGATACTCATATCAGTCCATTGGATAGTGAAAATTGATTCTTCGTGAATAAGAAATTGTGTGCTGTCTCTCTGATGAAATTTGAGGTGGCAAGTGACATTTTATGCCTTGCTAGTAGCTTGCAGCTTGAATGTTGTACCCCCGCTCACATGGAATCTGAATGGCCTAAATAGTTTGATTAAACAGAAGAAGGTGTGCGTTAGGATGACTTAAGCATTCTGTAGGAGGCCCGCCTAGCCAAAGATTCCACCCTGCACAAGATGTACAGTGTTGGCCTCTGTGATGAATCCTGTGAAGTTCTCACAAAGACCCTTCCTAAAGTCTCCTCCAAGGTGGCCAGGGAAAGGCAGAGGCTTGCTGACCCTAGGGGTGGTATTAACCCGGGAGGATCACCTGGGAGGAGAAGGGCCTCAGGGGAACAGGAGGACCAAGTTGGGTGAAACCCAGTATTTGTCTTCCTCCAGGGGAGAAATATCAGTGGTGTCAAAATATGTAATGGCTTGCTGTCGGAGAGAGCTTTTAACTTCCCAAGTTGACTATCTTAAGGTGGGTGAAAACATTTCTAACCGCTTATACATTGGGAGAAATGAAACCCCTTTTAAAACCAAGGAAACTCAGAAAGATGAAGCCTCCCATGACTTTCAAAGGAATAATAAAGATGAGTCTTTAAACATTCCCAATGTAGGCCCTAAAGATCTTTATTCCTCTGTAAAGATAAATCTTTCATTAAATCATCATGATACTCCTTTGGGGAATATAATTAAAGAAAGAAATTAACGTGGTGTTAATGTTTTCCTAGGAAAATTGTAGACTACCAAGTACCACAATTCCCAAAGTACTGGGACGAAGAAGAGGGCTGCAGAGGCACGAAACTGCAAAGTGCAGTTAATTAGTGAAAATGATCCACAACTGAGGGAGATTGGGAGGCTTAAAAGGCCACCTCGGTACAGGCCATAAGAAAGGAGAAGGAGAAGAAGAAGAGTAGCAGCAGGAGATGGAGTTGCCGTGGTCTCTCCACGTTGCAGCCGAAGCAGAAACTGGAGGACAGCAGAGACACCGGGACCACTGTCGGAGGTCGACCAGTTGCCGGTCCTGAGAGGGTCTCTTCCTCTAGGAATTCTAATTGGAGAGGTTGCGCAGTGGGAAGCGTTCATTTTAAAAGATTTGCCCTAGCCGAGGTTGTCTCCGGTGTCAGGCGAGCACTAGAGAGCCTATGGAGCAGGGAAAACTCAGTTTGCGAGTGGTGTGAGCCGCCAGAAGTGGAAAAGAGGAGGTTGCCGGGGTACGCAAAGAAGCAGAAGACCTGAGGTAGCGCAGAAAGTGGACATGCACGCCAGACCCAGCGAGTACACTAGGCTGTTGTGACACTGAGGCGCTTCTTAATCGCCCGTTTGCCAATCCAGAGTGCCCTAAGCCTAAACCTGTTGTGAAGAGAGTGCAGGGGCACAACCAAACATATTTTGAATACCAAACTGAAGTAAAGCTGAACACTAAACTATTTAAAAACAAAGCTGATGTAAAGAGGACAAGGTGGCAGAATTTTACAAACAGACCACAAAGATGTGCTTGTATGGGACAAAATAAAAGCCAACAGTAAGATAGGGACGAGAGTTAAAGAAACCAGTACAAACAACTATTGCAAAAGCCAAAAGAAGGCAATTCACAAATCAAATGTTTGTAAAGCCTATTGCCAACATGTAAAGAAGCTCATAAGAGAAACTGTCTTAAACCCACATTGCCAAAGCGAAAGAAGTGTTAAAGTGAGGCAGATTCATTGTCAGCATTTGGTTAACGCAGAAGTGGAGAAATAAGAGTGGCAGGAAAGGTGCCCTTATAACCTGCATTGCGTGGGACGAACACAAGGGTGTACCAAACAGCAGCAGTGTGTTTCTTGTTTACCCCAAAATAATACTTGAATTTGAAGTTGTGGAGTAGAAGTGGGGAGACAAGAATGGCAAGAGGGTTGCTCTTCCGGTAAAAGGCATTTAGAGGGAGTGGAGAATAATGTGCCTTGCTTATAGCAATCACATGTGTGTAACACACAGCATCAGTCTGGTTCCTCTTTTCCCCAGTAGAAATTCTGAAACTTGATATTGTGAAGCAAGAGACATTGCTAATTTGTTGGAAGTTAACCTCTACCACAGAAGTACTTATAGTTAATGTATTCTGGCCTGGCAGGAGAGTACACTTAGTCAGAGAACTTTGTAACAATGTATTCTGGCCTGGCATGAGTAGACCTGGCAGGTGAGTGGACGAAGTGGAAGTTGATGAAGTACAGTGATGTGGTGGTGAAAAGTCCTAAAGAAGAGGAGGTAGAACCACTAAAATGTCTTGTGAAACAAGTGTTGTATAAACTGCTGCAGAATTATCTAACATTGTCTAAGCAAATGTTATATGAACTGTTGCAGAATAATCCTGACAAAGACCATTTCTGTTGATCCTGATTAAACTAAGAAAGTGTTCTTGGCTTATAAGAAGATGTTTTTAGTTCTTTGTGTCACAAGTGAAAAGAAGAAACACATTGAACAATTCTGAAATATTTGAACTGTTGTTGCTAACGTGAAATCAAAGGAACTGCATTAGAACTTAGTTACAGGATTTCCTGATTCTTTTTGGAACTGTTGAACAGAATCCTGCTTGAACCTGGGTAAAGGGAATTTACCCAGATTATAAGGAGAGACAGTTATCCTGATGCAAACTTAACTGTTATATGATTTGTGTTTTGAAATTGTCATAAATTACCTTCTTGGGTTGTTGTATATACAAGTGTGAGGGACAGAAACCTTTTGTTAGAGTGTTTCCTTTCGTTTATTTTAGGCAGGGAGATCCTCGCCCGGGTAGGGATAGTGAGGTATTAATCCTACATTTTGAGTTAATAAAATGGAATTTTTTGAAAAATCTTCAGAGTTGCCCACCTCACATTTCTTACCTCTCTAGCGGCATTGACTAAAAGTCCAGGAGGGTGACTATATTTTTTTTGTGTGCAAAATCTGGAGATATGAACGCAGTGGGGAGTACAGTAATCAACCATGTGGGTTGATTGGTACTAGCGGAAGTCTTGATAGCCTAATAGTAGGTGGTTTGTGCTGTCACAGCAGACTCCACCTTGAATGCTATACAGCACGGGGGGGGGACTGAAAGTAGTGACCTACTTATTTCCCAGCTGCTTGACTCCTCTCGTGCATTTACCCTTTTCTGGCATCATCCTATGCCTTGAATGATATGATTGAAGCTGAATTGCAAGGTATTGTGATTTCTGATGAGGCCCCAGTGATGCTGGCAGTAGACTGAAAGATCACGTTGCTGGGCCAGCAAGGTTATCCCATAATACCTCACTTTTGAGAGCCCAAATACATTATCAATTTGAAAGGCAACATATCCTATTTAAATACAAAAAACATTTTAAATGTAATGAGCAGCCTGATAATTAGTGGCAGGAGTAAAAAAAGAGGGGAGGGGTATGTGTCTGTGTGTCAGTCAGTCTCAATCATTCTGTCTGACAGTTGGGTAAAGGCTTGGCCACAAACAGATACCTGGTGGGGGGGAGAGGGTTATTTTAGTAATCCGTCCTCTTCTGATCTGAGCAGTGGCTGCATTTGTAGGCACACGTGGTTGCAAGAAATAATTAGGTGACTTCCTGATTTTCGTTCCGTAGATTGCCCATTTTGATAAACTGGGATAAGTGTAATGCCAAGTATATACTAACAATTGTGCACATACTAGCACTTTAGAAGGGGGATATCATATTTTGAAATATGACTGTATAGGGGTAACGAGAAAATTAATTTGTAGTGCCCTTTAAATCCCAAATGCGGTGTAACCATCTTCAAGTAAAATGAAATGCAGTGAATGAAAATTAGAGCCCTCATTATTTATACGAATAGTGCATACATTTTTCAAAGCAACTCTCAGTGGTGTCAGATCTAAACATTTGCATTCGCCACTGGCTAGTGATAATTGGCTCTTGGCGAGTAAGAAATGCCGTGCTTTGTGTACCTGGAGAATTGAGCTGGTAGTAGCTTGCAACTTGAAATGTTGGAGGGGGGAATGTAGGTGGGTGTGCACGCACTAATAGCAATATACTTTTTACATAGGAGATTATCTATTGGGGGGAAGATAGAGGTTATTGGCATAATGCAGCTATTGCGGCTTAATGTCCCCCTGCTCACATATCTTGCACATCACCCTTTCAATAGAATGCAGCTATCCCCCACGAGAAAATGTGGTTTAGCTGCATACATAATGTCTCTCGCAAACTCTCCAATCTACCTGTTGGCACCCACCCACCTGCCTGCTCAACACGGGTGACCAGCAGGACTTGGCCATCCCTACCTACCTACCTTTGAAACAGCTGACTCCGGTCTCCATGGGCGTTCACCCTACAGCACGTTGAGGCCATACCAATGGTGAAAGACTCTATACAAAAGCTTGCTTGCTAAATGTGCTTGCTATCCTCGAGTGTGTCACATGTGCCAAGTCTAGACAACCTGTTCTGTGTGGTAGACTAAAATGATTGTTTTTGTTGCAGCATTATTGCATTGTAAAGCGATAGCTTTTTTAGCTAAATGCCATAACCTAATCTTGAGCAGATCATATACAGTATACTTAAGAGCTGAAGGTGATTTTTCTCATTTAATGTCGTTACTTCACCACGTAAATGGTTTGGTCTCGTGGAAGGTGCCCAGCCTTCCGAGGCGTAACATATGTATTAGAGTTCATATCCTATGCTGTTTATTGAGGAAATAACCATTGGTAATTAGTGTTTACTTGCAACCTTTTTACACGTCCTCTTAGGCTAGTATTTGGCACAATAATTACAAATGTGAATTTCAGCATAATTGTTTAATAGCAAACAGTATAATTTAAGTTGATCTTATTGAACATGGGTGCCTAAATGACTATGTCGATCATTGAAGAACTAAATGTTTTTAAATTGCAACATTCTTTTTATAGTTTATCAATAGAGTCATATAGATGGAACATATAAGTTAATGATGTACACAATTAATGAGTACAGCATTTTGTTCAAAGTGGAAAAAGGGCCACTTTGCTTTGTGTGGAGACCTTCCATAGTTGCTCTTGGGCGGTAGGTCCAATGTACGTCTTCCTGAAACAGTTGACGTTTTCAGCCTCCTCTCCTGAGTTGTATGTGCTCTTTGCCAATACACCTAGTCGTTTGAATTATCAGATTGGTAATTATGGGATCAATTATGCACTGTCCACGGTCTTCATTTGTTGCTTGATAATGCGCTACCTTGCGATAGACTCCTAGCTTCAAAGCATGGGCGAGGGGCGAAAAAAAAAAGAAACCAAGGGACCTGTCGCTGCCCAACCCAAGCATTGCGATCTAGCTTCTGATTTGAGGAGAATAAGATTGAAAGGGTCAAGAAGATGGGAAAAGGTCAGGGAACCCTCACAGCTGATGCCAGAGGCCATGTTCGAGATCCTGATTTGGGGAGAGAAGGGGAAAAGAGATGGGCAAGTTGAAAAGTGAAGGTCTGGGAACCACCATAGCTAAACCCAAGGGCCCCATAAAGTTCTTGATTCGGAGGTCGAAGGGAGATAGTGAGGGTCAAATGGGTAGGTGAAGAGTAGGGAACCGTAACGATGAAACCCACGGCCACATTTTAGGGCCTGTGGAAGAAGTTACGAGATGGGGAGGAGTCGTAGGTAGAGGAGACCAGTGGGTTGAGAGGAAATCTAATAAGGATACCTCTCTAAAAGCTAGGTCAGGGATTGATTCGGGCGGGAGAACACTTGTCATCCAAATAGTAGTGCTATAGTGATATTGAGAAGAAGCCCTCTGATATGAGTCACTAGCTGTAATCCACTTTAAAAGCCATTCCTTAGGCATCTGCATTTGCTTGTTCTACAAAGAAAAGCAATTCTAAAGAGAGAGCAAGAAATTGTGGAGCAAGCAGGTATTTCACACAATAGTTAAAGGGGATGAAGGTGTTTTGTCTAGCCTGAATCTACCATGCTTGCATTGCCACAAGGGCATAGTAGAGTGGAGGTGAGGATGAGGAAGGAAACTAGTAGGCTGTACGATTTTCCAAGCACTCCGTGCTGGCAGCCCGGGTTGACTGACCTCAGCCCATCAACTTTATTTGAAAACACAGATCTGGTCAAATGTTATTTTAATATAGAGTTTTATATTGCACTAAATAACAGCTTACTTTGATCTTGCAAGGGGCACCCGGTCCTTAGTTTGCTGAAGGAAAGGATAAAGGGGGTAATAAAAGGCTGGGAAAGCAGGAAATGGATGCCATAAACACATGGGGCTGCCGGGGGTGCATCATTTAAGAATGTTTTGTGATCGCATGTGTATGTCAATCCTGTTAGGTGGACCAAAGGAGAGGAGGAGGACATGCCCTAAAGTGTTGTGGTAATTAGGTTGAGTTTCCAAGGCAAATCTGGAGAATTGTAAATTAGCACAGAATGTGACACAATTAGAGCCATGTAGACCCTTCCCCCTCTGACACAGATAAGCCAAGAACCAGGTGGTGTACAGAAGAATATGTATTTATTATTCACTAAAGAGAGGCTTGAGGGTGTGTTCACAGGGAATTATTATTATATGTTTTTTATACTGTGCCAGTTCACTGCTGCAGTGGTCTCAAAGTGCGTACCTTTGTCAGAGTTAAGAAGCATTCAGTCCCTCCCAAGGAACGTAAACTAGTGCTAAAAGAAAGAGTTGAGATGTTCTGAGTGTATATGTACATTTTGGGTGAATTAGCGGCTAGAGATGTGCTTGGGAATCTTGGAAGTTTGGTGGCTTATTCGTCCAGGCTTTTTGTTGTTCTACCCCAAATGAAACTCCAGAATGTTAATTCTGGGGACTGCAAAGCCCGGGTGAAGGGTGGCCTAGTCAAAAATAGACCATGTGTTAGAGTGGAAGTTGTTGGTAACAAGGTAATGTAGTGGTCAAACTAATACTGTAAAATGGAGAAAAAAAGCCTTGCAAAAAGGGTATTGTTAATAGTTTTCTCCATGTTGTGTCCTGCTAGAGTTCATTTTAGTTCACAGTGAGACAGATACTTTGATAGCCCACTCCTTACTTATGAGTAGGTTGTACCCATTTGTAGCGAGACCATGTTTCCTCAGTACCGTATACACGCTGTGTTAGTGACCGAAAGGCTAATGTGTATGTACATGGTAGGAAAGCCAGCCAATGAGAGGTTGTGCTCCTTTTCCGGGTTTACTAGTCAGCCTTTGGGTTCCTGCTCGGGTGATGGAGAGCTCTCAATCTGATAAATGGAAAGTCATGAGCATGTTGTGATGTATCTAAAGACCAGCCTTAACATGGGGTTTTCCTTCCCTCCCCAGTTAAAAGCACCACACTGATATACTAAGATGTTCACTCTAGCTCTGTCTATGACACAATTAGAGCCATGTAGACCCTTCCCCCTCTGACACAGATAAGCCAAGAACCAGGTGGTGTACAGAAGAATATGTATTTATTATTCACTAAATGCGCCACTTTCTCTTTGGCACAAAACAACTTGAATACAAAGACTCACCTTTTGGGAATTAACATTAAGAATAGAAATCTGAAATTGCATCACTTGTGTGTTTTCACTTTTGGGTCACATGGAAATAGAACACAGGTCAAATGAAAGTTCAAACCTTTGCTCAAATAACAAAATTCCTTAATGTCAAAATCGGACAGTACCGCAGAACATTACAAGATCATGAGCATTGCCAATCCTTTGAAGTTTAAATGTAAATCAAAGGGACTTTTTTTATTTTCAAATGCAATTTCACACATGTAGCGCTTTGCATATTTAAATTCTCTGCACACTTGAAAATGCTAGTAGTTTTGAAAGCACAACAGACTTTTGATAACGCTTTTGATTTATAGAACCCTTCTTCATTCGTCCCTATGCAACGCAGAATCTCTCCTACCAGGAGTCACTTTCTCACTCTCTGTAGAGCGTGTCAATTTCAATTAGGGACTTCACTTTATTTCATTTAGCAATACACCTTTCTGCCCAACTCCAAAAACTCAGACATTCAGTTTACATTCAGCACGTCTCTGCATAAAGGCAAGTTCTGAGGAATGGTGAAGGAATTAATTTTTTAATGCTCCCTGCCTCCCCACACCCTCCCACTTTAGGGAATTTTGGGCCTGGCAAAACTAAATAGAAGTACCTAATTATTTTACAGACTATATTTCCATCCACACTGGAATAATGTTCTTGATTTCAAATTCCAACAAAATCATCCTGTGTATTTTGGCTATATGCAAATTCATTACATTGTTTAATAAAATGCTATGGGTCTACTCAGTTTGCCCTGCCCACTCATTAAGGGAAAGGTATGAACTCCACAAGACTAGTTTTAGTTAGACAAGTTGGTTGGACCAGTTAGCTTACATAATCATCTCTGGGTTTGCGCATAGGAAACATCATCAAGCTCAGGTCATCTACAGGTACATACAGGACAGGAATCCGGTCAGACATTGAACATCAGTCTTGGATATTCTCCTTTCTCCTTTGGCTAAAGATTGTCACTTCTGCTGGTTAGCAGTTCCACCCAGATGATATCAGGCAACTTTAATCATTAATTTGCCTGGCAGCTCTTCTCCCCATTGTACGACACCTTATACAGACTTAACCACCCCCCAAATGTATTGAAATTATGATGTGCAAGCTTGTTGGTTCTTGGTTTTGACTAGACACCTGTGGTCCTCTCCTCCCCCCAAAGCCTAGCCTCTCTCTCTCTGTGGATAGGCTCCTAGAGCTATGAGGTTTAGATTAGGGGAAGTATCAAACCACCCACTGGGATTTACATTTTCGCACATGTCAATGTTTTTCTGAAAAGGTATTACATCACCAAACAATTTATTTTACAAATAAGCGCTAAATGGTATATTTAGATTAATCTAATCATGGCGGACTTAATGAAGTGACTCCCATTTTGGCACACTTTGCAGGGTTGAGTTCGTTTTTTGTGAATTTCTTAAAAATAATACTTCACGATCACCAAATTCTACATACAGTTACATGACACACTAAGATATGATCTCCCTGAATTTCTGTTCTGTAACAATTTCTGGGGAGCCATAACCACATTTCAGGTTGTAGCTCTGGGTTCCCAAGGTCAGATTTTAATGAGAATTACGCCACCAGATCAGCTCCAATAATATAGGTCCCTTTTCTGGAAGGATCACGTTTGCAAAGTTAATGGGCAAAATGTGATTCTCAATATAAATCTTTGGCAAAATAATGATATACTTCCGAGTCTTTCAGTTTCACATTTAAGTGCATTTCCCTTCTGTATAAGATATGGGCATCTGCTACCTTTGTTGACTTTTCACCTGCAATTAACCCTTCAGCCTCTTTTCTCCCAGGCTTAAGAGTCATTTTGTTGCTTATCTTGGAGAGCAAAAATGCCTTCTTGATCACTGCCAGAGTGCTCTGAATAGAAGCTGAAGCCATTTCTCAGGAAACGGAAACTGGTGTTTGAATGGCACAATTACATTATAGATGAAGCATTGTGTTCATTTTTAATATAATTGGGTCTTGCCATTGGTGTCTATTTTTTCATCATGATATGTTCACATAACTCTGGCAGGGGACATTTTGACTCCATGTGTTCATTATTTTAGGCTGAACAATTCCATTATAGCCGTTTCTGTGTTTGCAAATGCAAACCCTTTCAAGTGAAAGTAGGCCTTGGGTTTTACGTTTTGACAATTGCATGCAAGGCCCACTGAGTTAGTGCGCTTCTCTTCCTTTGAAAGCAGCATTCTGGTATGTGGCAGATAACAATTAAATGCTTGCTTATTCAGTTTGGCAGTCCTCTCTGTGTGTTTTCAATTGTCTGCATTTTGGACCCAACATAGCCAAATGCAGTTTCTTTTTGTCTTTGGCTGAAAATACCCCACAAGCCAAAATGCAGTTAATCCAGGCAGGTGGGTGGAAATCCTTGCCCAGGCATAGTCATGCATCTTTACTTTGAGCCATCTCTTGCTGCAGCCTACAAAAGCTGTGCTGCAACTGTAGAATATATTTGGTGCAACAGATAACCAAGATTATGGGAAATTCTTTGATTTAAAAAAAAAAAATCATCAACCAGCTGAAATTCACAGGAAATGTCTCCACACGTCAACATAAAAGCCTTCCACAAGCAAGGAAGGGGGCCTGCTGTTAAATAAAACAAAATAAAAAATATAGGCACAGTTGCATCTTATTTGCATGTGCGCTCTTCAGAGAATGCCCATGAGATCAACAGAGGACAAACATAAAAAAGCGGACTAAAGGAGGAGGTAGACAGCCATCAATTTTGACAGTCTGAAACTCCATTTAGGTAGACTTGACAACTATCGCTTTACTCTACACACCTCCCCCCACAATCCCCCCCCCCAATTATTATACCTCAACACCCCACCAGTGGCTCTGTATAGCGCCCCCGCCTTGATGGAATTGTGCAGCCAAATTCATGCAGTGCCAGTCCTGCAGGTATACGAGTATTGCATTGCAATAACGAATGATTATTCTTTAACCGTGAGAATATAGGTCTAAGGTAATAAGAGCACCTGATGCTTGAATATTGCAGACCGGTGGAATGGCAGTAGACTGTGCAGGAGAGGGTGGTGGTATAGCGAGGAAGCAGATATCCTTTTGGAGATGAGAAATGCAAAACTACACAGTTTGTCAGTAGCATCCGTGTGAATAGAACTTGCAACATGATTCCCATGCACCCCTCCATCGTCCCAACTATCGGGGAAACCCCCAACGTTACAAGAATCCGAATTTAATAACATCTGTGCCTTTGGATAGCCATACACTTAAAACATCCAGCAAGCGTACGTTGTCGCTGGATGACCTTGTGCAAAGGACTAGTTACTCTGTTTTTCCCCCTCCCTGTGCTATTTCTGCATTGAGCATCGCGGGCCTTTTACCATGGCAACGCAATGTACTGTAGGACTGGAAAGCAACCCAAGCTACAGCAGAAAATAACTGGGGAAAATATCTTCAATGCACAGAAAATGGAGGTTTGAAAACATCTGAGGCTGGTGCTCGATTCCTCCTACGTTGGGTGGAATCTTAATGCTTGGTAAACATGTTTTTTTCTCCATATTATGTGGTCATAGGGACAATGCCACTTTTAGCAACTAATTAGATCCCTGGTGCCAGAATGGATCTGGTACAATTCACTCTGGTGACCATTTGGCCTACTTTTCTTGGGGAATTTATATGGAGGGGAGGGGGCACCATCTTTCTACGCCACCACAACTCTAAATCCTGTTAAATGTAACCTTTTACCCATAATTTCCCCTTGCATATGTTGCAAAGAATGTGGTAAAATGGCCCATCACCAAAGCAGTGTTATGCGGGTTCCGGACGTGACATCCATTCACTGACTTACCTTATAAGTAATAATGAGCGGGGCTTGCGGTTTGTTTTTCTACCTGCATCAAAGGTCCTCTGTGTGGTTTGAAGGTACACCACTCTCTGTTTGTGATTGCCAGGCAGCACAGACTTTTCTGGCTTTCATTCTTGGTGCTGCCACCCCATGCAGATGCGTGACTTGCAAAGTTAGCAACCGCAAGGTGGAGTTTTAGTTTGGAGACCTGTTTTCCAGTTGGAGTCGTCTGCAATATCATTGAGGCGTTGTCATTTCATGAAATGTACACATATGAAACGTACCACCTGGTATTGCAGCTTTTTGAAAAGTAATTTCCCCCACTGCCGTTTAACGCAAGGGTCTGCAACTTGCGGCTCTGCTGATGCTTCGGACTGTCTCACGTGATATTTTCATCATTGATTATTTTGACTAGGGCCGATGGGAATTTGAGTACACATCTGGTGCACACCTCTGATTTAACACATTCGGAAAAATTAGCCTTCTATGGTGCCGTTTGCTATTAGACATGTTTGGTGCCATACACAGGCACAAACATGTACAGGGGTGCACAACAAATGGTGAAATTTGCTGGGCAAAGAAGTAGAGACTTTTAATAAAGTTTTCTTTCTTTGCTATCGATGGCATATTTTATTTACTAAAGTGGCGTATAATTCTCCCCAAAGGCCAATTGTAAAAGGAATACACCAGAAGCATAGGGGAATGGCAATGGTGGGATCTAACTTTGAGCTCCCGGTCATTCAGGCCTTGCATAGCTCAGCGTGCATATTGTATGAGGGGCTGAAAGTAGCACGAATGGAAGAGTGATGGCTGGAATTTCTGTTTACCTCTGGCAACCCTCCATAACCATTCTTCAGCCTGCCAAGCCATCAAGGTAAGGCGAGGCCATTTACAAATCAGGCTTGGTACCACCCCAAGAGGGGCAGTGCAGCCAGAAATGCTTGGATACCTCCCTTTTGCACAAGACCCCAAGAAACCTCAGACGCGTTTCGGTCTCATGGCTTCTGTAATGGCTTGGCCTAGATTGAAAAACGATTGTTTGGAGGGTTGCCCAGAGCAATGTCTGTGAGTACGACTAATTCAAAGCCTTCTACCCATAGGCCTTCAGTTTTGCTTATATTCACCCCGAGTTGCACGGACATGCCAAAATGTGGATACCACGCCTGCTTGGCCTAGAGAGACCCCAGGTACGCGTCTCTGACAATGGCCAATGAAGCTGGAACATGTTTGGGGGTTGCTTTCACTCTCACGCAGAAGGGATGTGATCAAGCATTTTGGGTTGGCATGCCCATTTTGGAGTGTGATTAAGCCTAGTTTCCATATGGTCTTTCACCTTCTGTAATGGAACTGCAGGTTGAAAAACGATGGTGTGGATGGTTGTCCAGAGTAATGCTAAAGGTTATGACTTAATTAAAAAAAAGTCCCAGCCATCATCCTTCCGTTCTGCTGGGCTGAATGTAAACGGAGGTACCCGTCCTGGTGGGCAGACTCAGCCTTTCGTCTTTCTAATGTGGATAGAACGAGTACCATGAAACTGTATAGTACCACCTGCTGTTTGCACAGTGAGAAGCTGTAAGACACTTGCCATGTTTCCTACTAATAAGCTGGGACTGCCAAAATCCATGGCAGAGAAATGCTCCACAGAAAACACAGGTTTCTTAATGAACGTAGATTTGGGAAATTATCCAAATATTTTGTTTGTGAATATTTCTTCGTGGGCGGTGCTGCCAGGAAAAGTGTGTGTGAAAACATCTGCAAAGGTGGTGAAGGGAGTCAGCATGTTATGTGGGATTTGTATCGCACTTCCTTCATGGTTGTGGCGCTGCCAATGTTCTAGCCTGATCAGTGAGTTCATTGGATGTGCTGACCACTCCTGGTGTATTTTGTGGAGGTGGTGGGGAAGCCCACAATAGGGGGGTCAGAAACCTAGCATCCCCCTTCACCTTCCAGTCTAGGTTTGTAATGGGGCGCTCGTGGCGTGGTATTGAAGACCTAACGGTTTCTCCCTTCATCTTCCAGCCCGGCTTCGTTAGGGGAGGTCCTGGTGCAGTTTGGAGACCTAGTGGTGCTTCCCTGCACCTCGCGGTCTGGTTCAGTCAGGTGATGTTTCTGCATTGCTGTTTGTTCCTGACTGAAGGGCTGTGATATAGGGCTGCAGGGGCATGTAGTGATCCCTAGGTCCTCAAAGGAGTGTAGTGGTGTGTTTCAGTGAGGTTGGGGCGTGTTCTTGATGGTGGGGTACCTGTGATTTTGAAGTGCCATTACAGCATTTCAGAATGATAGGCATCTGGTGCATGTTTTCCTTTGTATTGGGCTTTCACGTAATATTGTATGCATAATAGCAAAACAAATTGGCAATGCATAGTACGTTGACCCATGCTGGTATCTGTCAGCATGGTAATGCTGCAGCCAGAGGTCAGACTGTGCACTTGCCACTAGCGATTGGTGAGTGATAATTTTGGCCAGTAAGGAATTGTGTGTTGTGTGCATGAGGAGAACTCGGGAGTCGAGTGACTTTGTGTGCCTGGCTAATAGCTTGGAACTGACAGTGTAGCTGCTTATTGGCTGCGTTATCATTTCTCATTGGAAGGCAGTGTTATAGGCTGGACAGAGCACTGGGCAGGGAAGCTGTGATACTGCAGTCCAACAGTTACTCCATGATTCTACTGTCCCTTTATACCAGTGGTCTTCAAGCTGTGGAGCTGGCCCCCTTGGGGGGGAGGGGGTGTGGAGGGGGCTAGAAAATGTCCGGGGGGCACTCATTGTGTATGGGAAATATAAACTACTGGCATTTGGGGGACATGGGCACCATTTTTCAAATGGTGATTCAGCATTAAAAAGTTTGTAAACCACTGCTGTATACACTAAGAGCGGGTGCGACATGACACCAAAGACATTGTTAGGCAGAAACCTGTGCAGTTCCCTTAGGGACCACTGCTAAAGGTTTAGGACTACAGGAGTTAGCAGTAAACCCAATTGGTAGCAGTCTGCACCACCCAGATTTACCTGGTAGCTGTGGTTGAGCAGTCAGACTTCTCTCAAGAAGAGTTAGGCAGTATACAGAGCATACACAATAGGGCAGGTAAACACAGTAGAACCAGCAAACAATGACCAGAGCTTTGGTGTAAAAGCTATATAATTATTTATTTAAAAACACATCTAAGAAAACACACTGGCACTAATCTCAAGCAAGTTCAAAAACACAGTCACTAAAGTATATACACTCCCTTAAAAGAATATTAGACAAGTCTTAAGTAAAGCCCCACTTATTTTCAGACAGCGGTGAGCGCTTAACGCAGATGGCACTATAATAATTCGGTTTAAAAAGGGAGGGAAAGGCAGAGCATAAATTGAAACAGATCCCAACACTTTCAAAAGAACACAGCAAGAGAGGAAGGCAGAATCAAACCACTAGACGTCCTGGTAGGCGAAAAGGAAAGCGAACTGGTTGTCCCCACCAGCTCAAGGGGAAGAGACTCTCTGGCAAGAAGATCTCTTCTGTCGTCGGGAAGTGATGAGACGGTTCAGCAGGGCTCCACCGGTGGTGTCGTCGTTGCAGGTCGGCTCAGCTTCTCCCTCTTCAGATTCTCAGGTCCTGTGGCGACATCTGAAGTTCCAGTCCCAAAAGCCCTGCTTTTATGCAAGAAACCCCCATTCATTCAGCCTCGCTGTCAATCAAACATGCTAAGCCGGCTGGCTCACCACTTGGGCCAATCACACAAGAGTGCGACTTGATTTGCCAAGGCAACTCAGTCCAGGGTGCCTAAACCCCCTCCCACACCACCTGTGGTACCCAGACAGAGTGGCACCACTTTTGGAGGCTTCTGTGGAGAAGCCCGCCAAAAAGTGGAGCAAAGGGCTCGACTTGGGTTGGAGTCACAGAAGAGAACACAAACGCCATTTTAGAATCGAGTTCTGGCAAAAAATACCAACCGGTGAATTAATATTAAATAAATAACCCGGTGGTATGTTCGAGGCTATAAGAATTAAATAATTAAAGTTGGTAGCCTCGAACAATGGGAAAATCCCATAGAGATATATTTGCGGTCGAATATAAAAAGTAGTATCCACTGCCACCAGCCAAAACTCGATCAGGGGGGACGGAGACATGCCCCCCCGAATAACAGACCCCGGGGCAATCGAATTGCCCTGACCAGTACGTCCACAATATGATGGTTTGTACTGGTTTCTGTTCATAATTTGGGACTAGTAAAGCCAATGGTGACTTTACATGCCCTGGGAGACAGTAGTCAGTCCCAGGGTATGGAGTCTATGGTGGGGTGTCACTATGACACCCCTATGTCACGGCACTGAGGGTGCTGTGTAACACACATAGTAAAAACACATGAGACCCTAGGGAGTAAAAGACCCCATAGCCCATTAACAGTCAAAGGAACCCCTCAAATCATGTCCAAGAGTGTGAGGAAAAGAGTCTCACTCTTGGCAGGAGAAAAAAACAAACTCCAGAAATCCAGCAAAGCTGCTGGGCGACTCACTAGGTTAGGAAATTCAGCCTAAACAGAGAATTCTCCCTAACAGACATCATAAGTGATATCATGTGTGATGTCATCGGTGTGCTCATTTGCTGCACAGCGGGGGCGAGGGGCTCAGTGAAGGTGGCGTAATTTGCAAAACGTTAAATTTCAAGGCTTTTGTAGCATTAAACCATCCCCTTTACATCACTTCATCTAAAGTGTTTTCACTGAATTCCAAGGGTTATTACATTCAACTGTTTCAACGTAACTCTCTCCTAAGTAATGTTTTTTCAAAAATATACATTTATATATATTTCTTTTGACAAGGGGGAAGGAGCACACTCTGGTTTCCTACTCACTTCACCAAACAAACCAGTTCTCTTCTCTCCAAACGTTTTTGTGGTTATCCACTCTTTAAGGATGGAATCTTAAATCGAAGCTAGTCCAGGCTTATATGGATAGTGCCATAAATTGCAGTAAGACTTCTGGTTGCTGTAGTTTTTACAGGCCTATATATAAATATATTTTGTATCTGACAATTTAAGTCTTTTAGCCATTCCCATCTTTTTTGAAAAGCCCTCCACATTTAAAAAAATTAGCTCATCAATAGTTTTACTTCCCTAATAATGCTAATTCCCAGGTCGGCGAACTCCTCGCATTCCTACGGTCTAAATAGTGGCTAAACAAGATTTGGGCAATTGAGAGATTGCTGGTTGATTACAGTTTATCCTACATCTCTGCTTTACCCCAGGGGTCAAGTCCTAATAAATAAAGTGGGGGGGACTCATCAACAAACGTGATGAGAAATTAGCATATCAAGGTGAAATAAGCACATCTCATTAAATTGGCTTTGCATAACCACCCAAATTGGACAGGACGAATGGCATTTGCCTTTCATAAAATCAACATTCACACAAAACCAAGAGAGGATATTTTCTTCTAATAGTGTTTTTGAAAATGTTAAAAGGTGTGCATGTTTTAAACTCCCAAGAACCAATACAAATGTTTTCCCTGGAACTTGCAGTACCTAAATGGAGCAGTACACCTTTAGTTTGTTATTTTTCATCAGGTTATATATTGCAGTTGTGAAGTGTCCAGCCTGCAAGCCTGAGACTGCGGTTCAATCCTTGAGGTCAGCTTTAATTCAAAAATTCAAAGAGGACATTTAATGTTTCTTGTTTTAGCTGGGGGGACTGAGTCCACCCTCTTAAAATAGTGGGTGGACTCTGTCCACCTGCGTTTACCCTCGACTTGAGCCCTGCTTGCCTCACTCAATGTGATCCGACACTGTGTTTTCCAACTAGGAGCTGGATAAAGGAAAGCCAAATGAAAAGAGATTATAATCAAGTTCGAATTATTCTACTTGAGGCACTGATCATCCACTGCAAGGAATCTGCACAGCTGAATTCTGACCTCCGTGTCCCCGGCCAGATTCTGTGAGGGGCTTCCCAGGACCATCCTTGGTAAAGGTAGGTAAGGACCCCCTCCGCTCAAGAGTGTAAAACCTTCTGAAGTGCCATGCTCAAGATCTTTGAGGAAAAGACGCAACCGCCATGCCTTTGGCCTCGCCATTCCCTGCTCCCTCTGCCTCTTTACTGGATCAGACAGTGAAGCCAAACCCCGGTACCGTGTTTTCAACATCTGGCCCCAGGGCTAATATGCCTCTGGCGACGCGCCCATTACAGCAGAGCTGGCACTCGGCCTGTGCCACTGAGGCCGGTGCCAAGGCTTTCCCCTCTACCGTTGCCATGAATGACACTACCTGTGGTGTTGGTCTTGGCTTAGGGTGCGTCCCACCCACTGAAGCCAGTTGTCATTGGACAGAGAAAAGTGTCTAGAAAGCTGGTCTTGGCCTATTTTTATATTTATTCATGTGGCATCGGAACCTAGAGTATACCTTGACCAGCGTAATTATGAGGATCTGTCAAGAGGCCTTGAGGAGACCAGTGGATTGGACACATTCAGTGACCTGCTCTTCCTTGTTCTCCGGCCTGGGCTCTGATTAGTTCTCGCCCTTTACTAATAGGATGTTTCGGCCTCCAATGTTTTGGGGCTGGTTTCTCCTTTGGTAAAAGGAAACTTCATGTCTTCACCAACATCCAAGTCGAAGGCAAAAGCAGAGATTCTAGTTCTCCCTCCCATCACCGAGTCGGTGCTTGCTTAATGAAAACAAAATGTCTGTCCCTTCTGTAAGTAATAATGTGTCCGTTAAATATGTGCAAAGGGGCTCTGTTTCCACTGTCGAGCAATCTTCGAGAGTCTGGTAGTCTAGACGCCTAGTGCTAGGTCTCTGCTTACTACCTTTCCCTATCTTTCGCCAGGCAGAGCACACAAGAGGCTGGATTTCTGTGCCAGGTAAGGGCTTGCTTTCCTAAACCTGGGGCACGATAGGGCGACTACCACTTGAACCTTCAAGGTATGCCCACATCACGTGGGATGTCACGGTCTGGCTTCAGCTCACGCACCCATTGCTATGCATACCTCTCTATTTTCACAAAGATACTGCTAGAACCCTGAACATGGCAGACTGCCTGGCAGGTGCACAGCATTTGTACCCGTGTGGCGTCAGGAGACCCTTTTTTGTGGATGTTCAAGCACGCTGCTTGACAGGATGGTTGATGGCGAACATCTTTCCTAGTGCTCATGCAGGCTAGTCCTGTGTAAGGTTCTGGATGCCTGCACTGCTGCTGTGGCACTGGGGCAGCCTGTGCCAGCTGAACCACACTCTATTTCCACGGGTTCGTATTCTCACGCCAGGCCTTCCAGCAGAGGTCAAGGCCAGAGCAATGGCAGGGCCAGCAGCCTCAACGTTACTTCTGCTGTTCAAGATACAGAGAGTCCACCATCTAAGTTTCCCAGTGATGCGTTCACCCCAAGCCCTTTTAATAAAGATGACTTACTCAATTTTACTCCAATGGGGGGGGGGGAGGGGGCGAGGGTGCAATTCTTTCTTCTAGATTGGGAGGCAATTACCTCTGACCTGTGTGTCCCGCAAAGAGTTTTTCGACTGGGTACTGGCACAACAACCCCCTCCATCACAGGTCTGCAGGGTATGGAATTGATGACCAGCCTTTTCCCACGGCCGCATTAGGGTAAGGCTGTTAGTCAACCAATGATCTGTAGCTTGCTTGGTTTATGCACAAAGACCTGCTAAGAATTGTCCAACAAGTAAACCCCTGAAGGAATTGGGCCCATTCTGCCATAGTTCAGGCATCTTCGTCTGCTTTGTAAAGGAGTGTTCCTTTCTTGAAAGTTTACCAGGCTCCTGCCGGTCCTCTCATGTCACTTACGCCATGCACAACTGTTTAGATACCTCTAAGGGAGAAGATGCTTGTTGTGGGCGCGCCGACCATCAGCAATTTCTTATCTGAGGTAACCGGCTCCTCCTAATCTCTGCCCACCTTCCGTTTAAGTTAATGCTTTGAGTTTTTCAAAAGAGGGGGACTCGCTGAGCGAAAGTAACCATAATAAAACTAAAATTCATAGCTTACCTCTGTTGCATATGGTATTCTGCCCACAATTTGCTTATGGACCCTTGAACGTGCCTCGTTGAGTGCGCATGTATGCATAAACGTGATGGCATGTAGCCACCCTCAGTGAAGCAGGGAAAACGATATGCAACTCCCCATGACGTCTCTTCTGGCAACAGGTTTTGTGAGATTGCTAGAGGCACTCACCCCCACCCCCCCCCCCCCCAAGGCCTAATAGTTCCGGTGCCTAGTGCTGACAGCAGTTGAGGGCTTACAATTTACGCTCGCATTGATGGCACTGGGTTGAATTTAAGAGAGAAGTCTGTAGAGCGAATACCGTATAACAGAAGTGTGCAAACTTTGGCTCGCCAGATGTTTGTGTTGGACTAGGACTCCCATGATCCCTCGCCATTGACTCTACAGGCTAGGTATTATCGGCGTTGTAGTCCAAAACATGTGGAGAGACAAATATTACTGACCCCTGCTGATAGGAACGAATATTACTATAGCAAGTTGTTCTCTTCATTCGTCAATTCAAATAACAATATTAGGTTGCTGCAAAAAAACAGCATTCAAACCAGGATTTAAAAAAAACAAATCAGTTAGAGCAATGGGCAATAAATCATAATACCTGGTGTAGAAAAAGAGATAAAGAGTCCACAGCACACGTATGCATATCAAGTCGACCCGGCATTGCACCTTGAGTGTCGGGTCAAAAACAAGGTCAGGCGCAACTCAGGGACTTCTTGTTGCTGGGCCAGGAACTGGAGTTGAATTTTATTTATTTATGTATTGCATTCGATTATACGCCCAAACTCTAGGTTATCATGGCGTAGGTTACAGAAATTACAATGAAAAGCTTTCTGGTTGCAGGGCAAATAAGATTACAAACTCTCCCTGTGTTTACAGTTCATGAAATAGTCCAATGGCTGCTTTTCACTCCTGTCCAGGAGATCTGCCACCATGGCCCGTTCTGCTATTTTTTTGTTTTGTTAAATAATTTTCATTAGAATTTTGACAGTCATACAATACAATACATCTACTTAGTCTTTAAGTAGCAATATATTAATTATACTTGCAGAAATTCATTTAATGAATAGAGACCCATTCTGTTTTGAAAATGGGTGAATTTTTTGGGGTTGGGGAGCGGGGCTCCTCCCACTAGGTCCATGTTTTCAGACATGTCACGATGTGGATGCGATGGTTCATGGAATAACCTTGGGATGAGGATCTGCTTTTTGTATGTGCTTGCTCTATGTTCTTTATAATGTTATTGGTTTTCTAAACCAGCCATTTTCCCCATGCATACACAGTGAGATTGCTGTATCGTTTTAAGGTCTTGTCGCAGAAATCTCAGCTTCGGAGCCATTTGCAGTCTGTTTGTTCGGAAAACAAACTTTTTCCTATTCCAGTTCTATTTCACCAAGGGGGAATTTTGGCTCCACCTGGAGTGGGATACATCGAGTTTTCAAGTCTCCTTATGGATATCATTTCCACATATCTGATTGCATGAACCAGAGCAGAATGCGGTTGCTTTTAGGGAAATTAAGCATAATGGCAGAAGCCTGTATTATCAGGACGTAGAGCGATCAAAATCAACATGTTTTAGATCTTATTCTACTCTTAACATTACTCATTGGTACCATGTTTCTATACTTCTTGTACCAGGGGTAAACATTTCCAGTTGCAAGGTACTTTCCATGCATAAAGTCACCCCCTTCCCACAGTTCTCCACTTGCACACCAAACACCATTTCTTACTCGCCAAGAGTCCATATAACTCGCCATTGGCTAGTGGTGAGTCATATTTTGCAGCCTCCACCAACAAAGTAGGCATTGTCAATATGGGGGCTTGCTTTATTGCTTACATGCCATGTTATGCAATTGGTATCAAGCTGATAGCAGCACAACCCATGTTGGGTTAATACAGAAAATAACACATGTAGCTTGTACAGAAGGAATAAGACAGATTAATTGTATTTTGCTATCTTGACATTTGCAGCAGCTACTTCAGTTTTCTGTCTGTGCAAATCCTAATACTCTATATTCTATTTCAGTAATAGTTATGCACGTGTGCGCGCTGTGGTGATGACCCGAGATGACTCAAGTGGTGGCTGGGTACCACTTGGAGGTGGCGGACTCAGCTTTGTCACTGTTTTCCAATCCCCTGGGCAGGAGGAGAATGGCTGTGCAGATTTCCTTGTCCGTGGAGAGCGCCTCAGGGATAAAGCGGTAGGAACATGAACATCTTTCATGTGTCAATGTTATTGGTTGATGTGCCTGTTTGTGTACTTGCTCATAAAACATGTCATATAAAGTGGTCTTTGTGAGGGGTCAGAAATGTGAGGCGCACAACTTTGTAAAGGTTTTTCACAAGATGCTATTTTATTAACTCAAAAGGGTTTGACAAACACCTCAATATCCCTTCCCTAAAGAGGATTGCCCTGCCTATCAAAATAAAATAAAGGAAACACTCTAGCAAAATGAATCTGTCCCTCACACTTATGCATCTATCAAACTCATAATGGGAATATATGGCAATTCAAATATAACAGAAATAACAGTTATGTTCCACATAAACCTAATAACTGTATATCCTTGTAACCTGGGTTGGATCGCCTTCTCCAGATTCAAATCAGATTTTCAATCATAAGTTCAAACCAGAGAGTTTCGTTTGGAAAACAAGTTCTGATTATAAAGTTCTTCTTGCTCCAAAAGTCCCTCACTTGGATTTTAACCAACAGTTCAAGTAGACAACAAGTCTTTATCTCTCCTCTTGTAGTAAAGAGTTCAACACAACATCTTCTTAAGAAACAAAACACTTGCACAATTCCTCTGTACATGATTCCATAACTCTCTTTGCGTATAGCAGAGAGTTCCACACGATGACTTCTTAGGAAACAGAACACCTTCACAATTCTTTTGTATCAGCAACAATGTTTTGTCAGGTTGATGTCACAACAATTCATGTAGCACTTTAGTAGACTTGCCACTTCTTCTTCACAATCTTTAACCACAGCACAGTACTTCTATGATTTCTTCGTGGTCCACGAACTTGCCAGGACTACCACTAAAAGGTCCCTATCCGGGTATACTCGCCTGCCAGGACAAAAAGCTCCTAACACTACTGCAAGTACTTCTGTGGTAAAGTTTACTTCAGACCTTTTGGAAAAGTCTTTGACTTTCATCAACTTCAAATTCTACTATTTCTTCGGGAAAGATATAATACACATTGGTGCTGTTTGTTCCACTCTTATGATTGCCATATGCATTGCAGGCTATGCTCCTCTCCACCGGAATGCTTTTTTATCAAGAGGGCTTCTCTCCTGCCACTTTTGTGTTCCCACTTTTACATCAAACACATGCTGACAATGTCTCTATTACACTTGCTCCTTTTTGTCTTAGACAATGATTGTTGAAGTCTCGTTCAACTATTGCCTCTTCCTCACTCTGGCAATGAGGGTTATAATTAGCTTGCTTCAGTATTGCACTCTCTTGGCTTTGGCAATAATGGTTACTGTTAACTTCATTCAGTATTGCCCTCTCTTAGTTTTGGCAGTGACGGGCATTGTTCAGTATTGCTCTCTTGGCAATAACATTGGTCTTATAGTAACAATTATAACCTCTCCTTTGTTGTCTTTTCATTATGCCAATTCAACTTCTTTATATTAGTTTCGTATTCAGAATTATTATTAGTGTCCAACGGTCGAGTATGGAGCATACCAGGATTACCTAACACAGGTGAACTCACCGGTTTCTGCATACGCGTTTGCTCACTGCGCTGCCACAGTTCCTTTTGCTTCCTCTGCCCCCTCCTGCACGACAGACTGCTTCGGTTTGCTTCCCGTGGCTCACGCCAGTCAGGAAAGGAGCGTTCCTTGCTCCTGAAACACACTGGTGCTCACCAGCCACCGGAGCCCAACTTACAATAAGGAGAAACGCTGCGCAACCTTTGCATTCAATGCCATCAATGTTGGAGACCCTCTAGATATAGCCATCCGCTCTGAGTATAGCGGCGGCTCCACCGTCTTGGTTTCCCTTCTTCTGCTGCCACTGCGACTTGGCGTCTCTGCAACCACTCCACCTCCTACTTCTAATGACCTGCATCTGAGGGGGCCTTAAATATTCCATAGTCCTGCTGAGGTGTGAGTCATTAGAATCACTAGACTGCATACTGCAGTTTAGTGAATCTGAATACCTCTTTCTCATCCGAGTACTTAGGGCATTGTGGGACTTGAAGTCCCCATTGTTCTGGTTATCTTTTCCTTCATGAATACATACTTCAACATTACTAGATTTACTCTGATTATTGAAAGGATCTCTAGGGAAGGCTTTTAGAGGGGTTAATGGTTGGTTCATATTTAGTGAGAGTTATATTCATTAGAGGTCAGGGTGTTAATATTACGGTCCCCACATGTATTGCTTCCCTGATGATTACAACAGTTTCCTCTACCATTAACGTGTGTTATTTGTAAAGGTTTGCCTTACTCTGACAACAAACCATTAAATATTCTGGCACCATAGAAATCTACCTCTATGTGGAGGGCAAATACTGCATCTCTCCTAACAGAGCCCTCCTATCCCTTTGGGGGACTTCTGTTCCCAGGTGATCCACCCAGCTATTACCACCTCCAGGGTTAGGATCACATAGCAGCGGCCTTCCCCTCGCCACCTGGGAGGAGACTTTAGGCAGGGATTTTGTGAGGATTCTGCAGGATTCTTCACATTGTTTATAGCACAACTTTTGCCATTTTGGTTGTCTCTTGGCGGTAGGGAGAGGGGGAAAGTTATTGGGGAATAAGGACAACAAAGGTAGCAGAATCTGAAGTCTTGATGAGCGCATACCTGAATAACCTGTGTATTGTGTGCTGGTATGTTTCTGGGTGAGCTCTGGTGAACCCATTTGGGGTATTTATACCCATAGGGAAGTTTCAGGTGTAGTTATTCTGCTTGCTTACTATTAACAAGGTCTGCCCTTAGAGCAAGGACAAGGTGAGTGCTGCTGGAGAGCTGTGTCTGACAAGGTGGGAGGGCAGGTGTAGAGTTTGGATGCTGTTAATGTGTGCATTGAAAGGGGCCGTTAGCTGGTGCTGACCTGCAGTGTGTGAGTGGCTAGTTAGTGTGTCTAGCATAAGGTGGAAAGTAGAATGTTTAGCAAGTGGTGCAAACAGTCAAGAAGGTACATGTGGCCAAGCATAAAGGCCTGCCTCTCAATTTTCTTGTTCAGTTTTTGTCTTGTTTTTTCTATTTGCGCCGTGAGGCCCTCGGGCGATTTGGCACGTTATCAAGAATTTAAATAAATAAATAACAAACGTAGAAAAGCATTAAAAAGGCATAGCAGGCCATATAAAGGACTAATATGGCTCATTGCCTCTGTACAGGCAATGCTCCCAATTTCACTTGCTCACTTTGCCACGATTTCCAGTCAGGAAAATACTGGTATTCAGCTTGATTTGGCACATGTAAACCACGTAGCACATAGATTTAGACTTTGGTTGCCCTTCTATGACCCCCCGGTCAGAACACAGCCATTTATGCCATTTTCCTCTCCTGGCTAACATGTTGGGTTAAAATAGTTTATGTACTCGTAAACCACTCTGAATTCCCTTTAAGAATGTAGTTTGTTTAACCCTTTGGAGGAGGAAGTTGATCTTTGTAACTGAACCCGCCCCAATAATTAACCCCCTTTCAGACTTCTCCAAATAAGAATTGTTAAGCGTCATCGGCATACTTGGCTGATAGTGTGTGAGTACTTTTGGGGCCTCTAAAAATACATACCAAGCATCCGAGGCATTAACTGGTATGAAATGCCATTAGTGGGTCCTGTTGTCTAGGTCGGTCAGGGTATGCGTCACATTTAGATGAGCCATTGAATTCTGTCTGTGCCTCCGCCTCTCTCTCTCTCTCTCTCTCTCTCTCTCTGTGATGGTGTAATGGCCTTGGCCGGTGCAATCCTGCTCCCTGGACTTTTAATAAAATATATATTTTATTGGTATGTCCAATTTATAACACGCATCCCTCATCCCTAGTCCCCCCGCCACCTCCAATTCGTTAGAATAGACATCTTACATTCAACCAATAGATTACAGCAATAGCTATAACAGTCCCACAGGTTTAGTCTTTGTGGGCGCATAGATTCCCGAAAGTAATTGTGAAGGAATGTAAGAACCAGGCCCCAATCCGACCTGAATTGTAGTTGGTTCCCTTGAATTGAGTAGGTTACCCACTCAAGAGCCACGAAGTTCCAAACCTTTACAATCCAGTCATGTTCTGAAAAGGGCTGTTTGCATTTCTACCTTTGTGTCGCCAATAAGAGGGCTGTGATGCTGAGAATCATGTAAGCTTTGCGTTGTGGTTTCGTCATTAGATCCTCATTTACACCCCCCAACATAACATCCTCATACTCAATTTTAACCTGTTCCACAAATGTCTCATAGCAGTATTCGTCTTTACCCAAACAGACTGCAGAACATCATTCCCTGGAGACTGATGGATTATAGGCATGTAGTTTCTCAACTGTAAAGTTCCATTGGACAATCACTTTGATCCACATCTCCCGGATTTGGATTGCTCTTGTAAAGATTGGGTATATTACCACATAGTTGTTTCCACTGATCTTCACTTACGGAGTGCCCTAAGTGGTCTACCACCGTTTCCTATATGACCACTCCGTCAAAGTGGGGTAATCAGAAAATATTTTATATAATGTGGATACCATGTGCTTATCCGCTGAATTAGTTGTCACTTTACCTTTCAAATGGTGTTCACTCTCCAGACGCTGCTTTCCTATTTGTCGGGTCTACTAGTCGGTGCCTCCGTGGTGAATATCTGTGTTGCTGCCCCCTCCCCTGAAGCAAACTTTTCTTTATGTTGCTATGTTGCTCAAAAGTTTTAATATCGTGACCCTCTATCATATCTATCAACTTGTGACAGCCAGCCACTTCCCGCTTTGTAAATTCCCCACGCTCCTCTCCTGGCTTCAATTATGGGTGACAAAACAAACGTGTAATCGGTGATGGGAAGATATTAATGCCACCGGATTTACTAAGGAGGCCCATACTTCTTTAACTTGGTGATATTGCTTAGATACATATTCTTGGGCCGATCTGATTTTCTACTTCACAATATTTCCTCTAGGGGTTTCCCCACAATGGTTCTGTTCATCCTTTGCCATAATTTATTTCGATTTCGTATGAACCAATGTTTGACGACCTGTATTTGGGCCGCTAAATAGTATAGGTGGAAGTTCGGTACCACTAGACCTCCTTTGTGAAGTGTCGCTATTAGCGTCTTCATGGCCACCCTTGGCTTTTTATTGTTCTGGATGAATGAAACTGTTATTCTGAAAGGTTTTGAAGAATGTTTGCAGGACTGATATCGGTAGGGGCTTGGAAGTGATAAAATATTTTGGGGGGAATCACCATTTTATTTGTGTTGATCCTTCCCAGCCAAGAGATTGACAGGGATCCCCAGGAATTTGAGTTGTCTCACGGTCTCCGGTAGGGGGGTATCTTTTGTGTGATACAGAGAACCTACCGAGCTAGTAATGTATACCCCTAGGGAACGGATATGTTTGTTTGCCCAGGTATAGGGACAGTTCTTCGTGAGCATTGATTTTCAGCCCTGCCATAGACCCAAATTCACAAAGCTCCTTGGATGTCGCTGGTAACATTGTATCATGGCTTGTAATCGTAAGTAGCATATTGTCTGCGAAAGCCATGGCTTCATGTTCCTCACCCCTGCAATGAATTCCCCTTATTTATTTTGAAATGTGTTTATTGGCATTTAGTTAGGGTTACAAAACAACACCACCAGCGGGTGCATCCGTCAGTATCAAATGAGCACATTTTCTTCATAGTCGTACAGCAACATATTAAACAGTAACTACAAACAACAAATTAACATTAACTGTCTCCTGAGTCGTCCAGAACAGTGTTCTACTGGTCACCGACAGGGTGGATGTTTGGGTTGTGGGGAGGAGGGGAGGGCAAAACCAATTCAGGAGCCATCTTGGGCCGTGATGGTCTAGTTCCAGGTAACTTAGTTGGCTGCGTGGACAAGAGATTCGTCCCAGCGAGTTGTTCAAGGGGGTTTGTCGTCTGGACAGTGGAACAGTTTTGCCATGGTGTCTTTCCATGCAGCTAGTGCCATACTCGAGTCTTCGGAAGATCTGGCTACACTATCCTCCCAGGCCCTTGTCTCGGCGTTCGCCCATTTCTCAAGTTCTTTACGCCATAGCGTGAAGATCGGACCTGTGGGCATTTTCCATGACATAGCCATAGTTCTTTTTGCCAATATGCATACTAAGTCCATAAGTTTAACTGAGTGCTTGAATTTAGCTAGTCTGGGGTAGGTACCCAAAAGGCATTCATGCAGAGTCCATTCATACCTGGTCAAACCCGCCTCTTCGCACATTTGCTTTATTTTTGACCAGAGGGTCTGAGTCTTGGTGCAGTTCCATAGCATGTGGATTAGGTCTGCATTATCAGTCCCGCACCAGGTGCAGTTCGGTTGCGTCGAATTGTTGAATATAGCCAATTTGCTTGGGGTTAGGTAGGTGCGGTATACTGCACTGAGGTTATGCGCGCGAGTAGTGGTTCCAAATAGATCACGTAGAGGAGCGGGGATAGAGTTCAGCCCTGTTTGCTGCCTCGAGAAACTTTGATCCCTTGGGAGAGGTGCATTGATTGCCAGCCGTAAGGTAGGTTTCTGATAGCTTTCACTTTCTGTAGGAATTTGGACCCAAATCTGATAACGTACATTGTGTGGAACAGAAATTACCATTCTAGTGATCTAGCGCCTTTTCAGCATCTATGGGGAGCATCACAGCAGGTGTCTGTTTTTTATGAACTTTCTTTATCAGGTGAAATATTCGTCTTGCATTGTTGAATGTTTGCCTGTATTTAATAAAACCAGATTGGTCAGGATCAATCAATGTGGGCAACATATTTTCAATTCTGGTTGCTAAAATGTTAGCATATCATTTTGCATCTGTATTAATTAGAGTGATGGGGCGATAAGACCCACATTGCGTAAGGTCTTTATTGAGTTTGGGATACAGCATCACCTTTGCCTCCTCCAAGAACAAGGTAATTCTGCCCGTTAAATCGGCACATCAATTTCAGGGTAAGCGTTTCTCTGAAGGCCTTATAAAAAAGCGCGGGGCAGCCATCAGGCCCTGGGGACTTGTTAAGTGGCAGCGATTCAATAGCAGCTCGAACTTCCTCAGGTGTTATGCCGGTTTAAAATTCTTCCCTCTCACCTGGTGTATTCTTCTGCAGGGGGCAGTTTAGTAACTAAGGGCCCTGTGTATCCAAGTCTGGGGATTCTGAGGTATAAAGTGAGGTGGGAAATTCCATGAAGGTGTTTAGTATGTCGCGTGAGGTTGAGCTTTCCATACCCTGACACGTTTTGATTTTTAATATCATCCGGGGCGCCTCTTTTTTCCTCACTTGTCCCGCTAAAACGATCAGCTTTATTAGCTTTAACGTAATATGGTTGTTGAATGTGTAGAATGGCTTTTTCGGTCCTTTTAGTTTGAAATACCTCTAATTGGCCCTTAATCTTTTTTTATTCTCTCCTTACATTACTCGCATCAGTTTCCATTTTGGCCATTACGTTTTTAAGCAGGGCTTCTAACTCTAATTGTAGTTATCTTAGTTGCTTGTCCCTCTCAGCTTTTTTGGCAATTAGTTCCCTTCTGAGGGTCGTTTTAAATACGGCCCATATTATATGCTCCTGCATATTTGGTGTCGAATTTAGGTCAAAGAATTTCATAATTTTACTACGAATCTCCCCACGAATCACATTATCTTTGAGTAACTGTTCAGGAAATGTCCTTTTCTAGAGCTCTGGCCCAACTCCATCTTGATGTATAGTGAGTGTAGCAGGTGCGTGATCTGATATGGCAATCGCCCCGATGTGAATAAAAAATCTAGCCTTTTTCGTCTCCATGTATAGCTTTCCAGCTGTCTGTTAGTGCCAGACGTGTCATCCTATCTCTGTTTTTTCGATGGGGCTACCTGACCGTGGTATATCCGTGCACTTGTATTCGTTCGAGGATCCCAAGCCATATTGAGGTCCCTCATTAGTATTATGTTGCCACTGTCGAACCGCTCTACTTCACTGAGCAGTAATCCCAAGGAACTATCCTGTCCTGTATTTGGTGCATATATTGACACTACCATGTTTAGCCCCACCCAACACTGAAGTTTCACCAAAACAGATCTACCATCTACATCCTGTTCTGTGTATATAATGTGCAGTTCCAGCATCTCACTGATGGCTATACGTGTTCCCCTGAGCATTGGCTTATGTTTGTCCCTCCTCTGTATATGTGTCCCCTGCAGTGTAATGATATCCGGCTTCTCCTTTCCAAGGAAGTGCTCTGCTTTTTTTTTTCATTTAGTTGTGGAGTTCAACCCAGTAGTTTGAATGTCTTCTAGTATACTTTGCTTGTTCGTGCCCCTCATGTTCTGATCCGTTATGTTGTGCAGTGTGTCTATTTCCTCCCCCCTGAACCCCTTACCAATTTCCCCCAACAGCCCCCCCTTTCCCTCACCCAACTGGTCTCCAGAGTGACTCAAACATCCTAATGATCTCCCGAGCAACAAGCTACAGGATTTGAGCGATCATTGTTATCATTGACCGTTCCCATACCCTTCCTTTGTGGGACTCTCTTGTCTGCCTCCGGTCCATTTGTGGGGCCTCCTCTTCTTCCAATTTCAATATTTACACCTCTTCTTTGCATGTGGTGATGCGGTGTGGCTTCCTGTTCCAGGAGAATAACAATCCAAAAGAGAAGGTCCATTTATTTCTCCAGCATTGGATCTTTCATGGATTCACATGCTTAGAATATTCCCCGTCGTCAGGCTGGGAATCCCCGGTACATTATATAGACCCTTTCCCGTAGGAAAACTTTCTCGACGCTTATGCGTCCTATCCACCTCGTTTTGTATCATGCGTGCCCGCACCGTCAGGACGTCATGATATAAATACAGGACCCGCCCCCGCGCTCCCTCAGATTTCAACCGTCTTTCAAAGTAGTGGGATCCTCGTGATTACTACTAGTAGAAACTAGGTTGTTTTTTCTGTTTCGCTTCGGCGATGTTCAAATTCTGGAGAATTATGTCTGGAAAAGCGTTATTTCGCCCTTGTGCGACATGTGGCCTCAAAAAAGTTTATGAAGGAGATGCCCACATGGATTGTATCTACTGTCTCCACCCGCACCACACGGCGGATACATGTGAGATATGCCAGGGTTTCTCCCAAAAAACCCTTAAGGACCGTAAAAGAATGCTGGTCGACTAGCTTAATGACGGAGCGGGTGCCTACCCGGCTTCGGAAGTTGGCTCCACGGCCTCCAGGAGCAAGTCGGAACCTCCATCGAAAAAGGTACGGCCAGCAGAAAACCGCGCTGAGGACAAGCATAAGGGTAAGCATGCTGGGTCTTCCTCATCACATAAAAAGCCCTCCTCCTCCTCATCATCTAAGACGGAGAGGCAAGCGCTGTCAAAATCCTCCTCAGGGGACCGTCCCAGGTCTACCGTGAGTCGAGACGCTTCAGCCGGGAAGTCGGCATCGAAATCGGCGACGAAGTCGAAGGGCTCGACGACGACTACTTGCTCGTCGACCGCAGTGTCATTGACGATGCCTATTACTGTTCAGGCAGCAGCGGTTGGGATTCCTTCGTCGACGGAGACTCAGTCTATGGCTTGGCTGCCAGAGGTCTATGACCCGATCCCCCCTGAAGTCTTACTGCAGCCAGACACGGCCTACTCGGCGGAAGGAGAAGGTGGCACGGTTATGCAGCCATCGGATTTAGGCTTGCGGCCTTCCACGTCGACGACGACGACGAGTGCGAGTGGGGGTATGGTACCTATATCATCAACGTTACTAACCCCCCAGACAGTTCTGTCTCTGGATGTGCTTAATACTCTTCAGAAGCTCCTGCAGCGGCTGGATACGCAGATCCCTCAACCTGGGACTTCATCGTCACTTTTTTCTGTACCTTCCGTCGACGAGCAAACTTGTGCGGCTCGCTCAACGACTAAAAACCCATCGGCTCCCCAGGCGGTAAAAGATCGTCCTCGAGCGCAGGAGGAGGGTGAGTTGTCGGAGTCAGATTCTATACCGGGTGACTCAGGGACCCAACATGGAACTCGGATGTAGAGGTAGAGTCTACGAGGAGCCAGACACAGCCATCTCCTCCGGATGATGTGGGAGCCTTCCATGCAATGATGGGAAAAGCTTGTTCCGAGTTCGGTTTGATTCCTGAGGAGCAGAAGAAAGACTGTTTCCTTTTTGACCATATGGGTCAAAGGAGGAAATCGGTATTTGCCATCCCAATTCTGGACCACGTGTGGCAAGAAGGTCTCAAGACGATGCGCCATCCGTTCTCGGAGCCGGCTATAAAGGGGCGGATTGAGAAAAAGTTTAAAGCTCCGGAGTCCACCCCAAAATGTCTAACATCACAACCTCTGTCTGACTCGGTGGAGTCGGCGGCAGCGGCTAGGAAGGCCAGGGTACAGCAAAAATGTTCAACTCCACCAGAAAGCGAGGCTAGGAGGCAAGACGCCTTTGGAAAAAAGGTGCTCTCGGTCGGTGCGACGACGGTAAGAGCAGCCAATTCCTTAGCGATTGTGTCACGATATGATAGAGAGATGTGGCACAAACTAGCCCCTATCCTAGAACACCTGCCAGACGAACACCGGAAAGCAGCCATGTTACTGGTGCGGGATGGCGAAGAGGCCTCGAACCACGCAATTAATATTGCAGTTGACCTAGCAGAGTCTGGCTTCAAACAAATCAACCATGGCGTAGTACTTCGTTGACAAGCGTGGCTCAAATGTACTACTTTCCGTCCTGAAGTCCAGTACAAAGTCCTTGACATGCCATGTGAAGGGGAACACCTGTTTGGCGAAAAGGTTGATGAAGCGTTGAAGGGGATGAAAGAAGACACGGATACTGCTAGGTCCCTCGGCGCCCTCCAAACGGGTAGAAACTTTCGTTCTTTTCGCCCTTTTAGGGGTGCTTCTGGAAACTCCCGCATTGGAGCCTCGAGGGACCGTGGATTTAACAGGCCCTCGTACTCTTCACAAGGGTTCAGACGAGCGTCCCAGTCGGCACGTAGAAGCAGAGACTATCAAGCTTCCAGGCGGCGAGGCTCGGGTCCCTCGTCTACGAAGAACAAGCAAACCAGCAACCAATGACGGCCTTCGGAACGTCCTGGGGGGACGAGTCTCTCATCACTTCGACCAATGGAAATGCATCACCACAGATCGATGGGTTCTAGACACGATTCGTATGGGTCATGCGCTACAATCCAAAGACAAGCCTCCACGTCTCCCGCCTGTATTTTCGACCCAGCCCCACCTCCGAATCCTACAACAAGAGGCGGCGCTTATGTTGCGAAAAGGAGCGGTAGAGAGAGTTCCTGTGACACAGGAAGGACACAGAGTTTATTCCCGGTTCTTTGTTGTCAAGAAGCCAAATGGAAAATGGAGGCCCATTCTCGACCTGAGGGTACTCAACAAATGGCTAAAGAGCTTAAAATTCAAAATGCTAAAGCTCCAAGAGGTTATCAGGTCGGTGCAACCCATGGATTATCTGTCGTCACTAGACCTTCAGGACGCCTATTTTCACATCCCAATACGCCCACGACACAGGAGATATTTAAGGTTCGTCGTCGGGAGAAAGCATTTTCAGTTCAAGGTCCTCCCATTCGGGCTCAAGTCCTCCCCCAGGACGTTCACCAAGTGCTTGGCCCCTATAGCGGCCCATTTAAGGAAGGATGGTCACCATGTCTATCCATATCTGGACGACTGGCTGGTCAGAGGTTCGTCCAGGGAACAAACACGAAACAGTCTAAGGGCCACAATGTCCCTCTTACAGGAACTGGGCTTCGCAATAAACTTCAACAAGTCCTCCGTAGAGCCTTCGAGGACCTTGGTCTTTCTAGGAGCGGAGTTTCATACACACACAAGCCTGGTGAGACCATCCAGCGAAAGAATTCAGAAACTTCAAAGCAAGGCGTCGGAATGGAGATGCGGTACCAAGGTGTCGGTGCGCACATACATGTCCCTGCTAGGGACCATGTCGTCCTGCATTCCATTGATAAGCAACTGCCGTCTGTTTATGAGGCCTTGCCAGGAATTTCTAGCGGACCGTTGGGCGCAGAGCCGAGGTCGCTGGTCCGACAGACTGGTCGTCGACGAACAACTAGTACAAGCACTCTGCTGGTGGAGAGTGTCTACTCATCTAACGAAAGGAATGCCTCTACTGGAACCGGAGTTCCAAAAGACGGTGGTGACGGATGCATCGCTGAGCGGATGGGGAGCTCATCTGGATACGTTACAGGTACAAGGCCAGTGGTCATTGCAGGAGTCCTCCCTGCATATCAACCTGCTAGAACTGAGAGCAGTGCGATGGGCTCTGAAATCTTTTCTTCCTCAACTGAGGGACTCGGTGGTGCGTGTCATGACGGACAACACCACTACGATGTTCTACTTGAGGAAACAAGGAGGGACACGTTCCAGGTCCCTATCGACGGAGGCACAGAAAATCTGGCATTGGGCCCTAGAACACAACATCCAAATCTTGGCGTTCCACCTGCCAGGCGTGAGAAACGTGGAAGCCGATGCCCTCAGCAGAGAAATGAACGAAGTTCACGAATGGGTGCTGAATGACCAACAACTACAGCAAGTATTCAAGAAATGGGGACATCCTTCCATAGATCTGTTTGCGACGAAGAACAACAGGAAATGCCATCAGTACGCAAGCAGATGGCCTCAGCAGGGCTCACTGGGGGATGCGTTCTCCTTCCCATGGTCGAACAAATAACTGTACGCATTCCCTCCATTTCCCCTTGTCCAGAGGACGTTGCAATGGATCCTCAGGTACCCATGTCGGGTAATTCTGGTGGCCCCGTACTGGGCCAGACAGGCGTGGTTTTCAGACCTGCTACACTTGGCGGTGGCGGAACCGATGAGACTCCAGAAGACCCCCGACCTTCTGTATCGACAGGAGGGTGTCGTTTGGCATCACGACCCGGACAGCATCAAGTTGACGGCCTGGCTCCTGACTTCGCCGAATTCGGTCGGCTAACGATTCCGGAGGACTGTCGGCGTATCCAGCAAGCGGCAAGAGCGCCTTCCACAAACGCCTCATACACGTACAAATGGAGAAGTTTCTGTCAGTGGTGTGAGGATCAACCAGGTTTGGCCCCGCAATCGATTAAGCCGGAACAGCTCCTTCCATACTTGCTGTTCTTAGCTCAAAAGGGCCTATCGGTATCGTCACTAAAAGTACACCTGGCTGCCATTTCCAGGTTTACTCGTCGACGGCATTCGGCACCATTGTTCAGCGACCGCCTGATTAAGCACTTCCTTAAAGGCCTCTTTCGGAGCTTCCCTCCAGAGAAGAAATTTCCGCCGGAGTGGAGCCTCAATCTGGTCCTAACGTCTCTTATGAAGCCTCCTTTTGAGCCAATGTCATCATCGTCTCTAAAGTTTTTGTCGTGGAAATTGGCCTTCCTGGTGGCCATCACTTCAGCCCGACGTATTTCAGAAGTTCAGGCTCTAATGGTAGACCCACCATACTTACGATTTTTCAAGAACAAGGTAGCCCTTGCCACTAACCCACAGTTCATACCGAAAGCTCCTTCGGTGTTCCATAAACACTCCTCTATAGTGTTGCCTACGTTTTTTCCGGAGCCATGCTCGGTAGCGGAGCGCACGTTACACACATTGGATGTAAAAAGGGCTCTCAAATTTTATCTTCATCGTACGCAACCATTCAGAGAAACGAGACAACTGTTCGTGGCCTATGGTTTGGGTGCTAAAGGAAAAGCCATTTCAAAGCAAGGACTGTCAAGATGGGTGTCATCTACCATTTCGTACTGCCATTCCAGGGCAGGGAAGCCTCTTCTACGACGGCCAAGAGCTCATTCAACTAGAGCAGCGGCATCGTCGACGGCACTGTGGGCCGGAGTCCCTCTGGGGGACATCTGCATGGCGGCTACCTGGGCGGCTACACACACCTTTACCCGCCATTACTGCCTGTCGCAGCAACATGCCGAAGATACCCGGATGGGACAGGCGGTGCTCCGACACCTATTCCAATAAGGTAAGCCCCTACTGAGGGGTTGCATCCTGTGGAATTTATGACTGTATGTGGTTCGTTTTCCTATGTTAACGATTACTAATGTATACATGATCATAGGGAACGGGCTTTGCGAAGAAAGTATATGGGTTTGCATGCACGCCTCCTCTCTTGGGGGTGTACTGCTATGTAATCTATTCTAAGCATGTGAATCCATGAAAGATCCAATGCTGGAGAAGGGAATAGTTTCTTACCTGTAACTCCATTTCTCCAGCATTGGTATCTTTCATGGATTCACATGCGCCCGCCTGCCTCCCCTGAACATGCAAACCGGTTTCCCCACTACTTTGGGGGCCGAAATCTGAGGGAGCGCGGGGGCGGGTCCTGTATTTATATCATGACGTCCTGACGGTGCGGGCACGCATGATACAAAACGAGGTGGATAGGACGCATAAGCGTCGAGAAAGTTTTCCTACGGGAAAGGGTCTATATAATGTACCGGGGATTCCCAGCCTGACGACGGGGAATATTCTAAGCATGTGAATCCATGAAAGATACCAATGCTGGAGAAATGGAGTTACAGGTAAGAAACTATTCCCATCTTGCGTGCGCTTGTGCCAGGACTCTAACTACTGGGCCCATCATCCTCTTCACTAATGTAGTTTGTGCCAAATCCTGAAACAACTGAATCTCTGTTCCGTTAACCCTTACTCGGCCTGATTTCCGGGCAGCGATCAGAATCTGTTCTTTTTGCCCGTAAGCCGTTCGTGCCACCACCACGTCCTGCGGTCCCAGTCGTTTAGGACCTACTCGATGAATATGGTCAATCTGTATGTCTGACCTCTCCTCTGTTCCCAGTAAGTCCGCAAAGACTTTTTGGGCCGCTTCCCACAGGTCCTTATCCACCACTCCTTCTGACAGATTTTGTATTTGAATGTTTGCTTCTCAATCAGTTTTCCAGGTCTTCACTCTGCATGTCTAAATTCTGCGTGACCCTTGCCAGGTGTTGCATCAGGACATCCATCTTTCTTGTGTCTTCCGTTATTTCTTGTAGGTCGTTTTCAGTCACGTTAGTTCGTTCTTTCAGACTAGCTATATCACTTCATTTCCTGTAGCGACTGGGTCAATTCTGCCCTTATGACATTCAGCTAAGTTTGGAGCGTTTCTGTAATTTTCTCACTGAATTCATGAAAGCACTGTCTGAAGTCTTCAGTTGGTGGCCGCTGACTCTGTAGCTGGAAATGAATGTGGGATTGCTCCCTTTTTTACATGAATGTTTCTAGTTCCCCTTCCTTCCTCCAAGGTTTCTGTAGTTTTACTTTTTGCGCGTTTCTTGGGGTTTTAGCAGTGGCCGGCATCTCTTTCCCTTTATTCCTAGACATTGAAGTTTGTGTAGGCGGCGGGTGTTCAACCACCATCTGTCCCTGTACTCAGCGAGTGCCTGTGCTAGCTCCACCTTCTTTGTGCACCACCGAGCCCCTGACTTAGGTTCTTTCTCTGTTGAACCATGGTCGGGACCTACCCGAATGTGTTGGCAAGCCAGAGGTCCACACCGTCTCCCTGTACCGGTTTCTGCTTCTCAAGGATGGTGAAACTGTGTTTGGGGGGGGGTACCTCACCTGCCAGCTGCTTCTGACTGGTGGGTCAGCACCCCTCGCTTGCTGATCAGAGCCCTTTCAATTTGTACAGTGCCAGGCCAGCCCCTGGGCCCTGCAATTCGCTGATATTATGCAATTGTGGTCGTTATTACATGGGCGGACTTGTCCGTATGAGTGGGTAATAGGACCCTGTTTGGTGCCCCTATAATAGCAGTCGTTTTGCCAGCCAACCAGTTCAGTTGTCATGTTTAGTTGCCCCCACTGTGTACCCCACCCGCTGCTCTGTGGGCCCGGTCTCCATGTGCTTGCGGCTCTGCTTTGGGGGACCTCCAGGGGCTCACACCTGGTGCTCTCGCTATTCCCCTGCTTCCCACACCTCCACCAGTAGTCTGGTCTACTGCCACCACTGACCTGGAGTGCTCTTTCCCTTGTCCCCCTTTCTTGCCTCGTCGCGCCTTGAAACACTTGTATATAGGCGCGTTACAAATACCATATCATATCATTCATATATCACACGGCCACGGTAGTGGCCGTGTAGTTATGGTTAAGTTGCTAATCCCATAGGAAGAGCACTTTTTGGGCGGCTTATAATATTTGCTCTCCCTGGACGAATCTTCCCCAAACTTTGCAAAAAAAGTATATGGCCCACTCTGATTTTTTTGCAAAGTTTGTTGAGGTTTGGTCCAGGGGGGTCCCAACATTTCTTTTTTTCCCATAGACTGAATTAGGAAGAAAATGTGCTCACGCCTATAGCCCAAACCGCTGGACGGATTTTCACCAAATTTGCGGCAGGAGCAGCGGCTTTGTCCCGAAAGTGTGCTTTTGTAAATTTGGTGAAAATCCATCCAGTAGTTTTTTTTAAAAATGACCAAAAAGTAGGTCACAAAAAATTAGTGATATCTATGTCCGGTCCGCGGACACACTTCCGTGTTCGCTTCGCGGACAGTGTTCTGATTGGCTAATTGGCTTGCGTCATGTCCGCGGACATGCAATGTGTTCGCCGATTGGATGGTGAGGAGCGTGAAGTGTGTCAGATTTTTGGAAACGCCCGCCATCTTGGATTCGCAGACAGTGGCCAATGTCCGCGGACATTGTGGTAAAAACATAAAAAACACAGCATTCCACTTGTCAAACTTATCAAATAATCTCTGGGGAGGTGAGGGGTGATGAGGATGGGATGGGATATGGCTGCAAATAGCAAAAAAAAGGGTGTTTTTGCCGCGAAAGTCCGCGAACAGTCCTGATGTCCTGTGAAAGTTTGCGAACACCTTAGCATTACAGGGTTGGGCAAATGCAAATTTTGCATGTATATTCCTGGGCTGGTTCTGAGTGAGTATGCAAAGTGGGATTCTGTCATGAGGGGGCAAAATTAGAGGGGGGGTCCCAAAATAATGTAACGGCTTATAAATGTGGTGCCATTTGACAAATCTACACACAGGTTTGCAAAAAGATTATAGATCTAGATTTAGATAATTTCGTAAAGTCTGAATGGATTTTGTCAAGTGGGGGCTAGGTTATATGATGATTGTATGTGCATAGATTTGACACTTTTGAAAAAATAAAACATGGGTGGATTTCCAGCAAACTTGCGTAAGGAGCATTGGCCAGTGCCTACAAGCATGGTTTTGCAAATGTGCCAGTGTTTTATTATTTGACGAGTGTCATAATGTAGCTACAAAAAATAGCGGTATACCTTTAGTGACTGAGGGGTAGCCTGTGGCCATGGGCAGTGGCCAGATTGTCCGGGTCATGGAATAAGGTCATGATCCAGACAATCTGGCTACTGGCCATGACAACAAGGGCCAAAACATAGGATTAAAGTGGCCATGTCCACCTGGGTCTGGCTTTGTGGTAAAGTTATTCGAAATTAGGATAGATTTGAAAGGGAAGAAAAATGTGCTCGTGATAATATGGTCATAGGGTTCTCTTTTTGCCTTCTTTAGGCTGCTATGGAAAGCGAAGAGGGGCCCTGTATAGAACCCTCACCTTCCCTTTCCATGGTGGCCATCTTGGAAAAGGATTTTCCTTCCTACACCGCGCATCCCGGTGTTGGAAGAAAAATCCTATTTTTTTGCACTCCGGGTTCCCGCTTCGGGAACCTAGGGTGCTTATGGCCTTCATCACCCATTTCATGGGCTGGAATGGGGGGGATAATGGTCCAGAGACCTCGTTATCCACCCTCGCTTCGCTTGGGCTGATAACTTGGGCTGCTGGGCCGGTATCCACCGTTCCAGTCCCTGGAACAGAGGATGAACGCTACAATATTTCCATTAGCATAGCACAAAATGCAAATGGAAATGTTGGATAAATCTTATTTAGTCTATGTACTTTTCTGAGAAATATAAAGTACATGGAGTCTATACATTTTTTTTTTTTTAGTTCTGTTTTTTAACTGTGAAAGGTGGTTCCTAAAGGAATATGTTGTTTGTTGTTTTTGGATGTATTTTTTTTGGCAGGAGAGCTGAGAACGAAAGGTGGGGAGGGAAATGAGGGAACAGCAACCAAACACTAATATGGAGGAGTAGGTGGACAAGGGAAAATGTTGCGCGTGTGTTATTTCTAAGTTAGGCGGCACTGTTTCCCATGCTCATTGATTACAGCAGTGGTGGTGGCTCTTGGTGAGGAGGGATGGCATAAACTGATGCCATTTTAAGATAAATAGCAGTTTTGCTAAAAGTATGTACTGTGTACTAGATTGTTAATGGATAATGAGTAGGAATAGGTGTTGGAGCTGTGCAAGGGAAATGTTGAAGTTGGTAGTTCCTAGATCAGTAGAAAATGCAGTTCCGAACTGTCCGCCAAGCAGAGATCTTATCGTGAAGTGCGGACGGGTTCTCAGACACGTCATCATGCCGCGCAACAGCGTATGGTCATATGGCACTGTCCGGAAGGTCCGCTTTGAAGTCAGATGTTCGTAGACATCTATGGATGCAAAACTAGTTGAAATAGTTGCACGAAGTGTGTATAAGTGTTAAAAATTATTCCAGATGGTGTGAAATGGCAGTTTTAAGGTGAAACTTTGGAAATTGGACACAAATATTGCTATATTGGGTGAGTATGATATTAGTAAATTGTAGGAAAATAGCATGCACTGGTAAAAACCTATGAAATTCATGAAAAAACTTTGTTAAAGGGACGTTATGGTTCCAAGTAAAACCGAAAAACCCCTGAAACGTCTATATTTGTTTCCCAGAACCCGGATATACATAGAAATGTACTTCTAAGAATTGGCTCAGTATTTGTGTAGTCCTGGGGTCTGCAACCGTCGGCTCTGAAGATGTTTTGGACTACAACTCACATCAGGCATAGCAGGCATAGGTCATGGGAGTTGTAATCAAAAACGTTCTCAGAGGCAAAGATTGCAGGCCCCTGGTGTAGGCTGTTGAGGGCAGGGAAGGGGGCACGGGGAGTGGCGTATACATTTAAACAACATTTGCACATGCGGTTTTGATTCTATGCTACACGACTATAGTATGCAATACAGTGGCAATATTAATGCAGCCAACATGAAATTGACTTGGCCCAAGGATGTAAATGGTTAAAATTGTACTCCATTTCACTTGCAAGAATTCAAACCGGCCTTGTGGGTTGTTAAGTTGTTTGAGGGGTTGTATTTAACGCTCAGTTCACTGTTAACTGTAGAGTCTTTCTGCACGTTGGAAGAAATGAAATTTAAACTTAACCATGGCAGGAGCACCTTTTCTAGAGCATGTGTTAGCGACGAGGAAGACTAGATGCCTCTGGAAATGCTCTGAGCTGCTCAAAAACAGCCGCCCTAAAGACATTCAAGGAAGTGAAAAGGGGTGTTGTCTAATCGCCGGTAAATGGAACTCTTAGTAGAGGACAGAGAGGCGACCAAACTAATAAGTAGAAGGGCTTGGGATGGTCTTGTCAGAGGAGCTCTTGGGGGAACAGGTTTACTCAAGAGTCTTAAAATGTCAAATTGGAAAACTGAAAACCAATCTAGTTTAACCAGTTGAATGTCCTTCACCAATTCAGTTATTCCAAAAAATGGAAACGGGAAAGGGAAAAAACGAGCCTAATTTATTAACCGCTTAATGGTAGATGGGAGAATAGTCGGGCCAGCAAATCGTTTGAAGGTTCCTTCAATCGAGATGTGCCTTAAAGACCTTACAGCTTGTGCCTTGTTAGATCGCAAACTAATTAAGGCCAGCATTGCCAAAGCCAACAATTTTGGTTTGTGTGAACATGGGATAGGAATTTTCCAGGCACTGCCGTAAGGGTACTACCTGGCCATATGATTGCAACAGCTGGAAGATGGTGTGATTACCTGGGCATAGGATAGCAGTACTTGGCAAATGTCTGATACCTATACATGAGCTAAAACGGCTTTGCTTAAGTGCCACCCAATAGTGCAAACTAAAAAGCGAGCAATGGCCAATAGGAGGTTCATCCCAGCTAAAGGGGGGCTCATATAAAATATTTTACTCCTAGGTCCCGTGGTCCCCTTTGCTCCATACTTATGGGACATTCCTCCGTCCTGTGGGACGGGACCGGAGCACTTTGTAAAAAGCATAACGTTTTTCAAAAATGTGTCCTTCCTCTCTTTTTACGCGGGGTACCGCACGTGGCTGTAACCCCGCCCCCCCTTAGATCCGCCCAGTGCATCGCCCATCAGTCCTTTTCTCCGCTCGATCGGGACTGGACGCACTTGCATCTTCGGAAGATTTTTTCCTTCCAGTGTCGTCCTCTCCTGCTCCGGCGAGTCCGTCTATGCCGTTTCATTTAGATTTTCCTACTTGTTCTTCTTGTCAGCGATGCTTCGCTTGGGCTGATCCCCATTCTCTTTGTTTAGAGTGCTTGGGTCCGGACCACCAGTGGGACTCTTGCCTTTACTGCAACTCCCTTTTGGGCCGGGCGCTTCAACGTCGTTTGGAGCGGGCGCTTCAACGTCATTTGGAGCGTTAGGAGGAGGTGTTCCAGCGCGCTGCCCCATTGCATTTTCATACTTTCATCGGCGAAAAGAAGAAACGCCCGATGAGTTCTTTACTTTTTAGAGCACCCCGGCGGGGGGACTCCTTCCCGAGGTCTTCCCGTAGCGTCGAAAGCTCTATTACTGGGGCTTGCCCTGAGGTGCCTTCTAGGCCTAAGAAGTGTACAGGAGTTTTCTCCGAGGGCCTCAGTAAGGGGCCTATTGACACCAGATTACTATCTGAAGCCCCTCCTGTGGGGGCTATTTGTGAGCCCAGTTCTACGGTGGCGGCGGGTACCGGAGCTTGCTTCGAGGTCTCCTTGTCTGGAGCTTCCCGTAAAAACACTGGGGTACGTCCTGACGCCTCAGTTGAGGCTGTTGGTACCGGAAGAAAGTTCGAGGCCTGTGGTGAAGGGGCTTTAGATACCAGGCTCGTCCGAGGCCCCTCGTTTGGTGGCTGGGTGACCAACAGTTCTGAGAGGCCTGTTAAGGTCTTGTCGGTGAGGTGTGTTCCTCATCGCTCCCGTTCAAGCAGTGAGACTAGACCTGTTGAGGGGGCATGGAGTGAGGTCTTAGACCACAATTCCTCCGTTACCGGCGGTGCAGAGGTCCTTCCATTGAAGGTTTTTCCAAAACATTCTAGGCCACGCAGTACCGGCTCGGCCTTGGGTTCCTTGTATTAAGGCTAAGATGAAGACCCCTGACCCACCTTTGGAGACCCCTGTCTCACTTCAACATGTGTTGCAGTTCTCCTCAGGTGCTGACAAAATGGCGGCCACTCCCGCCAAGATTACGGTGGCCATTTTGGATACCTCCCTTACAACTACGCCATCGGCCCTAGGTGTGGAGAGTGGGTTTTCAGGTGAACATCGATTTCCTTGTGCACATCCTTTTCGTCCAGTTTGACTGGAATGCTCGGATGCCCCTACCACACAATGTCTCGCTTCCTGCGGCATCGGTGCCCTTGATTTATGTGGACACCAGTGGAGAAGGGCCCTCTTGGCAACCCTCTCCCTTGCGTCCCTGGAATTACTCCGCTCATGAGAGGCCTCCTCCAGTCGCGCCTAAATCATTGGCGGAGGGCGTCATTTTCGGTAAGTTCCAAAGACTTATGCATTCAGACCCCATGAAGGAGTATTTTCGAGCCTTGTTTAGAGAGATATGCCCACCTGTGCCGAAGGTCCCAGCAGCGGCACCTGTGGTTCCACCGGCGCGGCCTTTACCGGCTGGACCTCCCCCGACTTTTCCTCCCTTGCCTCCGTTGTCTCCAGTGGACAAGTCTAGAGTGGTGCCTGATGCAACTCAGCCTGATTCGGATCTGTTGGACGACGCACAAGAGGACCAGGACAGCGATGACCAGCCCCACTCTGTCAGAGCCGTTCACGACTGGGTGCTGGACATGATGTGTCTGTTGGATGTTCCAGTACCCGAGGCACCCGCTCTGCAGGAGGGTGTGCTTTCGGGGGCGTTCACCTTGTCTCCTTCAGAGCGTACTGGCTTGTTCTTGCAGAATGACGTTTTGGCCGAGGTCTGTAAAGTTTGGGAAAAACCACACTCTGGACTGTTTGTCAACAAGAAGATTGACGCGCGTTATTGGCTCCATTCTTCTGAAGAGGTGGCTTTAGCGTCGTGTCCGCCCCCCCTCCTCCATGGTAGTGGCTGCTGCCACTTTACAATCCAGACCTGCTGCATCGTCTTCCGCAACGGCTACACAGGTTCTGGCTAAAGAGGACAAGCTTCTTGACTCCTTGGGGAGGAGGATTTTCGCTACTTCAGCACTGCAGTTACGTCAAGTGAACGCAGAACTGGTGTTAGCGGGGGCGAATATGAAAATGTGGAAAGGTCTGTTGGAATTTGAGGAATTTATTCCCGCTGAAAAGCTAGAGGATTTCAGAGCGGGTTTGTCAGATGCTAGGGTCCTGGCGCAGGTCATGCTGGAGGCTGCGGCGCATCATGTCGACACCTCGGCCCGGGGACTCATACTTGGCGTGGACACCTCTTCAGGTTTGGCTGCATGCCACCAAGTTCTCTAAGGAGGTGCAGGATAAGGTTTTGGACCTGCCCTTTGATGGCAAGGAGCTTTTTCATTCCACAACGGACGTGGAACTGACCAAAACTAAGGAGAGCACCCAGACCGCCAAGTCATTGTCGGTCCTGGTGAAACCGCCTTTCAGGGCACAGAGAACGTCCTCGCAGCCTCGGCCGTCCTCTGGTTTCAGGGGTTTTCTGGACCGAAAGTCCCGCAGGGTTAATACCCCATCGGGAGATTCCCGCTGAAGGCAGCAACAGAGAGGTTTTTTCTCCCGTTCCTCAGCCTCCTCTTCAGGTTCAGGTGGCGCCGCCACCGAAAAACCAGCTAAATGAAGTTTCTCTGCGCTCGCACGAGACCCCGGTGGGAGGACGCATTGCATCTCATTGGGAGGCGTGGCAGACCATCACAGAGGACCGGTGGGTCTTGTCAATTGCTCGGGCGGGCTTCCGCTTACCCCTTGCCCCTACCCAACCCATCAATCCTCCCTTCCAGCAGTTGGTGTCGCCCTCCCTCAGAGCCGAGATTCACAAGTTGCAGGATCTCAGGGCGGTTGAACCCGATACCCTAAGGGAACAAGGGGAGGGCTTCTATTCCCGGCTGTTTACGGTGCCCAAACCCAACCAGGCTGGCCTGCACACCATCCTAGACCTTTCCCAGTTCAGTCTCTCTCTAACCCAAGAGAAATTCAAGATGATCATGCCCTGTCAAATAATGTCCTGTTTGCAGAAGGGCGATTGGCTCAGCGTGGTGGACCTCCAGGATGCGCATATGCATATCCTGATCTGGAATCTGCATTGGAGATGCCTACCGTTTTCCGTGGGGGAGGAGCACTTCCAGTTGCGAGTGCTCCCTTTTGGCCTCAGCTCTGCACCACGTGTCTTTACGAAGATGATGTCGGTTATCTCAGCTTATCTTTGGCTTCAGGGTATCCACGTGCATCCGTATTTGGATGATTGGCTGCTGCGCAGTCCTTGTCCTTTGAAAGCCTCGAGCAACCTTCAGTCTCTCCCCCAGCTCCTGTTCCACCTTGGGCTGTCGGTGAACTGGTGGAAATCCTCCATGATGGTCTCTCAGGACCTGATTTTCCTGGGTTTTCGTTGGAACACGAACGACTGCAGAGTATACCTGACTGGGGACAGAATGGCGGATCTGGTGGCCACGTGTCAGGTCTTTGCGCAGTCGGGGAGCATGTCGGCCTGGTGGTTCTAGAGGCTTCTGGGCCTTATGGCCTTGTGTGTATTGGCTCTTCCTCTTGCTCGGCTCAAGATGAGGCGGACGCAGATGGCTCTTCGGAGTTCTTGGCGTCAAGCTGTGGATCCGGACTCCAAAATGATATCGATTCCAGCTTTCATGAGAACAGACCTTTTGTGGTGGTCGCGTCTCGGCAATCTATCGATGGGCTTGGCTTTTCAGGACCCCGCTCCGCTGGTGACCATCACGACGGACTCTTCCCTTTTGGGGTGGGGTGCAACGTTGGACCTTCAAGTTTCCGATCTCTGCTCGCCCCAAGACAAGCTCCTTCATATAAATCACCTGGAGACCCTGGTGATCTTCCTGGCGCTCAAGGCGTTCAGGCCTGTCATTGTCAACCAAGCGGTCTGTGTCCGCACGGACAATGTGCTGTCCATCTTTTACATCAACAAGCAGGGGGTTACCAAGTCCCCTCCTCTTGTGTATCGTGCCATTCAGATTTGGGAATGGGCGGTGCAGCATGGCATCTGGCTGGTGGCAGTACACATCCCAGGCCAGCTTAATGTTACTGCAGATGCCCTCAGCCGACGATCGATGGTCAGCTACAAGTGGGAGTTGAAAGTGGAGGTCCTCTTACAAATCTTCCAGTGTTGGGGCACTCCAGAAGTGGACCTCTTCGCAATATCGGCCAACAGGAAACTTCCTCTGTATGCCTCCAGAAACGGACTGGGAGCCTCCTCTCTGGGGGATGCTCTCGAGTTTTCCTGGCACAATATGAGGGCCTATGCTTTTCCACCTCTACCTCTGATTCATCGGACGATTTGCAAACTGAGGAACACAATGAACTGTTCTCTTCTGCTCATAGCTCCGTGGTGGCCAGCCAGGTTCTGGTTTTCAGAGCTTAAACATCTGTCGGTGTGTGCACCGATCAGGATTCTGTTGGTTCTCGACCTGCTTCACCAGAGAGATCGACAGCTGTGGCACCCCTCCCCACAATCGTTCAGCTTAGCGGCATGGTGCCTGAGTTCAGATCTTTAGAACATCTCAACCTGTCTGCTGATAAAATGCGCATTATTCAGGCAGCCAGGAAGCCCTCGATGAGATCTCAATACAGGAGCAAATGGCTTTGGTTCTGCCACTGGTGCTTAGCCAAACAATTGGACCCCAGGGTGGCTACGATCGACACTGTGCTGTTCTTCGTCTCTCACCTAGCAGAGTCGGGCATTCATGTCCTCTCTTGCAGGACTTATCTTTCGGCTGTTGCTGCCTACTTATTCACAGACCAGTGCTCTTTTTCACTATCAAATCCAGTGGTTAAAAGGCACAAACCACATCCGACGTGGGATCTAAACGTGGTCCTTACGGCATTGTGCCATAAGCCCTTTCAACCAATGGCTACGGTAGATCTTAAGCACCTTTCGTGGAAAGTGTCCTTCTTGGTCGCTGTGACTTCGGCAAGACACGTGAGTTAGCTCCAGGCTTTGCCGGTGGAGCATCCCTTCTTGGCTTTCCACAAGGATATGGTTGTCCTGAGGACGAATCCTTCTTTCCTGCCAAATGTGGTCTCTGATTTTCATCTAAATCAGTCAGTTGCCTGTCTTCTTCCCAAACCCGGCTTCGGAAGCCGAAAGGGTTTTGCATTGCCTGGATGTTAGAAGAGCTCTTAAGTTCTATCTGGGCAGAATATCTGAATTTAGGAGTTCTTCTCAACTATTGGTGACCTTTGGTAATCCGCAGGGTAAATAGGCCTCCAAAGCGACTATCTCCAGATGGGTTGCTACCTGTATTATGGAGTCTTACACTGTTCAGGGCCTCCAACCTCCTAAATGGATTCACGCACACCTAGTACGGGGCAAGGCAGCTGCTGTTGCCTTTCAAAAGTATGTCCCCTTGAGACCATTGCGAAAGCGGATGCAAGGGCCTCTCCATCGGCTTTTTGTAAACGCTACTGTTTGGACCTGAGCTCCAGATTTGATGCTCAGTTTGGCCAGGCTGTGCTAAAAAACCTTTTTCAGTAGGGGGTTTCCATCCCCCCATAGTTCCTGTGAGGAGTGCTTGGGAATCTCTCATAAGTATGGAGGAAAGGCAACGGGACGTAGGAGTATAATAAGTTTACTCACCGTAGTGACCACCTTACTCCTAGTCCATAGTCCCCTTTCCTCCATATGCCCGCCCGCTGTCCCTTCTAATAAGGTTCCTCTATTATTGTTTAAAGGTCTCTGACCTGGCGATAGAAAAGGATGGGCGGTGTGCTGGGCGGAGCTAAGGAGGGCGGGTTACGGCCGCGTGCGGTACCCCACGTAAAAAGAGAGGAAGGACACATTTTTGAAAAATGTGATGCTTTTTACAAAGTGCTCCGGTCCCGTCCCACAGGATGGAGGAATGTCCCATAAGTATGGAGGAAAGGGGACTATGGACTAGGAGTAAGGTGGTCACTTTGGTGAGTAACCTTATTATTCTCCTACACCCATCCGAGGACAAACAACCATGCATTTTGCTTAGACCTATTGTAAATAATCAGTACAGCAAGATGGAATGAGATTGCAGGTAGCACACACCCAAGAGGTGGAGTGGGAAATGGCTAATTGATTTTTGGATTTGCACTCTCAAGTGTATAAATAGGAACAGGAAATCAGCACACTTATCGGGGTATACTATAACAGATCTTGCGCTTGAGTGGGATGGCTGTACGCTCACTCTGGCATGTTTGCTAGAACGTATCATTGGGTTTTTCTGCTGGAAATGGTGCTCAGCTAGATGTTGCCTATAGTATTAGTGCTCCAATGCGTGAAAATGATAACTCGAAAAAAAGTCACTCAAATATGTTTGCGTCTTATATAGGAATTAAATGTGTGCCAGTCTACCTTCTGATCCCACTGCTTTGATTTAAGGTTTTGCAGTGCCCAAATAAAACTGTCCTCATATTGCTAGATGCTAACAACTTCAGTCTGGGTTGAAAAAATATTTTTGAAATCAAGAATTCCTTTGTTTTATAAAGGCACAGTTATTATGTTACACTGGCAGCAGTGGAGGTTTATAGAGTAAGAGGGCAACAAGGCATGCATGATTAATGGCTGCTTTTAATATTGTTAACTTGTTTATAATCTATTTGAATAATGATGGGATATTTGTAACCAACAACCACATAAGGTATGTGGTTTAATGAAGATGTAGGGATTGGCCAAAGGTGTACACAAAGGCTCAGGGTTACGGTGGTTCAGAAATGGTCTGTTGTCTGAACTATTGGCCAAACAATTGGCCTGTGGTTTGTGGGGGCCTCGCTAAACAATTGTGGGTGTAACAAATCTAATGATTGTGGCTCTGTTACGCTTGGGGCAAAATATATTGTGTACCACAAATGCAAGTTGCTGATGCACAGGTTTTTTCTGGGTCCTAGAGAATTTGCAGGTTCTTACTTGATTTTGACTCTTGAGTTCTGCACGTGGGAGCTCCACGTGTTGATGCTGCAAGGAGTAAAAAAGCATTGTGGAAGAGGGTAGATATTTGTAACATGTTGTTCTAGAAGTTGGCGTGAAGAATTCCTAAGGAGCTGTGATGCCCGCTCATTCGAAGTGAGCTGAGATATCTTACTTCCCTGATATAAGTAAGAACAACATCATGATATTCTGCGTAATCACTGTTCGACCATCTGTTTCTGCAATTGAAGATGTCATTAGTAGTTTGACTTTGGCAATCTGGTCCATTTATTTTAGGTAGGATTATTTGGAATTTTAAGAAAAGCAGGGTCTGGGATTAAGAGAATAGTAAAAAATACAAGGTTTAGAAGTTCTGTGAACAATACGTAATATGTATAAGTTTTATTATTGAACACGCACAATAGTGTCATTAAATAAAACTGTGTAGCTTATATAGCAAGGTTCTTACCCATATTCTTTATGCTGTAGTGAAATGTAGTCTTAAAACCTCTTATTCAACTTCCTATACTTGGAGTATCAGTGTGTATCTTGCTTGCTGCCAGCTGTCTGGTAGCTCCAAAAACCAAGGCATAGGCCAGAGGGTTGCTTGGATGTCTGAGGCTAAAGCAGTTGTCCGTGAGGATGATAGTCCTGCTGCTGCAGAACCTGGGAAGACCAGGTGATCAGTGTTGGCCGATTGCTGAGGATAAGAGGGAGTGGGAGCTAACCTGCCAGAGCTCAGCCAGGTGTTTCCGTATACTATAAGCGTGGTATGAGGAAACCATGCGTGTAGCTGCAGGAACGAAGACCGGTCATAAAGAGAGATGACTAATTGGGGCTCGAGAGGAGAGCCTACTGTCGAAAACCCAGCTCATAGGATTCTTGGTGGGGAAAAAAAGGCAGTGACATGGAAATAGTGCCCAAAGTTCGATTTGACGTGACTGAACAAATTGCTCTTCAAAGAGTGGTTCACAATGTTGACACCAACAGCAACAGTGATAACTAACTCTGCCAGATGGACAATCACATGGTCCCTGTGGACCGTCAATGGACCATTCTCACACCCAATTGAGAGGAATCCCCTAGTATTTGCTGTGCTTTTTGCTATGCAAGGGCTATCTCGAAAGTTAAACGTAATGGAATAATTGCAGCCATTACGCTGTTCCTTATCTGGGGTTGTCACATTTAGGTGAGTCCTAACAGCCATTTCTGTCTGCTAAAGTATATTGAATTAATTAATCTTTCATAACGCACTTAATAACGGAGTCCAGTCTCTAAGCGCGGGACTGGGATTCGTACCGGTGTTCCTCTGCGTTATCTTGCTTCCAAGACAAAGACGTTGTCCCTCTGCTTTCCTCCCGGCACATGTGTATTTCTGCAAGGCAATGGCTTAATTGTTGATTTGTAAAGCGCTTATACACAAGTGAAGTGCTTCAAGGCGGGAAGGGAAAACAGTAGTCATTCTTAGGCCTTGAAGTTTCCGAATGATCTAACAAAATTAACTAGCATACTAGGCCTGAGGCATTTCTACTAGTGCAAGTGCATGACCAGAGGGAAGGAGAGAGGGGGGGGGGTGTTATCAAGCAGCTTCTAGTGTAATTAAACTTCTTAACAAAGTGTGTTTCTGCCACTTGATTTTTAACCAGTAGAGCATCTCGATGCACAACACTGATTAAAAGTACGTAGCTTGTCTACGTTTTTTTTCTTATAGAAAATGTAGTAGTGCTCTGTTTTTTATTTTGTTTTGCACAGACAAGGTGAAGACCGGTACTAACGTGTCATTCATTTGATTATTGGGATCGTTTGGAAAAAATTATATATAATAGTTGAAATGTTTATTTCAAATGGGGAGGCATGTCTGGCCATAGAAAACCCAAACATGTTGGCTTTGCCAATGCTTGTTTTGTTTTCCTCTAATGAAATAATACCCACGCACCACCTCAAGAGCTGCAATTTTCCTCGTATTTTTGTTTCATACAAACCACTTTATGAATTGAATGCAGCATTTTGGGAAATACATAATACTTGCTCTAATATTGGCTAAACCCCTAAGCTGCTGCCCTGTGGACATCCTGGCAGTTAGTGTGTGAGCCTATCAATTGTTTGGTGCAAAGATTTGCTTTGCCTGATACAATCCTTTTAATAATATCTAGTTTTATATAGCGCTGCAAGCCCGCAGGCATCTGGGCGCTGAGATAACAGTTGATAATATTATCCCCCAGCATGGTATTGCGTTGTACTCAATTTATCGACCTCTGCAGGATGAAAGGTGGAGTTGGCCATGCTGGGATTCGAACCTGCATCAGCAGGCTGCACACAGATGTTGGAAACGAGCGCTCCGCTGGTTGTGCTGTCTGACCGGCTCTAAGGAAGGTGCAACCAAAATATAGATGTCCCCTAGTTTGTATCTGCCAGCGACTCCATCGTAAGTAATGGCCAGACAACTGGTTTGTTGAAAGGAGAGCCACAGAATTCCACAACAAACAGGCATTTCAGTTTCCCTCAATACCTGTAGGCCTAGGTATCCAGCAGCCATTCTCGTGTCTGACTGGACAGCTGCACCTTCCAGCTGAAACATCACAAATATGAGTGTGTGTAAAGATCGCCACTTTTACTTTTCGATGGAATTTAATTTTCATGTTGGCACTTGTGTGAACAACAGAAAAGTTACCCTTTATTCCCACCCTTGACCGTATCTCTACAAAGCACATTTAAAAATAAAACCAGGCTAACATGAAAACAAGTGTGTGGTGGCCAGATCCACGAAATAGCTACTAAATTGAAATAATCCACAACATGTACACGCCAATGTACAGTCATGGGCGTGTGTACAAACATGAATGCCCCCCAAGTGTCATTTTATTGTGATCTTTCAGAAGATACAGCTTACAGAACTTTTATTTTCTACAGTTTCTGATATTTTACTGCTTGGATGGCGGTATATACTTCACAGATACTGGAAAGAAAGGGCGCCATATGTACCTCTACGGTACGGCGATCCCCAATAGCCTTCGGGGCTGCGGCTCCATCAGCCCAAGCACTTTGCATGGCTCCAGATGGACAGGAACTCTGCTGCCCTAACCCATATTGTTCTAGGGACTCCCATAGTTTGTGTCACACCGCTGGCGGTAATATGTGTGTGAGCCCACTGCACACTTTCCTCCATTCATAAAGTTTGTGTTACTGCAATATTGAGAAGATGTCTGTGAAGCCAGAGCTCGCGTTGCACCATTCTACAGCTGAAAGGTCCTTAGATTGTGTGGGACCACTTTGGGAAAATCTACGTGGACCCACAGCCCACCTTACTTCATCCAAAGTTGGGACCGGCGTTAGTTTGTGTTACACCACTTTTTTTATTTTATTTGTTTTTATTAGTTTTCAAAACAAGAAAGTCACACAAATATTGGACAACAAGGTGAAAAAGAAAGTGATAAACATTTGTTCATATTACATAGCTGAAAGTGTTGTACTCAAAAATCTGTTTTCAACATATACCTTGTAATCTGTCAGACCTCAGTCTGTAAGCGTTGTAGTGACTATGTACATTTCCAACTCTCTCACCCCCTTCTCTTCATCCCTCCCCCCTCCCCCCAAGACTAGGTTTACATTTTATGAGGGTTGCATTGTATTGTGTTTGGTCAGTTGCGTTCCGAGTTCTAGGGGACCTCTCTGAAGGGGAACAACTCCTTTTGTGTCTCCGTCTTAGGTAGGATCGCTTATCCAGCACTGTCCCAGTTAAATGCAATTTTACTCCATTAGCCATTGACAGATGCAGTTCTCGGACACATAATTTCCGATCACTGTGTCACTTGTGGTACGTATTTATTGAGAAACTCCATCCACAGAATATCACATTGCGTTGACTTCCCGTGTAAGGTAGATGTTATTTTTTCCATGATGCATATATTGGATGCTACGTTGACCCACTCTTTCTCGGTCGGGGTTGCAGTGGGTTTCCACTTTGTGGCTAGTAAGGCCTGCGCGGCTAGCAACAACTGCGTTACTGGGCCTTTGACCCTTCTCCACTCATCTTCAATCTTTTCAAAACCAAACAAGATAAGGAAGGGTTCTGCAGTTCTCTGAATCCCATCCAGGTTCCTAATCCACCTCAGCACCTCATCCTAGTATACTTTGATTCGGGGGCAGCCCCACCACATATGCTAGTAATCCGCCACGCTTCCATATCCTCTCCAACATAGTGGACTAGACGATTGATACATTTTGTGTCTGTGCGGGTCATATTGCTACTGATGTAGTAGTTTAATGGGATCTAGCTTATATTGGCATTAAATCGAAGTTCTAGGCGCCGCCTGGCAGATCCTCCCCCACACTTCAGGGTCAATGTTCTCCCCCAATTCTCTTTCCCATTTCATTTTGAGAGGTTCTGTGGTTCCCTTTCCCGCCTCTATTAATGTTTTATACAGGGCCGATATCAGTCCTTTCATTTCTGCCCTAGAGTTCAGTAGCGTTTCAAAGGGGGCGAGTTCTCTCCTCAGTTTGTCTTTCCACTCGGTTCTCATCAGGACGCCTTTGATCTGCAAGAAATGAAATACGGACAGTACCCCTATTCCCAAGGCCCCCTCTAGCTCTGGGAGCGTGCTGTAGGAGTCATTTTTCAGGAGCTTGCCTACCCGTTCCAATCCCACTTCGTACCAGGACTGAAATCTTTCCACATTGGGGATGTGGTCATTAATACGTGGGGACCACAGGTGGCTCAGTGGTGATGGCCATGTGGTAATGTTCTTCATCTCTGAACATTCCCTCCATATCTCCCATATGGTTTCCAATATCGGGTGCGCCTTTGACCTCCTGAGTACTCTCCTGCTTGGTGCCCACAGCCATTCAGAGACCGTGGCTGGGGATAGGTAGTGGTTGCCCATCGAGATCCACTGGGGTTCTTTCTGGCTGCGGATGTCCGGGATGAGCACTCTTAGTTGGGCTGCTTCATAATACTTTCGAATGTCTGGGAGTCCCACCTCCCTCCCCTTATCTTTCGGTAGTGTCAGAGTGTTGTAGGCTATTCTAGTCTTCTTCCCTTGCCATAGGAACCTTATGATTGCTTTCTTAACTTCGAAGAAGAAATGCTGGGCATCTTGATGGGGAGCATTTGGAAGGGGTACAAAAACCGCGGGAGGCAGATCATTTTGATCACGTTGAGACGTACCGAGCAAGGTCAGCGTGAACATTTCGAAGGAGCATCGGGAAATTGGCCTCATACAGGTCTTCTAGTTTTCTCGTGAGTTGTATTCCTAGATATTTCAACTTGTTATGTTTGATCGTGAGACCTAATGGGGAGTATCTATCGTCATTTGTTTCTGTGGACCCTTGTAGGGGGAACAGAATTGAATTAGCTTTATTAACTTTGAACCCTGATATGCGGCTGTATTCTTCCAGGAGGCACAATGCTCTGGGGACAGACGAGTTCGGGATCGTCACATGGAGGAGCATATCATCAGCATATAGTGCCACCTTGTACTCCGTCTGTCCCATTCGCATTCCCTCGGCCTGGGTGTCCTCCCTCATCTTCTGAGCCAGTGGTTCCATCGGGAGGGCGAAGAGGATGGCTGAGAGAGGGCATCCTTGCCTACTGCCACGTTTTAGCTCAAACCATCTTGAATATTCCCCATTTACAAATGCAGAGGCCTTGGGTGCTGTATAGACTGCCGAATCCCCCTTCTAAACTTCGGACCTATTCCCACCGTGTGCAGAACTGCTGCTAGGAAGTCCCATTCCACTCTGTCAAAGGCCTTCTCGGCATCTACAGAAAACAAGGTGGGTTCATTATTCATATCTTGAGAGGCTGCGACTAGGTGGAGGGTTTTCCGCATGGTTTCCGCTCCCTGCCTCCCTATTATGAATCCCACCTGGTCAGTATGAATGAGGTGGGGCATGAGTGTCTCCAGTCTAGCAGCTAGTACTCTTGTATAGATTTTCGCGTCTACATTGAGTAGAGATATAGGGCGGTACGGCCTGCATTGCTTGGGGTCTCTGCCTTCTTTGGGAATTACCGTTATGAGCGCTCCCCGATTCAAGGATCTCGTTGAATAGCTCCACCAGGAATGGTGTGAGGTGAGTGCTGAAGATTTTATAGAAGCCGGCTGTATATCCGTCCTCTCCTGGAGATTTACCGAATGTCAGCCTTTTGATTGCATTCTGTATTTCTTCTTCTGTTATGGGAGATTCTAAGTAGCGCGAGTCAGCGTCCCCACCCTGTGGATATTGATGTCTGCAAGGCATTTCTCTTTCCTACTTGGATCCGGGTCTGCCTCTGGGGTATATAGTGTTAAATAGAAATCAGTGAAAGCTTCAGGGATGGTGGTTTGCTTGTTTGCCGGTCTGGTCTTTCATCAGTTATCTCTATCACCCTGCGCTCTATCTGATCGTGTTCTAATAGGTGGAGTTCCTCTCTTTTCTCTTTCTCCTCCTGAATCTTATTGGGGTGTATTGTAGTACGCTCCCTGGCTTCAATATCTAGGCGGCATATTTCTCCTTTGAGTCTATTTTCGATCAGAGATCTTTCTTTCTTTTTTTTTTCGGGCCCCCTCATGTATGAGAACTCCTCTCCAGGTAGCTTTGCCCGCCTCCCATACCTCTTGTTTGGGGACCTCCCCGGTATTATTGATTTTGAAGTATTCAATGATCTTTGTTTCCATTTCAATCTTAAAGACTGAATCTTTCCATAGGGCCTCATTGCATCTCCATGTTCCTCCCCTGACTGGCAGATGTTCCCACTGTGTATCGGCTATAACCATATAATGATCTGACCATGTAACTGGGGTGATCTCTGTGTGTGTCGTGACGTGGTATAGCTCGTGTGAAAAATAGATATAATCAATTCTGGTGAAGGTGTTGTGCGGGGCTGAGTCGAAGGTGTAACCTCTTACATCTGGGTGCATCCTCCTCCATACATAATCCATCTCATATACTTGCATCATCTTTGCAAACTCGTTGTGTACGCTTCTTATCATATCATCAGAGACTGGATTGCCCGCTTTCCGGTCCAGATCGTGATCTGCCCATAGGTTGAAATCCCCCAGTACGATGATGTGCCCTGTGGCTTCGAACATTATTTTGGGGATGGTTTTGGAGAGGAATCTGACTTGGCCTACATTAGGAGAATAGATTGTGGCTATCGTAACCTTCACGCCCACAATGGTTCTGACTACTAGCAGAGCCCGGCCTTCTGGGTCAGACCAAGTTTTGGCGACTTGGAAGTCTATTCCTTTTTAAATGAGGATTCCCACTCCCCCCTTAAGCAGTAATCCAGAGCCCCAGAATTCTATGCCGGTGCGTTTCCCCAGGATCGGTCTCTCATCTTCCTTCATGTATTTGGTCTCCTGTAGAAGGACATCAATTTTTGCTCTACAAAATTCCCTCAGTAGCAGTGATCTCTTGGTTGATGAGCTGAGACCTTTAACATTAAGTATTCCCACTCTTAAGAGGTCCCGTTTGCCTGAATTAGCGGTGGTCAGGTTTATGCAGTATCAGAGTATGTAAAGTTTTACGCCGCAGCCACCTATATACCATCCCTTCGGCAAACTTCAATGCAATCCCTCCGTCTTCTGCCATTAAAAATCTTACTTTGGTCTTTATCCTAGCCTTACCCTGTGCCCCTTTCTCCCTCCCTCCCCACATCCCCCTCCCTGATTTGGTGGCATCCGGTCGAGTCCAGTTTAAGGCACTGACCCAACAACGAACCACCAGCGGAGACCGTAACCTCATGGTCCCAAGCAAAAATGACATCAAAATAACATTAGCCCCCACTTCCTCCCTCCCGTTCCAACTCTACATCTCAAGAGAAATCGTGGATCACCATGTAGGTCCATGCGCCTTTGGTGTTCTTGTAGTCAAGCTAGTTCTAATACGTTCCATCCGTTCAGATTTACCTGTCCCCTTCGGGGGAAAGTTGCCTCTTTGGTATTAACTTGATCCACTCTCCTGATATCTCTTTGGGCACCAACTATCATCAGAGTCATTGTTAGTCTAATAACCGTTACTCGAACTTTGCAGCACTGCAACGTTTTTTGCTGGTATTTGCCAAGGCTCCTGAGACCTAGTGGCCCCCGACTGGGGAAATATTGCCCCTGCGATATTTTCTCGACCCTTTCACTCATCTTCTGTTTAGGCCTTATGTGCGCCATTCTCTTACCTCCTTTGGTGGGTCGACTCAATCATTATTTGGTCTGTTTGGGTCAACCAGCTCCATTATGCATGCTTTGATCTCCTTCTCATTTCTCAGTCTGACCTTCGTACCTCCTTGTTCAAAAGAAAGGGAGAAGGGGTATCCCCATCTGTAACGAGTGTCTCATTCCTTTAACCATTTCGTAAGGGGTCCACACATTCTCCTGAATGCTAACGTCAGGGAGGAAAGGTCCTGGTATGTCGTTATTTGTGCCCCTCCCAGGGTGATCGTGCCTCCACTCCTTGCCTTCTCCAACACCCTGGCCTTGTCCTGATAACTATGAAACCGGGCGAGGACCGACCTTGGGCCTCCTGGGGGGCCACCGGCTCTGTGAACATGCTCCGTTCTGGGCTCATCAATGGCGTCGTCAGCGACTAGCAGCTTAATTATGTCGTGGAGAGTTTTCTTAAGGTCCCCTTCCGTCTCATCGTCTTGTTCCGGTATTCCGAAAATGCGCAGGTTGTTCCACCTTTTGCGATTTTCCAGATCGTCCATTTTGAGCTTGAACTCCTCTTCCCTCTGTTCCAGGTCAAATATTCGGTGTTCCAGCTATCTCTATCCAGAGATAGAGTGTCTATCGAGGACTGGTTGTTCTCGACTCCATCTAACCTGTCTTCGATCTTGTCCAAGCGCTGTGTAATCCTATCGATTTTGCCACCGATGTTAGCCCCCTTGCTCTTTATCTCACTCAATAGAACAGCGATGTTGCTCTTTGTAGCTGCAGTTTCCACATTCATGGTCATTGTGGTTGCCATACTGGAGTTGGTGATGCAGTGGATTGTCGGGGCGTAGGCAAAGATGGCCAGTTTCTGTTGTGCGTTCATATAACTCCGATGCCACCTTTTGGTGTTCCAGGGAGGGCCTGAATGCTACTGGATGGGAGGGTGGGGTGCCCAAGTACTTAGGTGGGGGTAGCTTCTGCTCATAGTGGTCCTCCCATAGAGGCTTTGAGTCTCTGTGGCCTCCGACCTGTGTCTTTGTCACGGGAATTGACTCCCAAGCGTCTGGTTGTTGGAGTTGCAGTGGAGTGATCAGTGGGTTCTTTGACTTCGTGTATGGTGCCTGTGAGTTGGACGGTTTTCTCTTCTTTAGTCCTGTATTGCTTCTACTTACTTTTGCACGTCCATGTCAATTGGGCCAATGTTCCACAGACGTAGTCTCAGTTATGGCTGACCCCTGCGTATTTCCAGGAAGTATGAGCATAGATTTAATGGTCCAGGCCAAAGGTGCTGCGTCCCCCCTCCCTGGTTTTATGATGTTGTTTCTCTTATTCCAGCACCTTATCCGGCAGGTGCAATTACTTTCTTCAAATCTGGTGCCTGTGTTTAGGGGGAGAACCGTGCCCGGTCATCTCGGGAGAGAGTCCTGAGCGCCCGTTCTGGAGCACTGGATGCAGTGGCCCCTCTGTTTTGTGTGGTGGTTTGGTGGGGGCTGGGTCTCGTTCCATATCCGCTTTTCTCTGTGTGCCCTGTTGGAGGTGGGCCTCGTGGTTGCTGGGTAGTCCAGTGGGCCCGTTCTGGAATACTGGAATGTAGTGGCCCCTGTGCTTTGTGCGGTGGTGTGGTGGGGGCTGGGGTCTCCTTCCCTGTCCGCTTTTCTCTGTGTGCCCTGTTGGGGGTGGGCCTCGTGGTTGCTGGGTAGTCCCGTGGGCTTTGGTGTCCTGTGGAGGACCTTCTGGTGTGTGTTGCCCTCTGACTAATCTCGGAGGAAATGCCGTCTCTCTGGCCCGCAGTGTGGGTGATGTCTGTGTTGGGCACGGGGCGTGCCTCCAACGCCTTGCCCTTCCCTGGGGGTCTAGTGGGGACACCGCTTCGCCCCTTGATTCAGAGTGTGCTAACACCAGGTCCGTTGGTGGGGGCGCAATGTGAGGGGTAGGAGGGGCGCGCAGAGCCTGGGCCTGCCGCGGGTGGATCTCCAACTCAATCCCGCTCAGCGTGCGCTGTAGCCCGCCTCGCTGTAGCTGTGACCAGCGTTGCTCAGCAGAGCTCTTCAGTGTCGTCCTCCTCCCGGGCACTGTACTCCACTGGAGGAGGCCGGAGTCGCCAGTGCTGGCGGGGGATGGGGCTTGTGTGTCGCAGCTGCCCGCGCTGCAAAAGACAGCTATTTACTCCTCGAATTCTGGGCCAATTTTCACCCGGATTTCACCCAGTTGGGGGGTGGGGGGGGTCACGTCCAACCCTGCTTCGTGTAGTTTGCAGCTTCCGGGGGGGGGGTCATGCGGTGGGGGCTTTTACCGCATTACAGGGCCCGAGGCGCGGAGCTCACGTAGAAGAGGCGAGCATCCGTGCGCCCCCTGGTGGCCAGGTTCATCACACCACTTTTAAGAGGATCTGTGGGAGTCCACTGCCAGTGTTATTCCATACCATGTCTGGACCAACCTCAGTTTGTTCACTCCACGGTTGAGCGTATTTGTGCGAGTACACTGCCCGTGTTACTCCATTCTATATTTGCACAGTCCCATGTTTGTGTTACACCAGTGTCACCTTGACTTACATACTCACCCTATAACCTCACAGCACCCATCCATAAGCCAGCTCATTGGGGGTCTCTAGCAGGGACGCCCCCCACCCCTAGTGTTGGCCTAAATGCACACATGCATTCTAAACTCCTGACGAATCTGTCATTTCACAGACTTCGGTCCCCAAAGGGTATTCGCCTACAGCGCTTTGAGGCCATACCAATACCAATGGGAATACCAATTCCCATTGGGAATTCTAAATGGGAATAGGTGCTATAAAAATGCCACATTACATGACATGTGCCCTACTACCTACATTACTCCATCCCACAGCTGGACCGCACTTGGTCTGTGTGACACCAGGGTTTCTAATACCTGTATGTATCTTACTTCATCCCTGAGGCGGACCATGCTCTATTTTCAGAATACCTCTGTGTCTTCTGTCCGTGTTAACCCATCCCACATCTGGACACCCTGTGGCTAGCTGGATGAGAAGACGGAGAAATGGTTGGCTACGTCCAGCAGAAACCTTTCAGAATGCAGCCCTCCCCAAGGGGCTGCTTTCGCAAAGTACCACGGGCGCCTTTGCATCAGTGCAGCGCTAAGCTTTTCCACCGCCGACTTCCGCCCCTCCCTTTATGCGCACTTCTCTTTCGTTTTTTGTGCAGTTTTGGGAAACGTGGAAGGAATGATTACTGTTGACGGAGCCAGGCGGTGGCGGTGTGTGTGAGTGAGCAAGGGGCCGGCGGGAGCTCAGTCATCGGCCGTGATGTCTGATTCAGGGTTGCAATTGCTCGCAGCTCTGGCACAACTCCCTCCCAGCACACACATACACACACATTTTTTGTTGCCCTACGGTTGTCTCCATGACAACAGCTTGATGTCTCAAGTAGGGAATTATTAACTGCACTGCATAGGAGATGAGACAGACTGTTGGTGGGAGCATCGAATGACTTCAGTGTGAGTCACTCGTACATGCAAAGCTCTCTTTGCTGCGATGGATCTGAGGGTGTCGTGTTTTTCGTTTTGAAGGGTATACATTTTTTGTAACTCTATAGGTAACAAGTTCCATCAACCTGGGCCATCAATTGGCCGTATAAGTTACCTTTTTCGACGGGTAGTCTGGGCACAAGTCAGGGGTCCATATGTGTGAGCGGCATCTGCCCACCTTTTCAGAAGGGAGAAATTCCCCCTCACCTACCTCCCGGGTGTTTTTGAGGCAGGCAGTAAAAAGTGGTAACTTGCTCCTGTTAATTCAATTCATGTTTTCGAACCCAGGCTTGACGCTTCTTGTAAAATGACTCGCGGAGGATTTTGTTTTGCAGGTAATGCAGATTCTTGGTTGGGTTTAAAAGGTGCACACCTTTTAATACTTACCCTGCAACGTTAAAGGAGAATCTCCTTGCTCTGGTTATTTTTCATATGCAGATAAATTATCTGAAAGGCAGATGTCCATTTAATCTGCGTACTTTCTTCCAATACAAAGGGCCTACTCAATTGAATGTGCATAGTGCACTTACCATGTCGTCGCTTCCCAATACATCACTCCCCATTGTGTATGTTGGAGAGTCCCTCTCCACTTTGTGTGAAGGCATCATGAAGTAGACTCAGACAACTGAATAGAAATTTGGCCTGCAAACTTTTATTCAGCAAAACAAGGGTTGGTAGAAAGCCTAACTTGCCCTATGCTACGGTGAGATTTCCCTACCTAAATGAAACTAAGGATAGTCTCTGTCAAGAAGTCCAAAGTGTCTCTCTGTGTCCAAAACCTATGCTTGCCCTCCCATCTATTTGTATAGAATGTGAAGGAATGTTGGCGTCAAGATAATAAGTGTTCAAATAACAGTTCAGAGCTTTTTCAGCTCTTGGTTTATCAAGGACTCTTTTCTCCAAGCTTCAAAATAGTTCACAATGCAAGAGGATTCCCTTCCCCAAGCGTTCAAGTCTTTCAACTTCTTCAAAACACTATTTTTGGGGCTATTTCTCAGCTCTTTTGGTTTGGTTACCTTTCACCAATTTCACAACTTATTTGTTTAATTTCAGTTCACACTAAATGTCCTTTAGTTTCAATCACAAACTTCTTTTCAGGAATACTAAGTGGCTTTTCTATAGGTAGATGTACTCGGTCTATGCGCAGTTGTTGGACCACATGGTTCACCAATTACAGGTCACACACCTTATTTGCCTCTTTGTACGAACGTTGCCACTGTTTCAGCTCTACAGTGGCACTGGGTTTATTTTTCTTTCACATCCTCATGATGTATTGCCATTGCTTATTTTGCCACTATTCACTTGCAATTTCATATGCTTTTATGGCTCTTCCCAATGCTTGTTCTCTCAAGTTACATGCCTTTTATTGCGTGTGATTCCACAAAATTGCTTTCATTCAGATCAGTATTCATTACAGTTCCAAATTGCTCTTGGTTGCCTCCTCCTCGTCCCAGTACCAAACTGGTGTGTGTACGTGTGTCAATAAAAAGAGGATGTATTGTTCTGGTTGGTTTCTTCTTCGTCCCAGTACTTAATTGATGTCTATGGGGGTATGTTTTGCTGGGCACATTGGGAAGGCACTGGCAATAGCCTGTAAAGGCCTGGGGGATGGTGGACTCCTTATGAAAGGGAAATGGGGGCTACCGTGTCTCACCTCCACTCCCCAAGTCTCCTCCACCCAGGTAGTCCTCTCTCGCATATCCACCCTGACGGTCCGGGTACGGTAGCTTTGGCATTTCCCTGGCCACCTGAGGGGAGGATATGTTGGGGAAAGAAGCGGGTACGCCCTCAGATTCCTCACATTTACTTTTAGGATGTGTGCCCTTAGAGGCTCTATCTGACAGTTGCAATCCATAGATAATTTCCCACTGGATAGGAGGGCACCAAACGTGCATTCATTGTTTCCTTTTGTTAATATTTTATCATCACTCAACACTTTAATAAGGACAACATGGTGACAAAGTCGATTTTTACATTTTATTGATAGGTCAAATCGTTTTTTACTTCCAAAACATAAATAGGAACGTGACACCCTTTTGGGCTCTTCCTACAACTTAGTTTTGTAAATGCTCAATCAGAGGTAAATATTTTAAGTTGCAAGCACCTGAGTTCTTTACATATACACTGCACACCATTCTTTTACTCGCCAAGTGTCAATTATCACTAGTCAATGGCGAGTACAAATTTTGATGCCTGGCTAATCACCCGTTGCATGTACTTTTGTGTACACAAACAAGGAACCAGCCCATACAACATGTTGTTTGGTAACGTTCATTTTTTAATATTCCATCATGTTCTGTTAATGATGATTTGGCTTGTTACGCCACGGGAGGGCTTGTGTTTGCTGGACAGTGTGCCAGTTGGTGGGTCCACGGCTCGCAAGGCGCCATAATCTGGAAACACCCCGGGAGCCCACTTAGCCTACAGACGCCCTTAAATGCTAAGGATGTATATGTTCATTCTGAATTGCTGAGGAAATCATTGTAAGACTTTGTCTCTCCCACACTTAAGTACAGGTAGAGTGTCTGTGACCTCGTTTGCCAGTGTGTTGCATATGTTCCCGCTTTCAAATAAAAGGTTTCTTATGAGATTTAGACCCCCAGGCTCGCTTCAGAGGGAGCAACATCAGGACACAAGACGAGACGATGAATTAAGGCTGTTTTGGGGTTTCTAGTAAAGCAGCGTCCATTGTTCGTTCTTCAGGCCGGTGAGGAATGGAGAAACTCCCAGACCTACCAGATTTTGACATACACGCTTGCTTTGCATAGATTCTGAATCAGTGCAGCGTGTGGGGCCGGAGAAGAGATGCACTTTTAAATGTTCGTGCAGTTTAATAGCAAAACTCACAATGTGTTAGTTTTTATCTACATAGGCGAAGACATTAATCCTCCCAACATGCTAATAACAGGAATTTCCTGGACTCCTTTACGATTTCTCTTAGTTTCACAAAAATAATGTGTTTAAGCGCAGCAACTGCACCCACTCTCCCAATAGCACAACTCCCTCGTGGCAGGTGAAAGGTCCAGTAAAGGGACCGGTTGTAGACATCTGGAAAATAACCACAGTGCTCAGAAAAGTGTGCCCCAAAATGGCGACGTTCCAGTGCAAAAGCTCAACAAAATCGCAATGCAAGTCATGATGGTACTAGACCTTTCTGGGTATCTGGTCATTGCATCGAATGCCTTACCATCGAAAAAAAGCATTAAATGCATTTCTTTTTTTTTTAAAAAAAGGTAAAGGGTTTAGTTTAATTATAATGGGTTTCAAAGGTAAAAAAAAGGGGGGTTGGTGGGGACCCCCCCATTAAAAAATTTTAATAAATGCATTCGATGCAGTCTTTTTCACTGCATTTTTTTTAGATGGAATGGTATTTTGATGGTAGGAATTTGATGCAATGACTAGGAACCCCTTTCTGCCACATGCTTCCACTCACCCGTAAGGCAGGCGGTTCCTCGAGAAAGCGCCTGATTCTAGCAGAGGCTTGGTAGTGCGCCCAGTGGGTAAATGGCATCTCTTACCTGAACCACTGGTTTTTATGAAAGTGCCCACAGATCATCTGAAGCGTTACAAGCCACAGTAACCCTACTCCACCATTTAAGAGTTTCAATAGTCTAGGAGAAGGCCAGCACTCTACTAGGCTAGAGTTATGCAACCTGCCGCTCTCCTGACTCCCATGATTCCTCACCATTGATTATGTGCTGGCTACGGCTGATGGTAGTTGTAGTGCAACCCATCTGGCGAGTCAGGTTGCAGACCCCTGTACTAGACCAATGCTCACGTTATTGGAGTGATCAAGAAGGTGAGTCTGATGAGAATGCGCCCTTTGGGAAGCGGTGCCTGATGGTACAGCAGATGATTTCAGAGCTCCCAGCAGGCTTCCCTGTCATTAAGGGACCTGAAATGCTTACTGAACATACTATCTTGCAATTTCTTATCAGTGATTCTGGGTGCTGGACCTTGCACGTCTTTACATGGCTCCCCATGTCAGGCTACAGAAAATATACAGGATCTTCTAACAAAAGCAGCGGGAGGACGAATGTGTCCCCAAATCCGACATCGCCAAACTTGTGTGACCAGCTCCCTCGCCAATACCATGGCCTAGTGTTAAATGTCATCAAAACCCACCAATGACCTGAACATAAAATAGAAGACTGCACATCATGTAATTGTTGGATTGTGTGTTTCCAAGTGCGCTCGAGGCCCAACTTCACTCCTGTGAATTTAGGTTGTTAAAGGCAATAGGGGATTTGGAAATAGAATACACACATGGTAAAATATGTACATTTCTCCATAATGGGATCTTGATTGATTTCATATACCATGACTATATCTGCCTGGGTGCAGGATATCGGAACGCTTGCACGGTTCTATATTCTTTTGCTGGCAATTACTTTTTGGTACTTTACCAAAGTTATTACTTTGAATTTGTTATCTACATTTTTGTTTCTATTTGTGGAGGTTCTCCCTATGCCCTCCTCCCTCTTTCATTACTGCCCTTACCCCAAACCCCTTCCCATCCCCTTTTTACCCTTGACCCCACAATTCCAATCAAAAAAGTGTTGAGAATTCAAAGTAATTACTTTGTGGTAAATACCACAAAGTAATAACTTTCGGCAAAAGAACGCGATACCCACTTGCATAGCTTCTTTTTTTACTTTTTTTCCCCAAATATAATGAACCGTTAATTCCCCAGAAAGCACATTAATGTGGCTTTCAATTAAACTATTTCTTTCCACTTCATCAATAATGGAAAAAGGAGAACCATGAGGCAGCTTGCCGTGTAAAAACAAGCACAAGCAAAGCCAAATAGCATTGACTTTTGTATACTATTTGAGAGGCATTTGCCGGGTACTCTAAGCACATGCCAGGGTATCATCTGGAAGCTGATGCCTTCATATAGTCAAGTAGTACCAACGTTGGTAAAGCCAATGACATCTGAGGTTTGCTTGAATGAGTGGACAGCCTGCAACACCTCTATACCCCAAATGGCATGAGTAACTAGGCAGATGATGGTAATGAGCATCCGGCCATATGATCACCATATGCGTGGTTCAAAATTGCCGGGAGCTATTTAGCTTGCGCTTCTAACTCAGGAGAGCCTGTTGGCTTGAAACCAACAGCTACCAGGAGCTACTTTTGCCTCCTAGGCCAACTGATGCCTTGTAGACATACACATGCAACACTAACTTTGAGTATTTGAGAATGTTAATAAGGAAGAATTAGGCCATATCTAGTGCACAATTAAACATAATGGAACATACAAAACAGACAAAACGTTTGTTTCTCACTCCTGTGGAAGTTAGATGTGCGGTGCACTATGTACGAGCTCCTGGTCCCCCAGTTTTAGTTTCTGCCTCCTGGGTGATGCCCAACACATAGGAGCTGGTTTTCGCTCTTGCTCATTGATCCACAATGCGATTTCGAACGCTGCATATGTAAGGTACAGCAAAACATGTGCAGATGCAAACTTCATTAAAAAAAAAATATATATTTTTATTGCCATTTTTCAATCCGTACAATACGTTTTATTGTTTAATTATGGTCATTATTACAGTGCCATTTCTATAATAGAAGTGCAACAACAAACAATAACTGTCTTCATTTTGCATGTCCGATCTCGTTGTGTGATCTGCCTTTATGGGGGTATAGGTCCAGTTTACCTTTAACAAAGCCAGGTGTCGACCTTATAGACGGGCCAGTGTCTCCTTCTCAACTCAGCATTTACCAGTGTTTGTTCATCCACATTTCTGCACTCAGGGGGGCGTGTCATCAGACGGAAGAAACATATCTCAGATTAGGGCCTTCCACGCCTCAAATGTGACACTGATATCATCCATGTTTCCAGCCATCCCCACACCCCAAAGCTCTGTTTCAGCTGTTGCCCATCTCTCCATTTCCTTCTTCCACCTATCATATTGTGGGCCCGCCTTCGATTTCCATGCCATTGCTGTTGCCCTTTTTGCCAGTATGCACGCCATACCCATGACTTTTACTATGTGCTTGATTTTGCTTAGCCTGGGGTAGGTGCCCAGTAGACATTCCTTTGGGGACCATTCATACCTGGTGACCCCAGCCCTTGTACACATTTGCTTAGTTTTTGCCTATAAGCGTTGCACTTTTACGCACCCCCAGAACATGTGCACCAAGTCAGCCTCCTCATTGCCACACCATGGGCATGACGAACTAGTATATTTGTTGAACCTAGCGTTCCTGGACACTTCTTTGGGGTGCAGTAATGCCGTTTCCCATTCTCTTTCTGTAATATCTACACCTAGGTCTTTCTACCATCTTACCTTCAGTGTTGTTGTGCAGGGATTTGCTCTGTCATTCAGTTGAGCATATATTCTCGATACTGGCCTCCACCCATCACTCACCTTTATATAATTCCGTCATTAGCGGATTTGCTTCTGGTTCTTCTCGCCATTCTTCCCAGTTGGTTTTAGCAGCGTTTTTCAACCTTTGGTACCATAAGAATTGTCCCCTTGGTAGCCCCTCCTTCTCATATAAAGATTCAAGTTCCCTGAATGACCCCTCCTCAGATAGGCCTCCCAGGTGTACAAACCCAGCCTTTCCCAGGTTCTTATGGTGTGGAGGTCATTGCCTGTTCCTAACTCTGCCATTTAGCAGCATTTCAGGTGCATACGGGTGCACCAGATGGCGCACCGATTTAGCCCTGTTCCATACTTGTCTACCTAGTGTAACCAGCATGGGTAGCTGTCCCTTATGGTTGTGTGGGGCCCATAGGATTTCTTTCAAGTATATTGACGTTATCAGATTTTTCAATAGCCCTGTTTCTGCAGTTACATTGTCTGATAGCCATTTGGTTATATGGCTAAGCTGTGCTGCCAGATAATACCTTTAATAGTCCGGTAGCTGTATGCCTCCCTCTCTATGCGGCAGAGTTAGTGTAGTCAGCGCTATTTTATGGCGTGCATTTCCCCAAAGAAAATCCCTGATCCTTGCCTCTAGGGTACGGAAAAAAGACAGACCAATGTAGTAGCAAATGTTTTGGAAGTAATACAAGAACCTTGGCAGAGTTATCATTTTGGCAATTGCTGCCCTCCCCATCATTGACAGCAGCAGCTTAGACCAAAACCTCAGAGTTACGAAGGCCCTGTGTCACAGCCACAGTGTTATGCGTGTGTGTAAGTTCTGGTGTGTGCCAGATACGTACCCCCAGGTATCTAAATGTTTACAGCTGCCATTGTATTCCCATCTCCAGCAATTTCTCAGCGTCTTTCCCTTTCAGTCCTGCAAGTGGGAACATGCAAGATTTTTGCTTACTAAAGCGTATCCCAGAGTAACATGCAAAATATTCCAGTACTTCTAGTATTGCCGGGGCGTAGTGTTGCGGGTCCCTCAAGTAGAACAAGACGTCATCTGCGTACAATATTATGATATTTTCCCCCTATCCTTATTCTAGCATCAAAGTGTTGCTTCCTGATGTATATTGCAATGGGTTCCAATCCCAGGATATAAAGCATGGGCGATAATGGGAATCCCTGTCTAGTGCCTCTTTGTATATCCCAGGCTGCAGACACCATCTTTCCTGTCTTAACCCTTGCCGTCGGGTCTGTGTACAGCACCCGGATCTATCCCACGAAGCTTTCCCCAAACCCAAATTTCCGCATTGCCTCTATCAGTCATTCCCAATAAATAGTCAAACGCTTTGATGGCATCTAATGACATCACTGCTAAGTGTTCCTGTTCCTGTTGTGTTTGCGCCATGATGTGCTGTAGCCTGGGTAGATTCGCTGTTGTGCTGCGGCCTGGTACAAAGCCGTTTTGGTCTGCGTGTATCAAACTCCCTATTACTCTGGACAGGCGGTTAGCTAGTATGGTGGTCAATATTTTAACATAGCCAAGGGCCGGTATGAGTCAGTCATCTGTTGGTTTATTTGGTTTGGGTATCGGGACTATCAATGTTTCCCTCATACTTTTCGGCACTGTTCCTACTTCGTATGCCTCCCGGTATACCTCCTACAGTATTGGGGTCAGTGTTGATTTGTACGCTTTATAGAATTGAGGAAGGGAGTCCGTCGCTACCCGGGGTATTACAGGTGGATAGTGATCTAATTGCATCTATGATATCTTCCAAAGTGATAACCTCATCCAGGGCCTCTCATTGTGATTCTTCTAGTGTCGGAAGTTCAATTTCTTCTAGTGTATCTTGTATATCATTCAATTGGACCTGAGTTTTGTGAGCATATAACTCGGCGTAATAAGTTGCAAAAGCGTTGTTAATTGATGCTGTGTGTTGCGTAGCACCCCACCCGTCCCCTTGAGTGTGGTCATTGGGTGTCGTGGGTGTTCCTGCTTACATAGCCATGCCAACAGTCTGCTAGGTTTATCTCCCTCCTTATGTGTTCTGGCAGTTCTCGGTATATAGTCGAATTTGGATAATCTCCCCCATGCTTCTTGACAAGCAAATCTAGCCTCTGCTAGTTTCGTTTCTTCCTCCCTGATCCCTAGGGTGACAGATTCCAGTTGTTTTTATACCCTCCTCCGTCTCTTCCAGTTCCCTCCTCAACAGTCTCCTTATGCCCCCTGCACTCGCAATAGCCTCCCCCCTCATTACCACTTTCAGAGCTTTCCACACCGTACTCCAGTGTTCCACGCTACCCTGGTTGGTCACAATATATTCCTTTAGTTTATCATCTAGTTCCCCCCTGAAAGCCCGATCAGTGAGTGCTTCCGTGGGCATTCGCCATAAAGGTATGGGGGGACTGGGGCCCATCTTCGCCCATTGCATGAGTAGAGGCGAGTGGTCGGAGATCGATCTGCCCATGTATTGTATTGATTCTACTTATGCCAAGTGCATTTTATCAACAAAGAAATAATCTATTCTTGTGTACAGACTATGTGGTGAGGAGTAGTGCGAGTATGCTCCAACTGCAGGGGACTCCCTCCAGGCGTCTACCAGGTCTAGTTGTTCTATCTTGGCGACAAGCGCCCGTGGGGCTGCTTCCGTTGTATCTCGCAGGGGCTCAGATCTGTCCAGGTCCATGTCTCTTACACAATTGAAGTCTCCACTCCAAATATATAAACCTGCCCTATGTAGGAGTATTTTAGTATGGAGCATTTTCAGATGTGCCGGTATTCCATGGTTAGGGAAGTATGAGTTCACATTGCAGATCTCAAGTCTGCTCAATGGCTCCCCACAGCACTAGGTACCTTCCCTCTTTGTCTGTCTCCGTCCCCAGCAGCTGGAACGGTACCCCTGGATTGACCCAGGTATACAATCCCCTTGCATATTTAGAGTAGGTGGCCCCGTGTCCTTGTCCCCCCAGCATTCTTTCAATTTGACCATGGCCTCCGCTGTGAGATGGGTTTCTTGGAGTAGAGCTATATCCACTCGTTTTCTGTGTAAGTAGGATTTAATTCTGTTCCTACGTAAGTAGGAGCCCATCCCGTGCACATTCCACATCAAGATTTTAAGTTGCATTGCATGATCAGTCTTTGGTTCTCGCAGGTGCCCCATCTTTGTCCCCAGTGCCCACTTCCAATAATCCTGGCCTTGTTCGCCTCCATCCCGTCCCGTCATATATCTACCTCTTTGTGTATAATATACCTGGACAATTCTCCCCTTCCCTTTCCCATCTTGAAGACTTTGAAACGTTATATAACAACCACAACATTTAACACAAACCAAACAATCGTACCCAGCGACTGCAATGCAACTGCTGTGCTCAAGCACCCTCGCGCTGTCCTGCCTCTTCCAGGGCATCGAGCGCAAGTGTTTATGTGCTGACAACAGGTCCGCACTGGTCATTAAATGGGGTAGGCCTCCGTGTGCAGGCTAGTTGTCAGGTCTTCTTTTCCAGCCATTTACGCATACCGAAGTTTCCGTGGTCACATCTTTTCAGTGGTTTATCTCGTCTAGGTTGTTCACAGATAGCTATGGTTTCTAGTGTCCTCTCATCCCTCAGTGCCCTCTTGTTTTAAGTGGCTTTTTCCTTGTCCTCTGCCAGGTTATTATGGTCTAGCCACATGTTGGCTGCCACTCGTGTCTCTAGGAAGATGGCACGCCCTTTTTCTGGAGGTATATAGCAACATGTATTTTATGTTCAGTTGCCGAAGCCTTGCCTTCATTGGTACATAAGAGTTCCTGGCTCTTTGTACAGCCAGTGTGTAGTCCGGGTATATGGTTATTTTGGAGCCTCCGCGTTCGATCAGCCCCCCCTCTCTGGAGTGTTTAAGTATGATCTCCCTGTCCTGGAAGTTGATGATCTTCGCGATCATCGGGTGGGGGTAAGACCCTGGTGGTGGGTTATTTTGAAGGGATCTGTGGGCTCTCTCCACAGCGAAACCCTGTGACAACTTGCCTGCTCCGATCTCTTGTTGTAGTAGTGACTCCACAAATCTAGTCGGGTGTACGCCCTCTGTGCCTTCCGGAATCCTGAGCAACCGGATGTTGTTGCGTCTTGACCTTCCCTCGGCCTCTTCGGCTCTTGCTTCCAGTATTGCCACATTCCTTTCCAGTTCAGCTACCTTAGTTTTCACATCCGTTGCAGTTTCCGTAGTCTCGAGTAAGTCCCGCCTCTGCGTTGGTCACCCTTTCTGCGAGGTTACTTGCATCTTGTCTCATTAGCTGCATGTCTGTCTTGACTTCATCTACTTTGGTGTCAATAAAGGTTTCTTCGGGCTTCTATGGCCTCTAGTGCTTGTCCGCCTCATTTTTCTGCTGTTGCTGCTCTGTCTGGTTCCACTGTGGTTTTCCCCTCTTGCTGCGAAGAGCGCGGTTTAGCTGCCACAAATTAATCCATAATACTCGATTTAGTTTTCTCTTTGTCCTTGTTCGAAGGCATGGTAGCACTTGCACTGTGTTGTAACTGATCTGTTATAGCAAGCACCAGCGTTTGTATTAGCCTGGATATCACAACTGTACCTGCAACAGGTTCCAGAACCTATAGAAGTAGTGGGCTCTCTGATATCAGGCTTTCTAGCCAGTTTCCAGGCCCTCCAATCAGTTGTGGTATATCACCTTATTCGTTAGTGCCTGGATACCTGTTCTCTATTCAGCTTTTTGGTACTATCTGTACCACTATGTTCAGTTCACTGCTACAGTGCGTGCTAATCCTTGTGCTGGGCTACCCTTCTTCATGGCTCATTTGTACATCCTATTGCTTATTCCCATCTGTTTGGGGGGGGGGTCACTCTGATCCACTCAACCAATAGGGGGATAAGATGTGCGCACCTCCTCCCCACCGCCTATTGCTGCTATTATACGTGTCTCCTTGGTCCATAGGTGTGTTAGACTCCTAAATTTTCGTTATTGTCCCCCTTTGTGGCAGTCACAATGCAGCTTAGTGCGACCCACGCCAACGTTGCCTCCCCCGTGGTAGCCACGCATTTGGGGTTCTTGTGCCTCTTGTGCGGCAGCTTGTGTCTCCCCAGTTCCGTGGACTCTCAGTTTTGCACCTATATTTCGTGCTCTGCGCCCCAGGTTGAGGGACCCAATATCCTCACCCTCCTTCACCTAGGATCGTCTTTCGTCACAGCGCTTATTCTATATGTGTTCTGACAGCTGACCTGCGCAGCTTTTGCTGTTACCTTATCTCCTTTTCCCCCGGATCACTGACCTCTCATCACGTGTGCTCTCCGCTCTGGCTTGGGGCTGCTGCAGGTGCTTGATCCAGCGGCCTTCATTGTCACGGCTTCAGTTGTGGCCTCAGTCGTCCCGTGACTTCCAGAGTCATCCTCCTAGCACACCGTGAGTGCTTTCGTTTTCCGGCGCAGCGGCCCGATGTTATTCGTTCTGCACCTTCTTGCTGCAATCCTCACCGGCGCTGCCCCGTGTCCGTTCTTCCACGCTGGTAACTCCTTTCACCTCGCCTCCGCTTCTGCTGCCGTCGGGTTGTTCCGCTCACATTGGGGGAGGCGCAGGGCTCGTCTCCGCAGTACGGCTCGATGCACTGCACCCCGGTCGCTGCCTTCCACCAGTGCTTCTTTTTCCACGCCTCTCCGAGCCTCAGTCTAGGAGACGTAGCATACCTCTGCCGGCGTACTGCGCTGTTCCCGTATGCAGTCTTTCACTGTGTCGGCTGAATATCCGCAGCGCTTGGCAGCCCTTCCCCCAACTCTTCCTTCTCACGCAGCCTCGTCCGCCATCTTAGCCCGCAGGGGGACGCTCAAGTAAGTAAAACACAATTTCGTGGTCTTTCGGTTCCCGTTGAGGCCACTTTTGCAGTCCAGTAGTGGGGAAAGCGCCCCGTCTGTTCTCCGGTGCGACTTGTTGGTTGTTTCATGCCATCTCACCGCTCAGAGGATCATTATCCAGGATCTTGGCTGGAGCTCGTTGTTACTGCAACCTCATGCCATGCTCGCCAGACCACGCCCCCGTGCAGTTGCAAACTTTATATGCAAAGTCCACTCTCAAATGCCCCGATAATGCCATTATATGCCTGGTACAGGCACCATACTTTAAGGTATGATACCACATGTGCTGGGGCAGCCACCACATCACTGTTTTGGTCACTATATAAAATATATACACTACTTGCCTTTGACATTTGACACACGACTCACCCTTTGCTGCACGCAAGAACTGTTGTCTCGGCAAATAACCTGTGGTGGATTTCTTTAATGTTTCCATTGTCAAGGGAGAAAGTAACTGCACCTCACTTCATAGTGTGAAGCTAGATTGAAACCGTGCTACCCATGTGTAAGGTTGGGACGGACCACATGGTGACAAATAGGGGTGTGTTAACACTTACCTCTGCTTCCATGGGCTTCACTCGTGCAGCGTTGAATTGTGAAGGGGTCCGGGCACACCCATCTGAATGAGGACGAGTTTCTGGAGCGGACTTTGAATACCACCTCCGCCAACCCCTTTTTTTGAATTGGCCCTATGTTTATTGCGTTACATTTGTTTACCAGTTGGGAAAAGGAAGGCAAATGTACTGTAGGCATGTGGCTATAGTGTCTTGTAGTTTCAGACCTTCGGGAGATGTACTATTGCGTCCCTTTCCCATGACCAATGTGGACATTCTGTGTATATATCTTCATATGCAGGGCACAGCTCAGGACTCGGGGACCAAGAACAGGAACGCAAGACAAGGGTTTAAATTAAAAAAAGCATTATGTAGAAACATTACTCTCAAGAACTGTAGCCTCGCCGGCGCTGCCAACATACGGCAGGTGCTGCACCACTTGAAGCATTGTTTTGAGACTCCAGGAGAGGGTGGAAGAAAGGCCTCCGCAGAGCTTTTTTTTTTTTTCTTGCTTTTAAAGGACCTTCACAGTCCTTTTAGAACTAGAAATCTCTGTCTATCGGCTCCTGAAAGTCTTGCAGGGGCCATCTGATAAACGTGTATTTTAAGTTATAGTTGCCCCATGCAAGCGCACAAAAAAAAAATATTTCTAACACAAAGCAAACTTGAAAAATGTTTATCAGCACTTGCTAAATTATTGTAAGACTGCAGGAGAAGAAGACCCCCTGCAGTGCTCTTAACATGTTATTTAAGGCCGTTCTTGGTCATATTAGACAAAATATTTTCTCTGTCTAACAGAACTCGAACGGTCCTTTTTAAAAAGCCCTTGCAAGTCCACCCCGGCTTTTAAAGTGCTCGTAAACATTTTTTTTAAATATTAAAAACATTGGATTCACGGGAGGTTGGAAGGCCATTTTGTATGGGATGTTTCTGCTGTCACACTTTTTTTGGAAAGAGTGTAAGCTACAGCTTTCACTTTATTGAAAGATTAACAGCAGAAACAACCAATCAAATCTGTGCAACGCATGTGAACAAATGGTAGCCATATGTTTACAACAAAAGAGCAGTGCCAGTGGGGCGTATGGGACAGAAGGATGACAAACTTCACAGCCACAAAAAGAATCATCAGAAGACTGGGGGAGGGGGCGCTGTCGCGCAACAAGATGGCCGCCTAAGAGTGGAGCTCCTCTCCGGCGTATTATCCTTCTAAAATTATATCCTGTATCTGCCTTCATCCGCGCTACTGGACCAGCGGATTCGACCATTGTGCCTATCCTGCACCCATCGGAAGAAACAACGGGCGAAATCGGACCCGGCATGCCCAGATACGGACGGGGTGGCAGGCGGGGGGGGCCTTGGGCCGCTCCTCAGCTCCGGAGTAACCTACGCGAGGGCCGCGGCTCTGGGTGGAGCCTGGGCCCTGCAGTGGGCGGGTCCGGCCCCGCGGGCGGAACGGACTCCCTGTAGCGGGACTGCCTCGAACGACACCCGATAGGAAACAACATTCGCTCATCGAGGACGGTGTCCTATCTGGTAGGAGAAGTGCCTTGAGACCTAAGCTGCATGCGCCCTGTCCCGTCCTCCCGCTTGAATCACCCGTATTCTCCTACGCGGCCCTGGGCGGTCCTGGTCGGGCGGAATCCCCACTGATCTCGAACACCGCCATAAAGAAGGGGGGGGGGACGAAATGGAAAGTTTACGAGCCGTCACAGACGCCAACCCAGTGGCCGGCCTGTGAGCGGGGACACTGTGAACAACCCTGCTTGGTATCTGCACGTGGGCCCCCAAAGGCAAGCTCCTGTTGAACCAGAAGCAGTCCGTCCCACGGCGATCGTCCCACGCACGGTGCCTTCCTCGGGCCGACAGCGCCCTAGTATTATCTCGTGGCTCCGAGACCAACTGCTACAGCAGGCCCACTCACAGTCCGAGGTGAACCATCCCCCAGTGGCCATCTACGACCGTCACTACAACGGATATTAATATTGGGACACCCGTGTGATGGCTGGAAAAAACACACTCAAGGGCAGGAAGACAGGGCCGATGGATTCTTTCACAAACTCGCAAGCAACCGCAGAGGCCTCGGGCCCTTCGACAACATCTGACCCCCCCGCCACGGAAGACCCCAAGTTCAACCATCTTTTGACGACGGTTCAGAACGGATTCCTGGCGATAAATGTCAAGCTGGACGGTATTGTCTCCACGATAGGCTTCCTTAAAGCCAGGTTAGACAAGGAAAGTGCCAGAATCACTGATGCCGAAAACAGAATAAGTGCAAACGAAGACTCGACCCATCAAAACACTCGAGACATAGCTGGCTTGAAAAGCGAAATGAATAAACTCTGTGATAAGTGTGATGATTTGGAGTCGAGGTCTAGAAGGAACAATATAAGCATTGTCGGCTTAGCAGAATCCTTTTGCAAAGGCCTGATGGAGACCCAAATCGAAGCCCTTTTGAGGTCCCTCCTAGGTGCTGACTCCTTCCCTTCACAATTTTTGGTCGAACGAGCACATCGCACCCTGGCTCCACCGCCCAAACCGGCCCCCTCCCCCCTCGCACGATAGTGGCAAAGCTTTTAAATTACCGAGACAGAGACGCGGTTCTGAGGTTGGCAAGGGAGAACGGTCCTTTGAGACACGGCAACGACAACATACACATATATCCGGATTTCTCTGCGGGAGTCCAAACCCAGCGACGTTCCTACGAATCCATCAAACGACAGCTGCGGGTGAGACGGGTTCCATATGCGCTGTTGTTTCCAGCAAAGCTACAGATACAACATGGCGGACGTGTGCACTTCTTTGACTCTCTGGCAGCTGCGTTGGCCTATGTGGAATCTGCTATTCCCCTACCTCCTGGTAGGAACGAACCTGATCAAAATCTCCTTCAGCAGCCGGTATAGTAATCTACACGGCATATTGTCCGACCGCAGCTATGAACCACCTTCTACCTAAAACGAATCATCTACCCTCGTTTCACCAAGGACAGGCAGGATTGTTCTTTTATTTGTGCTTCTTATTACTCTTCAACATTCAAGGACCGTCGGATGAGACGCGCTCGGCTACAAAGGCGGTGTTGCAGCACTCGCCCCCCTCCACGAGTGAAACCACAGGGTTTTAAATGGGGTTCATCATCAAGTTGGGCCAAATGGTGTGGGTGGGGGTGGGAACCGGGAATTTGGGTCTGTTTAACCGGCCAGAGGTATGGCTGAAAGCCCCAGTTGGGCAAGTTGCGAAACAGTTTATTGTTGTGTTTAATGTTAAAAATGCAGTCACAAGTCATGCGCTGATTCCCCCAAATCGTCATCCTGCTCTCCCAAGATTGTCTTTACACCTATTGACATGGCACATAAACCCCACACTTCCAGCAGGTTGTTGCTGAAGCTGCTAACTTGGAACATCCAGGGTCTGAACAATAGAGCAAAATCCAGTAAGGTGGAGGCATACATCAACAGGCACCGTCCGCATGTGGAGACTCATGCTCTCAGAGAGACTAACGAGAAGATCTTGAAACAATGGGGTAACAACAGGTATTACACTGACTACTCGTCACAGAGCAGGGGTGTCCTCACACTAATACATCCATCGCTGGGGGTTCGTCCCCGAAAAAAGTAAATCCGACCCGGTGGGTAGATATGTGGTGGTATGGGGCACAGTAGCTGGGGAAAGATGGGTGCTGGTCAACTCCTATGGTCCAAACACGAACGACCCCGAATTTTATGCCCATCTCCTCACTGAAATCGACACAACAACTGACACATGGGTGCTGTGGGGTGGAGACTTTAATACTATCCTAGATGTGCTATTGGACAGGTCCTCCAGTCGACAAAGGTCACTCACCAGATCCGCTAATACCATCCATCAGGCCCTACAGGACAGGGCGCTGACCGATGCCTGGAGAGGGGTACACCCCACAGACCGTCAATACATTTTCTATTCGTCAGCCCATGATTCTGAGTCCAGGATTGACTACTGGTTCATATCCATCCTCCTGCTGAGCTCTGTTGTGGGCTGTGAAATCCTCCCCCGCACGTTTTCTGATCATTCCCCAGTTACGCTTGAGATATCGCTCCAGAATATTAAACGTCCGTCCCCGCGCTGGAGAATGCCTCCAAACATCCTGAAGGACCCCAACGTGGTTGAATCGTTGCAAATTGAGATGGAGGAGTTCTTTCAGCTGAACACTGGGTCGGTGGGGGATTGGGCTACGGTGTGGGAAACGTTTAAGGTCTGGGTGAGGGGTCATCTTATGTCAAAAACCACTGGTCTCCTAAAAAGTGTCAGATCCAACCTTAGTAAGACCGAAACACACCTGAAAACTCTTGAAAACAACTATAGTGTAACGCATGACAAGAACATATTGGCTGATATTAATGCACACCTCCTTAGATTTAATGAGCTCGCAACCCAAGAACTACAATATATGTCCACTCCGACCAGGGCCCGCAGATACGGTGAAGGAAATAGAACAGGACACCACTTGGCACGTATATTACGAAATGAACACAATCATGCCCCCATCGCAAGTATAATGACAGACAGTGGCGATCCCGTGCACAGAGAGGAAGAAATCAATGCCGAATTTGCTAAATATTACACCAACCTATACGCAAATCATGATACACAGAGTCTTGTAGACATTGCAACATACTTGAACGAGATAAATCTCCCTACCCTCTCACCTGAGGACAATGTTATCCTTGAACAAGGAATAACCAAGGATGAAATTGCTGAGGCAATTTAAAGCACTGGTAGCTTGAAAAACCCCAGGCCCCGATGGCCTAAGCTCGGACCTCTATAAAACATACACACCAATACTATCCCCTATTCTAACTCGTGTGTGGGAGGAAGCCTTGAGTTCCGGCTCCCTCCCAGACGCCATAACCGCGCAGTCATAACTGTCCTATTGAAGCCTAGGCCCATGACTGATCGTCCTATCGTCCACTCTCCCTGATAAATACAGACGCCAAGATATATGCGAAAGTGCTCTCAAATAGACTTCTCCCTAAAATGACTTCCCTAATACACCCTGATCAATGTGGCTTCATCCCAACGAGATCCACTGCCCTGAACCTGCGTAGACTGTTTGGAATTATGGCCCAGATCAAGCCTGATGCGCAGGCAGTGGCCGTCTCGTTGGATGCCGAGAAGGCATTTGACTCCGTCTCATGGGCATACATGTTCGAGGTCCTCAAAAAATTCGGCTTTGGCCCGTACTTCCCACACTGCGTCAGGCTGCTCTACACCTCTCCCAAGGCTAGGGTCCTAACAAACCGCACCCTCTCTACCCACTTTATCTTGCATCGGGGCACCAGACAGGGTTGCCCCTTCTCCCCCATCCTGTTCGCACTCACTATCGAACCAATGGCGGCTGCAAGCAGAAGAGAACAAGAATTGAGGGGCATCAAGTTGGCCGGCAGCTACCAATCTATCTCATTATATGCAGACGATGCTCTGTTGTATATACGTAAACCGGAAAACAACTTAGGACCCATATTGGCAGTAATACAGGACTTCACTCTTCATTCAGGGTACAAAATCAACACAGCCAAATCTGAAATCTTTCCATTGACACAGTCCACCCCCTGCCCTTCACGCACACACGGTCTGCGATGGTCCCCGGATTACATCAGATATCTGGGGATCCTTGTATCTAGAGACAAACAGTCACTATACATAGATAATTGCGAATCCACTTTACAGACGATCCACACCAAACTCCAGATCTGGACCAAGTTGCCCATATCACTGGCTGGTCGGATAGCAGTGCTCAAAATGGTGATCCTCCCCAAACTCCTATATATCTTTAATAACGTCCCGATATGGCCAGGCAGACCCTTTTTTGAAAACCTGCGGTCCCTGTCAACCACCTTCATTTGGAATGGTGGGGCTAACAGGCTCAAATGGGAAAAACTGGTGGAACCCTACGACACGGGTGGCTTCGCTGCGCCCGATTATGAGCTGTACTATCTTGTGTCTCAGGCTCATTATGCCAAATACTGGCAGAACCCTACAACAGAAGCACCTCATGTCCCCATTGAACGGCACTCGGACCGCCCAACGGACTTGCGATCTATTATTTTTGCGCCATCTTATAAGGACGACTGTAAATTTGACCCAGTAGCTTGCACGATTGCAGCCTGGGCTGCAATTGGCAAGCGCCTCCACACCGATATTCCCTATGACTCCCAAGCTCCATTGTGGAACTTTCCGGGCATTGCCCCCTCGTATGACCCTGGTATACAGAAAGCCTGGATCCCAAACTATGACATTACAATGAAGGCTTTGTTCCCCAATGGAAGCTTCGTCACCCCCGAAGACTTCGTTGACACAGTAGGGAGGGGCCAACTTGTCACGTTACAATATCATCGTATGAAAGCGGCGTTCAAGAAACGCTGGCCATCATTCCCAGCTGAGCCGCCCGAGCATACTTGTTACCAGGCACTTCACTCACAGCCTCATATAGGCGTCTCCATACTGTACAACATAGTCCAAACACATACGAAGTCCTCCAATAATATAAAGTCCACCTGGGAAGAGGACATGGGCACAACAATAGAGGAAGGAACATGGTCCAGGTACTGCCTCCTTACAAAGAAGGTCTCCCTCAATGTGGGGCTCAGACTCCTACAATTCAAAATGCTCAATAAACTTCACTATACCCCTGTTAAGATGGCTAAAATCAAGGTGCCCACAAACACGAACTGTCCCAAATGCAATAACCCTCAAGCTGACTCATACCATATGTACTGGGCCTGCCCTGAAATAATGGGATTCTGGAAGACAGTAGCAAATATACTGGAAGACATTACGCAAATTCCCCCACAACTTACTCCCAAAAAATATCTGTTTGGCGATATCGGAAAACTCCCAGGAAAAAACTAGGCTATTCAACGTCGCATGTGTGGTGGCTAAAAATTGTATTTTGCTAAAATGGAAGAGTCCCCACGCCCCCTGTGCAGAACAATTCTTAAAATCACTGGCATACGTGCACGAATGTGAATAAACGTACATAGGTCTGGTCCCCTCTCCATGCAGACCCAAAGACATTTGGTCAGCGTTCAGGACTTGCTTCGCACCACCTCACCTAACTCGGAAGAGGATGATACCGACTGAAATGTGTGCCTTAACTCCGGCAACAAACGTTTAATATCATAAACTGTGATGTTGTTTTATATAGGTATATGTATGGGAGAAAACAAAGTGTATAACATGTATATCCATTACCACGGAGTGGTTCATGCGTGTGTATTGTAAATTGCAACCGAAAAATAACGTTTTTTTTTAAAAAAAAATAATCATCAGAAGACTGGAGACCCCGGAGAAGCTCACAGTGAGGTTTATTTGGTTCATAGGCAGTCAGGTCACGGGGTCCGCACACAGTAACTATTAGTTTGTAGCAAGTTTCAGGGAAGGCCCAAGCCTAACTCCTGATGCAGCCTGGTCCAATAAACTAACTTCCATTTGGGCTCCTATAGGGGAACTACCACTCGGCAACCTACCCAAAGTGGAGTTTTGGAGAGGGGCCCTGAACGTGATGCAAGCTGTGACGCCACTCGTCACCAAAACTGGCCTGCGAGCCAGAATGCGCGCGAGATGTGCCTGGACTTCCCTGCGTGCATGTAATCCCTGTGGTTTGTTGGCTGTAATAAACCCCAGTTGTACCTTGCTACTTGTGTGGACCTTGCGTTCTTTAGAGCAAGGGAAGGAGTTACGCCTTCAACGAATTCGGCATCCCTGGACTCCTAGAAAAGGCTCTGTCTGCATGGGGGCCACCCTAACAAGTACTTTCCTTTTTACACTTCTGTCTGCTTTAAAGTGAGTTTGTCTCTTTTTGTCAAGTGAGCTCCATCCACACAATTTTTCATAAAGTTAAGGTTACTTTACGACCCCATCCTTCATTCTTGTCAACTGTTTTATCAGAGTTTCATATGAAATAAGAGACGTATCTACTTACATTCTTTCTGGGCCCTTCTTGGATGCAGAAAGAGTTTCGAGTTCTCTTTATGTTGGGTCATTGTTAAAGTTCTACCTAGACGGGAACAAAATCATGACTTCTGGCAGACTCATTGTCATTTATGGGCCTCACCCAGGAGCACAGGCCTCCAAAGCCTCCAGTGCTCGGAGAGTGGTTTCTTACATATTGCAAGAATACACAAAGTTCTAAAAAATAGCACCTGCAAAAGGTCCTCACTTTCACGGGGTCCGCGCTAAAATTACATTGGCAACCTTTCAAAGGCATCTACCAGTTGATGCTATCTGCAGGGCAGCCACTTGGTCTTAGACTTCCTACTTAACCGCTTTTTAAGGGATGTAAGTTGATGGAGTGGTGCTCAGTTTGATCAAGACGTGCTCATGAACCTTTTGGGGTAATAGTCTGAATTCTAACCACTCTTACTATTTTACTGCCTTGTGAATTACCTACTATTACTGGAGGACAGGAGACGGAGAAGTGTGGAACAATTACTGAACAGCAGCAATTGCTGTTCCCCTTGTCTCCTTTCCTCCATGAGCCTTCCCACATTCCCAGTGAATCTTATCAATTTTAGTCCCTGCATCAGTGGATGCAAAAGGACTTGGGTAGTTACTGAGGGAGGAGCATGCAGGCACATGGAATGGCTACACGCAAGCACAATGGATCGGTCTACTGTTGTTTTCACAAAGTAAATTACTTTGTTGTAATTTACTGTGTGTATATTACTTTAAATGTTTGTAGTTATTTGTGGGTTAAGGTGTAAAAGGGGGTGGAAAGTGGTTTAGGGTGGGGGTGGTAGTGAATGGGAAGAGAGGGTAAAGGGGACTCCCACCCCTCCAAAAATAATTGAAGTAAAATTCGAAGTAATGTAAAAGGAGTAAATTACAACGAAGTAATGTATTTCATTGCAATTACATAGAAACAGTGGATCAGCATGAAACATGGGGTTGACTACGTTCCTAGCTCTGGCTCCATCTCTGTGGGATGCAATGGGACCACAGACTAGGAGTACAGTAGTCACTGTGGTGAGTAACTTTTACAAGTGCCACAATTGCTCAGCTCCTTCAATAGCTCATCTATAAATATATATATATCTATTTGAAAAGGGCCAGAATTGCTGCTGGTACCCACGATGTTTTCTCTGCTGAAGCCTGCAGACGGATCAGTAAATGAACAAAATGCCGCCACCTGTAGAACTGCTTCTGTTGGATCATTTTGCTTAATTTTTAAATGGTGTATGTACGGCTGGAGTCCCTCACCCCCCCACTCTTCTCTCACATTAAAATAATTCAATAACCTTAAAACATTAACTTATATGGACTTTAGGCTTCAATGTTGAAGTCGTTTGTAAGAGCTGCCATTCGCCCTTGTTCGCCACTTACCGACGAATTGCTCACCTGGCCTGTCCCCAAAATGGCAGGTGCAATGCGGCGCCACATCGAAGCTGTGTCTCGTTTCTGAGCAACAGAGACGTTATATCAGCCATCATTATTCGCCGTCTCGCTCGAACACTTGCCCTTGATGCACTGCATGCATCGTTTTGCCCTACCTACTGGTATTTGCCTATACAAATTGTGTGATGTCATTTTTGCCTATTGTGGTGGATACCTGCCCCATGGCGCATCGCATTGTGCTAAAAACTGCCATTTTGCAAATTCTGTTGCCATGCTAATGCCTATTGTTGTGAATACCTGCCCACTGTGTACCGTTGCATTTTGAATTTGTCATCCCAAATTGTGTTGTTCTGTTTATGCCCGTTGTTGCTAATACTTGCTGACTTTCGTACCATATTGCACTGTATCTGCCCCAATTACTGGTACCTGCCCTCCACATATTGTACTTGCCCACTTACATATTGTTCTGTGTTGAATCCGCCTATCTTGGCTTTCACAAACCTAGCAGTACATGGTACTATTGTGATCCTGCCCTAACAGCTGTTGTACCGCCCTGTAGGAATATTTTGCTGCAGTGATTGTGCCTATTTTTTTTCACACACATGCACACTAGTGTGCTGTATCACATTGAACTTGCCGAACTCATGATATTTGCCTACCGATATATTGTACTGTTCTGAACTTGTCTTTTCTATTGATTTACACCTACCGGCATATTCCGCCTAATCTACTTAACTCGCTACTGTTAGGCTAGGCCTCATGGCTTCCTTCCGCTGAGTCACCATCGCTATGGCCACTATCCTACCACTCTTCCACCCCGACTAACTTCTCACCCTCACTCCAATCACCAACATTATACAAAGCCACCACCACCTCACTAGCCACTGCCAACATAGATTTACCCAACAACCCACTCAGTCCTTGAGAATGGATCCAGCACTTTGCCACTCCACCCACACCACTGAACCCTTGCCCAGTGAGATCAAGAAATCAGAGACTGGGCTCTCGCTTCATAATGCACAGGTCTTTCACCAGGCCTTTGGCGCAGCCCGCTGTATCTAAACTAACTACGGTCCCTCCTGCCACCTGCCCGACAGAATCTACCGAGACGGCAGAAACATCTAGCACATTACCTCCTACTGCCCAGCTCCCGACTGAGCTTCACACCTCCTGCCCCTCTATCAAAGGAGCACTTATAAATGCTCGATCACTGTTTGCACACGCCCTTAATATTGCCGACCTTATTGCAACTAATGACATAGACCTGCTCGCCGCTACAGAAACTTGGTTACACCAGGCCGCAGGCCCAGCACTTTCCTTGGCCATCTCTGAGGGTTATACCATTCTCAGATCGGACAGAGACTCGGGCAAAGGAGGCGGAGTAGCATTCATAGCAAAAAAAACACCTGGGTCTCGGAACCATATCCCAGACTTGCCTCCCATTGGCAGAACTCTTGTCAGTTAAGCTCCCCATCTCAGCTACCCAAACTATCCTCATACATCTCATCTATCGACCCCCAGGTCCTATCTCCTCCTTTGAGGAGGACATCACTGACCTACTAACAAACACCAAACCCAGCTCACAAATAATTCTGCTAGGAGATCTTAACTTAGGATTCCATGATCCGAACGACCTCAATGCCACATCATTAGCGAACACCATCTCCCAGCTAGGTTTTAAGCACCATATTACCGGGCCTACGCATAATAAAGGACGAACCTTGGACTTGTTTGCAGATCTCAACTGCTCCACAACCATCCTCCAGAACAAACCTACTGCTTGGTCTGATCACCACTGTATCTCATTCGATATACTTGAGAATGCATCCTGCAACACTAATCCTGCTATTGCCCCCCAAGTTCTTGCCAGAAACAACTGGAACATAACGCCCCGAAAACTTTGCCCCTTGATCCATGATATCTTGGACCCTTCCAACTACAAAGATCTAGATTCTAACAAATTAGTCGACCTCTATAACAATACATAAGACTCAGCCCTAAACATCATTGCCCCTATCAAACTAAAAAAAGCCAAACCAACAGCCCATCTCAACAAATGGTTCACTAGCGAATCAAAAACCCTACGGAATGCCAAAAGAGTTGCCAAATCTACTTGGAGAAAATGGCCTACGCCCCTTAAAGTGTTGTTCTCCTCGGCTGCAGCCACCTACAAATCTGCCATTATAGCAACTAAAAAAGAGACTTATAACAAAAGAATACTCAATGCCAAATCTGGGACCAAAGAGCTCTTCAGCATCCTAAGGGAACTGGAGTCCCCAATCCCACCCCACCCACAGAAGTATGCGTAAAGGATACAGACTGGTGTGCCAAAATACAGAAAGCCCTTGCTGACAAAATCAAACTGCTTCAATCCAAAATAAAGGATAAGATGAATAGCCTGGTCAGGAGCTCCAACACTAGTCAACCACTTGTTCACCGTGTCCCTCCCTGCACTCCACGTTCCTTCTCACCGGTCTCACCGTCTCAAGTTGAAATCGTCATCGGAGGTTTAAAACCATCTAGATGCCAAGGAGATCTCTGTCCTGCCACCAGTATTCTGGAAGGCGCTAAGGACTTGGCTCCTTTCATTGCCACCCTGTTTAACTCCTTGTTCCAGACTAGTACAGTCCCCAATAACCTGGGTCATGCCCCCCCTAAAAAAAAAACCTATACCCTAATATCCAGACTAATTATCAGCCTATTCCCACCGCTCCTTCCTCTTAGAAATATTAGACAGAGTGGTGTACCTCCAAATCTAGCAACATTTGGAGGTTAACAACCTACTTGGGCTCAGATGATCTAGTTTGAGGCCGAAACGCAGCACGGAAACGGCCATTCTTGACCTCAAAATCCAAATGGATGAGGCTAAGGACAGTGGTAACCTGGCCATCCTCCTCCCGTTGGACCTTTCTGCAGGATCACCAGATCCTCACAGACCACTTGACCTCAGCTGCTGCCTTCTCCATTGACGCCTCTAATTGGATTCTTCCTTCCTATCCAATAGAACCAATAGGGTCTTCGCCCCGTCGGCCTCAGCGGACCCGATTCCCATCCACTGTGGGGTGCCACAAGGCTTGTGTGTCTCCCCTACACTTTAGAATATCTTTACAAAGCTCCTCTTTGACTATCTTGATAACTTGAGTGTCACATACACAAATTACGCCGATGACACCCAAGTTCTCATCACGCTGACTGGGTGTTATGAAGATGACACTAAACAAATTAATGAAATTTACCTCGAAATCCAGGCATGGATGGCAGCCCATTGCCTTTGTCTCAACAAGAAGACTGAGCTCCTGATCGTCGGCTCACAAATAAGAATAAAAAAATCTTGACCCCTGATACTCGGCATTCGATATTAATGGGAACTCCATCAAAGTGGCTAAGGGAATTAAAAAGTTGGGAGTGCACTCCACTCAAGAAACAAGTGAGTGCCACTGCATCAATGACTGCCTATACAAACAAACTGATCAATGCTTGCAAAGCATTTCTGTCGCCTAATAGCTGCATCACGCTTGCCAGGGCCTTAGTACTATCTAAGATAGATTACTGCAGTACCCTTTTCCTGGGCTCCTCTGAACGGAACCTCAACAGACTTCAAGTCCTACAAAGAAAACACTGCAAGGTCAGCATTAAGTATCCCTAGTTCCAGCCATATCGCCAGCTTCAGACAGAACACCCGCTGGCTCCCGGTGCACGATAGAATTTCACTCTGCACCTTAGTCATCACCCATAAATGCCTATCTAATTCTGCCCCTAAAGTATTTATCGGACAAATTCACTAAACATCAACCATATAGACCTACTAGAACTCCTTACTTGCACTGCCTCACCATCCCGAGATACAAACTTTAAAGAGCGGGAGGAGCTAGTTTCCCAGTTCTTGCAGCCAAATGCTGGAACGCTCTCCCACCTTCAGAGCAGAACCCTCCTTCTGGATCTTCAGAACCAAAGTCGAGAGATGTCTCTTTGATAAAAAAAAAAAAAACACTGTCTACCTGCTCTGCCACCTCTATATACACACTTCAGACGTGTTTATCTTCTACCTGCGCTGCCTGCTTTACATCTATTTCCATTGTACTCCCGTTATGAATGTAATAAAGTCAAGTCAAGTCCAAGCTGTAACCATGGACATCAGTACATCCCGCTTTCATGTATTTTTTTGTATATTTGATTGTACTTTTGTGCAAAATCGACTTAGTCTGTAAACCCTGGTCGATTTCTACCTTTGATTTTGTAAACTTTGTATGCCTGTAACAGGTCCTAAGCTCTAACGCCCAGATGCCCTAGGGCTCGTCGCTCTATACAAATAATGAACTAAATTATATCATTTTTGTCGCATTATTTCTAAAAGGCAAAACATTTTCAAAACTAAAACATGACCTGTACCTTTCAACTTTCACTCCCGTTACCATAACTCACAAATGCATGTTTCCTCCTTTAAGGTGGCACCGTCACTGCCAGCATTTTGACATGAAAAAACACACATCTTGGGTTTAAAAACATAAAATGCGGACTGCAGTCTTGGTTCTCAGTTAACGCCTAGCACTTGACCCGCATACTGACCGTGATCCCCAACAGGTGACTGACTGTACATAAACTGTCATGGTTAATGTAAAAATGTGTCCGATGCAGTTTTAGCTTTCCAACAAAGCGATATACATGCATGTATTTGTTTGTGTTTCATACATCTACATAATGACATAACGCCTGTGTAGTTATGTAATGTCATATCTCCCTCTCCACCAGCTGTTGATGAAACAATACAGTGACGAGTTAGCATGTGTGATTTTCCAAAAGATAGTTGCCTTTTTTTGTTAGAAGGCAGTGGTCCTCTGTTTGTCGATATGGGCCTGTCCCCTGCGCGCCCTTTCCTTCCTCCCTTCGCCCCCACCAACAGAGGTTGGGTAGCCCTAGTCACTAGTCAGATGGGCACATTTACCCACCACGATGAAAGGGACCAAGACCATTGAAGGTACAACACAGTCAAGGCATGTTGTCGGTTAGCAAAAACGAAACAAAAAATGAAATATGATGTATAGTTATTTTGTCCCCAGCTTGGCATTGGCCTTTTATAAAAGTGGCGCTGGCATGCATGCATGCATGCATGCCTGCCTGCCTGCCGTGGGGACTGCAGAGCGTGGGGAACTGGATCTGGCCGCCGCCGAGACGGTGGCAGCGGCACCAGCGGTATCGATTTCAGATAGGGAAGAGGAGACGGGCCGCAGCGGGCATGGCTGGCTCGTCTTGATCTGCCCAGGAATGCAGGCCCTTTGCAAAATACCCTTGAACATAATTACACACTTCCTCCTCCATAACCCTCACCTTCCTCCAGCCGGCTCCAGCCTGTCTGCTGCAACAAGCTAGCCGGTGTAGCTTCTGCAGCTCATCGCCCTTCACCCTCCTCCCACCCCCAGAGCTGGGAACGGCACCCTTGCTGATAACGAGGGGTGGACTAGAAACCAAAAAGAGGTCTGGGAAATAATTCCCAAAGTGGCCCCATATCACACATTTTCAGCAAGCCCTACCCCTTTTCTATGAGAAAATGTGGAAATAAAATAAGTTACCACACAAAAGAGGCCCATCGTGAAATCTCCAGAGTTCCCTATAGGCCAGTCCACCCGAGCTGATAACAGGTGTAGCTCAGTCCCACGGTGCGCTGTCTCTTTAGAGTGGTTAGATCCCCTCACCCCCCCCCCCCCCCCCGCCCCCATTTGAGAGTTACTTTTGCTGAAACCTTCCTTGTGGTTTGTTTAAACAATGGAGATAAAAGCGAGCTAAGATTCCTGAAGACGTAGGCCAACAAACCAGCCTGGTTCGGATATGTGAGCCAAATTGGGACAGTTTGATCACTTAGTGCACCGTGTAGCTGTTAGCTTTGGTGGTACTGACTTAATGTGCGTTTACATGGCCCTTTTGCTGTCATGCCCTCGTATACTACTCCAACGGTAGGTGGGTAACTTTCTATTTTTTGGTCCAGTTCATCCTTCAGTACTCCCCTTCATAAATGTTTTCAGTGAATACCAGTGCGTATTGTTTGCTTCGTATCCATCAAATAGCCAACGGCGTGCAGTGAGGTTCACCTACAGCCAGTCCAGGCTGTTTCGTCAGCAGTACTTTTGAATCTATGGGACTAGACATTTCTTTTTCACATTATGGCCAGTGTCCTGCATTCCCCAGCATGCAGCTGGTTCGAAAACAGGTTTGGCTGAATGAGTTGTCATGTCTTGGAGTCAGTTAATAGAATTGTGACTGTGTAACTCTCTACTAATCACGAGTAGGAGAGAGAAAACATGTGTAAAGGGAGATGCGATATAAATAAAAATGTAAAACATACAAGGAGATATCCGTAAAGAATCCCTTATTCTAAAATGAATACCACTGGCGGTAAATGACCAATCGACTGCTACGCCAGGTGGCAGTGATGAATGGTACACTGCATTACGGCTTACGTTGTGTAATTTGCGCTGGCGATTGATGTTGGCAATGCCTTTACTACTGGTAGTAATTGTACCCAGGCCCCCATAAATGTCCATGTTGGGAGCATTACCATTGAAATGCATTAGTAGAATAACTTCCCATAGATTTAAATTGGAAAGGATGCTTACCTGGAATACAGTAGAAGAAAATGTATAGGCAAGGGCCTGAAGTGCGCTACTGGTCATACTTATTTGTTAATTAAGCAAAGTGGTTTGCTGGAAGAGTACTTGCACCTTGTCGCAAACCCCACCCAGAGAGCATTATTTATGGAGGTTTGTCTGGGTATATTACCGATTGCTACAGTTATGGCAAAGTGGAGCAACCCTGTCTGACCACTGTCCTTTCTGTCCTGCGGTCGTCGAGGTCGTGCAGCATTTCTTTTTTCTGTGTCCTTTATATGCTGACATTCGTAAGAAAACTCTAAAACCTTGTTTGAAAAAAAAGGGGCAGGGGTTCTGCTCAGTTTAAAGCTGAAAAAATATGTAAATTGGAAAATACCACAGACATTATATTCGCCTTTTCGAGATATTTGGGAAGACATGGTGGAGAAGAGAGAATACTTATAGTCAATATTGTTAAAGAAGTTTTACAGTCCGGTAGGACACTTGGTTTTAAACCTCATTTTGTATTGATTAACTATCTTGCGGTAATAATGTTGGGGTATTGGATTGTTTACGGAATGAGGTGTGCAATTGTTGTATTTTACTGGGTTTCTGTTGTTATTACTGTTTGGAACTTTTATGGTTTATAACCTAAATAAAGTAATTGAAAAACAAATAGAATTTTTCCTTTGTGGGGATCAAAGTGCCACATGTTGTTTTGTTAAACTGAAAATGACGGCTAAATTATGTGTTAAATGGGTGCTCTTATATAACCCATTACTGTACTTCTCAATGACGTGCTTATCGGGGCTACCTAATAAGGGATATTTATGAGATATTGATTTGTTTTTGGCGGTCATATTGTAACTTAATGCTATATTTAGCATATGATATAGTTTCTATTCTTAACAGCCATTATTAGTCTTGTATTCGTGGTCTTAAAATGCTGCCTTTAAGTTGAATGTATGTTTGTACAGTCTGCAGGCCATGCGAGCCGGCTTAAAGAGGCTTGTGGGATGCACACCATAAATTAGCAACAGATTCAATGGTAGTTCAACCAAAGTCTAAGAAAGATTTGTGAGTGTTTTAGAATGCTCCCGGTCAGGCCTTGGCTTCTTGGCCACAATTGTAGTGATTTGATGTTCTCCGGGATTGAGGAAAAGACCCGGGCACTCAATCAGGCAAACCGCCTGGTAAAACTCATAACAAAGGTTAGATGGTGTAGTGTTTAATACAGAATTGTAAGTACATTCCAAGCATATTTTACAAAAGAAACATAAAATATATATTTGTAAATGTAACGCATTGTTTTTCCATAAGTGCTTTAAGCAATACACAAATCAGTGCTCAACATGTGCTGATGAACATTAGAAAAAAGGGGTAAAGATGTTTGCAGAATTCACAAAAACTTCTCAATCTGAAGTGGGTTACTTTTTGAAATCAACAGATATGAGCATCAACAGAGTTGATTCATAGGATAGGAGTGGTATATCCTATTTTATCGTCTTGTGCGTTTACTGCGCGTTTCGGGCAGTGGGCCCCTTCATCAGGTAACTAAAATCCGTCTTCAGTGATATTGTGTAACAGTGTCATAAAACTACTATCAGAAATGACTTGCATAATACCTATGAGAAAAACTGACCTTCTATTCGCACTAAGTTGGGAGAAATGTCACCAAGTGGGATCCATCTAAAGAAAAAATGAGGATTAGCCTCATCTAGTGAAATACTATTGCTGTGAAATGTGAAGAGGTTGACAGAGTTATTGAATTCATGCACCCACCTGTCGTGGACAGAGGATGACCACTGTGGGTTACAGGAGCTTCATAGAAACAATGCTGTCAGGGATTCACTAAGGGATAGCGTCCCACTTCTGGCACTCAATATCAAGACACATTGACTCCACACTCTTTATCATTAGTACCCGGGGACGGTCAATGAGCTTGTTGCCCTACAATGCTCAGACGCTGCAGCGTCTAGGAGCTCTTTCTCGCGAGTGGCTGCCATTGAAAGGGAGAAGGGTCTACATGTAGTCCCTTCACCTCTACCATGGTGGCCATTTTGTTTGTATACTTTTGTTTTTCATTTTAATTGCCGCCATGGAAAGGGAGAAGGGACTACATGTAGTCCCTTTTTTCCCAATCACTGGCGGACATTTTTTTTCTCGAGTTGAGAAACGGTCACATCGCCGTTTATCACCTCAAGCAAAAATTGCACTTGGTATATAACCCTCATTTTTATCTTTTCAACAGCGCTTCCAGCCAGCATTGTTTCTATGAAGCACAGGCACTTTTTAGCACCTCCAACTTTTTAGTTTGATCATGCTCTTAACAATGCACTTTATTAGGTTGCACTTGGTTACTCTTTCAGAGAATGTTGATAATTCGTTGATTCTATATAAAATATGTATTGGTAGGTCGCTATATTCCTATTTATTCAATCTTTGCTCCTGGGTCATATTGTTAAATTAGGATACGTATGCTTCATTTTGGACTGACCTGTGTTTGGTGTTTCTTTTCCCCTGCATTAAAATGATGTAAGTTAAATAAAAAATAAAATAAAAAAAACCCATCCGGTATACTGCTTACTGCCTTACTATTGTGCTTTAAGTATGCCTTTTGTGTAAGAACTTTTGAGATGTATATTTTAGATAGGTCTGCAGCCTTTGGCTCTCCAGACATTTGGGACTACACATCCCATCCCTTATTAATCAATGGTGAGGGATCATGGGAGTTGTAGCCCAACACATCTGGAGAGCCACGGGTTACAGACGCACCTTCCCGAGTAAGTGCATGACATTTTACACGTGTGTGTAGAAATGTTGGTACTTATAGGAAGGTGTAGATGTTTATTTCCGTCTGCTACCGTTCAACTTTGTAGCAGTTAACATTTTACTGCAGTGGTGAAATGTTAACAGAAGGGGCCTTTAAAGAGCGCAAGGCACCAGCCGTATCAGACATCCAGTTATTGATACGAATTGGAGGGTGGCCCCTACTCCCCCACCCCTCGCTGATTTTGCTAATCAATAGGTTAAATGCTGCTTTGTGGCCCATTGACATTTTTTCATTGAATACACAGATAATTAAAAGACTCGTCTCTCTTTTGTTTCTAACCCCTGCCTGTTTTACTTGATTGCCAACTACCGTCCTAACCCAAGCGAAGGAGAGGATGACTAGGGGTCCCTTTCCCGCCTCCCATCCCCTAACAGTGGCCCGTGATTGAGGTTGCAGGAAGACACTCTAATCCGAATTAGCTATTCATCCCGTGCTTTTTAGGGAGGAAAGATTTATTAGCGCGATTTGTTAGCACGTGATGCTTATGCTTCTCCTTGTAGAGAGGGCATAGATGCAGAAGAGTTGCGTGCTGCCGTTAGAAATGTCATGTTACGTTTGGGTTTTATTAGTGTCTGTCGCGAAAAACCTTGTCATTACCTGATGTTCGTGTAGACGGGTTGTGTATTTTCGATTATGGATTTAATGTGTGCGTGGATGAATTGGAGAGTTGCAGAGAAAAGCAATGTTATATATTAACTGGTATTTGCAGAACTCCTAATTTTCCTGTTACCACCCTTCAATCCTCTTGGATTCTGGAACGAGTCTTTTTTTTCTGCAATTGAAATTTGGGAAAACTACAAATCCCAGAATTCCACGAAAAACTAGGACCGGATGGTCATCCCACGCATGGTCGCTGGATAATTGGGAGTTCTATATTTATTAAAGTACAAGGTCTGCCATGTAAACTGCCCTTAGTGATGCGTCTCGCAGATTTTGTGACAGGTTGTGGTCCTCGAATTGTGAGTTCCCCTGCAGCAGCAGTCTGCAACCCGTCGTTCTCCAGATATTTTGAACTGCAATTCGCGTGATCCCCTGCATTCGATTATTCTGGCTAGGGCTGATGAGGTCTTGTAGTCCAAAACATCTTGAGAGCCGAAGGTTGCAGTTTCCTGCCCTACAGGAAGGCTAGAGATGGCCTGGATAGAGCTCTGAAGTTTCCTGTGCCCATGTGTAAAAATACCCCCAGTCCAGGTTTTGTTTGGAATTCTGGGACTTGTAGTTCTAAATTTCAACTGGAAAAGTAAAAACAATCCCGGAATCCAAAGGGAAAACTCGGAGCTAGATGCTCTTTTCCTGAATGTCCACGGGACACTTCACAGCTCTACCTAGATGACATAGTGAGAGCTGGTGAATTTGTAAAGTCATGGGGCGAAAATATTCCTGATAGAGAGTAGAATGATAGCTCAAACCACATGGAGCAGTTCGTGAATGGCTGTACCCCTAATCACATTACTTAAATAATGGGTTGAAACCGTGCGTTTTCCAGATCACATTTCCGAAACAATGGAGTAAAAAAAAATCCATACAATATAGAATCGGTTCTGGGGAACATGAAAAGCTTCAATACGAACCTACACCGATATTACGCAACACGTTGTCATGCAAGGCATGTACAGAGCAGAATATGAGGCCCGTCAAATTTATAACCCAGCGCTGCACAATTTTTATGCTGCCAGATTAGTGCCCAACAGTATATGCCAGCATGAGCCTGTGAGCCACATTTGCATACTCGCTGTGATGAGTTTACACCATAATTGCTATGCCAAACACATTTCCATTTTGCTTGTGCCTAAAACAGATCATGAGTACTGCTAACAGAATTTGCCAGCGTGTGCCTATAAGCCACAGTTGCATGTGGGCTGTGCCCAATTAAGGCCATCTCTGCCATCCCAAAACATGTACCTCTTTGTCAGTCTTCTTCTCCAGAGTCCTTGGACTATGAGGAATGTTGAGAACTTTGGTGAGGAAGACTTTTGAGTATTGAAGATTACCGATAGTAATCAAGCCATTTCCATGCTGCCTTTGCCCAAAACAGATCATGAGGACTGGCAACAGAGATATGCTAGTGCTGCACCCTTTAATTTTTCCTAGTGCCCAGTACTTTATGCCAGGAGTATTGCACTCCATGTTTCGAAATTATGTTTCAATGATCCATTATGTTTCAAATTAATACATGCGTCCTAATTCTTCTTACTCCTGCGTCCCGTCCCCTTTTCTCCATACTTATTGGACATTCCTCCATCATGTGGGACGGGACCGGAGCACTTTGTAAAAAGCATCAAAGTTTTCAAAAATGTGTCCTTCCTCTCCTTTTACGCAGGGTACCGCATGCAGCAGTAATCCCGCCCTTCTTAGCTCCGCCCAGCGCATCGCCCACCAGTCCTTTTCTCCGCTCGCTCAGGACTGGAAGCGCTTGCATCTTTGGAAGTTTTTTCCTTCCAGTTCCTCCTCTCTTGCTCTGGCTTAGCGGTCGCGTGGTAGTCCGTCTATGCTGTTTCAGCTAGACTTTTCAAATTGTTGTTCTTGTCAGCGACGCTTCGCTAGGGCGGATCCCCATCCTCTTTGCTTAGAGTGGTTTGGGTCCGGACCACGGGTGGGATTTGTGCTTTTATTGCGACTCCCTTTCGGTCCGGGCACTTCAACGTTTGGAGTGGTGGGAGGTGTTTCAGCATACTCCCCCGGCTTATTTTCTAACTTTCATCGATGAGAAGAAGAAACGCCCGGTGAGTTCTTTAGTTTAGTTTTTAGGGCACCCGGGCCGGGGGATCTCTTCCCGGGGTCGTCCCGGTCCGGGAGGAGCCCCAAAAGCTCTATTACCGGGGCTTGGCTGAGGTGCCTTCCAGGCCTAAAAACTGTACCTGAGATTTCTCTGAGGGCTTTCCGTAAGGGGCCTATTGACACCGGATTACATTCCGAGGCCCCTCCTGTGGGGGCTGTTTGTGGGCCCAGTTCTACTGAGGCATTGGGTACCAGAGCTTCCTTCGAGTTCTCCTTGGCTGGAGCTTCTCGTAAAACCACTGGGGTACGCACTGAGGCCTCAGTTGAGGTTGTTGATACTGAACGTAAGTTTGAGGCATCTTGGGGAGAGGCTTTTACCGGACTTGGATCCGAGGCCCGTCATTTAGAGGCTAAGGTGACCAACAGTTCTGAGAGGCCTGTTAAGCTCTTGTCAGTGAGGTGTGTGCCTCATCGTTCCCGCTCTTGCAGTGATTCCAGATCTGTTGAGGGAGCACGGAGTGATGTTTTGGACCGTAATCCCTCCGTTACCGGCAGTGCCGAGGTCCTTCCTTTGAAGGCTAGTTTGGCTGTTAGCATGTCACAGAAACATTCTAGGCCACACAGTACCGGTTCGGCTGAGGATCCTTGTGTTAAGGCTAAAATGAAGACCCCTGACCCACCTGTGGGGACCCCTGCTTCACTTCCACATGTGTCGCAGTTCTCCTCAGGTGCTGACAAAATGGCGCTGTTCCTGCCAAGACCACAACGGCCATTTTGGATACATGCCTTACAACTATGCCATTGGCCGTAGTTGTACGGGGTGGTTTTTCAGGTGAACATCGGTTTCCTTGTGCACATCCGTTTTGTCCAGTTTATGACTGGAACGCTTGGATGCCTCTACCGCACAATGTCTTGCTCCCTGCGGCATCAGCGCCCTTGATTTATGTAGACACCAGTGGGGAAGGGCCCTCTTGGCAATCCTCTCCCTTACACCCCTGGAATTACTTCACTCATGAGAGGCCTCCTCCTGTCGCACCCAAAATTGTCGGCGGAGGACACCTTTTCAGCAAGTTTCAAAAGCTGATGCGTTCCGAACCCATGAAGGAGTACTTTCGAGGCTTGTTTAGGGAGATATGCCCGCCTACGCCGACGGCCCCAGCTGCGGATCCTGTGGCTCCGCCGGCGCCGCCCTTACCGGCTGGGCCTCCCGCAACTCTTCCACCCCTGCCTCTGTTATCCCCAGTGGACAAGGCTATTGTGGTGCCGGATGTGACTCAGCCTGATCCGGACCTCTCAGACGGCGTGCAGTGCGATCAGGACAGCGAAGACCAGCCCGCTCTGTCAGAGCTTTTCACAGCCAGGTGCTGGACATGTGTATGTTGGATGTTGCAGTACCTGTGGCAACCCCTCCGTAGGAGGGCATGCTTTCGGGGGCAATGACCTTATCTCCTTCGGAGCGTACTGGCTTGTTCTTGCAGAAGGACGTTTTGGCCGAGGTCCGTAAAGTCTGGGAGAAATCACACTCTGGACTGTTTAAGAAGAAGATTGACGTGCGTTACAGGCTCCATTCTTTGGAAAAAGTGGCCTTAGCATCGTGTCCGCCCCCCTCCTCCACGCTAGTGGCTGCAGCCACTTTGCAATCCAGACCTGCGTCATCCTCTTCTACGGTGGCTACTCAGGTTCTGGCCAAAGAGGACAAGCTTCTCGACTCCCTTGGGAGGACGACGATTTTCGCGAATTCAGCCCTGCAGCTGCGTCAAGCCAATGCAGAACTGGTGTTAGCGGGGGCGAATATGAAAATGTGGAAAGGTCTGTCGGAGTTTGAGGAGTTTATTCCCGCTGAAAAGCTGGAAGATTTCAAAGCGGGATTGTCAGACGCCAGGGTCTTGGGACAGGATCTGTCGGAGGCTGCGGCACATCATGTTGACACCTTGGCCCGGGGCCTTATGCTTGGTGTGGATACCTCTCGTCAGGCTTGGCTGCACGCCACCAAGTTCTTTAAGGAGGTGCAGGATAAGGTTTTGGACCTGCCTTTTGATGGCAAGGAGCTTTTTCATTCTACAACAGACGTGGAGCTGACCAAAACTAAGGACAGCACTCCGACCGCCAAGTCCTTGTCTGTCCTGGTAAAACCCCCTTTCAGGACACAGAGATCGTCGTCAAACACTCAGCCTTCCTCTGGTTTCAGGGGTTTTTTAGATCGGAAATCCTGCAGGGTTGACCTTCTGGAAATTCCCACGAAGGCAGCAACGGAGTTGGTTTTTCTCCTGCTCCTCAGCCTCCTCCTCAGGTTCAGATGGTGCTGCCACAGAGAAACCAGCTAAATGAGGGTTTTCTGCGCTCGCACGGGACCCGGGTGGGAGGACGCATTGTGTCTCATTGGGAGGTGTGGCAGACCATCACTGAGGACCGGTAGGTCTTGTCAGATGCTCAGGCGGGCTTCCGCTTACCCGTTCCCCCCTACCCCGCCCATCAATCCTCCCTTCCAACAGTCGGGGTCGCCCTCCCTCAGAGCCGAGATTCAGAAGTTACTGGATCTCAGGGCGATGGAACCCGTTCCTCTAGGGGAGCGAGGGGAGGGCTTCTATTCCCGGCTGTTTTACGGTGCCCAAACCCCACCAGGCTGGCCTGCGCACCAACATAGACCTTTCCCAGTTCAATCTCTCTTTCTACCCCAAGAGAAATTCGAGATGATCACGCCGGGTCAAATAAAGACCTCTTTACAGAAGGGTGATTGGCTCAGCATGGTGGACCTCCAGGATGCGTATATGCATATCCTGATCTGGAATCCGCATCAGAGATGTCTACGGTTTTCCGTGGGGGAGGAGAATTTCCAGTTCCGAGTGCTCCCTTTTGGCCTCAGCTTGGCACCGCGTGTCTTTACGAAGATGATGTCAGTTATCGCAGCTTATCTTCGGCTTCAGGGCATTCATGTGTATCCGTATTTGGACGATTGGCTGCTGCGCAGTCCTTGCCCGCTGAAAGCCTCGAGCAATCTTCAGTCTCTCCTCCAGCTCCTGTTTCACCTTGGGCTGTCGGTGAACTGATTCGTTGGAACACGATCAACTGCAGAGTCTACCTGACTAGGGACAGAATGGCGGATCTGTTGGCCACGTGTCAGATGTTTGCACAGTCGGAGAGCATGTCTGCCTGGTGGTTCCAGAGGCTTCTGAGCCTCATGGCCTCGTGCATGTTGGCTCTTCCTCTTGCTCGGCTCAAGATGAGGCAGACGCAGATGGCTCTTCGGAGTTCTTGGTGTCAGGCTGTGGATCCGGACTCCCAAGATAATATCGTTTCCGGCTTTCATAAGAGTGACCTGGTGTGGTGGTCATCTCTCAGCAACCTGTCAGTGGGTGCAGGTTTTCAAGACCTCGCTACGATGGTGACGATCACGACGGACTCCTTCCTTCTGGGTTGGGGTGCAACGTTGATCTTCTTCAGGTCTCCGACCTCTGGTCGCCCCAATACAAGTTCCTTCATATAAATAATTTGGAGCTTCTGGCGATCTTCCTGGCGCTCAAGGCGTTCAGGCCGGTCATTGCCAACAAAGTGGTTAGTGTCTGCACGGACAATGTGGTGTCCATGTTTTACATCAACAAGCAGGGGGGCACCAAGTCTCCTCCTCTTGTGGCTCTTGCCATTCAGATTTGGGAATGGCCGGTTCAGCATGGTATCTGTCTGGTAGTAGTTCACATCCCGGGCCAGCTGAACATCACGGCAGATGCCCTCAGCCGTCAGGCAGTGGTCAGTTACGAGTGGGAATTGAAAGCGGAGGTCCTCTTGCAGATATTCCTGTGTTGGGGCACTCCGGAAGTTGACCTCTTCGCAACATCGGCAAACAAACTTCCTCTGTATGCCTCCAGAAATGGGCTCGGAGCCTCCTCTCTGGGGGATGATCTCGAGTTTCCATGGCACAACATGAGGGCCTATGCTTTTCCGCCTCTGCCTCTGATTAATCAGATGATTTACAAGCTGAAGAACGCGGTAAACTGTTCTTTTCTGCTCATAGCTCTGTGGTGGCCGGCCAGGTTCTGGTTTTCAGAGCTTCAACATCTGTCGGTGTGTGCACCGATCAGGCTTCTGTTGGTTCTCGACCTGCTTCACCAGAGAGATCGACAGCTGTGGCACCCCTTCCCACAATCGTTCAGCTTGGCGGCATGGTGCCCGAGTTCAGATCTTTAGAACATCTCAACCCGTCTGCTGACAACATGCTTATTATTCAGGCAGCTAGGAAGCCATCAACGAGATCTCAGTATAGAAGCAAGTGGCTTTGGTTCTGTCACTGGTGATTAGCCAAACAGCTGGACCCCAGGGTGGCTACGATTGACACAGTGCTGTCTTTAGTCTCTCATCTAGCAGAGTCTGGCATTCATGTCCTGTCATGCAGGACTTATCTTTCGGCTGTGGCAGCCTACCTATCCACGGACCAGTGCTCTTTTTCACTGTCAAATCCAGTGATTAAACGGCACTTTGCTGGTCTAATGCGTCTTTACCCTCCTTTTCGTATACCGCATCCGACGTGGGATCTGAACGTGGTTCTTACGGCCTTGTGCCATAAGCCTTTCGAACCAATGGCTACGGTAGATCTTAAGCACCTTTTGTGGAAGGTGTCTTTCTTGGTCGCTGTTACCTCAGCAAGGCGTGTGAGTCAGCTCCAAGCTTTGTCGGTGGAGCATCACTTCTTGGTTTTTCCAAGGATAAGGTTGTCCTCAGGACAAATCCTTCTTTCTTACCAAAGGTGGTTTCTGATTTCCATCTAAATCAATCAATCTCGCTGCCTGTCTTCTTTCCAAACCCGGCTTCGAAAGCTGAGAGGGTTTTGCATTGCCTGGATGTTAGGAGAGCTCTTAAGTTCTATCTGGACAGAACATCTGAATTTAGGAGTTTTTCTCAACTATTGGTGACCTTTGGTAACCGGCAGGGCAAGCAGGCCTCCAAAGCGACCATCTCCAGATGGATTGCTGCCTGTATTACGGAGTCCTACACTGTTCAGGGTCTCCAGCCTCCTAAATGGATTCATGCACATCTGGTACGGGGCAAGGCAGCTGCTGTTGCCTTTCAAAAGTATGTCCCCTGGGAGACCATCGCGAAAGTGGCTACTTGGGCTTCCCCATCGGCTTTTTGTAAACATTACTGCTTGAACCTGAGCTCCAGATCTGATGCTCAGTTTGGCCAGGCTGTGCTGAAAAACCTTTTTCAGTAGAGGGTTTCCATCCACCCGTAGTTCCTGTGAGGAGTGCTTGGAATCTCCCATAAGTATGGAGGAAAGGGGAGGGGACGTAGGAGTATAACCAGGTTACTCACCGTAGTGACCACCTTACTCCTAGTCCATAGTCCCCTTTCCTCCATACGCCCTCCCGCCGTCTCCTCTAATAAGGTTCCTCTATTATTGCTTAAAGGTCTCTGACCTGGCGATAGAAAAGGACTGATGGGCGATGCACTGGGTGGAGCTAAGAAGGGCGGGGTTACTGCTGCGTGCAGTACTTCGCGTAAAAAGTGAGGAAGGACACATTTTTGAAACATTTGATGCTTTTTACAAAGTGCTCCGGTCCCGTCCCACAGGACAAAGGAAAGGGGACTATGGACTAGAAGTAAGGTGGTCACTACGGTGAGTAACCTGGTTATTATTAACATTCTCATATATGAAATGTTAATGTCGCACATGCGTGTGTATGACACCGTTTGGCTGGGGTGCCAAAAGTAGCTCTGGGTTTCAAGCTAACCAGGCTCTCCTAGGTTCGAACCTGCCCTGTAAAACTCATTTTCGTGCTGCCTGTGCCCAGTAAATGCCAGTATTTCCCCTTTAAAACTTGTCTTCAGGCTGCCAGTATTGAAACAAAACATGCCAGCCTTTCGCTGTAAAATATATTTTCATGCTGCCATTGTGCAATAAAATATGCCAGCAGTTCCCTGTAAAACACATTTTATGCGCTCTGTCACCGATACCTTAGCTATTATAGCCAAGAACTCCCTAACCATCAGAGATAGCAACACCCACGCCATACAATCTGGGGAAATACTAACTTTCAAATGTACTCTCTCACACACAACCACAGCAACCATCCACCTGATCTACGGGATCCGGGCCCGGTACTCTCCTTCTAAGACGACATCTCACTTATCCTTTCCACAAATTCCAAACCCACCTTTAAAAGCATACTACTTGGGGACCTAAATTTAGGCTTCAACAACATCACCTACTCTAATGCCCTCACCCTAGCCAACACCCTGGATGCTGCTGGATTCTTACAACGCATCACAACTCCTACCCACAATCAAGGCTGAATCCTAGATTGGCTGGCTGACCTAAACTGTGGCATCACAATTCTATCCAATGCATCCTGACATTGGTTAGACCACACTATTTTCACCTTCCAGCTACCCAGACCCCAGGCAGAGCACATCAAGCCCTCCCTCCTGCTTGCCATACCAACAAGAAATTCCAGAAACATTACCCATGCAAGCATTCTGCCCTTTTTGAAACCTCTCACCCATCAGCGACCTTACCATCCTGAAATGCAACCAAACTTTGGCTATTGCCATTGGCACGGTAGCCTCGCTGGCCAATCGAAAAGCCAAACCCATTGCTCACATCAACACATGGTTCACCCCAGGCCTGGAAATACTCTGCACCTCGAAACGCATAGCAGAAACCTCCTAGAGAAAAACCCTAAACAGCTAAACAAAACCCACTTTACTGCCACAACAGAAGCCTACAAACATGCCACACTCAAAGCAACAAGCACCACCTACAATGGCAGAATTGCCAAAGCCAACTTTAGCACCAGAGAGCTCTTCTCCATTTTGCTGAAAGTAGAATCCCCAGCCCCACCCAGCAACAACTGTACCAAAGATACCACCTGGTGTACAGACCTTCAACATGCCTTAGTGAGCAAATTATCCATGCTTCAAGGAAAAATCCAGCAAAAGAAAAATAAATTGCCTACCACCAATGACCTCCCTGACCTGAAACCCCCAAGTCAACCAGCTCAATGTCCCTCTATTTGAGTTCAAACCTGTCTCAGAAAGTCATGTCATAACCATCATAAAGGGTCTCAAGCCATCCAGATGTCAAGGAGACATCTTCCCAGCCCCAGTCATCAAAGACTGCACTGAAGTTCTAGCGTCATTCATTTCTTCCCTCATCAATGTCTCCTTCTCCTCAGGTATTGTGCCGGCCAACCTAAAAGATACCTGGGCTCTACCGCTCTTAAAAAAGCCCACACTTGACCCTTATGTCACTACTAATTACCGCCCCATCACAACTGTACCATTCCTTCTGAAAATATTGAACAGAGCAGCCTATCCACAGATCCAACAACACTTGGAATCCAACAACCTCCTAGGCTTGCCTCAATCAGGTTTTTGACCAGGCCACGGGACGTAAACAGCCTTACTCAACTTAAAAAAATCAGCTGTTGATCAAGCTAATCTACTTTGCTAGGAGCAGGAGCTAAATACTTCCCAGCTCCCCTCAATTACGAACTCTGCATCTCTATCCAGGTAGCCAGTAGCATCAAAATCCTTGGGTGTATATCTAGACTCCAACCGTTCACTATCCAGGCAAGTCAATGCCATTGCTTCATCAGCAGCCCACACTACAAAACATATCTATGCTTGTAGACCGTTCCTCTCCTCAGAAAGCTGCCTCACTATTGCAAGGGCACTGATAAGATCCAGACTAGACTACTGCAATGCCCTATTCGCAGGCACCTCTGCCGTTCACCTCAAGTTTCAAATCATACAGAACAATGCTCCAAGGTTCTGAACATTGCAAAAAAATAACACATCTCGCCAGCCAGAAGAAATGCACACTGGCTACCAAAGGGCGCATCCGCTGCACAACTCTGCCCAGAACTCATAAATGTATCTCAAACTCTGCCTCAAGATACCATGCATCCAAATTCATCAAATCCTCTGACACCAGACTTATCCGTTCGTCCCACAGAAATCACCTCAACACCCCAAGATTCCGATTCCAAAGAGCTGGGAGGGCGAGCTTCCCGATTATCGCTGCCGAGAACTGGAAGGCCCGGCCGCCGTCCTTGAGATTTCAACATTCCTCTTGGGCATTCCGCAAGCAGCTCAAAACTTTGCTCTTCTCCCAAGAGTCCTAGAGGTGGTCGATGCATCCCTCTTTGCCAAACACGCTTCCCGTACACACCCCACAAGACTGATTCCTGCACCATTTAAGCTGTGTTAATGATTGTTATGTCAAGTTGAGTTATTGATTGTATTTAGCGCATTGATGCCGAGGGGCTTAGTGCGCTTTATAAATGCTAAAATAAATAAAAATAAATACATTACATTCCCCACACTTACACCCAAATAAACACACATATACAGTTACACAAACACAATTACTTTTTATATTTTGTAATTCTCTTTTTTCCTGTCAGTGACCTCTCTTCTATCTGGCTTAGAAGCTCCCCTCTTTGTGGCAGACTACAGCATGCAGGAGTGAGGGGGTCAACAGTGGGAGCCTGCTATCAGCCCCCTCACTTTCTGCTTTTCAATCTGTCCAAGTGAGGGGGGCAGCATTCGGATTCCACCCTCAGCACTGGACTGGCAGCAAGAGGTGGGGAAAGGGGCACCTTCATTGTGTCCCATCAGAGTATGTAGCCACTGGTGCTCTGTTCTGCTTGACGCCTGCTCTTTTGTAATTGTTCCAGCCCTGGCTCATGCACTGCACTATGCAAGATGACAGGGAGAACAATCCTTTGCGTTTTCACAGAATCCAAATACATTTAGATTAGTTGAAAATGCAAATACTTTGCATTATGGAGCGAGAGCAAGACCGTTGCTCTATAATGCAGAGTTAACAGCTTCGTGGGACCTAGGGTCTCCCAAAAAGGAGTAGTGGCTCTTTGCCACCCATAATGGTCTAGCTGAGACTCGTGATCTTGTCTATGGCAGGTCTGATATGTGTTGTTTTCACAGTAGGGGTTTCCCAAAGTCTCGCATGATTTCCGGTGCAATTGTTTTACGTGCCTGCATGGTGTCTGCAATATATGGTTTTAGGACCCCTATAGTTACCAGTGACTGTGTGTGTGTCTGTCTAATGGTGAGAGTTGTGAAAGGGTTGCATCTGCTTTTTCATGTAGGAGGTCTGAGCAGTGTTACGCATCAGTGGAATTAATCTGCTAGGATGCGATTTGGTGGTTGTGTAGTTCCCCAAGGGCATTGTGGCTTCCCAGGCTCTCTGGTGTATGGCAAAATGTATTAACTGTGCTATTGTGGTTTAAGGGTGAGTGTGTTTATGGGCTTGTGTGTGGGGCAGTCTTGGAAGGAACAGAGTTCGTTTGCAATGGCACGTTCTGACTTGTATGCATAGACCCTCCCACATATGCTTTTGTGCAGTTATTTAGTTATCCCAATGGTGCCTCTATTATCTTGCATTATGGCACATGTTGCCACATATGGGGGTTGTGAATTGTGTGCAGGGATAGGAAGTATCGTTTTAACCAGGCGGTAGTTGTGTATTTATTTTGTGCATACTTTAATTGTATTTAATTGGGGCAATGAGCCGTGTGGGCGCTTAGCTTAATGGGGAAAACAGTGTTGTCCCTCCCTATCCATTCAAATAAACGTGGGGAATCAAGGCACCGGAGAACTGGGTGTACGTTGATGGACCTAAGAACAGAACAGCGGCTTGCCACACGTGCATTTTTTTGTTTACCCACAACATAATTCCTGTCTTTATTGGACAAGAGTGGAAAGGAGAGTAACAAAGTCACTCCTTCACTTCTTTTTGGTAATGGATTACCAGTGGGGGTGTCTCTCCTATAGTTCACTCGTATTGGATCTTTCATAGAGTCACAAGTTGTGGAATATTCCCCGTTAACAGGCTGGGAAACGTGGGGCACAAATAACAAAGCAGTTTACATACATTTAGCAAAAACTGCAATCACTTTAGTGCTCTATCAACATCATTTCAGGCCTTTTGGATTTTGGAGAAATTAGACGCCAGCACCCTGAACACTCCCATGGAGGCCATCTTCAGATCTTTTACAGCACATTCATGTCTTGGCAGTCCTCTTTACTAGCTGCTATTTCCCTTGACGTTTTTGAAGAAAATTCTACTAAAGACATTTCTAGAAAACCTTATATTAGCTCTTTAATTTTTCAGAGGTTTGGGAACTTTTCACCGACAGGGTACTCTCTCTATGGAGAGGGTCATTGTGTGTACTGCCATCAGAGATGCAACATCGAAGGGTTATCCTGAAGCAGCCATGTTTTCCCGGCATCTTGACCTTTCAGAACGAGGGCACTCTCCTAAGAGGTATTAGCAGGGACCACCGTACCTGTGGACTATCAGCTGAAAAGGACAACTAGTACAATTGTTTGGGACCGCAAAATCTGGTCCGAACTACAGATCTTAAATGTGGATATCGGATACTGAGGCCCAATACCTGATGACAGTGTGTTATGAAGACTGCTAGAAGTATAACCGGTTCCCAACAACAACCAATTAACCCTTCCCGGTGTTGTAGCAAAAATGTGAAATTACTAGTAGACATTCAGACAAATTCCTACCATCTTGAGGTCCCATAAAATTGTAAAGCTGCCGTATTCGCAAATACCCAACTGTGACCTGCTCTTTTCTCCTAGGCCATCCTTCCTGTTCACATTTCCCTTTCTTCTTTAATTCCTCTAATCTTTCTCTTCATTCATTTTTTTTTTTTGCGAAGCCTCATTGTATCTCCTGAATGATGACCTCTTGTTTGGTATATGTAAAGCGCTTTGATACCCTCGAGCAGTGCCCCAGAGATTTTGAAGCAAGAATATTGTACTCCCTGTTTTTTAAAGTTGGGGGTAAAATAATTTTTTGTGGAGTAACATTGCAAGTTCAATTCCCAATCAGAGTATTTTATAAGTGCGTAAACATGTTTCCATTGGAAAACTGAAATATTTAGTAATAATTAACCCTTTGCATCTAGTTTTTCATACACATTAAAAATATATATGTTTGTCTTTCAATCAGGCAGTAACAATAGTTTCTTCCTGTGGTACTATGTGCACTACTGGTCAAAACATTTCAATGGAGCTGTGTGGATGAAAGCAGGTCCTACGTGTCTACTATTTTTTGTTGGTAGTAATTTACGGTGTATTTGCCTATTTTTAGGGAGTAAAAGTGGTCAATACACCCTTTATCTGTAGGGCTGCCGTTGAGTTCTTTAAGCTGCATTAAACAAACAAATGAAAACACCTTCATAATGCAGGAAGCGCTGCAGGATATGCCTTTTCTCCAGCATGGGTCTGGCATGGATTCACATGCCCATGAATATTACCTGTTGTCAGGCTTGGAATCCTCTGTAAAAGAAAAAACGGTTTCACTTTAGCTTGGAAACTGAATTTCTCCTCTAAACCAATTGCTGCCCTTCGGGTCATACTGCCCCCGTCTAATGACAGTCCTCTCCCAAAGCTCCACCCCTGGTGGCCAACTTCAGATTTGGTAGCACATAAAGTGGCAGTATGAACCAAAAAGAGCCACATAGGGGAAGGCGGGAGGGTTTGCATGTGAATCCATGCCAACCCCATGCTGGAGAACAGAAGTTACCGGCAAGTAACTTGTTCCTTCTCCAACATGGGGTCTGGCATGGATTCACATGCTCATGATAAAGATTACACAGCAGTACATATATTCAACCACTAGAGGTGACAACACTCAACAGAAGTAAAACACTGACCCCTCGAATAGACTCACCTCAAGTGAACAGGTTGTGCAGTACTGCTTGGCCAAACCGGCAATCCTCCCTGGAATCCCTGTCCAAGCAGTAGTATCTCGTGAAGGTGTGCATGGACCTCCACGTAGCAGCCCTGCAGATGTCGGGCAGGGGCACACCAGAGAGAAGGGCTGTTGTTGCTCTGATGGCTCTGGTGGAATGGGCTTTTGGACGGCCTGGAAGAGGTCGGTTGACCAGCCATGACAGTGCATGATGCAGCCCGAGAGCCATCTGGAGATGGAAGCCTTGGACAAGGCCTTCCCATGATTCACAAATTCAAGGTTCAAAATTGACAATTGAGAAGTCTTCCGAAACCCCTTTGTGCGTGCCACGTAAAACTTAAAGGTACGAACAATGTCTAGCAAATGCAAGGCCCTCTCTGCCAGTGATGACGGATTTGGGAAGAAGACCGGCAACACCAAATGCTCGTTGAGATGGAACTCGAACAGCACCTTTGGCATAAAGGTGGGTTGTGTACGCAGCACAACACTTGAAGCGTGGAAGGGCAAGTACGGCTGCTTGCAAGACGGGGCTTGGATCCCTCCAACCCACCTGACCAAGGTGATCGCCACAAGGAAAGCTGTCTTTCATTGGAGAAACTTGAGTGGGGCTTGATGCATCGGCTCCAAATGTGCCCCATGAGTTTAGTCAAGACCACATTGAGTTCCCAAGCTGGGGCAGGCACCTTCACTGGCAGAAAAGGCCTGAAGAGGCCCTTGAGGAACAAGCCTTTGTGACCGCAGGGAAGGCCTTCCTGGTGTAACGGGATATGGCGGCCATGTGCACCTTAATAGCGGCGTGGGCCAGTCCAGCCTTGGCCAAGGCTGGCAGATATAGTAGGAGCAGTTGGGCTGTGACACGCAGATGGGTAATCTTCTGAGCGCGACACCACACTGGGAACAGCTTCCACTTATCGCCGTAAAACGTTAAAGTTGAAGAGGCGCTGGCTGTGGCCAGGATGTCCATACATTCCGCTGGTAAATAATAATGCCCAAATTCTAGGACTGCAGGAGCCCAGGCCTGAGGATCAGCGACATTTCGTGGTGTAGAATCGCCACCCCCCTTCTCTGGTGAGAAGATTGGGATGAGGTGTCAGCCTGATTGGCAGAGCCGCCTATGCATGTAGCAGGTCTGGATACCACATTTGCCGCAGCCATGCCTATGCGACAAGTATCATCCAGCAGTGACACTGTGTTGATCACTCATGGCAGGAGTGGGAACAGTGGAAACACGTACAGGCAAAGACCCTCCCACAGGAACGAGAACGCATCCCCCATGCTCCTTGGCTGTGGGAACCTGCTGGAGAACCTTTGACACTTGGAATTCATTGCCATCTGAAAGAGGTTGATCTCGGGTTGACCTCACTTGTGAAATAGAAGATCCACTTTGTCCTGGCGAAGCACCCACTCGTGGCAAGACCGCAGCTCTCTGCTGAGCAAGTCTGTAATGGTGTTCTTGGTGCCCGCTAGGTGATAAGGGACAAGGAGCATGTCTTGACGAATGGCCCAGGGCCTCCCTGGAGAGAGCCAGAGAGCATGTCCCGCCCTGCTTCCGGATGTAGAATATGGTGATGGTGTTGTCTGTGAAGATCCTCACCACCTTTCCTCTTAGCAACGGCAGGAAGGACTTGAGGGTCCAGAAGATGGGCCGAAGCACCAGGATGTTTATATAAAGAGTCTTTTCTTCTGGCAGCCAGAGGCCTCTCGCATGCAACTGTCCGGTGTGTGCTTCCCAACTTTCAAGAGAAGCATCTGTGGACCGTCTCCTGGTAAGGAGGGACTTGCAATGGAGCACCATGCGTGAGATGAGAGCGCATGCCCCACCACTGTATTGCTCGTTGGTACTCGACAATGACGTCAGCCGAGATGGAAGCCCTCAAAGGACATTGAGTCAACCGTCTCAACGCACAGCTCCCAAGGGTGAGAGAAACATTTTTCCGAAGCAGCTGAAGCTGGAAACAAAGATATCATAAGATGAGGAATATGTGGGGGGGGCCATCCAGTCGAAAGAACGTTACCACGGGAAAGTAATTTGTTTCATCTTGATTAACCAGCTAGTCATTTATCTGCCCAGGCACCTAACGCCAGAAACCCACTTCCACTGCTTTTTCGTCACATTGAATCACTCCTTCTTTACAAAAACATTAAAGATCTTTTTAGTTGGTCAATTTACTTCAACAGTCTTGCAATCCCAATTCTTCATAATCAACAGCATTGTACATTTTTTTAATCTTGGGGCTTTTTGGTTTGCTCTGTGTGTCTACCTGCGCCAAATAAAAACCCAAATCCAAGCCTGCTTGGGGGAACCTCTGGCCTTTTTCATGGCAACTTCTAGCCATTGATATAGGCGAAGACTGTGCCTTCCCAAAATAATCCATTCTTCATCAAGGACTGTTTTGGATTAGCCTACAGATTCTGTTGCCGGCTGTGTGCTGAGCATCCGACAATGCCATGGGGTGGTACTGTACCCAGTGAAATTGATTTAAATCACAGAGGTGGTATTGGTTTTACAGTACACACACTTCCCCAGTTCTTGCATTGGGGGTGCTGTTCTGAAAAGGGCTGGGTGTCCTTTCTATGGTGATTCGATCATAGATACTTTATGGACTTGGATGCTGAACACTCTCTCCTGGAGAATTCCCTTTGCGACATCTTGCAGTGCCGCACTACTTTGAACAATATTGAACATTCTTGGAACCCTAAATTGTTGTGGGATCTGTCCTAAACCTATTTTTTACCACTAGAAGCGTTTGAGCGTAGGTCACTCAAAGTGGGTTTCACCTTCTTTCGACTGTCCTCCAGTTGTCTTTTCTGGTATAACCTGGCATCCAGTGCTCCAGATAAGATTTTGAAGTGGGGGTATAACGATTCTTTCAGGGGGTAACAACTTATTCCCAATAGGAGTAGTTTATAAGTCAGTAAAAATGTTTTAACTGAAAAACAGAAATGTTTTGTAATACGTATTCCTTTGTACCTAGTTACTGAGAGAAACCTGAAGGTGTCTCCCTGGCTAAACCTCGGGGATCTGTTATCCAGGTGGCCAGGACATGGCCATCTCTATTGGATCCAGTTCCTGGGGGTGGACTAGTGAGGGAGGATCATCTGGATGGGGGGGGGTGGTCCTCGGAGAGTGGGAGAGGGACACCGACGTATCAGATGCTGTATCCCCCTTCTTTCCACACCTTTTCCCCATCCTACCATCTAGGACATTCAAAAACACTGCCCACCCACCCCCTTTTCCAATACACTTTCGCACAACACGCAAGAGAACGGACCAACAACAGAGCCGTTTATCTGACATGTCCCAATACGAGGATCAGGCAAAGTCAGGCAATTGACCAGAATCACACGCACCTGATGGCCCTTTCCCGTACCCACAAGGATAAAAAGGTGTAGCAAGAGAGCACAGTATACAAGCAAGGCAGACCACACAATGAGTCGGCTAATCCACCCACGGCAGTTCAAGAGAAGGAGAAAGGCAGCGAGAATTGAGAGGGTGACAAGGAGAGAAGCGACCTTGCCCTTTCTGACCCAAACCCGCAAAACCTTCAAGGAGCAAAATGTAAGCCCGAGAACAAGAGCTATGCAGTCCTGCAGCAGATGTCAACGGTACACAGGGCATTCCTACGCCGATAAGCCGGAGCGAGGGAGACTCCTGCTAAAGTGGTACCGGTCTTAGTCCAGATAGAAGGAAATCCAAGCAGTTCATCACAAGTGGTGAGTCGAGGGGAGAACCAATAAAGCTGGGCTGTGTTGAATGAATGTTGCAAAGTGGCACATTTAAAGAAGTTCAAAGAACTGTAAAATTGATAAAGAAAGACCATCTGCCGAGGGGCCGGCACCACATGGGTGCTATCTCGAGAAACCCTGGTCTATCCTGTATTGATGATACTACAGATACCAGAAGGCCGAAAGAGAACTGCCAAGACAAGTCAAAGTGGTCATCCAGGAGGTCTAGCAAAATCCCTGTACAGTCAAAGTTTTTGACCAACATTATAAAGAAAGCAAAGTAAGTGAATCCTGTATCGAGAGAAGCAAGGGAAGGGAATCCTGCATCGAGAGAAGTAAAGGAAGTGAATCCCTCAGACATTGAAGCAAAAGGAATTGTGAACAGCAAGAGTGAACCCAACAAAGGGTTATACGTAAAAACGGGCAAAGTCTAAAAGTCCCAAGAAACAGTGTGTTGACAAAAGTGAACCTGGCAGAGGGACGTCCACAGCAAACTTATTGAAAAGACAATAAGATTTGTGAAGGAGAAAAGCCATAGTCAACCCGGTCGAGGGAGGCTGATATTTGAGATGGGTTGGCGCCCAGAAGAGGGGGACCCAGAGGTGAAGTGAAGTCATCTCAAGTGCAATCCTTTTTTGTTGAAAACCTATCGGGTCCTCAGAGCCAGGAGGCAAAACCACTGAAGGCCCTGATACTGATAGGAACTGGTTTTGAGGATCCAACCCCAGAAGAGGAAGATCATGGGGGTGGGGAAAGCTATTACCCAAGGACACGAGGAATAAGGGTCAGTGCCCAAGAGAAACGAGACTTGGCCATTGATGGCCCTGAAAGCTGAGAGCGTAACTGTCGTCTTGTGCTGGGGAAGCTCGAGAGTGTACTGTGCTCCAAGATCCTATGGTACCCTGTGCTCAAAACGTGGGGAAGGGAGCCGCAGGCTACCGCATCCTGACATATTATTTGTGAACACTTCTTTCTTTCTCCTGAACATTATCCCACACTCTTTTGTATTAGTTGTAAGGATTGGCAATATGTTTTTCTTTGTATAAACCCATCTATTTGACACGACGCCACTAGAACTGCCTATTTTTTGTTTCATGGTCAACGCTTGCTCCCATCTTAGATTTAGCTTTGTGGGATGTTTCAACCCACTAGTCCAGGCCCTGCAACATTACTGTGCGTTGCTTGCAGCAGGAACATCAGAATGGCCGCCGGAAAGCATGCTGCTCGCCAGAAATCACCAGAAAGTGCGCAGTAAAAACCTGAAAAATAGGCCGCCATCCACTTTTGCCTGTCAGTGGGAACACAGGAGACCACTGCCAAAGCCCATCATTTGGCAGCCCACAGAGCAAAATCATTGCAAAAGAAACACGAGCTGTTTTAAAAATCTGTTTTTCCCTGGCTGTCAAATTTGCAAAACTCATGGCTCACAAACCACCCAAAAAGATCCAACCTCCTTGTTGGGAGGTGAACATCATTCTACTTCAAGAATCCACCTAAATATAATGTCAGCAGGAGTATATGTTATCAGAACAAAGTCCACTTTTGAGGATGGTTGAGCTGGAAGAAATCTGTCAAAAATGGGTGTAGTACTGTTACTCACCTCTGTCAGAAGCTGGCGATTTAAAACATGTTATGTGTAAAGTTGTACATTTAACTCAAACTATGCCAAAGAAAGACTTGCTATCAGAAGCCTAAGAGGTGGATACAATTGAAAACTATATTCTAAAAAGGCTTGAAGTAAGAACTTGGTTGATGTATTTGTTAAAAATGTAAGTTATATTTTAAGACAAGACAATTTCAGACATTGTGTTTAAAGTTAAAGTTTTTACTAAATTGAAATTATTGCTCATCTATGTATTTTGAGAATTTGTGATGAGAATGTATATTATGGTCATTGTAAATGAAAATAATGTATTTTAATGTATTAATTTTCTAGAAAAGTTTTGTTTTGAAAGGTTAAATTAATTTGACCAACCAAAATAAATATAAATAAATAAATAAATTAAAGTTAAAGCTTACCACACTGGGCTTCAAACACTTTCCACACCTCCTCCCTAAACAAAGGAATCTGTTTTCCTCTGCTCTGCTAAGAAACTGGCAGGCTGGTGTGAAAAGGAATTGGGAGGGGCACCCTGGCCTGTTGCTCTGAGTGCAGACAAAGGGCTCCCTTGAGCTGAATGGAAATGCTAATAATTTGGGGCGTCAATAGAAACTGCCCTGGCAGGAAGAAGGCCATGTGACTTTCTGACTCAGCCAAGATCTTGGAGGCGGGCCAGACTGAAAATGGGGATTAAAACTGGACTAAATATATGTTTAAGGAAAAGACTTATAACAAATTGTATGGTACTGACAAAAATATGAAACTTAAAGATTATTAAAATTAAAAATTCCCTCACATTATAAAACTAATCTGGAATCTGTGCGATGTTCTGAGACTGAACCACGAACGTTTTTAATATGGTAGCTATTGTGGTGGTGCTAGGAACATGAAAAATTACAGAAGTATTACCAGATGGTATGTATATGTAAAAAATTGTATAGAGATCCGAAAATGTGTAACCAACCAAAAGCGTGAAAAAACTGTCATTTGTGAACCGAAGCTCCTAGGAACATGGCACTTGAACAGAGGCATGCCTTCATTAATCTGTGATGTGTATATGTAATATTAACAAGTTGTGCATATGGGAAATATGTTTTTGGGGAAAAATATATTTTCTAAGTAAAAGCAAAGGGGAGGTTCTTCTCTAGATTGTAAATGGCAGCATCACTATGACACATGATGACACACTGTTCCCTTGTCAAATCAGGAGAAGGAGAATTCTCTGACCTATCAGATCCTTAGAGGGTTGGGCATAGACAATCATCCTCCCCACCAACTTTGGAAAATGGATAAATAGGGACTGTTGAGGACCCACAGACACACACTTTCTCACTCATCAGCGGATCCCCTGGCGAAGCTCCCTGCAGGAAGAACCAGACTCCAGATCCAGACTCTAGAACCCTAAAGCAGAGGCCTAATACAAAAAGCTGAGCCCTTTTCAACAGGCCTTTAAAAATCTTGCAAACCTGATTTTAACCCCTAAACTTCCAGGGGGCACCATAAAATCCAACATCCTGGCTGAGCTGTTTTGCTTCTAGCTAAGAACCTTGTGCTAGAACCAAGATCCAGACCCATAGAGCAGAGCTGTACCCAGAAGAAACCCGTCAGATCCAGTCCAAGAGGCTGCGCAGACCAGAGTGCCTTGCTGAGAGCAGAGTCCAGGTGCCCTGATCCTGTCCGGTGGCGAATGAAGTCCAAACCCATGACCAGATCTTTGACGGGCCCATTCCATTCCAAAGCCATAGGAGTGAGTATTTAGTCTAGAACTGTCCGTACTCATCTCTTAGTTTAAAGTAATCCTATTCAATCCATTTCAACCTATCCAGAACTGCATTATAGAATCTTGTGTCCATCCTGAATTCTTCTCATTATATAGTCTGTGATAATTGTAGCGATAATCATCTGTGTGCTGATATTTTCTGAAGAAAGTCAAGTGTCCTGGCACACAGCAATCAGAGCGGATGCTGCCCTGTTCTGGTGGTTGTCCCGTTGGGTATCTTGTACTTTCATAGCTCCTTAGTTTATAATTCCATTTTGGTTCCCAATCTTTAAAGCGCATCTTTCATTTTGAATCTTGACTCTGTTTCTGAAAAATCTACCTTCACAAAAACCTCTACCTTTTGAACCGTACGTCCTAGAAACAAAATTTAAATGTCATTTTGAAGCTAACATCTCAGCTTTCAAACGAACCCAAAACAACATTACAATTCCTTATATTTTTCCGTAATCGCGTTTCCCGCACGTGGAAAAGTTGCTGCGATTTCGCATTTGGCTCAATTTCACCACATGTAAAAATAGCTATTTCTTGATTTCAACTTCTGAATTTCGTTTTGCATCTGCTAATCATTCTACAATAATTGCTAGTGTTGACCTGAACCTATCCCAAGCCACTCTCACTAGCTCTGAATCCCATTTAGCGAATTAAAATCTTTTTTAGCATTTTTCCCATTCAATTCAAACCACATTTAAAAGCAATTGACCTGTTTTAAAATCATACCTGTTCTCTCTAAACTTGCTGGGGGAATTGGGATTGAACTGCATTGTTGATTCTTATTCCTGATACCTGTGTGCCCTCATTCCATATCTCCATAGTGCATGTTGGGGGGAGTGAGTAACAACAGGGGGAAAGAGTGATTACATTGTGTTTGGTTAAATTGATATCAAGTTTATTTCTGTGTTGCATTCTTTCACATCAATGCATTCTCTTGAACCCATACAAAGTATTCTCTCCTAGATTAATATTCCTATTCCTACTCCTAAGTGGTTAAAGAGATTGTTGATATTGTAATATTACCCATTGCTGATCATTGTTCATATTCGTAAGTGTGACATTCAGATATTATTCATATTCATAAAAGTGTAATCTATATATTGTTCAATTCTTCAAATAAATCTTTTAATTTGCAAAACAAACCTATTTCTTGGTTTAGTGAGACCAGGGGAATTCAAAGAGAGGGGCGTTATATAAGGGTACATCATCCAGAATTAAACAAACTTTTGACATAAAAATATATAAATAAGGGTCTATTCTATTTCCTATTTTATGTTGGAATATTTTTACTCTCTAGTTTTATTTTGGGGAGTATTTGCCTATTTTTAGGGACTAAAAGTGGCTGAAACACCCATATTCTGTAGGGATGCTGGAATCCTGTCTGGGGTATGGTATGGGGTGGTATTGAAAAGCATTGTGGGCCAACAAATGCCAGAGCACCATGTGGGCATCTTCCGGCCTTTGTGGTAGCCAAATGTTGTCTTGCCTGAAAGGAGAATTTGGCAGCAAATACCAAAGATTTCCTAAACTAGGGGAAACGTTGTGGAGAGGCTGTCACCTCCCACCAGGATCTGTATACCGCCCATCAGCTACGACCATTAACCTGCTCTGTCCTGCAGATTTTCTATGACCCTACTACATGCTGAGGCCAGAAGACATCTAAGCAAAGCCATTCTGATCAAACCTCATCTGTCCCACGTCGGCTACAGTGTGAAACCTGTTTTTTGGGGGGCTGGTGCAATAGGAATAAATGGGATTACTGAGAGCACAGTGATTTGAATGACAGTGTTTAAGTTTTTACACATTCTTTTATTTACAAAGATAGTTATCCCATTTTGGAGTGGTTAGCTGGTGGCCACTGTTTGCCGTTTAGTTAAAAGAAGTATTAAAGCATTAAGCCCCTCCTTAAGTATTAAAGCCTCCTTACTCCCCTGCCTCACCTACCCCCCTACATACATACAAAGGGATCAAAATGAAGATAGGATAAGAAGGGTCTAAAAGAAGCTCCTGGGTATCCAGCATTAACGAGAAACCAGGAGCTACCACTCGGGAACACAGAGCTCGTACATAGGTCTGCAAATCTAACTTCTGCCTAAGATGCAAACTTTATTTTTTTACATTATGTATGACCCTTTATGCTTTAAATGTCATATAGATGTTTCCTCATGTTTATTTGTAGATTGCCCAAAATGCACAGACTTAAATTCACATAGGTGTTGACGGGGATAAATTCAGTTTGCTTCAGGCTTCCTTCCTCTCTCAGCCAAATGGTACTCCTGGCAGCTGTTGGTGTCAAGATAACAAAGCTCTTTTAGGCTACAAAGAAGGGCTAAATAGCTCCCCTCAATTTCAAACCCTGGTTATATTAAACATTTGCATGTTTATTTGGTTGAATTGATCAAAAAGAAGATTCAAAAGATAGACGGTTCTATATGGTGGTGAAGGCCTAATGGCCTCACTGAATAAGTGTGCCTTTACTAAATATGCACACCTCCATTTTAAAGTATTCAAAAGAACGCTAATAGTTGGTGATCCATTGAGTTTGGATTTCCATCAAACTGTACAAGAATGTTGATGCCATCAACCTACCTCAAATAATTGATCCTAAATAATGCTGTATTGTAGGCTAATGATGAAAGAATAATAGAAGTTAAACATTATCTATTTTGGAAGGTTACATAGCGCACATCTTAAGAAAAATCCAAGGAATCATTTTAGATCAAATACGTTAAGCCATGGCTAAAAGGTACATGTTATTGGTAAGAAGGATAGAAAACTAGGACGATACTCCATGTACATGAGAGTAAATAGCATGCAGGACATACTTTGTCTGCGATTAGCTAGCCTCATACAGACCTGAAGGTCGAATGGACTTCTCCACACTTCAAAAAAGCGTCACACTGGGTATTTGTGAAAGGTTGGTTAATTTATTAGATTGAATTGAAGGTGCCCTTTACGGATGACACGTGTTTCGACACACCAGTGTCTTTTTCAAATCAGGGCTGATGGCAATGCTAAATCTCAAGTCAAAAGGTTTCAATGTGCACCTATGATGTGCACCTAGAAGGAATTGATCCACAACTCTGACTCAGCAAAATCCTTAGGCTTCACCATTGGCAGCAGCCTGTCCTTCCAGAAACACATAGCCAAGAAGGCCGAAATAGCCTGGCTCAGAATCTCTTACCTTTGAAAAATCAAACCTTTCATCCGCCGCATGACGTCCGGACAGTAGTGCAGGCGCTGGTGGTCTCGCACATCGATGAGGGGAAATGCTCTCCTGAAAGGGCTCCCAGCTGTTCACTTGGCTCCCCTAAAAGCAGTCCACCACGTCTTACTACGGGAGCACAGAAATTTGACTGAATTACCCCATCCTACGCGAACTACATTGGCTTCCACTCCAAGCCAAGATACTGTTCAAGACTGCATGTATTCTATACAAAGCAGTCACAAGTAGCACACCAGCATACCTGGCTGCTAATCTCAACATTTCGAAGGGATTGTGTCCTCCGACGTATTCCTTATCTTTGATAATTCGTCTCCAGCTTGCTGGCCTCGGAAATTTTTTCAGTAGAGGGCGCTGCGCGTCGACGTCCGCCGAGTCGATGTCCCTCGATGGCCACCGTATCGGCGCCGACGTCACCATGCCCATAAATAGCCGCGCGCAGCGTCCGTTGCTCAGTTCCGTTTTTCCGCGCTTCGTGGGGCCTCGGAACGTCGTTGCTCAGTTCAGTCAGAATAACCTTCTATATTTACTCGAATATGCCAACTCGTTCTCAATGGCATCTTCATCGGAACCGACGACGCCGCGATCCGGCTTCAAGAAATGTCGAGACTGCGGTAAAAAAAATGTCGATAACGGATCCACGCAGGATCTGCTTGTAGTGCTTGGGAGCCGAGCACCATTGTTCGGAGTTTGAGGACTGCATGTCCATGACGGCGAAAGCCTTGAAGGAGCGCAAGGGGAAGCTCGAGAGAGGTAAGTCAGTCAAAACCTCCTCGAAAGTTTCTTCGGCTGAGTCGAGGCATTCGTCTCCTCGCCGTCGAAAACATTCCCATTCTAGATCTCGAAGTAGCTCCCACCATTCGTCGAGATCAAGACGCTCAAAGAAGAGACGTCAAAGATCCCCTTCCTCGTCTTCTGTTTCCCCAGAAAGGGTCTCCCGTCCCAGCAAACACAGCTCTCAGGCTGAGTGGGAGGAATTCAGAAAGAAAATGTTAAGCGTCTTTGAGAAAGTGGCCTCGACCCCCTCGAAGACAGCTGAGGGTGATAGCCTGGATGAAAAACCCAAAAAATCAAAACGCCGCGAGTCGCTGCACCCGGCGAAACATTCCACCCGAGAGCACCACAAGCCATCGGGTAAGAAGGTACCATCTTCAACGCCGTTGTCGAAGATTCCTTCGATGCATGGATCGGCGCCATCGACGCCGTTGTCGAAGGGTTCTTCGACGCATCGGTCGATCGACTCGACGCCATCGTCGACACCGACATCGACGCCAATGAAAGAGAAGACCAAGGATACTCCACAGCCAACGGCGATTCCAAGGACCTCCGGCACGACGCCGAGACCGTCGTTGACATCCTCGAGTAGGATCCTGATCCTCTCGAGTTCTTCGAGGCCTCTTCCAGTTTTCTCGGCACCTTCGAAGCCTGTCACATCGGCGTCAACGACATCAACGTTTTCTCACCCAATAATGACGAGTTTGGCTCCTTCTGCCTTAGAGATGGGTTTTACACCATTTCAGAGGTCAGAGTAACCTGGACTATATGAAGAGGGGGAAGATTCTGACCAGGAAACCTTTGGGTTGCAGAGGACCACACTGCCTGTTTCAGAGGATTTCACCTCTGAGGAAAGAAGGTTGAAGGACCTACAGGAGTCACTACATGAGGCAAGTGGGCTGGACACTTCCCCAGAAGTGGAATTTGTTAAGCCAGACCCAGGGGAACATGCCGAAACACCCTATAGAACCCTTATGGCAAGAATTGTTGAATTTATGGGTTGGTCTGCACCTTCGCCTGTTTTTCAACAGGATGACTTGACAGACATATTAGACAAAGGTCCACAGGAGGATCCTGTGGTCCCCTTCCATGCAGCTTTACAAAGGAAAATTACATCTAATTGGGAAACTCCTGAAGTTTTACCTGTGGTCAATAAAAGATTGTCAGCCAAGTATAGGGTAGCTGCTGCTGACCCTGAATACTTATCAAAACACCCGACTCCAGAGAGCCTGGTGGTCCAAGCGGCAACTTCATCTAGCAGTAGGACCGCTTACCCTACTGTCCCACAGGATAGAGATGACAAGAGGTACGATTCTATGGCGAAGAAAGTCTTCTCTGCTTGTAGTATGGCGTTGAAGTCCATCAACGCCACCTGTACGCTCACCAGGTTCAGTCACAAACTGTGGGAGTGTGCTTCATCAGCGGCTGACTGCATACCCGAAGGAGAGGAAAAGGAAGCCTTCCTTAACATTATTAAATATGGCAAAGATGCCATGTGCGAGTCACTTCAAACTGGCATCGATTCCGCTGACAGTATCAGCAGGGCCATGGCGGCAAGTACAACAATCCGCAGGCATGCGTGGTTGCGAAAGTCTGCCTTTGCTCCAGATGTACAGGCCAGACTTTTGAATATGCCCTTTGACGGCTCTTCATTATTCGGAAAGAAGGCTGATGACAGTCTGGAAAAGTTGCAGACATCTAAAGCAGCGGCAAAATCGTTAGGAGCTGCAATCCGCCAAACTCCTTTTCGCCCCTCAGGAACCTCTGGAAGAGGAAAGTCCTTTCGCTAATATTCCGCATTCGGGAAAGGCAGAGGACAGCCGGCTCAAAGAGGCCAAAGGAGATCCACCCGAGGTGGACGGGTCAAAAGTACTAAAGCCGCAGCAGGTGCCTCTTTACCCTCGGCATCTGCATTAGCCGCCCCCAAACCACTCTGAGGTCTTTCCACACAAGACACCTGTAGGGGGCAGGTTAACTCTCCATCTGACGGAATGGCAGGCTATAACGTCAGATGCTTGGGCATTGGAGACAGTTGCCCAGGGTTACTGCCTACCCTTTCTACACGTCCCTCAGAGTCATCCACCGGGGCACAGCTCTCTAAAAGTTCCAGATCCGCTCCTCTTGCAGGAAACTATAGACCTGCTAGGGAAAGGTGCCATAGAACCGGTCCATGTCGCGGACAGGAACAAGGGCTGGTACTCCCCCTACTTTCTCATACCAAAGAATGACGGAGGACTGAGACCCATCCTGGACTTACGAGAATTGAACAAGTTCCTCAGGAAGGACAAGTTCAAGATGGTAACACTCTCTCAGATCCTTCAGGCCCTCCAGCTCCAGGACTGGCTGGTATCCCTGGACCTTCAGGATGCTTATTTCCATGTGCCAATCCATCTCAAACACAGGAAATACCTGAGGTTCGCAATTGGCGACTCTCATTATCAATTTTGAGTTCTGCCTTTTGGGCTGACCTCCGCCCTGAGGGTCTTCACCAAGCTAATGCCGGTAGTGGCTGCGAGTCTAATGAGGGAAGGGATCCACGTCTACCCCTACCTGGACGATTGGCTGATCAGGGCTGTATCTTCAGAACAAGCTCAGATCCAGCTAGATTATGTCTGCCACTTCCTTCACAAACTGGGCTTCTCCCTCAATTTAAAGAAGTCACAGATGATACCATCACAGAGACTCCAGTTCATTGGAGCGGTCCTGGACACTTCCCTGGGAAAAGCCTCGCCACCAGAGGTGAGGGCTCAAGATATTCTGCAGATGCTCAACAGGTTTCAAGATGCCCAACGTCTCCCAGCCTTGGACTTTTTGAGGTTGCTAGGCCTCATGGCATCCTGCATCTTCCTTGTGCCAGAGGCTCGCCTGAGAATGAGATCTCTTCAGTGGGCACTGAGAACTCAGTGGTCGCAATTCTCAGGGAGAATGACAGATCTCCTCCGGATTCCGGACAAGGTAGCCCGCAACCTTCAATTGTGAGCCTATCCTGAGAACATCTTGAAAGGAGAACTGTTTTGGCAACCATGGCCGGAGATAACAGTAGTCACAGACGCCTCACTCACGGGGTGGGGAGCCCATGCCAACGACTTGACCATCAGCGGTCGTTGGTCTCCATCGGAGTCCAGACTACACATCAACCTATTGGAGCTGAGAGCGATCAGCCTAGCGCTGAAAGCTTTCCTCCCATCAGTACAGGGAAAAAATGCCCTGATAATGACGGACAACACGGTGGCCATGCACTACCTCAACAAAAGAGGCGGCGTAGGATCACTGCCACTGTGCAGAGAGGCAATGCAGCTCTGGTTTTGGGTAATTCAAGAAGGAATCTCTCTATCGGCAGTCCACCTAGCCGGAGAGAAGAACTTGACAGCGGACGCTCTGAGCAGGCAGAGCACAGTCTCCCACGAGTGGGAGCTAGCTCAGGAAGTCCTTCAAGAGATCTTCGCCCTTTGAGGAACCCCTCAGGTGGATCTGTTCGCCACAAGCACCAACAGGAAGTGCGATCTGTTCTGTTCAAGGGAATTTCCCCCGAGAGGAGCTCTAGGAGACGCGTTCGTAGTGGACTGGGAGTTTCCACTCCTCTACGCGTTTCCACCAGTCCCTATTATTCCTCAAATGATCAGGAGTTTGAGAAGATTCCAGAAAACCATGATCCTAATTGCCTTGGACTGGGCCAGGAGAACGTGTTACCCGGACCTTCTAGATATGTCCATCTGCTCTCCAATCCGTCTTCCACTCAAAGAAAATCTTCTCTCGCAGAAGGGAGGTCAGGTTCTCCATCCAGACATCAGAACCTTCAACCTTCACGCTTGGCTTCTGAAAGGGTGAGGTACAAGGATTGGGACCTCCCTGATGACGTCATGGAGGTGTTGCTTTCGGCCAGAAGGCCCGCAACAAAACCTTTATACCGTTGCCGTTGGAACAAATTTTGCAGCTGGTGTAAAGAAGGGAATATCGACCCTTTTTCATGTGGTACACCAATGGTGTTATCGCTTCTACTTTACTTGGCAAACTCAGGCCTTCAAGCTGGCACTGTAAAAGGCTATCTCGCAGCGCTTTCAATCTTCAAGCGCACTGCGGAGGAACCATCCTATTTCAAACTACCTCTAGTGTTACAATTTCTCAAGGGATTGACTAATGTTTATCCTCCAAAACCATTCCAGGTTCCCTTATGGGACTTAAATTTAGTCTTAAACTTCCTAATGGGCACTCCATTCGAACCACTTCACTCTTGTTCGCTGAGATTTCTCACGCTTAAAACTGTCCTATTGGTAGCACTAACATCTGCCAGGAGGGTGAGCGAGCTACAAGCTCTCTCCTGTAAACCCCCATATACAATTTTCCACAAGGACAAAGTTGTCCTACAGGTGGAGCCTAATTTCCTCCCAAAGGTGGTTTCTGAATTTCATATTACTCAGAAAATTTCCTTACCTTCGTTCTACCCTCCTCCCCATCCGGAGAAAGAGGAAGAAAGACTACAAAGGCTGGACCCAAGGCGAGCTCTAAGCTTTTACATCAGCAGAATGGCTAGGATCAGGCAAGCAGACCAACTGTTTGTAGGATACTCAGGTTACAAGTTGGGATTACCCATAACAAAACAAACCATTTCCAGGTGGATTATCTTGGCCATTCTGGAATGTTACAAATTGGCAGGGAAAGAGCCACCCCAAAATCATAGGTCTCATTCAACCAGGGGTATCGCAGCCTCTTCGGCCCTCCAAAGAGGGGTACCGGTCAGAGACATATGTGCGGCTGCCACATGGTCGTCCGCACATACATTCACAAAATTTTACAACCTAGATTCCTCCACTAGTCAAGAAACCAGATTTGGCAAAGCCGTATTACATTCGGTTCATCCCTAAGGGATGCATGACATTCTTACTCCCACCTCCAATTACATGCCACTGCTATGGGAGTCTATCAAAGATAAGGAATACGTCGGAGGACACACTCCCTTCGAAGAACAAGTTACTTCTTACCTTGTAACGTTCTTTCGATGGGTTGTTCCTCCGACGTATTCCTTATCGCCCCTCCCATCCATCCCCGCAGTAATACTTCCCTTGCGGTTGCAGCTTACGCTCCGTCAAGGTCAATAACCAATTCATGCATGACTTTTCTTATACTACAAAACGGAACTGAGCAACGGACGCCGCGTGCGGCTATTTATGGGCATGGTGACGTCGGCGCCGATACGGTGGCCGTCGAGGGACATCGACTCGGCGGACGTCGACGCGCGGCGCCCTCTACTGAAAAAATTTCCGAGGCCAGCAAGCTGGAGACGAATTATCAAAGATAAGGAATACTTCGGAGGAACATCCCATCGAAAGAACGTTACAAGGTAAGAAGTAACTTGTTCATCTGGTGGCAAATGTTCCTCTCGCAGCAAATCGATCAATCGGCTTGAATCACAACGCGTCCACAAAGAGAGGATCTGCAAACAATCCTTCTCTTGTAATGCACCCACCCTCTGGAAGTCGATCCCGGTGGTGGCTCGTAATGCCCCCACAATTCTCTAGTTTCTCAAATCTCTCAAAACATGGCTCTCAACAACACCTGGGCAAAGACTAATTCCAATGGACACACAGTACTGCGCTACTGTTAAAAGATGTCAGTCCAAGTGGTGACTACCCACACTCTGTACAGCGCGCAGCTTCTCTCAAGCCAGGTCTGCGCTTTAAACAATAAAAAAATAAAATAAAACTTGTTTTATGCTGGCCATGCGTTCCGTTTCACTTGTTTTTGACCAAACTAAAACTATACTGTCAACATTTATTTGAATAAAGCAAATGCTATTTATTGCTTATTTTTCATGAACACATAACATTAATGTGGATCTGTCGTCCGATTGAAATGCTTTGACAAAATGAAAAGTCACCCCCGTACACATGCACCTGGGATCCAAGTTAAGAATCATGGAAATGGGGCAACTTAACCATTTGCCCTCTCCTTTGGTTTGTTGGTCGTAGAACATGAACATATTTTTGGTACTTTGTTAACCAAGTTAAAATCTTTTCATGGTGCCTGGCACAGCAGCTATAGAAGGACACACATGAATGCAATGTGATTTACGTATATGTTAACATTTTAACTTATTAGAATGGAAGTCGCCCAAAAAACCAAGCAAGGCTAGCGATTGACCTGATCACCCACCAAGTATTATCAGTAAGCCTTTGAACATTTGACAGAAGAATAGCGCCCTTCCCTGTCTTGTATGCAATTCTCCAACACTTAAATTTGGTGTGGGTCCAAACATTTCTTTATTTCCAAAACACTGTGGTTTTCTATTTATTTGTCTTGGGTTTTAAACCGGGAGTTGGAACGGAAGGAAAGTTGTTTCATTGTAGGGTGTTTATTTGCGTTGGGAGCACAAACGCTGTCTTTGTTATTATTAGAATTGTATTTTAAGCGCCTAGTTTCTAAAAGCCCTGCTCTATAGACACATATTTTGCATTGTTGTTTTTTTCTGTTTTGGATTGTAATTAAGGTTCACAGTCATTCATTGGATAATACATACGGCCATCAGGGTCACTGCCTTCCTATGGGTGTGGGTTTTGTGCCATGGGGGACATTAGAGCATGCAGTTTCTCTTAATCGCATGTGCAGTGAGTGTTAGCGTACATATGTACGGTTGATATATCCAAACATTGGTCTGTTCTTAAACCCTGCCAGTTTGTGCAGTTTAAGGAACTGATGATTGACTGGGATAACTTCATTTGGCAAGCAGAACTCCTATCTGTCCTATACAAATGCTTGGTATAATTCAACTTTCCTGGTTCCTGTTGACTTACTACTAAATCCACCTAACCCTTATGACAAAGTTGCGGCATTGCTCTTAAGCAAAACCTTTGATTTCTATTAATGGCTATTCATGATTTACCCAGAAGTCTTGTGGTGATATTAATAAAAGTTCAGGATTTCTTGTTTGAATTAAATTTCTTCCTCATGGAAATTGGCACTTCGTTTGTTGAGAATTGTGCCTCCCTTCTGCTCCTTGATCACACACTTGAAATAATGCAGCTCAAACAAGGAGATTGAACGATAGCTTTCTAAAAACTCCCCTACCTTGCCTGATTTCAGAAAATTGATTGCCATGTATCTTTTCTCACACCCGCTAAGGCTCCAATTTCTCCTCTTCTACAACTATTTCATACTCTGGCTAAGATGCCAAATTGCGAAATGATGTTAGGAAATGACTAGTTTGGGGAAGTGGCAAAGATTTTGTTGCACGTGCATGCTTCTCCCTTGATTTCCTCATTGATTGAGGCTGTAGTGAGGTAGGAATAGATTTAAGGATTTCTTGCCTACAATGTTTTGGCACTCAACCTCTCACGTCTTTATCATGGCAGTTTTTGGCTCAGATTTTCAATCTTAGAATTTGCTTGTTAAGAATTGTTGAGCAGCGAGAATTATCGTGTATGCAAGGTTTGTATTTGTTTGTGATATTGTGCATACCTTTTGTTTCAGTAGTTTCTTTCCTAATGTAAGACTGTCACACGTTAACATGCATTGGGATATTGGAAAGCCCACATATAAAACTGTGAAAGTTTGAAAGTTTGAAAAAGCTGATGGAAACTTTAAAAAGCAGACACATTTTCACACTACCACGTTTTATCAAGGTATGTCGGAGAAACCAGGCTCATGCATCAATTTTAGATGACAACCTGAGACAGCTTTGTTTTCTTGCAAGATATGGAAACATGGTATCCTACTAACCAGAAACTGGCCATTGTAACCCTTACCATCCCTTCAGACCGCCTCACTTGTATATGCCACTAGTCAGCTGGCAGATTCAAAACCTAAGAAACTCTCACTAGGCTTTCCTACCCAATGTCCTGCCTCCTGTAAACACAACATTTCTTTTTCATTCACATTTAGACCTTCTTTGATATCCACTTCCATTCTGGTTACGCAAAACATGAGCAGACCTCCTCGGATGCATCCTGCCGAGGGGCGTATGTACACCTCCCATTGCTTTCTGAACAATCCTTACTTTGTACAGTACACAACTAGTTTATACAGTCACATGGGTGTCTATAAGACCCTGGCTCCAATTTCTGCAAGACAGCACATTTCAGTCCTGCCTTATACACATGTCCGAAAGTTGGGCAAGAAACAACCATTGCCACAAGCCAATCTATTGCAACATTTTAATGTAATGAAAATTCTTTGTAAGGGAAAAGCAAATGAAATATATACATTTTATAACATTGGGGGTATAATGGTGAAAACGTTTGCTAAACCCCAAGCTTGCATAAGTCCATAAACTACGCATGTTTGATGCTTGGTTGTAAGTAAAGCACATGTTTTTCGGTGTCATTGATGTCTGTTCTAAGTCATTGATGAAGTTGGTTTTATGACGGTAGAGTTCCTGAAGTTGCAGGCTTTATTTCACTGTGGCTGGAATTATCCAGATACTGGGCAGATTTGTGCTAGACTGCTCGGTAGAATTGGTTAGAAAGCGATACAATGAACAAGGAGCATGCTGCTTTCACACCCACTAACTCGACCCCTGCACCCGCAAACAACCAGGTGCGTTATATCTCGGAATACAATGAAAAGGACGCCAGGACAGCAGCGGCAGTGGAATGAATGTGCATGTTAAGCAGAGTGTAATGCAAAGTGCCAAAACCTTTTCAATTGTGACTATTTATACACACCCCTTTCTGGCACACGGCTAAAAGCGTTTCCCTTTAATTTTTGTGAGCAATGTTACTGTTCGGGCTAGCACCCAGGTGCAGGACAGTTGGCATAATTTTCTTTGGGGACATGATGAGCGTGTTTAGCGTGCAGCATATGCACGCTTATGCTTTATTGAAATGGATAACAAATGCCATAGAGCTAAATACATTGATTATTATTCCAATTGAGTCAGTAACTATCATGGATACGTGATATGTAAATATCTTTTTATGAATACTTTATAAAGTGTAACAGCAGAGATACACAAAGGTGTCTTCAGCTTTAATAGTGCAGACCGCTGTCAAAAAGCTAACCTTTTTTTCTCACTATAGTTAATAATTATGGAAATTGTACACCTAAAGAATCGGAACAGCAAACTGGCATTCATTTGGCACTAAAAAGGCTACCTGTACTCTCAGGGCAGGGTTAAAAATTGTAACTTATCGGTAGTCATTGGCTAGTGATGAATGGCTCTTGGCAAGCAAGAAGTTGTGTGTATGTGTAAAATTGAGACACAAGTAACTTTTAATCGCTGGCTAGTTGCTTGCAACTTGAAATGTTTACCCCTGCTTGATTACAAGTGACATTGGAGCCCAGTAGTGAGGGAGGTAGTGCTGTTTCAGTGCACTATCTACTGCAGTATTAATTGAACCATCTGGATGCCACTTTGGCTGGCATTGCAGTTTGCCTCTACAGCAGTGGTCTTCAAACTTGTGCAGGCCGGGCCCCCCCAAAAATGCCAAATGGACAGTATGTATTGCGCACCGTCACCTGCTCCCATCACAGTCGCTGGGCTATGATAGATATCCTGTAAAAAGATACCAACCCTGTCCCCTGGGCGCCACTGGGCCTAACACAATCAACATGATTATGTGTGTATGCAAGGCACTGGGGTGCCAAGGGGGAGAGCATAGTATTTTTGACTGGACATCTATGATAGAAATCCAGTAAAAAAAATACAATACCTGTCCCTTGAGCTCCACAGCGCCTCAGAAGGAGAGCTGATTTTGGCAGGTGGGTAGGGGGATTGTGCAACAAAGACATTTACGCATTTTCTAAATGCCTTTGTTGTACTACCCTCCTTCCCCCCTCTATCCACCACTTGCCAAAATGAGCTCAATGGACCAAAACAAACTAACACACACACACACACACACACACACACACATATATTCATACAGCAATCACGATCATTCAAATGAGCATCCATCACATACATTCACTCATAACGCAAGCAAACATGCATCCATACACATGTTTTAATTTAAAAATATGAACATAAATGTGTCTTCAGCATTGACCTGTGTGTGGGTGCTGAAATGCCCTGCTCCAGGCTGCTCTGTCCGTATGTGCGAGGAGGCGCAGGAGCTCCCCGTCGCACATACAAACATGCAGTGCCCCAGCCAGCATTTCCAATGAGCTATGCAATGCTGGCGAAGCAAAACACCCCAGCGTTGCATGGCCCATTGAGCATGTGTGGCTGGGGAACTCAACTGTCAAAGGGAAATAGTGTTTCCCTTTGACAGTTCAGCCAGCCCAAGTGCACTCCCTCTGCTGGAAAAAGCAGCTGAGGGAGTGCTCACTGTTTCACTGGGCTGGCTCCTTAGCTACTCCATAATGGGTGAGGGGGCCACAGGGTGTATGCCCCCTCACCATTAGCCTATAGAGCAATAGGGCAATGTCTGTACCAAAAATGATAATGTGGGCCAGTCAAAATTGTTGCTGAAGAAATATTCTTTAAATATCACAATTTACTTACATTTTAACACAAAGCATCTCCTTGGGTACTATTGAAACAGCCTTTGACTAAAGGAATGAATATCCATTTACAACTAAGGACACTTTTTCATTGGTGCCTCAGACAGTTTCATGCTTCAGCCCGACCATGTGAGCCGCCCCTGCCCATTTCTTCCAAGCTAAAAAAAAATATATATATATTTTAATTTTTTACATTTCATGCTGGGCTCTCACGGCCCCCCAGGGATGCATTTGCGGCCCCCTGCGTGGGCACCCCCACAGTTTGAATATCGCTGCTCTACAGCCACATTGCTCTGCGGTTTAACACCACTGTGGTGTGATGTATGCAGTATAAAAGGTGGTATAGATTTCTTACAATGGGTTATAATGTGGTATGTGTAGTTTTCAAGGCATCTGCATGCAACAAGATACATATTTATATCAGCTGGAAGTGCAATGATATGTAGTGAAGTGCCTAAAGTACAGTCTGTGCTCGGATCCTGTCTTCCGGCCATAAAGTGTGTGATCCTGGGTAGATCATTTTTTCTTACTTTGCCGTACCTGCCAAAAGTGTGATGCCAGGTACAAGTTTGATGTTATGCGAGGTGGGGAGGCAAGAAGATGCCAGGTATGGGTTTCGCATTGCAGAAATCATGGGAACAGAATGCCATTTATGTATACATACCCCATTCCATTCAGGAGACGGTAGTGCATTCTGGTGTATCCCTTTGTGCTGTGGGACTTTAATGAGGGATTTATAATTTGTATTTTATTTCTTGGGCTTTTATAATGCGCCTATACACAGTGGGTTTCGACTACATGTCTCAGAACCCGAAAGAAAAAAAATAAACACTGGTCCAGCATTTCTTGAATGGGATTGTGCCCACTAAGGTCAAGTGTTCTCTCAGAAGTCTCCCCAGAAACCTCTCACAGGGATCCATAATCCAAAACGTTACCAAAATGTTCTAGGACTAGATTTGGAGCAGTAAATTATCCCCTTCTAGAATATTTCGGTGGAAAGTGTTGAGGGGGCCTGGATCACCAACCCCCCGCCCGATCTGCATCCTTGCAAATGGGCGGACCAGAGGGGGCACCCTCATGCATCCGGATCACCGGATGCGATATTCAACTCCTGGTGGACCGCAGGGGTGCCCTGAAGCCCCCTGGGCTTTGGGGCATCGGAGCCCCACACCAATCAGACCCGACCCTGGGGGCACCCAGGCCGGGTCACAGCGATCGCCGTGATCACACAGCATTACCACTAAATAGAGGCGGTGTTGCCCAGCAGGGGCACCGTCTTCGTGCCGGTCCACGTGGTGGGCCCACGGCACGCTGCGCTGCACCAGCATGGTGCACAAAGACACAGGAGTCCGGTCTGGATCGACTAACGAGCCGGAAGCGGCTCATCCCTTTTATTTCAATGGTAATATGTTTACCCCATGTGACCATGACACACCAACTGGTAGGTACCATGTCCCCCCGAAGGGGTGACATGCAACAGAAAGGACTATCCGATATCCAGCAATATTCATTTACTCTTAGCAATTCCGTTAGAAAAATATTTTTAAACTGCGGTGATAGTCCCCATGGGACACAGTTGAGAAAAAAACGTTGGTACGTATGGGTTTTGTGAATGGGGAAACAGAAGGTCTGCTACGCATCTTTTTGCGGTCTAGGGCCGTGTTCAGCTAGGCCGCCGAGCTCTACTCTATCCAACAAATCTCAGGCTCCCCAGTGCTGGGCTTTGGAAAAAGTTCCTGCTTTTTTGTGGCATGTGTGAGTGTGGGTATTTGTTGTGCGCGAGTTGGTCGCAGAAATGGGCTAGTTTGGATTTATATTCTGTGAGAACACACGTATAATTCGTGGGCGACGGAACAGGAACAAAATATTGCTCTAGCAGCAAGCCTTGGAGACCGCCTCAGCAGTCAGCCGGAAGCACAGGTTTTAAAAATCTAAGGTTAAAGAAATCTGCCGAAGATTTCAGAGTAAAATGCGAAAGGGAAAAATAGAGCTAAATTATGCTTGTGGCATGGAATTGAAATTACCTCTGGGTGAAAGGAACTCGCAGATTGTCAGCGGGTGGCGAGGAAAAAGGGACGGCGTTATTGTAAACTCCGTGTACTGCAGCCCTACTTGCCCGAGTCGACGTTTCGTGATTTTTCAATAGCATAATGTTCTTTGCAACCTCAACATGCTCCACGGCCTGGACGCACGTGAAGCTGTGCGTGTGAGCAGATCACAGTAGGCTAAAGATCCCAACCAGCTCCGACCTTTAGTGAAGTCTTGTTAAGGAGTGAACAGGCCCGCTTGGAAACCTATGTGGTCGCCATGGTAACAGGGAGATAGCGCAGGGGCGGATGTCTCCGTGTAATCCTTCCGGCTTCGCTCCGGAACACTGTTCCCGCCTTGTGTAACTAGGGAGGGGGGCGGCTATTTTACTGCGTGGCACATATCTGCGCAAGGCAGGCAAGCTGTGGCACAGGTGTCGGGTGTA